>NC_134689.1:406609035-407809035 GCF_050947455.1 Rhinoderma darwinii
GGCCAGAGCGCCGAGACGGCTGTGTTACCTGGCAACAGGCGCGACTAGCCGCCAACCGAGACTGGCCCTTAGCAACACGAAGAACTGGCCTAGCAACGGATGCTGAGGTAGGCTGGTAACCTAGCAACGATATTCCGAATGACAGTATTAAAGCCACAGAGGGCAATAAATAATATTAGTCCCCGGGTATTGTTCCCAGCATTGTATAATGATATCCAGGGGTAGTGTAATGCTAAGCGTGTATCTAATCCTATCATGTGTGATACTGTCTGCTGAGACACTGTATCTAATCCTACCATGTGTGATACTGTCTGTTGAGCCGCCGTATCTAATCCTACCATGTGTGATACTGTCTGCTGAGCCGCTGTATCTAATCCTACCATGTGTGATACTGTCTGCTGAGCTGTGTATCTAATCCTACCATGTGTGATACTGTCTGCTGAGCCGCTGTATCTAATCCTATCATGTGGGATACTGTCTGCTGAGCCAGTGAATCTAATCCTATCATGTGTGATACTGTCTGCTGAGCCGCTGTATCTAATCCTATGATGTGTGATACTGTCTGCTGAGCCGCTGTATCTAATCCTAACATGTGTGATACTGTCTGCTGAGCCACTGTATCTAATCCTATCATGTGTGATACTGTCTGCTGAGCCACTGTATCTAATCCTATCATGTGTGATACTGTCTGCTGAGCCGCTGTATCTAATCCTAACATGTGTGATACTGTCTGCTGAGCCACTGTATCTAATCCTATCATGTGTGATACTGTCTGCTGAGCCACTGTATCTAATCCTATCATGTGTGATACTGTCTGCTGAGCCAGTGTATCTAATCCTATCATGTGTGATACTGTCTGCTGAGCCGCTGTATCTAATCCTATGATGTGTGATACTGTCTGCTGAGCCACTGTATCTAATCCTATCATGTGTGATACTGTCTGCTGAGCCGCTGTATCTAATCCTAACATGTGTGATACTGTCTGCTGAGCCACTGTATCTAATCCTATCATGTGTGATACTGTCTGCTGAGCCGCTGTATCTAATCCTAACATGTGTGATACTGTCTGCTGAGCCACTGTATCTAATCCTATCATGTGTGATACTGTCTGCTGGGCCACTGTATCTAATCCTATCATGTGTGATACTGTCTGCTGAGCCGCTGTATCTAATCCTAACATGTGTGATACTGTCTGCTGAGCCACTGTATCTAATCCTATCATGTGTGATACTGCCTTCTGAGCCGCTGTATCTAATCCTATCATGTGTGATACTGTCTGCTGAGCCACTGTATCTAATCCTACCATGTGTGATACTGTCTGCTGAGCCGCTGTATCTAATCCTACCATGTGTGATACTGTCTGCTGAGCTGTGTATCTAATCCAATCATGTGTGATACTGTCTGCTGAGCCGCTGTATCTAATCCTATCATGTGGGATACTGTCTGCTGAGCCAGTGTATCTAATCCTATCATGTGTGATACTGTCTGCTGAGCCGCTGTATCTAATCCTATCATGTGGGATACTGTCTGCTGAGCCACTGTATCTAATCCTATCATGTGTGATACTGTCTGCTGAGCCGCTGTATCTAATCCTATGATGTGTGATACTGTCTGCTGAGCCACTGTATCTAATCCTATCATGTGTGATACTGTCTGCTGAGCCGCTGTATCTAATCCTAACATGTGTGATACTGTCTGCTGAGCCAGTGTATCTAATCCTATCATGTGTGATACTGTCTGCTGAGCCGCTGTATCTAATCCTATGATGTGTGATACTGTCTGCTGAGCCGCTGTATCTAATCCTATCATGTGTGATACTGTCTGCTGAGCCGCTGTATCTAATCCTAACATGTGTGATACTGTCTGCTGAGCCACTGTATCTAATCCTATCATGTGTGATACTGTCTGCTGAGCCGCTGTATCTAATCCTAACATGTGTGATACTGTCTGCTGAGCCACTGTATCTAATCCTATCATGTGTGATACTGTCTGCTGAGCCACTGTATCTAATCCTATCATGTGTGATACTGTCTGCTGAGCCACTGTATCTAATCCTATCATGTGTGATACTGTCTGCTGAGCCGCTGTATCTAATCCTATGATGTGTGATACTGTCTGCTGAGCCGCTGTATCTAATCCTATCATGTGTGATACTGTCTGCTGAGCCGCTGTATCTAATCCTATCATGTGTGATACTGTCTGCTGAGCCGCTGTATCTAATCCTAACATGTGTGATACTGTCTGCTGAGCCACTGTATCTAATCCTATCATGTGTGATACTGTCTGCTGAGCCGCTGTATCTAATCCTAACATGTGTGATACTGTCTGCTGAGCCACTGTATCTAATCCTATCATGTGTGATACTGTCTGCTGAGCCACTGTATCTAATCCTATCATGTGTGATACTGTCTGCTGAGCCACTGTATCTAATCCTATCATGTGTGATACTGTCTGCTGAGCTGCTGTATCTAATCCTAACATGTGTGATACTGTCTGCTGAGCCACTGTATCTAATCCTATAATGTGTGATACTGTCTGCTGAGCCGCTGTATCTAATCCCATCATGTGTGATACTGTCTGCTGAGCCACTGTATCTAATCCCATCATGTGTGATACTGTCTGCTGAGCCACTGTATCTAATCCTATTATGTGTGATACTGTCTGCTGAGCCACTGTATCTAATCCCATCATGTGTGATACTGTCTGCTGAGCCACTGTATCTAATCCCATCATGTGTGATACTGTCTGCTGAGCTGTGTATCTAATCCTACCATGTGTGATACTGTCTGCTGAGCGTGTATCTAATCCCATCATGTGTGATACTGTCTGCTGAGCGTGTATCTAATCACATCATGTGTGATACTCTCTGCTGAGCGTGTATCTAATCCCATCATGTGTGATACTGTCTGCTGAGCGTGTATCTAATCCCATCATGTGTGATACTCTCTGCTGAGCGTGTATCTAATCCCATCATGTGTGATACTGTCTGCTGAGCGTGTATCTAATCACATCATGTGTGATACTCTCTGCTGAGCGTGTATCTAATCCCATCATATGTGATACTGTCTGCTGAGCGTGTATCTAATCCCATCATGTGTGATACTGTCTGCTGAGCGTGTATCTAATCCCATCATGTGTGATACTGTTACAGCTTTTTTAAGGGGTGCTAAACATATGTTCAAGCACGGTGAAATGTTCCAGTGATACAGTTACGACCAATGAGGGACCTGGTCAACAGCGCATGTGCGCGATTATGTCGACGTACCGCCAGAAAAAACATCCTGGGTCAGCGGGCTCTGCCGCGCATGCGCTGCTACCAGGACGCGCCACTAGGGTGGTAACAAAGCGATTAGGACATCGCAAGTGACGTAAGCGACACAGTGAATAAAAAACGGTGTTAGTAGCACAGAAATAAGCATAGACAGTGATATGATACGCCGCGTAATAAAAACGTGAAACGAAAAAATATGAACGCCATCACGGGTATTCTACAAGGGGTTAACATGCCACGGCAACAATCCACCATTATTACATAGTAACGTTAAAAGGGATCGGGGATTTCTTTATATTCATAGGTTGCCGATCGGACTGGATCTGAATAGATCTATAATAGAGGTCGTAGCATCACACGCTGTGCGGTTAGGAACAAACGAGATCACAGCGTCTGAGAATCAGAACTGGCCATGAAACAGGACAGGGCATGAAACAGGACAGGGCATGAAACAGGACAGGCCATGAAACAGGACAGGGCATGAAACAGGACAGGGCATGAAACAGGACAGGGCATGAAACAGGACAGGCCATGAAACAGGACAGGGCATTAGAGTATAAAAAGAATGAAAATCCAATGGCAGAGAAACTCATAGGAAAGCTGCAAAGCTTCGTTTTTCATTACGGCCACTAGGGGTCGTAGTCCCGAGGCTAGTGATCCCCCTACATTCTTTTTGGGCCAATAGAGTCCTCAAATTCACTGAAGTGACAATTGAGTAAAATATACCTTATATTATAGTAACTCGCTAAAAACAGGGGTAACTCACCACTGTGAAATAAGCCCCGCCGTGTATATTAAAAATGTATTAAACAATAAACACTGAGTATTCAGATAAGAATATCTCAGTGTTTGTCTAGATATTCACCGGAATCAGCATTTAACCTGGGCACAACAATAGTACCAGCCCCAAGAACACACCAGGGTCCGTGACCAATCCCCGGACTCTCCTAGTGCTGGGTCCACCACAATGCTACTGTCCCCTATGCAACAATCCCACATACAACAACGACCCTACGCGTTTCAAATACTCATCCTCAGGGGTCTGTATCTTGGTCACTCTGGCCTAATCACCAGCGAAAAATATTCAACAGCAGATATTCTGCTGTACATCACGGAAGGATGCTGGCGTCGATGTCAGCGGCATACTTCATTTCGGGCACTGAGTTGCTATAAGCACCAAACTCCACCCCTCGTACTAGGCGGCGCTGTCCGAACTAACCAATCACAGCGCCCCCTGAATTCGTGACGCCTGTCCATGTGACTCCCGGCCGTCAGCTGACAGCCCGGAACCATCATCGACCGCATCAGAACGAACGCGCAGGCGCAGTGGAAGTCACGGACTCATCGCCCATGCTGCCAAGAAAGAGCAAGGTAAGAGCAGAACGATATAGAATGTAGGATATATCTTGCGGGTCAGTTCCACACCGCAAGATGGATGATATAGCTGCATGTTAAATAAAGCACGTATAATTAGTCTGCTCGTTTAGACCCGCTGGTTTTTGGGGATGGTTTTCAGTAGAGTTAGGTCCCTAAACTCTTTCGCAGCAATGACGTCTCGCACGTTCGTCTTGACGTCCGGCCTACATACACTTCAGGACAACCAACGATCGCGTAATAAATCACGTGGGTAGTGTTACACGAAATGTAGTGTAAGATATTAAATAGGCGCCCGTCCCTAACAGATTCGAAAGTGGTTGCCCGTGTGATGTTGGCACATGCCACCCAATCACCGCATGGGTAACAGCCCGGAATTGGACCCCTGGAGGAGAAGGGACTCAGTTTAGGTACATAGTGGCTTTTGACGAGTATGTCTTTGAGGTTTTTACTCCTCCTTGCTGTCATTTGAGGCTGTTTAGATAAATTTGTTACTAACGTTGGTTCCATCCGCAGGATAGGCCAATGGTTATTCAATATAAATCTCATTGACTGCCACTGGTTATTAAATGTCGAAATAAACCTGTTTGTGTTGTTATCAGTGTCTTTGTTGTTAGTAGTTCTTGGTGGGTGTAGTAGATGTTAACGTTCCGTATTTTTTGCTCGTCTACACCTACGACTGTATCCTGTCTCGCGGAATCTCTCCTCCAAATCTCTAGATTGATTTTCAAATTTAGTTTCTGATGAACAAATCCGCCTCATCCTGAGGAATTGATCAACTGGGAATACACGTGTGACGACGTGGCATATAGGAGAGAGTTCACAGACGTCTTTTTCCTAAAGACGTCCGTTTGCAAGAATCTCTCCCCATCTACCTTGATGGATACATCAAGGAAGTCCACCCTGTGTCTGTCAAAAGTATAAGTAAGTTTGATGTTGAGATCATTGACATTAAGTTGCTGCATAAATCGCAGCAATTGGGCTTCAGTCCCCTGCCGTATAATAAGCACATCGTCAATGTATCGCAACCAGCATTGCACATGGTCAGCGGCAAAGGCACCGTCGCCATGCAGCACCTGCTTCTCCCAGGAACAGAGAAACAGGTTCGCATACGTCGGCGCGCACGCTGCGCCCATGGCAGTGTCTTGTTTTTGTAAATAGGTAATGAGTCAAAATGAACTGTAGCTGTTCCACTATGAGGTCACAAACTTGACTGTCCCAGTTGCACATCCCCAGGAAGAGGCGGACCGCATCAATATCATCAGTGTGATGGATACTCGTATACAGACATCAGCCGTTACCAGAAACATGTCTGGGTCGAGGGATATGCCGTTCAATCTTGTTAAAACATCAGTGGAAGGCAAAGATTCAACCAGGGGCTTCAAGTAATAGTAAATAAACTGACATACTGGATCACAGAGCCCTCCCAAACTCGACACCATAGGTCGTCTTGGGGGTATTTTTAGGGTATTTCACAGTTAGGCCATCAAGAACCTTCTTTGGAATTATCCCTTAATCGAAGGCCACATTCAAGATCTTGGTCGTAAGTGTATCACCTGAACATTTCACCGTATTATTTAAACTGGGCTTGAACATATCTTTAGCACCGCTTGAAAAAGCTGTATACGCGAAACGCGTGTCTGATGTGCTTCCGTTCCTTTGGGCCGCTTGAATACTCCTGATACTCATGGGTAAGGCATACTAGGTCATATACTTTTGTTTGGGACTCCATTTAGATTTAGTTGTGCATTCACTCGGACATCTGCATAGATTAGTTCATTAGCACACACGTTCATGACCACCTTTTGGATGGTACCATCCTCTTTCCGCACTTGCTACTTAACTCTCCGGTGACGACGTGGCATGTAGGAGAGAGTTCACAGATGTCTTTTTAGCAACCTACATGGGTTGCTAATGCTATATGTATTAGCACCGCTTCCCCCATTTTTTAGACTCGGTATTACCTGTCCTGTATATTTTATATTTCCTCATTGTTTAAACTATGGAAATAAAATTGATATTTTTCTATTTAAATAGTGTCTGACTCCTGTTTCTCAGTTGTAAGTCATAATCACATAGTGGCTGAATAATACTCCCATACTGTTACTGAATAATACCACCACACCATAACCACATAGTGACTGAATAATACCCCCATACTGTTACTGAATAATACCTCCATACCATAACCACATAGTGACTGAATAATACCCCCATACTGATACTGAATAATACCTCCATACCATAACCACATAGTGACTGAATAATACCCCCATACTGTTACTGAATAATACCTCCATACCATAACCACATAGTGACTGAATAATACCCCCATACTGTTACTGAATAATACCGCCACACCATAACCACATAGTGACTGAATAATACCCCATACTGTTACTGAATAATACCTCTACACATAACCACATAGTGACTGAATAATACACCCATACTGTTACTGAATAATACCACCACACCATAACCACATAGTGGCTGAATAATGCCCCCATAATGTTACTGCATAATACCACCACACCATAACCACATAGTGGCTGAATAATACCCCCATACTGTTACTGAATAATACCGCCACACCATAACCATATAGTGGCTGAATAATACCTCCATACTGTTACTGAATATTACCTCCACACCATAACCACATAGTGACTGAATAATACCCCCATACTGTTACTGAATAATACCTCCACACCATAACCACATAGTGACTGAATAATACCCTCATACTGTTACTGAATAATACTGCCACACCATAACCACATAGTGACTGAATAATACCCCCCTACTGTTACTGAATAATACCTCCACACCATAACCACATAGTGACTGAATAATACCCCCATACTGATACTGAATAATACCTCCACACCATAACCACATAGTGACTGAATAATACCCCCATACTGTTACTGAATAATACCGCCACACCATAACCACATAGTGACTGAATAATACCCCCATACTGATACTGAATAATACCTCCACACCATAACCACATAGTGACTGAATAATACCCCCATACTGTTACTGAATAATACCGCCACACCATAACCACATAGTGACTGAATAATACCCCCATACTGATACTGAATAATACCTCCACACCATAACCACATAGTGACTGATAATACCCCCATACAGTTACTGAATAATACCGCCACACAATAAACACATAGTGGCTGAATAATACCCCCATACTGTTACTGAATAATACCGCCACACCATAACCACATAGAGACTGAATAATACCCCCATACTGTTACTGAATAATACCTCCACATCATAACCACATAGTGACTGAATAATACCCCCATACTGTTACTGAATAATACCGCCACACCATAACCACATAGTGACTGAATAATACCCCCATACTGTTACTGAATAATACCGCCACACCATAACCACATAGTGGCTGAATAATACCCCCATACTGTTACTGAATAATACCTCCACACATAATCACATAGTGACTGAATAATACCCCCATACTGTTACTGAATAATACCGCCACACCATAACCACATAGTGACTGAATAATACCCCCATACTGTTACTGAATAATACCTTCACACCATAACCACATAGTGACTGAATAATACCACCATACTGTTACTGAATAATACTGTCACACCATAACCACATAGTGACTGATAATACCCCCATACTGTTACTGAATAATACCTCCACATCATAACCACATAGTGACTGAATAATACCCCCATACTGTTACTGAATAATACCACCACACCATAACCACATAGTGACTGAATAATACCACCATACTGTTACTGAATAATACCTCCACATCATAACCACATAGTGACTGAATAATACCCCCATACTGTTACTGAATAATAACGCCACACCATAACCACATAGTGACTGAATAATACCCCCATACTGTTACTGAATAATACCTCCACACTATAACCATATTGAGTGAATAATAACCCCATACTGTTACTGAATAATACCACCACACTATAACCACATAGTGACTGAATAACACCCCCATACTGTTACTGAATAATACCGCCACACCATAACCACATAGTGACTGAATAATACCCCCATACAGTTACTGAATAATACCGCCACACCATAACCACATAGTGACTGAATAATACCCCCCTACTGTTACTGAATAATACCGCCACACCATAACCACATAGTGACTGAATAATAACCCCATACTGTTACTGAATAATACCGCCACACCATAACCACATAGTGACTGAATAATACCTCCACACCATAACCACATAGTGACTGAATAATACCCCCATACTGTTACTGAATAATACCGCCACACCATAACCACATAGTGACTGAATAATACCCCCATACTGTTACTGAATAATACCACCACACCATAACCACATAGTGACTGAATAATACCCCCATACTGTTACTGAATAATACCTCCACATCATAACCACATAGTGACTGAATAATACCACCATACTTTTACTGAATAATACTGTCACACCATAACCACATAGTGACTGATAATACCCCCATACTGTTACTGAATAATACCGCCACACCATAACCACATAGTGACTGAATAATACCCTCATACTGTTACTGAATAATACCGCCACACCATAACCACATAGAGACTGAATAATACCCCCATACTGTTACTGAATAATACCGCCACACCATAACCACATAGTGACTGAATAATACCCCCATACTGTTACTGAATAATATCACCACACCATAACCACATAGTGACTGAATAATACCCCCATACTGTTACTGAATAATACCTCCACATCATAACCACATAGTGACTGAATAATACCACCATACTGTTACTGAATAATACCGCCACACCATAACCACATAGTGACTGAATAATACCCCCATACTGTTACTGAATAATACCTCCACATCATAACCACATAGTGACTGAATAATACCCCCATACTGTTACTGAATAATAACGCCACACCATAACCACATAGTGACTGAATAATACCCCCATACTGTTACTGAATAATACCTCCACACCATAACCACATAGTGACTGAATAATATCCCCATACTGTTACTGAATAATACCACCACATCATAACCACATAGTGACTGAATAATACCCCCATACTGTTACTGAATAATACCACCACACTATAACCACATAGTGACTGAATAACACCCCCATACTGTTACTGAATAATACCGCCACACCATAACCACATAGTGACTGAATAATACCCCCATACTGTTACTGAATAATACCGCCACACCATAACCACATAGTGACTGAATAATAACCCCATACTGTTACTGAATAATACCGCCACACCATAACCACATAGTGACTGAATAATACCCCCATACTGATACTGAATAATACCACCACACCATAACCACATAGTGACTGAATAATACCCCCATACTGTTACTGAATAATACCACCACACCATAACCACGTAGTGACTGAATAATACCCCCATACTGATACTGAATAATACCACCACACCATGACCACATAGTGACTGAATAATACCCCCATACTGTTACTGAATAATACCACCACACCATAACCACATAGTGACTGAATAATAACCCCATACTGTTACTGAATAATACCGCCACACCATAACCACATAGTGACTGAATAATACCCCCATACTGTTACTGAATAATACCTCCACACATGACCCCATAGTGACTGAATAATACCCCCATACTGATACTGAATAATACCACCACACCATGACCACATAGTGACTGAATAATACCCCCATACTGTTACTGAATAATACCTCCACACCATAACCACATAGTGACTGAATAATACCCCCATACTGTTACTGAATAATACCGCCACACCATAACCACATAGTGGCTGAATAATACCCCCCTACTGTTACTGAATAATACCGCCACACCATAACCACATAGAGACTGAATAATACCCCCATACTGTTACTGAAGAATACCGCCACACCATAACCACATAGTGACTGAATAATACCCCATACTGATCCTGAATAATACCTCCACACCATAACCCCATAGTGACTGAATAATACCCCCATACTGTTACTGAATAATACCGCCACACCATAACCACATAGTGACTGAATAATACCCCTATACTGTTACTGAATAATACCTCCACACCATAACCACATAGTGACTGAATAATACCCCCATACTGATACTGAATAATACCACCACACCATAACCACATAGTGACTGAATAATACCCCCATACTGATACTGAATAATACCACCACACCATAACCACGTAGTGACTGAATAATAACCCCATACTGTTACTGAATAATACCGCCACACCATAACCACATAGTGACTGAATAATACCCCTATACTGTTACTGAATAATACCTCCACACCATAACCACATAGTGACTGAATAATACCCCCATACTGTTACTGAATAATACCGCCACCCAATAACCACATAGTGGCTGAATAATACCCCCCTACTGTTACTGAATAATACCGCCACACCATAACCACATAGAGACTGAATAATACCTCCACACCATGACCACATAGTGACTGAATAATACCCCCATACTGTTACTGAATAATACCGCCACACCATAACCACATAGTGACTGAATAATACCTTCCATACTGTTACTGAATAATACCACCACACCATAACCACATAGTGACTGAATAATACCCCCATACTGTTACTGAATAATACCACCACACCATAACCACGTAGTGACTGAATAATAACCCCATACTGTTACTGAATAAAACCGCCACACCATAACCACATAGTGACTGAATAATACCCCTATACTGTTACTGAATAATACCTCCACACCATAACCACATAGTGACTGAATAATACCCCCATACTGTTACTGAATAATACCGCCACACCATAACCACATAGTGGCTGAATAATACCCCCCTACTGTTACTGAATAATACCTCCACACCATAACCACATAGTGACTGAATAATACCCCCATACTGTTACTGAATAATACCGCCACACCATAACCACATAGTGGCTGAATAATACCCCCCTACTGTTACTGAATAATACCGCCACACCATAACCACATAGAGACTGAATAATACCTCCACACAATGACCACATAGTGACTGAATAATACCCCCATACTGTTACTGAATAATACCGCCACACCATAACCACATAGTGACTGAAAAATACCCACATACTGTTACTGAATAATACCGCCACACCATAACCACATAGTGACTGAATAATACCCCCATACTGTTACTGAATAATACCGCCACACCATAACCATATAGTGACTGAATAATACCCCCATACTGTTACTGAATAATACCGCCACACCATGACCACATAGTGACTGAATAATACCCCCATACTGTTACTGAATAATACCGCCACACCATAACCACATAGTGACTGAATAATACCCCCATACTGTTACTGAATAATACCGCCACACCATGACCACATAGTGACTGAATAATACCGCCACACCATGACCACATAGTGACTGAATAATACCGCCACACCATGACCACATAGTGACTGAATAATACCGCCACACCATAACCACATAGTGACTGAATAATACCCCCATACTGTTACTGAATAATACCACCACACCATAACCATATAGTGACTGAATAATACCCCCATACTGTTACTGAATAATACCGCCACACCATAACCACATAGTGACTGAATAATACCCCCCTACTGTTACTGAATAATACCGCCACACCATAACCACATAGTGGCTGAATAATACCCCCCTACTGTTACTGAATAATACCGCCACACCATAACCACATAGAGACTGAATAATACCTCCACACCATGACCACATAGAGACTGAATAATACCTCCACACCATAACCTCAGTGACTGAATAATACCCCCAAACTGTTACTGAATAATACCACCACACCATGACCACATAGTGACTGAATAATACCCCCATACTGTTACTGAATAATACCACCACACCATAACCACATAGTGACTGAATAATACCCTCATACTGTTTCTGAATAATACCGCCACACCATCACCACAAAGTGACTGAATAATACCCCCATACTGTTACTGAATAATACCACCACATCATAATCACATAGTGATTGAATAATACCCCCATACTGTTACTGAATAATACCACCACACCATAACCACATAGTGACTGAATAATACCCCCATACTGTTACTGAATAATACCTCCACACCATGACCACATAGTGACTGAATAATACCCCCATACTGCTGTTGAATAATACCACCATACCATGACCACATAGTGACTGAATAATACCCCAATACTATTACTGAATAATACCACCACACCATAACCACATAGTGACTGAATAATGCCCCCATACTGTTACTGAATAATACCACCACACCATAACCACATAGTGACTGAATAATACCCCCATACTGTTACTGCATAATACCGCCACATAATAACCACATAGTGACTGAATAATATCCCCATACTATTACTGAATAATACCGCCACACCATAAACACATAGTGACTGAATAATACCCCCATACTGTTACTGAATAATACCGCCACACCATAACCACATAGTGACTGAATAATACCCCCATACTGTTACTGAATAATACCGCCACACCATAAACACATAGTGACTGAATAATACCCCCATACTGTTACTGAATAATACCACCACACCATAACCACATAGTGACTGAATAATACCCCCATACTGTTACTGAATAATACCCCCATACTGTTACTGAATAATATTTCCACACCATAACTACATAGTGACTGAATAATACCTCCATACTGTTACTGAATAATACCTCCACACCATGACCACATAGTGACTGACTAATACCCCCATACTGTTACTGAATAATACCACCACACCATAACCACATAGTGACTGAATAATACCCCCATATTGTTACTGAATAAAACAGCCACACCATAACTACATAGTGACTGAATAATACCCCCATAATGTTACTGAATAATACCGCCACACCATAACCACAGTGACTGAATAATACCCCCATAATGTTACTGAATAATACGGCCACACCATAACCACATAGTGACCGAATAATACCCCCATAATGTTACTGAATAATACCGCCACACCATGACCACATAGTGACTGAATAATACCCCCATATTGTTACTGAATAATACCTCCACACCATAACCACATAGTGACTGAATAATGCCACCATACTGTTACTGAATAATACCTCCACACCATAACCACATAGTGACTGAATAATACCCCCATACTGTTACTGAATAATACCTCCACACCATAACCATATAGTGACTGACTAATACCCCCATACTGTTACTGAATAATACCTCCACACCATAACCACATAGTGACTGAATAATACCACCATACTGTTACTGAATAATACCGCCACACCATGACCACATAGTGACTGAATAATACCCCCATACTGTTACTGAATAATACCACCACACCATAACCACATAGAGACTGAATAATACCCCCATACTGTTACTGAATAATAACGCCACACCATAACCACATAGTGACTGAATAATACCCCCATACTGTTACTGAATAATACCTCCATACAGCCACACCATAACTACATAGTGACTGAATAATACCCCCATAATGTTACTGAATAATACCGCCACACCATAACCACAGTGACTGAATAATACCCCCATACTGTTACTGAATAATACGGCCACACCATAACCACATAGTGACCGAATAATACCCCCATAATGTTACTGAATAATACCGCCATACCATAGCCACATAGTGACTGAATAATACCCCCATAATGTTACTGAATAATACCGCCACACCATAACCACAGTGACTGAATAATACCCCCATACTAATACTGAATAATACTGCCACACCATAACCACATAGTGATTGAATAATACCCCCATACTGTTACTGAATAATACCACCACACCATAACCACATAGTGACTGAATAATACCCCCATACTGTTACTGAATAATACCGCCACACTATAACCACATAGTGACTGAATAATACCCCCATACTGTTACTGAATAATACCGCCACACCATAACCACATAGTGACTGAATAATACCCCATACTGTTACTGAATAATACTGTCCCACCATGACCACATAGTGACTGAATAATACCCTCATACTGTTACTGAATAATACTGCCACACCATAACCACATAGAGACTGAATAATACCTCCACACCATGACCACATAGTGACTGAATAATACCCCCATACTGTTACTGAATAATACCGCCACACCATAACCACATAGTGACTGAATAATACCTTCCATACTGTTACTGAATAATACCACCACACCATAACCACATAGTGACTGAATAATACCCCCATACTGTTACTGAATAATACCACCACACCATAACCACGTAGTGACTGAATAATAACCCCATACTGTTACTGAATAATACCGCCACACCATAACCACATAGTGACTGAATAATACCCCTATACTGTTACTGAATAATACCTCCACACCATAACCACATAGTGACTGAATAATACCCCCATACTGTTACTGAATAATACTGCCACACCATAACCACATAGTGGCTGAATAATACCCCCCTACTGTTACTGAATAATACCTCCACACCATAACCACATAGTGACTGAATAATACCCCCATACTGTTACTGAATAATACCGCCACACCATAACCACATAGTGGCTGAATAATACCCCCCTACTGTTACTGAATAATACCGCCACACCATAACCACATAGAGACTGAATAATACCTCCACACAATGACCACATAGTGACTGAATAATACCCCCATACTGTTACTGAATAATACCGCCACACCATAACCACATAGTGACTGAAAAATACCCCCATACTGTTACTGAATAATACCGCCACACCATAACCACATAGTGACTGAATAATACCCCCATACTGTTACTGAATAATACCGCCACACCATAACCATATAGTGACTGAATAATACCCCCATACTGTTACTGAATAATACCGCCACACCATGACCACATAGTGACTGAATAATACCCCCATACTGTTACTGAATAATACCGCCACACCATAACCACATAGTGACTGAATAATACCCCCATACTGTTACTGAATAATACCGCCACACCATGACCACATAGTGACTGAATAATACCGCCACACCATGACCACATAGTGACTGAATAATACCGCCACACCATGACCACATAGTGACTGAATAATACCGCCACACCATAACCACATAGTGACTGAATAATACCCCCATACTGTTACTGAATAATACCACCACACCATAACCATATAGTGACTGAATAATACCCCCATACTGTTACTGAATAATACCGCCACACCATAACCACATAGTGACTGAATAATACCCCCCTACTGTTACTGAATAATACCGCCACACCATAACCACATAGTGGCTGAATAATACCCCCCTACTGTTACTGAATAATACCGCCACACCATAACCACATAGAGACTGAATAATACCTCCACACCATGACCACATAGAGACTGAATAATACCTCCACACCATAACCTCAGTGACTGAATAATACCCCCAAACTGTTACTGAATAATACCACCACACCATGACCACATAGTGACTGAATAATACCCCCATACTGTTACTGAATAATACCACCACACCATAACCACATAGTGACTGAATAATACCCTCATACTGTTTCTGAATAATACCGCCACACCATCACCACAAAGTGACTGAATAATACCCCCATACTGTTACTGAATAATACCACCACACCATAACCACATAGTGACTGAATAATGCCCCCATAATGTTACTGCATAATACCACCACACCATAACCACATAGTGACTGAATAATACCCCCATACTGTTAATGCATAATACCGCCACATAATAACCACATAGTGACTGAATAATATCCCCATACTATTACTGAATAATACCGCCACACCATAAACACATAGTGACTGAATAATACCCCCATACTGTTACTGAATAATACCGCCACACCATAACCACATAGTGACTGAATAATACCCCCATACTGTTACTGAATAATACCACCACACCATAACCACATAGTGACTGAATAATACCCCCATACTGTTACTGAATAATACCGCCACACCATAAACACATAGTGACTGAATAATACCCCCATACTGTTACTGAATAATACCACCACACCATAACCACATAGTGACTGAATAATACCCCCATACTGTTACTGAATAATACCCCCATACTGTTACTGAATAATATTTCCACACCATAACTACATAGTGACTGAATAATACCTCCATACTGTTACTGAATAATACCTCCACACCATGACCACATAGTGACTGACTAATACCCCCATACTGTTACTGAATAATACCACCACACCATAACCACATAGTGACTGAATAATACCCCCATATTGTTACTGAATAAAACAGCCACACCATAACTACATAGTGACTGAATAATACCCCCATAATGTTACTGAATAATACCGCCACACCATAACCACAGTGACTGAATAATACCCCCATAATGTTACTGAATAATACGGCCACACCATAACCACATAGTGACCGAATAATACCCCCATAATGTTACTGAATAATACCTCCACACCATGACCACATAGTGACTGAATAATACCCCCATATTGTTACTGAATAATACCACCACACCATAACCACATAGTGACTGAATAATAACCCCATACTGTTACTGAATAATACCTCCACACCATAACCACATAGTGACTGAATAATGCCACCATACTGTTACTGAATAATACCTCCACACCATAACCACATAGTGACTGAATAATACCCCCATACTGTTACTGAATAATACCTCCACACCATAACCATATAGTGACTGACTAATACCCCCATACTGTTACTGAATAATACCTCCACACCATAACCACATAGTGACTGAATAATACCACCATACTGTTACTGAATAATACCGCCACACCATGACCACATAGTGACTGAATAATACCCCCATACTGTTACTGAATAATACCACCACACCATAACCACATAGAGACTGAATAATACCCCCATACTGTTACTGAATAATAACGCCACACCATAACCACATAGTGACTGAATAATACCCCCATACTGTTACTGAATAATACCTCCATACAGCCACACCATAACTACATAGTGACTGAATAATACCCCCATAATGTTACTGAATAATACCGCCACACCATAACCACAGTGACTGAATAATACCCCCATACTGTTACTGAATAATACCGCCACACCATAACCACATAGTGACTGAATAATACCCCCATACTGTTACTGAATAATACCGCCACACCATAACCACATAGTGACTGAATAATACCCCCATACTGTTACTGAATAATACGGCCACACCATAACCACATAGTGACCGAATAATACCCCCATAATGTTACTGAATAATACCGCCATACCATAGCCACATAGTGACTGAATAATACCCCCATAATGTTACTGAATAATACCGCCACACCATAACCACAGTGACTGAATAATACCCCCATACTGTTACTGAATAATACTGCCACACCATAACCACATAGTGATTGAATAATACCCCCATACTGTTACTGAATAATACCACCACACCATAACCACATAGTGACTGAATAATACCCCCATACTGTTACTGAATAATACCGCCACACTATAACCACATAGTGACTGAATAATACCCCCATACTGTTACTGAATAATACCGCCACACCATAACCACATAGTGACTGAATAATACCCCATACTGTTACTGAATAATACTGTCCCACCATGACCACATAGTGACTGAATAATACCCCCATAAAGTTACTGAATAATACCACCACATTGTTACTGAATAATACCACCATATTGTTTCTGAATAATGGTGGAGGTATTATGGTAAGGTAATGTGTGGCTGGTACTGTTATGGTGAGGTAATGTGTGCCTAGCAATGTTATAATGAAGTAATGTGTGACTGGCACTGTTATGGTGAGGTAATATGTGTCTGGCACTGTAAGGGGGGATTCACACGAGCGTGTATTCGGTCCGTGCGGGCTGCGTGGTTTTCACGCGGCACGCATGGACCAATACAAGTCTATGGGGCAGTACAGACAGTCCGTGCTTTTTGCGCAGCGTTTGTCTGCTGCGCAAAAAGCGCGACAGGTTCAATAACTCTGCGTATTTCGCGCATCACGCACCCATTGAAGTCAATGGGTGCGTGAAAATCACGCGCACCACACGGAAGCACCTCCGTGGGACGAGCGTGATTCGCGCAACAGCAGTGAAAAGGATGAATGAAAACAGAAAAGCACCACGTGCTTTTCTGTTTCCAAGCATCCAAACGGAGTGTCTTTGCGAGGAGCGAACCCCGACAACCGAGGCAAACTTCACCGGGTTCGGCCAAACTCGTTTTGGCCGAACCCGGCAAAAAAATTTCCGGTCCGCGACGTCGGGAGAGATTCACTGTGCATGGTGCTGAAAGAGTTAAACTGTTTCAGCACCATGGACAGTGACTTGCGATCCCAAAATACATGAACCTGTAAAAAAAACCCGAAGTTCTAACTTACCGATTACTCCTGTCTCCTTCCTGCAGTCCGACCTCCCGGGATGACACTTCAGTTCAAGTGACAGCTCCAGCCAATCACAGGCCAAGCACAGGCTGCAGCCAATCACAGGCTGCAGCGGTCACTTGGACTGCTGCGTCATCCAGGGAGGTGGGGCCCGATGTCAAGAGAGGCGCGTCACCAAGGACGCGTCACCAAGGACGCGTCACCAAGGCAACGGCCGGGAAGTTCTCGGTAAGTAGGAACTTTATCTTTTTTTTTTACAGGTTTTTCGCTGTTGTGTTCGGCATTCACTGTCGAGGGTGCTGAAAGATTTAGCTCTTTCAGCACCTTGGACAGTGACGGGCGTTGACAAGCCTCATCTCTATGATGCCGGCTGCGCGAAAATCACGCAGCCGCGCATCAGACACGCATGACACACGCAGCTGTCAAATGGTTTTTGCGCTCGCAAAACGCTGCGTTGTTTGCGCGCGCAAAAACGCAACGTTCGTGTGAATCTGGCCTTATGGTGAGGTAATATATGGCTGGCACTGTTATAATGAGGTTATGTGTGACTGGCACTGTTATGTGAGGTAATGTGTGGCTGGCAATGTTAGGCTGGATTCACACGAGCACATTACGTCCGTAATTGACGGTCGTATTTCGGCCGCAAGTCCCGGACCGAACACAGTGCAGGGAGTCGGGCTCCTAGCATCATACTTATGTACGATGTTAGGAGTCCCTGCCTCGCTGCCGGACAACTGTCCCGTACTGAAATCATGTTTTCAGTACGGGACAGTTGTCCGGCAGTGAGGCAGGCACTCTTAGCGTCGTACATAACTATGATGCTAGGAGCCCGACTCCCTGCACTGTGTTCGGTCCGGGACTTGCGGCCGAAATTTGTCTGTCAATTACGGACGTAATGTGCTCGTGTGAATCCAGCCTTATAGTGAGGTAATGTGTGGTTGGCACTGTTATGGTAAGGTCATGTGTGGCTGGCACTGCTATGGTGAGGTCATGTTTGACTGGCACTGTTTTGGTGAGGTCATGTGTGGCTGGCACTGTTATGGTGAGGTCATGTGTGGCTGGCACTGTTATGGTGAGGTCATATGTGGCTGGCACTGCTATGGTGAGGTCATGTGTGACTGGCACTGTTTTGGTGAGGTCATGTGTGGCTGGCACTGTTATGGTGAGGTCATGTGTGGCTGGCACTGTTATGGTGAGGTCATGTGTGGTTGGCACTGTTATGATGAGGTAATGTGTGGCTAGCACTGTTATGGTGAGGTCATGTGTGATTGGCACTGTTATGATGAGGTCATGTGTGACTGGCACTGTTTTGGTGAGGTCATGTGTGGCTGGCACTGTTATGGTGAGGTCATGTGTGGCTGGCACTGTTATGGTGAGGTCATATGTGGCTGGCACTGCTATGGTGAGGCCATGTGTGACTGGCACTGTTTTGGTGAGGTCATGTGTGGCTGGCACTGTTATGGTGAGGTCATGTGTGGCTGGCACTGTTATGGTGAGGTCATGTGTGGTTGGCACTGTTATGATGAGGTAATGTGTGGCTAGCACTGTTATGGTGAGGTCATGTGTGATTGGCACTGTTATGATGAGGTCATGTGTGGCTGGCACTGTTTTGGTGAGGTCATGTGTGGCTGGCACTGTTATGGTGAGGTCATGTGTGGTTGGCACTGTTATGATGAGGTCATGTGTGGCTGGCACTGTTTTTGTGAGGTCATGTGTGGCTGGCACTGTTATGGTGAGGTCATGTGTGGTTGGCACTGTTATGGTGAGGTCATGTGTGGTTGGCACTGTTATGATGAGGTCATGTGTGGCTTGCACTGTTATGGTGAGGTCATGTGTGGTTGGCACTGTTATGATGAGGTCATGTGTGGTTGGCACTGTTACGGTGAAGTAATGTGTGATGTAATAAAATAGGATATCTAATAATAATTAGAGATTTAGCCTTAATACTAAGTTCTTCTTTTAAGATAAAAATACAATTATTTCTGCCAGTAGAGTTATGCATCGCCTCACTGAAATAAAAAGTGACATGGCGAAATCCATTGAATCTGCGTGCAGAAACGCTGCAGTTTTTACTGCAATGCCAGAACAGAAATTTGAGGGTCAACCTCGGATTTCCGCCTCGGTTTCTTGGCCAACTTCATGTTGGACATTTGCACATGAAAAGTTCTACATGTGAACAAAGCCTAAGCAGGAAAGAAATTACTGACTGTAAAACCAGTGTGAGAACATAGCATCGCTCGGTGGAGGTGCACGTAGATATACATGACAACCACCAGGGGGCGCTAATGACTGGTAGAAAACGCTACATTACAAGAACAAATTACACAAGTGTCGGCGTCACATTAGGAGTGTTGGTGGTATAACGCAGGGCCGGCTCCAGGCTTATGTGCGCCCTTGGGTGACACAGACTTAGTAGGCCCCTTTGAGTGGGAACTAACGGTGGCAGTAAAATGGCAGAAAACTTCCCTCTGTGCCCCCATATAGACGTTAGGCCCTGTATATGCTGCCATGTAGAAGTTAGGCCCCCAGTTTGTACCCCTATAAATTTAGTGCCCCCCTCCCAGGTAGTGCCACACAGCTCCCCCTTCCCAGGTAGTTCCACACAGCCCCCTCCTCCCAGGTAGTGCTACACAGCCCGTCCTCCCAGGTAGTGCCACACAGCCCTCCTTCCTGGTAGTGCCACACAGCCCCCCTTCCTGGTAGTGCCACACAGCCCCCCTCCCTGGTAGTTCCACACATCCCCCCTTCCTGATAGTGCCACACAGCCCCCTTTCCTTTAGGTAGCGCCTTTGGGGATCCTTCTAGGTGTGGAATACCCAGCCAGAGCATTGCCTACGTAATAGCTGGGGATTCCGCTTTAGTAGTTACCCCTGACGTCACTGTCCATATATGGACAGTGTTGTCAGGGGCAACCCCAGAGCCTTATTCCCGGGCAGAGCACTACTAGCACTCTGCATGGGACTCCTGCTCTGCTCCTGACATCACTGTCCATTTATGAACAGTGATATCAGGAGCAGAGCAGTGTTCCAGGCAGAACGCTAGTAAAGGTTCTGCTCCGGTACTCCGGCTCTGGGGAAGCCTCTGGACGCAGATACTATTGAATGTGGCGTCGCTACCGCTGTAGCAGCCATAGCGGGCTGCTAGCGGGGCCACTGGGCATTGGGGGGCCGAGACGGCGGGCGGCACGGGACCCCTCATGCCACGGGCCCTGTGGCAGCAGCTATGGCTGCTACAGTGGTAGTTACGCCGCCTCCTAGACAGACAGGGCTCCGTCTAGAAGCAGATTCCCCGGCAAGACTCTGGCCGGCGATTCCACTCCTGGAAGAGCCATGATGGTAGCGTCAGCATCCGGCGGCCGAGTGGACCCCCCCCCCCCAGGGTAATGGGCCCCCAGCAGTTGCCCGGGTTCGCCGGGTGCTGACGCTGTCCCTGGTATAATGCATTTAATAAAGAAACAATAATCTTCCATATACAAGGCCGTCGAAACAAGAGGCAGCTGCTATACGGCCCTTAGAGAGAGGGGGTCCAGCCCCTGTTGGTGCCATTCACTTTACATGGGAAGGGCATTGTTGGCAAACAGGGGGGGTGTAGGGAATTGGTCTAAGGGGCAGAGAATGGGCATGGAAGGTGAATTAACGCCAGGCCCTTCTATCCTTGGTTGTAAAATTGATAATTTGGGGTCCATCTGTGCTACGGGGGCCCCTCTTTTTTATGTACCCCGCTGTCCCTGCGCACAACAGGCGCTCGTATGTACAACAGCCAATATTGTGAGACAGAAACGGGCCCCCTTCCCCCACTACAACCCCATGACATGTCCTGACAGGGTGGGTGACAGCTGATAACCCCTGTTATGGAAGGTTTATTCTCCATGGTGCCACCTAGAGGAGAAGAAGACAACAACAGCCTTGTCCACAGATGACATCCTCCTTAGTAGCAATGATGACCTCATATAACACTCGCCACTGGACAGAAGCCTAGGACACCCAGGTGCAAGACTGCGGGCGTCATATCATGTCAGCAGATGCAGCAGAGCTGAATTTAGTAGATGGTGCAGAACCGGGTTTATTAGATGCAGTAGACGTGTGTGAGAAATGCAACACAGCTGAGTTTAGCAGATGCAGCAGAGCTGAGTTTGGCAGATGCAGCAGAGCTGAGTTTAGCAGATGCAGCAGAGCTGAGTTTGGCAGATGCAGCAGAGCTGAGTTTGGCAGATGCAGCAGAGCTGAGATTGGCAGATGCAGCAAAGCTGAGTTTAGCCGATTCAGTAGAGCTGAGTTTAGCAGATGCAGCCGAGCTGAGTTTGGCAGTAAAGTTGAGTTTAAAAGATTCAGCGGTGCTGTCTTTAGAAGATGCAGTAGACCTGACTTTAGCAGATGCAGCAGAGCTGAGTTTAGCGGATGCAGTAGAGCTGAGTTTATCAGATGCAGTAGAGCTGAGTTTAGCGGATGCAGTAGAGCTGAGTTTATCAGATGCAGTAGATCTGAGTTGAGCAGATGCAGTAGAGCTGAGTTTATCAGATTCAGTAGATCTGAGTTGAGCAGATGCAGCAGAGCTGAGTTTAGCAGATGCAGTAGAGCTGAGTTTATCAGATGCAGTAGATCTGAGTTGAGCAGATGCAGCAGAGCTGAGTTTAGCAGATGCAGCAGGACTGAGTTTTGCGGATGCAGTAGAGCTGAGTTTATCAGATGCAGTAGAGCTGAGTTTTGCAGATGCAGTAGAGCTGAGTTTAGCGGATGCAGCAGAGCTCAGTTTATCAGATGCAGTAGAGCTGAGTTGAGCAGATGCAGCGGGGCTGAGTTTTGCAGGTATAGAAAGGCTGAGTTTGTTATTTGGCACCCATTATATGGTAATCCACTAGACTGCAGGTAAACCAACCGCATCATTATAACTCAGCGGTATCACAACGTCGAGTATAATATTGTAGTACCTCTAATGTATATTAGGAAAACACTTTAGATGGTGTACAGTATACTGCTGGTTTCCGCACAGTTGAGTCTCCCGGAATATTTACAAGTCTACAAATCCCAAAGAATTCTTCAAATTTCAGAGAGAAAAAGGAAAACACGTGTCCTCCGGGAGCCGCAGCCGTGTCAGGTTACAGAACTGCGCAAGTCGCCCCTGCAGGGCTCTCCAGCTGTGCAAAGCAGATGTGGGGGTCACAGCCGGAGGGTTTACAGGGGTGCGGGACAATCCCTGGTATTATTGAGGCTGCCAACCGCTACCATACCAGTAATCACTCAACTTTCCCAGAGCCCTGAATGACAATTCTATCTAGTTATGCAAAAACACAGGGGTCAGGGGCTGGTATCAATGCATGACAAGGCAATGCTACCCTTCTGGACTCTAGGAAAACTGAGTAGCAGAAACAGCTGAATAGAATATTTTCCAACTTGACATAAGTAGCATTTAAGGGATGAACATGTGGATTTCTCCCCCATGGGCGGACAGCCGCCCCCTGCCAGGACCTCACTTTAGTCTGATTGAACAGAGAGGTAATTTTGCTCCAGATGAGGTCATTTTCATATCTGGGGTGCAGTACCATCTACAGACTGTCGGAGTGCTGTGGGGCCAGCACAGATCAAACTCTCTTCAATAGAGCACCCTTGCTGCTGCACGGGCGTAGTTCATGGCAGTACCGGTCTCAACATGCCCACGAAGGAGAGGGTTAGATAAGCTGATGATTTCACCCGTACCAACTAGTGCTCAATATCTCTGCTGTATGGGGTACAACATTTTTAATCAACTGACCATGTGATTGTAAGCACAGATGAGATGAGAGCAAATACCTGAAATGATGTCAAACTGGGGAGGGTTCTCCAAGCAAGATTATTTCTGTAATATATTAGACTCTTAATAGTAGATGAACACATCTTAAAGAGCGCTACCTCTAAAATAAAAAAATAAGCCCTGACTGTGAGCAGAGGAGTCGTCAACCTGACTTTGTACAACATATTACATTCCAGTTTATTTCTTTCTCCTGTTTTCCTTCTGACATGTGTCAGTCTTTACTGTATCTCTGGCATTCCATTCATTCTATTCATGAATTAGGATAATAAGAGCTATTGGTATTATGTAGACATGAGGGCGCTGCAGTGCATGGATTGTGAGAGAATGGATAAATGGTAAAATTAATACATTTAACATGCAAACATCATTAAAGGGAAAATTAGGGCATATGGACTTCATAGAGGGGGGTCCTCTGCCCGTGACCCACCTCTATGAGATAAAATGGAGAGCCTCATGTAATACCACATTTATATAAATATCTGGCCAGAGAAAGCTTTCATTGGCAAAATGCAGCTGTTTGCCGGGGGTATCGGGAGCGGACCCTCTGGCTCCCATATGGAAGGGGTTGCAGCTGACATGAGATGTTCCACTAATCCAGCATCCATGGTTCCTGACAAATGCAAAATCATCAAACATTCTGGATTATCGGACAGACGTATAGAAGGGAACTATTAGCGACTTATTTTAATGGCTGAGAAGACATGTGAAGTACTCTGTGTCCATACTGTGAATGAAACAGCTCTCTTTCCCCTCTCCCAGCAGGAAGGCACAGCAAGATTTAAAGCATGAAAACCAGCCAGTTACCTTCATTTACCCAAACCGTTACCTCTCTGTCTTTGAGGAATCTCCCCCTTTGTTTGTTACAATGTATCAGTGCAGGTAAGAGCTGTTAATTTAGGCCAAGTTCAGATCTGCCTCCGTCGCATATTCCGTCAGAAATGCTGAAAAATATAGCGCAGTGTGTGGCGCCATTTTTTCCAGTAAAATTGCCCAAATTATGATGGAAAACCTACGGAACCTATTAAAGTCAACGGGTTCAGTCGGGCGCCAATTGTGTCCGTCATGTTACCGACCCGGCACTCCGTCATCTTCATTGTTCTGCTCCTATGATGGAATAGAGAAACGGAAATGAAAAATGGTGATGTGAGCATAGCCTCAGAGATGTATGCTGTTATTGAGGATAGCCTTCACTGATATATTATAACACACCGTCAGCTGAGCGAGCAGGACAAGGTCAGAGTTACAGCCTCTAACTGAAAGCAAGCAGAGATATTGAAAATGATGTCATTGAAACGCAAATTATATTAGAAAATGAATGAATGGTTTTATCGTTTCACAGCACTCGCAGGGTTCGTTTTTGCACGGAGGATGTGGCTGCTCATAGATGTTCTGGGCGGCCTTCTCTCGTCTCCGGCACTTTTTAGTGTTTTGTCTCGATACGTCTCAACTTGTTCCAAATAATTCTCATCCTTCTCTCTGAGATAAACAATTTGCCTTTAGGGCTTTCTGTAAACATATTTTTTGGACAAAAACAATGATTGTTTTTGGCCGCCCTTTTTTAAAGGGCAACACCAGTCAAAATTCATGTTAACGTGTACTGAGCAGTAATCATCTGTAAGATAGAAGGTGACTATATATGGCCACTATATACATAGTTTCCTGTGTAGCTCTCTGGCAGGCACTGTATATATGGGGGCACTCTCTGTCAGGCACTGTATATGGGTCTCTAGCTGGGCACTGTATATAGTGACACTTTCTGGCTGGGGCACTGTATATGGGGCACTGTGTCAAGCACTGGATATGAGGACACTCTCTTGCTATTACTGTACATGGGTCTCTAGCTGGGCATTGTATATAGTACCATTTTTTTGATGGAACACTGTATACGGGGGCCCTTGCAGACACTGTATATGGGGATACTCTCTGGCAGTCACTGTATATGGCTTTTCAGCTGGGCGCTATATACAGTGGCACTCTGGCTGGGTCACTGTATACGAGGCACTCTGTGAGCATTCTGAGCATGAGTCATCCAGATACCTATTACGGTTATTGACGACCTGGCACGCAGACACCCCTCCATGTAAAAGATTACCAGCTTATAACATAGCATATGACGTTTTTATGGTGCCCACACACCAGTCACTTTGCGCTTGGTCAGTGTTACTACAGTTTTCACTATTGAGACGCTGTATACTACACTGCAACCGTCAGAATTGTGTCATTTATGGTCATTGATGCATGCAGGGTACTCCTACCTGCCTCCTCTCCCCAGAGGGGCACCCTTTTGGGGGCAACTTCTTTATAATGTATCTGGCTCACCAGGATGGTGATATAATTGAATACTGCAGGAGGCTGATGGTATCTCACATATCTCTATGGTGTGGGAATGAGAGGAGGAGGTTATCACTGGATGAGACACACCATATGAGAGCACCATCTGGCAGGCACTGTGTATGGAGGCACTCTATTGATGGAGCATTGTTTATGGGGCACTCTTAGAGACGCTGTGTATTGGGACATTTTCTGGCAGGAATAGTATATGTGGGCACTCTATGAAAGGTACAGTGTATACGGACACTCATGGTCTAACACTGATTGGGGAACTCTCTGGCAAGCAATGTGTATGGGGATACTCTCCAGCAGGAACTTTGTATGGGGGTACCCTCTGACAGGCACTGTGTATGAGGGTATTTTATAGCAGACCCTGGGTATGGATGAGCTCTCTGGCAGTCCCTGTGTATGGGGGCACTCTCTGGCAGACCTTGTGTATGGGGGAATTCTCTGGCAGGCACTGTGTATAGGGGACTCTCTGTGAGGTACTGTATAGGGGACTCTCTGGGAGGTACTGTGTATGGGTCTACTTTCTGACAGGTATTGTGTATGGAGCTACCTTCTGAGGGTTTGTGTATGAACTCTCGTGCAGACCCTGTGTGTGGGATCACTCTCTAACAATCACTGAGTGTAGGGTACTCTCTGTCAGGTACTGTGTATGGGCAACTCTATACAGGTACTGTGTATTAGGAAACTCTCTGGCAGGCACTGTGTATGAGGATACTCTCTGGCAGGTACTTCGTATTGGATACTTCCTGGCAGATATTTTGTATGGGGTACACTCTGGGAGGTACCGTGTATGGGGTGCACTCTGGTAGGTACTCTGTATGGGGTACACTCTGGCAGGCACTGTGTATGAGGGAAATCTCTGACAGGTGCTGTGTATGGGGTACACTCTGGCAGGCACTGTGTATGAGGGAACTCTCTGACAGATACTGTGTATGGAGCACACTCTGGCAGGCACTATGTAAGAGGAAACTCTCTGTGAGGTACTTTGTATTGTGTACTTCTTGGCAGTTACTGTGTATTAGGGAACTCTCTGGCAGGCACTATGTATGAGGAAACTCTCTGACAGGTACTGTGTATGTGGTACGCTCTGGCAGGTACTCTGTATGGTGTACACTCTGAGAGGGTGTACTTCTTGGCAGATACTGTGTATTAGGGAACTCTCTGGCAGGCACTATGTATGAGGATACTCTCTGGCAGGTACTTTGTATTGGGTACTTCCTGGCAGTTACTGTGTATTAGGGAACTCTCTAGCAGGCACTATGTATGAGGAAACTCTCTGACAGGTGCTGTATATGTGGTACGCTCTGGCAGGTACTCTGTATGGTGTACACTCTGAGAGGTACTGTATATGGGGAACACTCTGGCAGGCACTGTGTATGAGGGAACTCTCTGACAGGTACTGTGTATGTGGTATACTCTGGCAGGTACTCTGTATGGGGTACACTCTGGCAGGCACTGTGTATGAGGGAACTCTCTGACAGGTACTGTGTATAGGGTACACTCTGGCCGGCACTATGTATGAGTGAACTCTCTGACAGGTACTGTGTATGAGGAAACTCTCTGTCAGGTACTGTGTATGGGGAGACTATCTGGCAGGTATTATGTATGAGGGAACTATAGAAACAGGGAGAAACCTCCAGCTCACCGGTCTGCGTCTTCAGATAGCGTCAGTCGGATCCCCGCGACGGCCCGCGGTGTGTAGTAGTAGAGAAGAGAAGAGATTGATCCAGCGCTAATGTTGGTTTAAAAGGGAAAAACACGTCCCATGTTTATTGTAGAAAAAATTAAAATTGGAAGGGAGACGCAGTCCCAAGGCAAAGGTAGGAGATATATGGGTGAATACCCAAAGCCTACGCGTTTCGAACGCGGTCTGCGTTCTTAGTCATGGCAGGAAGGTGTTGAACGTGTGTCTGGGACTCCACTATATGCACAGGATATCAGCTGTTGAAATTAGTATGCAAATGCCAGTAATTAGCTCCAAGTAAGACAGGGAGAAAAAGTTGATAAATGAATAGCGAATAACGGGGTGGCAATGCGGGGAATAAATAAAAGAATTTATTTGAGTTTATATATTTTGGACGATGTAGTAATTTTAACTAAGTAAGTAAATAGATAAATATGTGTGCAATATTATAATAAACAAATTCAGATTAAATGTTAAATTTTGGCACATAGTGGAGGAAACCGGAACACACGATCAAAGAAATAAATTTGTATTTTATTTACTCGAACATATACAAAGTACAACGAAATATAGAGTCAAAAATTAAAAACATTAAACAGATAGTTAAATGTTGTTAAAAGAGAAGCAATTGAAGAAAATATAACCATATATCATAATGTCAAATATTTGAAAGAATGCATATGAGATAATCGCGATATATGCCTAAAGAATAAACAGTTATAATATACACGGGAGAAGGTATTTGAAACACTATACATGAATAATTATAACATATATTAACATGTCCTTTGGACTATTTAGTGTAAAGCATTAGTGTATAGATGAATTAATTTATTCGAGGTATCCGTACGCCGGGAAGACTGGCGTTTTTTCATATATAATAATATAAAAATAACAGTAGTATATAATTCGATTTGGACAAAGATTTAGGACGGGCGGAAATTTTTTTTTTTTTTATTCACTATGCTTGAAAAATTTAAATTTCAATTAATAGTGAACCATATAAGATGCAGATTTCAAATGGAGAGCTATAGTATAAATATGTGCCGCATAATAAGACACGAAGTCAATGAAATACAGCAAGCAGATGCACTTGGAAACTATATAAAGAGGAGGGAACTCTTATTTAAATATATAAAACAGATTTTATATGTTATTCATGAGATGTAATTTATCGCAAAATGCGATGCATGTATAATATAGGACACAGCGATGTATAATAAATCAAGAACATTCGGCATGGATCTGCTAGTATATCATGATATTAAGTATTTGTCTTTGATAATCAGAAAATATATGCATAGGAAAAGTAGGATATTAAGATACAGATTATGAACACAACGCAACGAGTACGATAACTACTTAGAGAACATAAAATGCATGTAAACTGTAGATCATTGAAAAGAGAATATATAGGGTAAGAAATTCAAGGTCAAACGCAACAATGCCGCTATAAATCGCATAGTGTGATGAGGGAACTCTCTGAAAGGTACTTTGTATTGGGTACTTCATGGCAGGTACTGTGTTTAGGTTACCTTTTGGCAGGTACCATGTTTCTGGTACCTCTGGCAGGCACCCTGTGTGTTGGTACTCTCTGGTAGGCACTGTGTATGTGGTTACTCTCTAGCAGGTACCATATTTCTGGTACCTCTGGCAGGCACAGTGCATGGGGGTACTCTCTGGTAGGCACTGTGTATGGGGTTACTCTTTAGCAGGTACCATGTTTCCGGTACTCTCTGGCAGGCACTGTGTAAATTATTTCTCAAATTCAGATAAGAAAAAAGAAAAAAAGATAGTACTCTCCTTATCTCCTATACATAATTACTGGTGTCTTAAATCACAATTAATACAGTAGTAAGCTTGAAGCGAAGGACAAAAAGACAGTTGTCCAGCCCACGGGGCCCGGGGGTAAGGTGCACGGCTGGAGCAGGCAGAAGGATAACCTGAAGGAGGACCATATCATCTTGCTAAGGTGCAACTGGGTTCTTTTGAAACTTCCCTCATCTATAAATCGCCCTGAGGTGTGTAAGGTGTTGTCAAGTGTATAAATTCAATTCTAATTCTATAGAATTTACTGCATACATTATATGGCCAAAAGTATGTGGACCTTCCTCCTAATTATTAAGTTCAGGTTTTCAGCCACATCTATTGCAAACAGTTTCATAAAATCAAATCATACAATCTCCAAATACCAACATTGCTAGTAGTATGGGTTGTACTGAAGAGCTCTGTGACTTTACATGTGGTACTGTCATAAGATGTCACCTTTATCAAGAGTCAGTTTGTGAAATTTCTGATCTGCTGGATCTCCCCGGTCACCTGTAAGTGTTATTATCTGCTAGATCTGCCCCGGTCACCTGTAAGTGTTATTATTATCTGCTAGATCTGCCCCGGTCACCTGTAAAACGTATTATTATTTGCTAGATTTGCCCCCGTCACCTGTAAGTGTTATTATTATCTGCTAGATCTGCTCCGGTCACCTGTAAGTGTTATTATTATCTGCCAGATGTGCCCTGGTCACCTGTAAAAGTTATTATTATTTGCTATATTTGCCCCCGTCACCTGTAAGTGTTATTATTATCTGTCCGATCTTCCCCAGTCACCTGTGTTATTATTGCTGCAAGATCTGCCCACGGCACCTGTAGGGGTTATAATTATCTGCTAGATCTGCCCCGGTCACTTGTAACTGTTATTATTATCTGCTAGATCTGCCCTGGTCACCTGTAAGTGTTATTATTATCTGCTAAATCTGCCCAGTCACCTGTAAGTGTTATTATTATATGCTACATCTCCCCTGCCACCTGTAAGTGCTATTATTATCTGCCAGATCAGCCACTGGTCACCTATAAGTGCTATTATTATGTGGTAGATCTGCCCCGGTGACCTGTAAGTATTATTATCCACTTAACCCCTTCCCGACATCCACCGTATATATACGGCGCTGTCGGGAGGTGCTTCCCGCAAAGCGCCGTATAGGTACTGTGCAACGGGAAACGGTCATCGGTGCTAACTGCACCGTGACAAAGTAAAGATGGCTGCTGTCCCTGACAGCAGGCCATCTCTACTACTCGCCCAGGGTGCCGTTTCGGCCCCCCGCATCGGCGATCGCTGCTATTGGTCAGTCAATTCTGAACGGCCAATTGCAGGGATTTTTGTTAAAACTGCGCCCTGGAGTCACAGGGCACAGTTAGACAGTGGCGATTGGTGCTGTCTAAGACAACACCCATCGCCACCAACGTCACCTAGGGAGGTGGCAGTGATGCCACCTCTAGGAGCGCTCTGATTGGTCGGTCTGTAATGACCGACCAATCAGAGCACCGGAGAGTGTTGTGAACATCGATACCGCTCTGCACGCCGCCATTCCAGTTTGAGGCAGCATGCAGAGCGGTTGAGAGATTGTCTGCTGTGGCTTTGCTGGGATTTGTAGTGCGTCCTGCACTACTGCGTAAAAAATAAGAGAGCCCTTTTTTGCTACTTCTGTCTGATCACCAGTCTTTTTTTGTTGTTGTGATCAGACAGATTTTTTTGGGCCTGTCCTCATCTCTGTCCCAATCCACCCCCTCCTTGTCCCAATCTACCCCCCCTTTTCCACCCCACCCCCTCCCTCTCCGAGTCCTGTGCCCACTGAGCGCTGATCAGTGACCACCATCACTGATCAGCATCTGTGCTCAATTTTTGGCGCAGGATTTTTTTTTTTTAAATTTGCACCATCTCCCTGTGTGCGTCCTGCGGCCACGAAGTGCTGGTTAGTGGCCGCCATCATTGTTCAGCATCCGTGGGTTTTTTTTCCCGTCGGTTCCTTCTTTGTGCCTTTTTTCACCCACACCAATTACCTGTGTGTGTCCTGCGACCGCTGAGCGCTGATCAGCGACCGCCATCACTGATCGGCATTTGTGCTCAACTTTTGGTCCTTTTTTTAAATTATTTTTGTCATTTTTTTCCAATTATAAATTTGCACCATCTAACAGTGTGCACCCTGCGGCCACAGACTGCTGATTAGTTATCAGCATCTGTGGTAATTTGTTGACGCAGGTGTTTTTAGGTTTTTTTCACCCGCACCTTTCCATAGTGTCCGTCCTGCGCTTCGTGCTGATCAGTGACGCACATCACTGATCAGCTTATGTTCTGGCGCAGGTTTTTTTCTTTCTAATACAATATAATAGAAGTTAGGTGTAGCTAGTAGGTAGGGAGTTAGGGTAGCATACGCCAGCGTTAGAAACTTTCATTTAGTTTTAGATCTAGATAGATATATCTAGCAACTTTTTTCTGCAGTTTTAGTAGAAATTTACCGTAGGTCAGAAGGACTACAGTTTTTTTTTTAGTAATAGATAACGTCAGTTACTGACGGACGTTCAGTTGTTTTCTTCTAACTGACGATCGTACAGTGAATTCTATTCTTTTTTTTTTTCCTTTTCTTCTCTTCTTTCTTATCTTCTCATTTCTGTTCACTATACACGTGTAAAAACACTACACATACACACCCCCTGTGTAAAAATAAAAGTTGATGACACGTGTAAAAACACCACACAACCCCCTGTAATAAATCAAAATGTCTCAATCGTCCAGAAGGATGTATTCAGCGGAGGAGGCATACGCCATCATTGCCTCTGACACTGATTCGGCCAGCGAGGGAGACGAGGAATATGCCCCACTCCTTTTAGTTTCCTTCTCTTCCTCCTACTCCAGTGATGAGGAACCCCCCCAAATGCGACCCAGGAGAGCAGCAGAGGCAATCCCAATGATTGATCCCATGTGGACTCCACTCCCTGAAAATTATGAGCCTCAAATTCCTGATTTTATAGGCGGCTCAGGAATTCAGTTTGAGACTGAAGGCCTCACAGAAATTGACTTTTTCAATGTCTTTTTCTCTGAGGAGTTTGTTAATTTAATGGTGGCCCAGACGAATCTGTACGCCCAACAATTTTTAACCCAAAACCCCACTTCTTCATTTGTTAGATGGACCCCAGTAGATGTAGCGGAGATGATGACATTTTGGGGCCTTGTGCTGCATATGAGACTAGTGAGGAAGCCAGAGGTTAGGCAATACTGGAGTGCGGATATTTTGTACAACACCCCAATTTACCACATGGCCAGGACCCGGACTCGCTTTGAAGCGATTTTAAAATTCTTGCATTATAATGATAATGCCCAGTGCCTGCCCCAGGACGACCCCACATTTGACCGTCTATTTAAAATCAGGCCACTCATTGATCATTTCTGCACCAAATTTTCACAAGTGTACACCCCCTGATAAATATATTTCCATAGACGAGTCCCTTGTTCATTTTAAGGGGAGGCTTAAATTCCGCCAATACCTGCCCAATAAGAGGGCAAGGTATGGAATTAAATTGTACAAACTGTGTGAGAGTACATCTGGGTATACACACAGGTTTAGGGTTTACGAAGGGAAGGACTCTATTATTGAACGCCAAGAATGGCCCCCCGTCCTGGGAGTTAGAGAAAATAGTGTGGGACATGCCTTAACTTTCAAGAGGAGGTGATCAAGGCACTTCTATTTGGGAACCAGGCAGGGGCGGGCACAAGCACATCTGCTGGTAGCGATACTCCACGTATTGTACCAGGGCAACATTTCCCCAATGAAGTGCCCCAAACGGCAAAGAAGGGAAGGACACAATAAAGGTGCAGAGTGTGTTCCAAAAGGGGAATAAGAAAAGACACTATTTACCACTGTGAAACCTGCCCCGAAAAACCAGGCCTGTGTATCAAGGATTGCTTCAAAGAGTACCAAACATCCATAAATTAGTAATTTCATGCTTCATTAACCCCTTTATTATGCCAAAAGCAACATTGCGTCCACACACATATCCAGCTAAATCCTAGTTCCAAAAGTCAAATGGCGCTTCTAAGCCCTGCCGTGAGTCCAAACAGCGGTTTATGACCACATGTGGGGTATTGTTTTACTCGGGAGAAATTGCTTTACAAATGTTCTGTAGCTTTTTCTCCTTTAGTCCTCGTGGAAATGAGAAAAAATAAGCTAAACCTACATTTTCTTTGAAAAAATGTCGATTTTCATTTTCACTGCCTAATACCAAAAATTTCTGCAAAAAACCTGTGGGGTCAAAATGCTCACTATACCCCTAGATAATTTTCTCAAGGGGTGTAGTTTCCAAAATGGGGTCACTTGTGGGTGTTTCCACTGTTTTGGCCCCTCAGGGGCTCTGCACATGTGACATGGCCTCTGCAAACTATTCCTGCTAAATTTGAGCTCCAAAAACCAAATGCCGCTCTTTCCATTCTGAGCCCTGCCGTGTGTCCAAACAGCCGTTTATGACCACATGTGAGGTATTGTTTTACTCGGGAGAAATTGCTTTACAAATTTTGTGGAGCTTTTTCATCTTTAGTCCACGTGGAATTGAGAAAAAATTAGCTAAACCTACATTTTCTTTGAAAAAATGTAGATTTTAATTTTCACCGTCTACTTCCAATAATTTCTGCAAAAAAACTGTGGGGTCAAAATGCTCACTATACCCCTAGATAATTTCCCCAAGGGGTGTAGTTTCCAAAATAGTGCCACTTGTGGGGGATTTCCACTGTTTTGGCACCGCAAGAGCCCTTGAAACCTGACATGGTGCCTAAAATATTTTCTAATAAAAAGGAGGCCCCAAAATCCACTAGGTGCTCCTTTGCTTCTGAGGTCGGTGCTTCAGTCCATAACCACATTAGGGCCACATGTGGGATATTTCCTAAATCTGCAGAACCTGGGCAATAAATATTGAGGTGCGTTTCTCTGGTAAAACCTTCTGTGTTACAAAAAAAAATAGATTAAAAATGAATTTCTGCAAAAAAAAATGAAATTTGTACGTTTCACCTCTACTTTGCTTTAATTCCTGTGAAATGTCTAAAGGGTGGATAAACTTTCTAAATGCTGTTTTGAATACTTTGAGGGGTGCAGTTTTTAAAATGGGGTGACTAGTGGGGGTTTGTATTGTGTAGGCTCCTCAAAACCACTTCACAACTGAACTGTCCCCTGTAAAAATTGCCTTTTGAAATTTTCTTGAAAATGTGAGAAATTGCTGCTAAAGTTCAAAGCCTTGAAACGTCCTAGAAAAATAAAAGGATGTTCAAAAAACGATGCCAATCTAAAGTAGACATATGGGGGATGTTAATTAGCAACAATTTTGTGTGTTATAACTGCCTGTCTTACAAGTGGATACATTTAAATTGAGAAAAAAGCAAATTTTTGCAATTTTTCGCTAAATTTTGGTGTTTTTCTCAATTAAATACTGAATTTATCGAGCAAATTTTGACAGTAACATAAAGTCCAATGTGTCACAAGAAAACATTCTCAGAATCGCTTGGATAGGTAAAAGCATTCCGACGTTATTACCACATAAAGTGAAACATGTCAGATTTGAAAAATGAGGCTCTGTCAGGAAGGTCAAAAGTGGCCAAAGCGGGAAGGGGTTAACGACCGCCGTATATTGTTTTTACAGCGGCCGTTCAGGGTAGTTCTTCTGAAACGCCGCCTTTTCACGGCGGGACCTCAGAAGAAGTTTTCCTGCATTGGGCAGGGTGCTCTTGAAGCCCAGACTGTTGCTACCAGCTGCAGGCTTCAGGGCATCGATCGTAGACCACTAGCAAAAAAGTTTAATAAAGTTTATAATAAATAAATAAAAATCCCAAGTAAAAAAAATTAAAAACACACTTTTCCCCTTACAAAATACTTTAAGATGAAAAAAAGTTACACATATTTGGTATCGCCGCATCCGTAATCTCCCCAACTATAAAACAATGGCATCATTTAATCCACACGGTGAATGCTGTCAAAAAAAGAATAAACAAACAATGCCAGAATTGCTGTTTTTTAAAAAAAAGTGATAAAAGTGATCAAAAAGTCGCATTTACACCAAAATGGTACCAATAAAAACTACAAGTTGTCCCGGAAAAAAAAGCCCTTTTTCAGCTATGTCAGCATAAAAAAAAAAAAGTTATGGCTCTTAAAACATTGTGACACAAAAACAAATAATTTAGTTTTTAATCTGTAAATGTGGTAAAACATAAAAACAAAAATAGATAAATTTGGTATTGCCGCAATCGTAACGACCCGCTGAATAAAGTTATTGTGTTATTTATACCACACGGTAAACGGCATAAATTTAAGACACAAGAAAGAGTGGTGAAATGTCAGGGTTTTTTTCTTATTACCCCATCAAGAAAGTTAATAAAACCTAATCAATAACTTATAAGTACCCTAAAACAGGGCTATTAAAAAAATACAACTTGTCCCGCAAAAAACAAGTCCTTATACAGATATGTAGACGGAAAAATAAAAAAGTTATAGGTCTTTAAAAGCGACGATGGAAAAACGTAAAAAATTGCTTGGTCATTAAGGTTTATAATACCTTCGGTATTAAGGGGTTATTATCTGCTAAATCTGCTCTGGTCACCTGTAAGTGTTGTTATTATTATCTGCTAAATCTGCCCCAGTCACTTGTAAGTGTTATTATTATATGCTAAATCTGCCCTGGTCACCTGTAAGTGTTATTATCTGCTAGATCTGCCCTGGTCACCTGTAAGTGCTATTATTATCTGCTAGATCTGCCCATGTCACCTGTAAGTGCTATTATTATCTGCTAAATCTGCCCTGGTCACCTGTAAGTATTATTATCTGCTAGATCTGCCCTGGTCACCTATAAGTGTTATTATCTGCTAGATCTTCCCCGGTCACCTGTAAGTGTTATTATTATCTGTTAGATCTCCCTGGTCATCTGTAAGTGCTATTATTATCTGCTAGATCTGCCCTGGTCACCTGTAAGTGTTATTATTATCTGCTAGATCTGCCCCGGTCATATGTAAGTGCAATAATTATCTTCTAGATCTGTCCCAGTCACCTGTAAGTGTTATTATTATCTGCTAGATTTGCTCCAGACACCTGTAAGTGTTATTATCTGCCAGATTTGCCCTGGTCATTGGTAAGTGTTTTTATTATGAAGTGGATGCATCTAGGAGTATTAACAAAGCGGTAGACCATGCAAACTCACAGAGCAGGGTCGCCGAGTACTGAAGTGCGTGACGTGTAAAATTCTCCTGTCATCTGTTATATCACTCACTACAGAGATCCACACTGCTTCAAGGAGTGACATCAGCACAAGAACTGTGCATTAGAAGCTTTATGAAATGGGTTTCTATGGTCGCTGCACACAAGCCTAAGATCACAATGCACAATGCCAAGCAGCGGCTGGAGTGGTGTAAAGCACGCTGCCACGGGACTCTGAAGCAGCGTGTTCTATGGAGTGATGAATCACAGCTTAATATCTGGCAGTCTGATGGAGAAATCTGGATTTGGCGAATTCCAGGAGAACGCTACATTTCTGACTTCATAGTGACTACTGTAATATTCGGTGGAGAAGGGTAATGGTCTAGGTCTGTTTTTCAGGGATTTTCCCCTTATTTCCAGTAAAGTAAACCTTCAAGGCAGCAAAGACATTTTACACAATTGTAGCTTCCAACTGTGTGGTAACAGTTTTGGGATCGGCCCTTTCGTGTTCCAGCATGACGGTTCCCCTGTGCACACAGAGAGCTCCATACATGGGGTGAGGAAATTGTTGTGGAGGAACTCGATTGGCTGCACGGCGCCCTGATCTAGGATGAATTGGAACATAAATAACAAGCCAGACCTGCTCCCCCAACATTAACGATTGGCCTTACAAATGCTCTTTTAGCTGATGGACGGACACACAGACACCCCCACAAAAGAGAGGAGGCTGTTATAGCTACAAAAGAGGGCCAAATTAAAAATTAACGGCCATAGTTTTGGAAAAGGAAGTCCAACAAGCTCATAGGGGTGAGGTGTTCACATACTTTTGGCCATATGGAGTGTCTGAAAATCTAGATCTTTCCTGCCTAAAACAAAAAATATTCTTAATCCCGACCAGAGTTCCCAACCACCAGTGGAGTTCTTCTTATTTAACGTAGTTTCTGCTGAACTTGGACATTTTGGATCATTTCAGGAGCTTCCTGCTGTGTTTTACTATTTGCTTGTAGACAGAATGTCTGCTCAGCACCCCCACAACCTCAAGTATTTGAAGAAAAATCCAAATCACTACCGCAGTATTTATTAATGTTATATTTAGCTCTGGAGTATAAATGGTGGGGGGTGCATGGTTTATGAAAAATACTCCAGAAGAAAGACCAAAGCTGGCCGCACACACTAGGTTTTTGTTGTCTTACTGTTTTCTGTAGGATCATCTAAATATCTAAGGGTATGTTCACACACAAGCTCAAAAACGTCTGAAAATACGGAGCTGTTTTCAAGGGAAAACAGCTCCTGATTTTCAGACGTTTTTTAAGCCACTTTTTTTAAAAAAGCTCCAAAAACGGCCGTAAAAAACGCTGCGAAAAACGCTCTGTCGGAACAGAACAACGTTTTCCCATTGAAATCAATGGGCAGATGTTTGGAGGCGTTCTGCTTCCGATTTTCGGCCGTTTTTCGGGCGTTTACGGCCCGAAAAATGGCCGAAAATAGGCCGTGTGAACATACCCTAATATGTATGGGCACAGTCCAACAGTGCCAAAGGCGAAACAAAGTTTGTGTGGGGTGGACTTTTACCTGTTCGATCCCTCGTATTTCTAGAAGGTTAGCATTTGCCGGAGATGCTTGATAGTTACAAAGCTTCTTTTCAGATGTACAGAATATTACATTTAGGAAAACATTGAAAAGAAAAAGAGCCTTCAAACTTCAGTCTGTAAGTATTTCGCCTGGTTCAGGGCCATAGGGGGCAGTATTAAGGCAGTAGAAATGTCCAGCTTAAGGCAGCCCTAGACTTAAAGATTAACTCTAAAGATCCAAACAGTTTATGTCTATTGTACTAATGGAAATTTGCTCCATCAATTGGAACTATACGTTTGCCATAAACATTAGATAAACGTCGGTCGAACCAGCCAACAATCGAATGTGTATGGTGGCCTACCAACATGCCCGATCCTTTGATCCTGCGGACACATATTGAAATAAACATGCACTCTCGGCTGTGCCAAGCTGGCATGTTTTTGGTGGTCGGGTGAAATAGCTCTCTGTTGGATGAGCGTTCGACCGACAGCTATTGCACGTGTATGGTTATCACTCTTTAAAATTTATCTTGGCCAATAGTGGGGAAGGTTCACTATCATCCAAGAAAAATACACGTGGGGGAATGCAAAAACAAAACAATAGGTCATTCATATCGTGAGAAATATCTATGCCTCTTTCTTGGCTAGCGTCTCGGGGAATTCTATCTCTACATTTATATGTCCGTACAATGGCTGAGTAGGTTTCACAAGTGACAACCACTTTTTAAGCCTGAAATGTGCTCACTGCAGTTGTCACTTCTCTTGGCAGTACATTATTCAGCGGGGGCAACCATGAACGCAGGAGAAGACCTTTTCCCAAGGTTAAGAGCATGGGCATAGCTATAAGGGGTTCAGAGTCGGGGACCCAAGGGCTCCTCTGCCTCATAAGAAGACATCCGTATTATAAATGGCAAATGGTAGGTGGTCGGACCCGATTACAGATTTCATAGGGGCCCAGAAAATTCAAGTTACACCTCTAGTTGAAAGAATATAAAAAATAAAAGTTCAGATCCAACACATGACTCCTCACCTGGTCAAACACGATCATTTATTCATTGACTTTCTCCATTGAATTTTGTCCACCAAGTTTCCAGTTTTTTTCCTTCCATACAAACACAGAAAATATACAAAATAGTTGCTACAAATATCTATAAATATTTTTTTAAATTATTGAAAAAAATTAGAACTAGAAAATATCATCGGAAGTAAAAGCCCTTATGTGTCGATCCAGCTGTTTGGAAGACACTCCCATGCTCTAGAGGCCAGTCTCACCCCGAGTAATTGGAAGGCAGTCTCATTTATTGAGTGGCTAGCAGTCTCTCTGGGAAGTAATATGTCTCAAGTATTGCATAATCACATAAAAAAGAGGCCCGGCATCTGTCAGGTTCTTCATGTTTTTGACATGTGGTTCCTCCCATTGGGTTTCTCGAGGTTCTGTCCTGGCTCTCGAAGGCATCTAGATTGTTCTTGTTAACAATTTTTTAGGAATATGGTAAAATTATCTTCAAATCGAAGGAACTTTTGAATACAATTCTCTTTAGAGGATGTTATCTCTTGTAATGGTGTTTGCCCAATTGAGTAGAGTACTCGTCTCAGATCTAACCACCATCATGAGTTATAAGTATCGCTCAAGAAACTTAGACAACCCAGAGGGGTTAAACTTACTTACATTTCTTTTTGATTTCTTTTAAACATTTATCCCGAGTTGGTTTCAACCCTTGAATTGTACAATTTTACCATTGTTGATCAGTCGGCCATCCTAAAAACATCATAGCTTTACAGATACCAAGCCCGAATGCTGCTAACAGAACTATGTCTTTAACACAAAATAGAAGATGTTTCCATCAGTCCGTCGGACAAGCCTTAAATTTTATTACTAACAAGGGGCTGGAAATTTCACATGTTGTACAATTGAAAACTTTTTTACCCATACTAACTTATGGGAGTAAGCTCTGTAAATACAGTATCTTCATAATTTCCCAGGACCGTTTATTGGTTATCTCACCACACCATAACTTTAAAGGATATGAACTCTTTTACAACCAATGCAAATACTTTTGATGAAAAAAAATCATACCATTTTGTGTATACAGCTTCTATGCTTACTGATGTGTATCTGTGGTTACATATTATAAGCAAACTCTGTGTAGTCTCATCGTGCAGTTATGTTTTATACCCTTCCAACTACATCCTCTATTACTCTATGTCTATAAGGTATCAAGGGGTCAGAGGGAGTGGACTGACTCATGACTACAGCACCAGACTACACAAGGTATGTTTGTAGTCTGTAACCATGGAAACACATAGATCTTTTTGCAGTTACTTCATTTTATTTATCTTAGGATTGGATTGGAGGAGTAAAAGTAAAACCTTTAATGAGTATACAATGAACTGATCTTGTAAAGTCTCACTGTATGCTTTTCCCGAGGAGTCCTACAGGACAAATTAATCATTACAAGATGCCCATTGAAATCAGTGGACCGTACATGTAACAAGCCAGGTCCTCAAGTAGGTGAACTTTTCTTTAAAGTGGCTTTCCGCTCTGGCCAATAGAGAAGAGTCTCAAGTGGGGGGCTTCTTCTTGTCATCTACAGACAAAACCATCATTAAATTGAGAGACCAATGTTTCCAACTCTTAAGGTAGGTGCCATATTGACATTAGTGATGTAGAAGAAGCTTGTGAAATTGAGGCACTCAAATAGTAGATTAAAAACATTGGGACTATAATGGATCTTTGCTTTCCTATACGTATATTTCTAGTAGGTTGTGTCCTTATTATAGAAATACATTATGTTAATGCTTTATTTACTGTAGACAACCTTACACTGATCATAAATGTCTAAAGATAGGATTATTCAATATGGCTACAAATTGGCCAACCAGGTGGAAAACATATACTTGTTCATCTTTAATGTGTCCACCTGGAGCTTCTGGGCCCAGACAATATATGCCAGGGGCCACTCAACTGTTGCCATTCACAGTTGTAGAGGAACTTTTGGCCCCATGGTCTTGGTGTGACTTCAACTCTTATAATGACACCACTGGTCCTTTATCATCTACACTTTCACAGAACACCCTCTCTACATTAATACAGTGATTGGGAAATTCCAATGGTGAAAGTACCACGTAGTAGTGCTATAGAACTAATAATGTAGCAGTCACGGGCAGTGTTTTCGCTTAATTCAAGATAAACTTGACCCAGACCATAGTCTCCTACTCAACAGTCAATAGTATCAGAATAGGATGTCTATGAAGATTGTCCTGTTTGGATTGTTCGATTCTTGCTGAAGATTCACATTCACTCAAAGGCAATCAATATGGTTCCCGGTCATATTTAAAGTACTCTCAGATAGTTGACTGCCAATTCCCATTAGACTCTTAATGTTTTAGAGGTAGCGGTGAGTCAGTTGGGGCAGTAATAAAGAATCAGTACCGTAGTCAGGATTAACAGTATATTCATTGCACTATGTAACTACTCTTTTAGTATCTTCCCCAATATCTTATCAAGTCTGGAGAAGGCATGTCGGAAGAAGGCATGTCGGAAGTGCCGGGGCTATAAAGTGCTTGTCGAGCCTAATGGTGTAGTATTAACAGTGAGGACAGTTTCCATATATTAATCAGGCATATTTTATGTGTACTTTAAAGCAACATCCTCAACCTCAACAGAATATTCTAGCCACATGTATCACCAGTGCTTTTTTTTTTTTTTTTTAGCTGCCTATGGCCCTTGCATGAGTATCTCCAAAGACTGAGCCATTAGTTGATTTTACTGGGAATTGGCGAGCATCTATGAGATCTTTGTACTGAAGCTCTGGTGTTACCATCCGAACACAACGTGTACGAACCTCGGGAGGAAGATCTTTCCGAACAGCCCAACCTAGGATCTTCTCCTGTCCTAGTTGGAAGGGCTTAATAGCTTCCTCTTTAATTTGTTCTGCGCCCACAGGTCCTGAGCCCTCAAGACAAAGTTTAGCCAAGTGTTGCCTCTTTGCCTTCAACTTTCTGACCTCATTGTCCATCCTTACCCTCCCAAAATGTTCCACCTTTTCCCAGAAGGTACGGTTAAAGTAAGAGTAGAAGTACCAGTCTAGAGAATTCCATGCTCTCAATTTTTCTATGTCTCCACCAGTCAGTGTTCTTGAGGTCCCACGGCTGTTCAGTTTAAAAGTCACTACATCATCAAGGTCCCAACACAACCTTTCTTTCAGAAGAATCATCGATTCATCAAAGTGTTCAGCTAGAAGAACCAAGTGAAATGTATCCTGCACTGCTCGTATTCCAGCTTTTGCAAAAGTTTCCGTAAACGGAGCATCAGAGTTGAATCCCAGATCAAACCATAACGGGTTACGGGCATAGTGGTTGGATCTCTCACCTAGTCGATAGTACCGTGATGGGTGAGAAATAAATGCTTTAAAATTAGGTGCCTTCTTGAAGGCTGACGACACAGCACGATAATAGGAAAAAGATGACTCGGCCATGGTTGCTGGGTCCCGAAGAATGGTGAAGTAAAAAGAGTCTGGAGGCATCACTTTCCGCACCTGTGAAATAATGGAACTTAGTGTTAGACAAAATCTAGAGAATGTAACCCTTGGTATATGTACTAATAGTAACTAACTACAGTGGGATTTTCAACATGTTATATATCTTATCACACGGAATGTAGGAATGTATGAAGGATTGAGTCATCAGGATGGCATCTTGTGGGGAAGCGGCAGGTTCTGAACTTGTTTTACAATCTAATTTCAATGCCTTGACTTGGGGAAAGCAAGTCCGGAATATATGGTAATTTAAAAATTAAGGGAGATTTGAGGGATGTTGGAATACCAAATATGTTTACAGTTTATGCCATAGGTGGATCACCATTAAGTGAATCTGTGAAGAACTTATATTTAGGAATAACTAGATCATAAGCAAAGCTATACCTGTAATGCCAGTATTCTGCATCTAAAGCCAACAGAATCACACTGAAAGTTCATTGGATATAATAGATGCCTGAAGGTCCTTTTACACGGCCCGATTTGGTCCGTGAAAACAAGCAATGATCGGTAATCTATGGGAACGAGCGATCGTTACTATGATCACCCGTCCCCATACATTTCCATCACGTCGGCAGCACATATCCGTTTTCACAGGGAGATGTGCTGTCGACTAGCGATTATTATATTGGCCGCATAAACGAGCAGATCAGCCCAATCATTGGCCCATGTAAAAGGGCCCTAAGTTAAGGATGAGGTCTCGCCTTGTTTACACAGGACCGATTTAGGCAGTAATAATTAAAATTGTTGCCCAGTTTAGAAAACATATGTCCATATAGCATATTAAGTAATTCTGAGATAAAGGGATTTAAAAACAAATTGCAAAGAGCAGGAAAGTTAATCAAGTAGCAAAACAATACTCGTCAATTCCATCCTTGGCCACTCCATCGACAATGCTCCCCGCCGGTCTCTGTTGACTTCCCTTATGACGTGCCGTTCATGCACAGTACTGCTGCAGCCAATTACTGACCTCATCGGTTATGTTAGCATGTACGGCACGGGACCGCTGAGGCCAGTGATTGTCTTCAGCGATCACGTGCATGAACGACAGGTCATCACTGCAGGACAAATCAATAAACACCGGCGGGGGAACACCGGAGCAGTGGCGCTGGAGCGGCATGGGATCAAACAGGTAAGATTTTTTTTTAAATCTCAGACAACTTCTTAAATAAAAGATTTTTAATTATTTTTACTACTTTTGGAACTGTTTTGCCCATTTGTCTAACAAATAATATCAGGTCATCTGCGTATAAGAGGATTTCAGTTTCCTGCAACCTCAGTCTACAACCCATTATGTGGGTTATTTATTAACCTTTCTACTCCAGTTTTGTGGCGTAGAACAGTTTCAAAATTGCCTTTTTGCGCCCACCCTCGCTACTTTTGTGGAAAGAAGCGTGGTTTTGGGAAATGGGGCGTGGCCACAAAATTATTATAATACACCAGAAAATTGGCTCCTAGATAGCGTAGATTTCACTGTATGGGGCGTAGCAATGTAGAAGCCCATGCTGGGCGCCTACCTTGCCACCCTCTGACCAGACTATCCCCAGCCCTTTCCATTGGACTGCTAAATTAGTTTAAAAAAATGCAAAAAAAAAATATAAAAAAGATTATACTCCCTGCTCCTCTTCTTCCCTCCGTCTCCTTCATTATTCCAGCGCTGCTCATACACGGAGCTGATGTCGATAGCATCCGCAAGTTGTATGCGATGCAGCACTGATGACGTTGAAGTGCTGCATTGCATATAAGGGCCCTGGTGCCGCTCGGCATCAGGTCCTTGTACGAGCGCCGCTTCAGTGATGACAAAGAGGATCGTGGTGAGTATGTGTGTTTTTAATATTTTTTGTTTGCCGAAGAGGGAGAATAATGGTGGCCCACGGCCTGGCCGAAAGAGATTCAACACATTCATTAAGAGGCTTATGGGTCTGGGTTTACTCTAACTTTTCAGTCTATTAGGACTAGTGTATTCAATTAATTCCTCCCCATGCCTTTTCTATCCCTAATATTCTGGAAGGACTTCTGAATGCTTCCCTATGCTTCTGAGGCATATGGAGGTACAGTGGGGCTATAGACTTCTATAGGTGCCATGTTAAAAGAGTATTCCCAACATAGACATCTATGGCATATCAACAGAAGGGGCACCCGACCCCTGTTTACCCCTTGACAACTTGGAGATTGTAGCGAGCCATAATACGGTCGTATACATCAACACTGCTACATGAATTCCGGTAATGGCGACTTATCACAAGACATATGTGTTACCTCTCGATAATTAAAGCGCATATGATGACACATGATGTCGTAGGGCCGGGATGAAGCATTGTATCCTTTCACTCTATGAGATTGGAAGGGACTTGGATAGTTGAACTGATACTTGTAAGGCAGAGCGAAGAATAAACCGTTACGGTCACCATATCGATGAAGAAGGTTCAGGATGGTGCTCCCAGCGGTCTTGTGTGTCTTCAGAAACATGATATGTCGTTTCGGTTGGCACATCGAAGGCTCAGGCAGCGCAGTTACAAGGCGTGGCGGAGATATTTGCTGGGACCTGAGGATACGGAAAGACAATATAGCTTAGCAATCGGAAGATCTTGTAAAGGAAATACAAGTGCTATTAATGTCGCACACAATGATGTGCCCAAACATTCTACAGTAGCTCCATCAGGATATAGAAGCACCAGGGTGAAGTGAAGGTCTGTTGCATTCTATGGACAAACCATTGCATGGGCATCCCTCCATGGGTACCCCAGCCGTATCTTTCTGTACCCCACATAGATTTTACCAGAGAGATGACAGTCTTGTTGCTCAATTTTCTATACTTTTAGATTCAGGTTCTACTGCAATACAATGTTATGAAAGACTGGTGGTGCCCCCTCGACGGTGAAGGGTGCAGGGATATTGCCCCCTTTTACCTGCAGTGTAATCCAGCTCTGAACAGCACATATTAGAGATGTACTATATAAGAGCATCTTTATCCTATAACAGAAATGTTCAGTCTATTCGTAATCTCCACTTTGGAGAATCCCTACTTGTTAGAAGGCTCCCTTGATAAGTAATGTAATGTATGTAGACAGTGACTCCACCAGCAGAATAGTGAGTGCAGCTCTGGAGTATAATACAGGATGTAACTCAGGATCAGTACAGGATAAGTAATGTATGAGCACATTGACTCCACCAGCAGAATAGTGGGTGCAGCTCTGGAGTATAACACAGGGTGTTACTCAGGATCAGTACAGGATAAGTAATGTAATGTATGTACACAGTGACTCCACCAGCAGAATAGTGAGTGCAGCTCTGGAGTATAATACAGGCTGTAACTCAGGATCAGTACAGGATAAGTAATGTCATGTATGTACACAGTGTCTTCACCAGCAGAAAAATGAGTGCAGCTCTGGAGTATAACACAGGATGTAACTCAGGATCAGTACAAGATTAGTAATGTATGTACACAGTGACTCCACCAGCAGAATAGTGAGTGCAGCTCTGGAGTATAATACAGGATGTAACACAGGATCAGTACAGGATAAGTAATGTAATGTATGTACACAGTGACTCCACCATCAGAATAGTGAGTGCAGCTCTGGAGTATCATACAGGATGCAACTCAGGATCAGTACAGGATAAGTAATGTAATGTATGTACACAGTGACTCCATCAGCAGAATAGTGAGTACAGCTCTGGAGTATAATACCGGATGTAACTCAGGATCAGTACAGGATAAGTAATGTAATGTATGTACACAGTGACTCCACCATTAGAATAGTGAGTACAGCTCTGGAGTGTAATACAGGCTGTAACTCAGGATCAGTAAAGGATAAGTAATGTAATGTATCTACACAGTGACTCCTCCAGTAGAATAGTGAGTGCAGCTCTGGAGTATATTACAGGATGTAACTCAGGATCAGTACAGGATAAGTAATGTCATGTATATACACAGTGACTCCACCAGCAGAATAGTGAGTGCAGCTCTGGAGTATAATACAGGATGTTACTCAGGATCAGTACAGGATAAGTAATGTAATGTATCTACACAGTGACTCCTCCAGTAGAATAGTGGGTGCAGCACTGGAGTATAATACAGGATGTAACTCAGGATCAGTATAGGATAAGTAATGTAATGTATGTACACAGTGACTCCACCATTGTGGGGACCGCGACCTAGTAATCCGACTGGTAAGAGTTCTGTAATGTCGGGGTAGGGAAACAGACAAGTGAGCCCTAATCTACCCGCCACTCATACCCTGCCTACTTGCAACGACCCGCCCTAGGCAACGGGGTACAACTGGGCTACGGTCCCTACACTCAATAGGTGCACGACAGACAAACAGACAAGGGTACAAAGAAGCCAGGAAAATGGGGAAGTTGCCCACGGGAACACCGTGAGCAACAAGCGAGGTGAACGAGCCGAGTCAAACCAGGAGATGAGCGAGGTACAATAACGCAGAGCAGAAGAGTGGTCAGAAAAGCCAATGTCAATCACAAGCAGAGGATCAGTAGTTCAAGAAGCTGCAGCAGGGCCAGGAAACCAACAGAGAAGAATCACAAGCAAAGGAGGAACAGGAAAGGCACGTATAAATAGACAGAGGGCGGGAGCTAGCTCCGTCTGGCCAGGCTGTGATAGGCTCTCCCACTCCTAAGCCTGCCATCCTTGGTGGTGGAAGATGGAGTCAGTCTCACAGACATAGAAGCAGGTGCAGACTGATTACCTATGGGCGTCGACACAGAAGTTGTGTCTGGCAGATCCTTTACAAGTTCATGCCCCCTTGTTTTAGGGTAAAAAATGGGGAGATTTCCTAAAATGATTGCGGTACAAGGATCCACATCCTTGGTAAGAACAGTATCAGTAGTATTTAGAAATGGATCTTCCTGTGAGGAAGGTAGGGAGCTGGATCATATAAACATGACGGAGGTGTAGATACTGGTGATATTATTTCTGTGGCATTCTGATAATGACAGTGCAGTTGGGTAAAGGAGAACAATATATTATACTCAGTCTGAAAATGTTGGTATTCCAGCTAATTGCTGGTTACTAAAGATATAAAGTGATTATAGTCTGGTCTCATCCACTTATGATCGTAGCAGTCTCATGTGGTCTCATCCACTAATGATAGCAGCAGTCTCGTGTGGTCTCATCTGCTAGTTGATAGTAAAAATCTCATCCAGTCTCATCCACTAGTTGATAGTAGCAGTCTCGTCCAGTCTCATCCACTTATGATAGTAGGAGTCTCGTCCAGTCTCATCCAGTCTCATCCAGTCTCATCCACTAGTTGATATTAGCAGTCTCATCCAGTCTCATCCGCTAGTTGATAGTAGCAGTCTCGTCCAGTCTCATCTGCTGGTTGATAGTAGCAGTCTCGACCAGTCTCATTCACTAGCTGATAGTAGCAGTCTCGACCAGTCTCATCCGCTATTTGATAGTAGCAGTCTCGTCCAGTCTCATCCACTAGTTGATAGTAGCAGTCTCGTCCAGTCTCATCTGCTGGTTGATAGTAGCAGTCTCGACCAGTCTCATTCACTAGTTGATAGTAGCAGTCTCGACCAGTCTCATCTGCTGGTTGATAGTAGCAGTCTCGACCAGTCTCATTCACTAGTTGATAGTAGCAGTCTCGACCAGTCTCATCCGCTATTTGATAGTAGCAGTCTCGTCCAGTCTCATCGACTAGTTGATAGTAGCAGTCTCGACCAGTCTCATTCACTAGTTAATAGTAGCAATCTCGACCAGTCTCATTGACTAGTTGATAGTAGCAGTCTCATCCAGTCTCATTCACTAGTTGATAGTAGCAGTCTCGACCAGTCTCATTCACTAGTTAATAGTAGCAGTCTCATCCAGTCTCATCCGCTATTTGATAGTAGCAGTCTCGTCCAGTCTCATCGACTAGTTGATAGTAGCAGTCTCGACCAGTCTCATTCACTATTTGATAGTAGCAGTCTCGTCCAGTCTCATCGACTAGTTGATAGTAGCAGTCTCGACCAGTCTCATTCACTAGTTGATAGTAGAAGTCTCGTCTAGTCTCATCCACTAGTTGATAGTAGCAGTCTCATCCAGTTTCATTCAATAGTTGATAGTAGCAGTCTCGTCCAGTCTCATCCACTAGTTGATAGTAGCAGTCTCGTCCAGTCTCATTCACTAGTTGATAGTAGCAGTCTCGTCCAGTCTCATCGACTAGTTGATAGTAGCAGTCTCGACCAGTCTCATTCACTAGTTGATAGTAGCAGTCTCGTCCAGTCTCATCGACTAGTTGATAGTAGCAGTCTCGTCCAGTCTCATTCACTAGTTGATAGTAGCAGTCTCATCCAGTCTCATCCACTAGTTGATAGTAGCAGTCTCGTCCAGTCTCATCGACTAGTTGATAGTAGCAGTCTCATCCAGTCTCATCCACTAGTTGATAGTAGCAGTCTCGTCCAGTCTCATCCACTAGTTGATAGTAGCAGTCTCATCTAGTCTCATCCACTTGTTGATAGTAGCAGTCTTATCCAGTCTCATCCACTAGTTGATAGTAGCAGTCTCGTCTAGTCTCATTCACTAGTTGATAGTAGCAGTCTCATCCAGTCTCATTCACTAGTTGATAGTAGCAGTCTCGTCCAGTCTTATCCACTAGTTGATAGTAGCAGTCTCGTCCAGTCTCATTCACTAGTTGACAGTAGCAGTCTCATCCAGTCTCATTAAATAGTTGATAGTAGCAGTCTCGTCCAGTCTCATTCACTAGTTGATTGTAGCAGTCTCGTCCAGTCTCATTCACTAGTTGATAGTAGCAGTCTCGTCTAGTCTCATTCACTAGTTGATAGTAGCAGTCTCGTCCAGTCTCATTCACTAGTTGATAGTAGCAGTCTCGTCCAGTCTCATTCACTAGTTGATTGTAGCAGTCTCGTCCAGTCTCATCCGATAGTTGATAGTAGCAGTCTCATCTAGTCTCATCCACTTGTTGATAGTGGCAGTCTCGTCCAGTCTCATCCACTTGTTGATAGTAGCAGTCTCATCTAGTCTCATCGACTAGTTGATAGTAGCAGTCTCGACCAGTCTCATTCACTAGTTGATAGTAGCAGTCTCATCCAGTCTCATCCACTAGTTGATGGTAGCAGTCTCATCTAGTCTCATCCACTTGTTGATAGTAGCAGTCTTATCCAGTCTCATCCACTAGTTGATAGTAGCAGTCTCGTCTAGTCTCATTCACTAGTTGATAGTAGCAGTCTCATCCAGTCTCATTCACTAGTTGATAGTAGCAGTCTCGTCCAGTCTTATCCACTAGTTGATAGTAGCAGTCTCGTCCAGTCTCATTCACTAGTTGACAGTAGCAGTCTCATCCAGTCTCATTAAATAGTTGATAGTAGCAGTCTCGTCCAGTCTCATTCACTAGTTGATTGTAGCAGTCTCGTCCAGTCTCATTCACTAGTTGATAGTAGCAGTCTCGTCTAGTCTCATTCACTAGTTGATAGTAGCAGTCTCGTCCAGTCTCATTCACTAGTTGATAGTAGCAGTCTCGTCCAGTCTCATTCACTAGTTGATTGTAGCAGTCTCGTCCAGTCTCATCCGATAGTTGATAGTAGCAGTCTCATCTAGTCTCATCCACTTGTTGATAGTGGCAGTCTCGTCCAGTCTCATCCACTTGTTGATAGTAGCAGTCTCATCTAGTCTCATCGACTAGTTGATAGTAGCAGTCTCGACCAGTCTCATTCACTAGTTGATAGTAGCAGTCTCATCCAGTCTCATCTACTAGTTGATAGTAGCAGTCTCATCTAGTCTCATCCACTTGTTGATAGTAGCAGTCTTATCCAGTCTCATCCACTAGTTGATAGTAGCAGTCTCGTCTAGTCTCATTCACTAGTTGATAGTAGCAGTCTCATCCAGTCTCATTCACTAGTTGATAGTAGCAGTCTCGTCCAGTCTTATCCACTAGTTGATAGTAGCAGTCTCGTCCAGTCTCATTCACTAGTTGACAGTAGCAGTCTCATCCAGTCTCATTAAATAGTTGATAGTAGCAGTCTCGTCCAGTCTCATTCACTAGTTGATTGTAGCAGTCTCGTCCAGTCTCATTCACTAGTTGATAGTAGCAGTCTCGTCTAGTCTCATTCACTAGTTGATAGTAGCAGTCTCGTCCAGTCTCATTCACTAGTTGATAGTAGCAGTCTCGTCCAGTCTCATCGACTAGTTGATAGTAGCAGTCTCGTCCAGTCTCATCCACTTGTTGATAATAGCAGTCTCATCTAGTCTCATCCACTTGTTGATAGTGGCAGTCTCGTCCAGTCTCATCCACTTGTTGATAGTAGCAGTCTCATCTAGTCTCATCGACTAGTTGATAGTAGCAGTCTCGACCAGTCTCATTCACTAGTTGATAGTAGCAGTCTCATCCAGTCTCATCTACTAGTTGATAGTAGCAGTCTTTCCAGTCTCATCCACTAGTTGATAGTAGCAGTCTCGTCTAGTCTCATTCACTAGTTGATAGTAGCAGTCTCATCCAGTCTCATTCACTAGTTGATAGTAGCAGTCTCGTCCAGTCTTATCCACTAGTTGATAGTAGCAGTCTCGTCCAGTCTCATTCACTAGTTGACAGTAGCAGTCTCATCCAGTCTCATTAAATAGTTGATAGTAGCAGTCTCGTCCAGTCTCATTCACTAGTTGATTGTAGCAGTCTCGTCCAGTCTCATTCACTAGTTGATAGTAGCAGTCTCGTCTAGTCTCATTCACTAGTTGATAGTAGCAGTCTCGTCCAGTCTCATTCACTAGTTGATAGTAGCAGTCTCGTCCAGTCTCATCGACTAGTTGATAGTAGCAGTCTCGTCCAGTCTCATCCACTTGTTGATAATAGCAGTCTCATCTAGTCTCATCCACTTGTTGATAGTGGCAGTCTCGTCCAGTCTCATCCACTTGTTGATAGCAGTCTCATCTAGTCTCATCCACTTGTTGATAGTGGCAGTCTCGTCCAGTCTCATCCACTAGTTGATAGTAGCAGTCTCGTCCAGTCTCATCCACTTGTTGATAGTGGCAGTCTTGTCCAGTCTCATCCACTAGTTGATAGTAGCAGTCTCGTCCAGTCTCATCCACTTGTTGATAGTGGCAGTCTTGTCCAGTCTCATCCACTAGTTGATAGTAGCAGTCTCGTCCAGTCTCATCCACTTGTTGATAGTGGCAATCTCGTCCAGTTTCATCCACTTGTTGATAGTGGCAGTCTCGTCCAGTCTCATCCACTTGTTGATAGTAGCAGTCTCATCTAGTCTCATCCACTTAATGGCAGTCTTGTCCAGTCTCATCCACTAGTTGATAGTAGCAGTCTCGTCCAGTCTCATCCACTTGTTGATAGTGGCAGTCTCGTCCAGTCTCATCCACTTGTTGATAGTGGCAGTCTCGTCTAGTCTCATCCACTTGTTGATAGTGGCAGTCTCGTCCAGTCTCATCCACTTGTTGATAGTAGCAGTCTCATCTAGTCTCATCCACTTGTTGATAGTGGCAGTCTCGTCCAGTCTCATCCACTAGTTGATAGTAGCAGTCTCGTCCAGTCTCATCCACTTGTTGATAGTAGCAGTCTCGTCCAGTCTCATCCACTTGTTGATAGTGGCAGTCTCGTCCAGTCTCATCCACTAGTTGATAGTAGCAGTCTCGTCCAGTCTCATCCACTTGTTGATAGTGGCAGTCTCGTCCAGTCTCATCCACTAGTTGATAGTAGCAGTCTCGTCCAGTCTCATCCACTTGTTGATAGTGGAAGTCTCGTCCAGTTTCATCCACTTGTTGATAGTGGCAGTCTCGTCCAGTCTCATCCACATGTTGATAGTAGCAGTCTCATCTAGTCTCATCCACTTAATGGCAGTCTCGTCCAGTCTCATCCACTAGTTGATAGTAGCAGTCTCGTCCAGTCTCATCCACTTGTTGATAGTGGCAGTCTCGTCCAGTCTCATCCACTTGTTGATAGTGGCAGTCTCGTCCAGTCTCATCCACTTGTTGATAGTGGCAGTCTCGTCCAGTCTCATTCACTAGTTGATAGTGGCAGTCTCGTCCAGTCTCATCCACTTGTTGATAGTGGCAGTCTCGTCCAGTCTCATCCACTTGTTGATAGTGGCAGTCTCGTCCAGTCTCATCCACTTGTTGATAGTGGCAGTCTCGTCCAGTCTCATCCACTAGTTGATAGTGGCAGTCTCATCTAGTCTCATCCACTTGTTGATAGTGGCAGTCTCGTCTAGTCTCATCCACTTGTTGATAGTGGCAGTCTCGTCCAGTCTCATCCACTTGTTGATAGTGGCAGTCTCGTCCAGTCTCATCCACTAGTTGATAGTGGCAGTCTCATCCAGTCTCATCCACTTGTTGGTAGTAACAGTCTCATCTAGTCTCATCCACTTGTTGATAGTGGCAGTCTCGTCCAGTCTCATCCACTAGTTGATAGTAGCAGTCTCGTCCAGTCTCATCCACTAGTTGATAGTAGCAGTCTCATCCAGTCTCATCCACTAGTTGATAGTAGCAGTCTCGTACAGTCTCATCGACTAGTTGATAGTAGCAGTCTCGTCCAGTCTCATCCACTAGTTGATAGTAGCAGTCTCGTCCAGTCTCATCCACTAGTTGATAGTAGCAGTCTCGACCAGTCTCATTCACTAGTTGATAGTAGCAGTCTCGTCCAGTCTCATCCACTAGTTGATAGTAGCAGTCTCGACCAGTCTCATCCACTAGTTGATAGTAGCAGTCTCGTCCAGTGTCATCCACTTGTTGATAGTGGCAGTCTCGTCCAGTCTCATCCACTAGTTGATAGTGGCAGTCTCATCCAGTCTCATCCACTTGTTGATAGTAACAGTCTCATCTAGTCTCATCCACTTGTTGATAGTGGCAGTCTCGTCCAGTCTCATCCACTAGTTGATAGTAGCAGTCTCGTCCAGTCTCATCCACTAGTAGATAGTAGCAGTCTCATCTAGTCTCAGCCACTTGTTTATAGTGGCAGTCTCGTACAGTCTCATCCACTAGTTGATAGTAGCAGTCTCATCCAGTCTCATCCACTAGTTGATAGTGGCAGTCTCGTCTAGTCTCATCCACTTGTTGATAGTGGCAGTCTCGCCCAGTCTCATTCACTAGTTGATAGTGGCAGTCTCATCTAATCTCATCCACTAGTTGATAGTGGCAGTCTCGTCCAGTCTCATCCACTAGTTGATAGTGGCAGTCTCGTCCAGTCTCATCCACTAGTTGATAGTGGCAGTCTCGTCCAGTCTCATCCACTAGTTGATAGTAGCAGTCTCGTCCAGTCTCATCCACTAGTTGATAGTGGCAGTCTCGTCCAGTCTCATCCACTTGTTGATAGTAGCAGTCTTGTCCAGTCTCATCCACTAGTTGATAGTAGCCGTCTCATCTAGTCTCATCCACTTGTTGATAGTGGCAGTCTCGTCCAGTCTCATCCACTAGTTGATAGTGGCAGTCTCATCCAGTCTCATCCACTAGTTGATAGAAGCAGTCTCGTCCAGTCTCTCTCATCCACTTGTTGATAGTAGCAGTCTCATCTAGTCTCATCCACTAGTTGATAGTGGCAGTCTCGTCCAGTCTCTCTCATCCACTTGTTGATAGTGGCAGTCTCGTCCAGTTTCATCCACTTGTTGATAGTGGCAGTCTCCAGTCAATGTGACATGTTCCCTCGCTCCCCTGTCTCTTAAGTTTCCCCAGTCTCTTATGAGTATCTCTTCTGATACAGTGAAGGGGACATGTAACCTAACATGGATCTTATGGACCAGTAAAATCACCTGCACACATACAGTAGAGGAGCACTTACTGAACTACTGGTTTATAGATGACCCTTGGGGGGAAAAAACAAGACGGAACCACAGAGTCAATAAATAGTAGACTGCTCCCAACCCTCATGTAATGTTCTTCTCACTGATGTATGTTTAGAAACATTCCTCTACCACGGGTATAAATGCCAGACATTTAGGAAATATTTTAATCCTGGGAAGCTCGGGAAGACTTGCAATGTTAAAAAAAAAATGTGACTTGGTCCCATGGGGTTGTTTTCTCAGAGACAGTCCACCATCTGTGAGAACCAGTGAGTTGCAGCTGGTAAGATGTCCTCATTTGGTGGTCACAAACATCAACACTTTAGGGAGCATGGTTTATCTTAATAACAAGGGTCCAAGGATAACATTTTTGGACCAGCTATGAAGCATTAAGTTATCATTCTTGGTTGAAGAACCTTTCCTGAGAGTTTGATGCAATGTATAAGTGTAGGTAACAGCCTACGGTCTATGACAGTAGACATAATTGTCTTTATTGATACTGGATTCGGTGAGGTTTTCAGCCTTTCAATGTAAAGAAGAATGCTTCTATTCACTGACAGCAAGAGCAGAGTTTGTAAATGGTAAAAGTATTGAAACACAAACAGGCATATTTCTTAATGTTTCCTGACACAATTGCACTGAAAAGGATGATGTTCATGCTCATTTATTGAAATGAATAAGGTTAAGCTGCAATACCAGACACTTCCAATGGACAAAAGGGGCACTGCTTTTTTTTTTAATCTTTTTTTTTTTTTTAATAATCATCATGGACAACCTTTTTAAGTTGAACATCTTTACTCTTCCTGCACTACTAACTAGTACTTATGGTCAGGAATATTGTCCCGAACATTTCCCTTGGTCTCACCTGTAAATCATCTATATGAGGTTAGAAGTATATCTCTGCTTTTTTTTGTCCAAAAACAGTGCCATCCTTGTCTATAGGCTGTGTCTGGTATTGCAGGTCAACCTCATTGAAGTAAATACCAGACATGACCCATGGACTAGAGTGGCGCTGTTTTTTTTGTAGAGAAGCATCCATTCCTTCTTAACCGATACAACCCCTATAAACCTTGTATATTATATGACGTTAGAGTCCAGATTATCTACATCAGATGGTCTGTTACTCACTCACCTCTTCGGGAAGTGGACGCCCAGAAGCTGAATAGTAAATCCGATGGCCATAAGGACTATGAGGCCAAAACCCAGGGTTTGTATCCTGCAGACTTGACCTAACCTCATTCTCCTGTAGGAAAATTAAAAAAAGTAATGTCAGATATCACTTTAAGAGAGGTGTAGGGTGACCTATCAACCCCAGGCATTATGGGTAAAACCTTGGTGCTACTCAGGGCTACTTTTTTTTTCTGCATGGACATAAGGTTAAATAATAAAATTCTGTCTTCCTGCAGCCACCACTAGAGGGAGCTTATGAGCTTACTGCATACTTTTTTATTATGGAGTTCAATGGATAAGTTGTACAGTTAGCTTCTAAGCTCCCCCTACTGGTGGCTGCAGGCAGACAGGATTTGCATCATTTATCTATATGTCCATGCAAGTGATATATTCTTGTTGTCAGTGACTAGGAACATTCTTATCTACCGTCACAGGTTGAAAACTCGTATAGACCTAATACTTCTCATAGATGAGGATTTGCTTCAATTCAGTCTAGACTATCCCCCATGAGCAAAACAAATCAGCACCAATCTCTCTTCTGTAATGAGTTTGTTACAATGTATCAGTGCAGGTAAAATGTATTAGTTTATACTTCAGACAGGAGTTTCTAAACTGGATACATTTGTAACAAACCCTCAGGTTTGCGAAGCATTAGGTCTATACAGGTTTTCAGGGTGTAAACAAGAATATTCCTGTTCACTGACAGCAAGCAGAGATCTGAGAAATGGAGAATTTTGTAAATTTCCCTTAAAAAAAAAAAAACACAGAATATTTGTAGGACAGAGGGAAAGGCTCCAAGGCGACCATCTGTAAGTACAGGACAACACAGCAGTCAGACTTATGATGAGATTCAAATATCGGGCTAATGGGAGGGGCGCTGAGTACTCTTTACGAGGTGACTTAGGATGGAGCCTGTTACTCATTGACAAGTTTAATTGCAAAGTGACATACAGTGTGCGGCTTGTGCTTGTCGGGTTGTGACATATTTTATAATAACCCCCCCCCCCCTCCTCTATGTAGGACATCAATCTCACTCAAGAACAACCTCTTGTCCCATTCTCAAGTGTTCCATTCACAGTCTAAGCCTTTTGTAATAAGGAACTAGGACTCATTATGGGGACAACTTTTTAGAAGAGCTTTCTCCAGAAAATGAGCGTCTTTGTTCAAAAAGTTCCGCTGGTGTAGAGTCGTTTAATTAGATTTCCTAACAAGTCTGATCATTGCAGGTCAGAGGGGACTTCACAATGTACGGCCTGCAGTATCAGGGGCAAATCCTGCACTGTGAAGGTTACCTGCCCTTTTCCCCTTGGACCAGGGGCATTCAAATAAATGATGACCAACGTGTTGTGCACCCTCTTATTTTGGATGGATTCTAGATGGGTGAGTGACCATTGAGATGTTATTTTTAACCCACTAAAAACCAAGGATATTAAAAATAATCCATGAGACTACCAGGGATGTTATTATTAACCACTGGACCAACAGGGGTATTATTACAAAGAGCGTCTCTCGCTCTGGAGGACCTGTCCTGTCCTGCATCACACAGACAACATATTGATATGAATGGACATTGTGTAATGCTTCATTTACCCTGTGGTGGCGCTGCAGGGAAACTTCACTTAGTGCCAGATTATAATTGATCGCTAGGGGTCCCAGTAGGGGGCACTTTTTAATCTGCTTATTTAGAGACCCTTCTAACAAGTAGTGATTGTCCAAAGCAGAGAGCCCCTTTAAGCAGTGTGGTGTAATCAATATTTACTCCTAGACCATCACAGTTATTAGTATTAAAGGGTAACTAAACGTTCAAAAAACTTTTGACATGTCATAGTGACATGTCCGAAGTTTTGATCGGTGGTCGTCCTAGCACTGAGATCCCACTGATCGCTAAAACGAAGCGGCAGAAGCACCTGGGTGAGCGCTGTGCTTCCTAGTTTCTGATTGGCTTTCCTCGAAAAGCCGAGCAAGCGGTACACGGGCTGAATAGATAGTCTATGAGCCCGTACAACGCTTGCTCGGCTTTCCCAAGCGCTTCGCTGCTTTGTCTTAGCGATCGGGGAGGGTCTCAATGCTCGGACCCCCACGATCAAAAATTCTGACATGTCACTATGACATGTCAAACTTTTTTGAAAATTTAGTTACCCTTCAACCCTCTAGACCCCAGGGATAATACAGAGTTACTCAAAAGTCTCCATACATACTAGATAGAGGAAAACCATAGTCCTGTGGAGTGGCCTCTAAGATCCTCAGACCCCACCCCACTCGATTATGGGGGTACTTGAAAGGCATGCTACACCCAAGAAAAATTTGAAACATGAATCAATTGACTAACCAATAAGAATAGTATTTGGTAACCCCTAGACCGCCAGTCATATGACTCATAACCCATCAAACACCAGGCATATTATTTATTATCCTCCAGCTGACCAGGGATTTTATTATTAACCACTAGACCACTAGGGATACTATTCACTAACCCACTAAATACCAGGGATATATATATATATATATATATATATATATATATATATATATATATATATATATATATATATATATATATATATAAAACACTCATATGATAGACATGTGGGGTGTTCTTTTTTTAACCACTGAACACAAGGGACATTAATCAACTGCTCGACACCAGGGAAATCATTTATTAAGGAAATGGATAGTGTTTAGTACATGATGGACAACCAGGGGTTTTATTTAAAAAAACAGTAGGCCCTGACAGATATTATTACAACCACTACATCACCACTAGAGCACCATCGTAATTATTAAACCACTGGACCACCAGGAATGGCGTAAGGATAACTGAAGGCTACAGAAACACTGCACTGTGGCCAAATAACTTGGTCAATACAGATGAACAATACAACACAAGGATCCACATCATAGAACCTCATTAAGAACTTATTAGCTGGGTCACCAGGGACCGGAATCTAAATCTGCATTACACAACAGGGTCAGGCTTGCATGAGGGGGTAGTAAATAACCGCTGGTATCTGGTATTAGTAGTTACTTCAACATAGTTTTGCTTTCACGCTCCAGATCTTTTAAGAACCTAAATATGCCCCAACTGAGGCCATATTGTGGTGTTCAGAGGTATCCCTCACCCCAAACAACCAAGTTCTTCTGGTCATATGCCAAACTATGGTGTCCAAAGGTAACCATGCTTTCTTAGTCATGGGCCTATAGTCCAGAAGTGTCCCTCACCCGACACAGCCATACTTTTTTTGTTATGAGGCCCTATTGTGGTGTCTAGAGGTGTCCCTCACCCTACGCAACCATGTTCTTCTAGTCATAGGCCATACTGTGGTGTCCGGAGATGTCTTCCACTCTTCACAATGATGCTCTCCAAGTCATGAGCCTGTATTGTGGTGTCCAGGGGTGTCCCTCACCCTAAAAAAGCACACTTTCCTAGAGGTGTCGCTCATTCTACCATTCAATTATTTTCTTCTAGTCATAGGCCATATTATGGTGTCCAGAGGTATCTATCACCCTTCACGACCATGCTTTCCTAGACATGAGGCCATATTGTGGTGTCGAAAAGTGTCCCACACCCCACACAACCATGTTTTCCTAGTCATAAGCCATACTATGGTGTCCAGAGTTGTCCATCACCCTTCACAACAATGTTCTCCTAGTAATGGGCCTGTATTGAGGTGTCCCTCACCCTACCAACCATACTTTTCTATATATGGGGCCATATTTTGGTATCTGGAGGTGTCCTCATCCTACACAACCATGTTCTTCTAGTCATAGGCCATAATATTGTTTCCAGAGGTATCTATCACCCTTCACAACAATGTTCTCCTAGTCATGGGCCTGTATTATGTCTAGAGGTGTTCATCACCCTACACATCCATGTTCTTTTAGTCAGAGGCCATACTATGGAGTCCAGAGGTATCTATCACCCTACACAAGCATGCTCTCCTAGTCATTGTATTCTATGTTGTAAGTCGGCCTTCATTGTATATTTATATTTGGAGACATACCATATCTATGTATAAATATTTTAGGCAAACTCCATAGTGGTCCACAGTCCAAAACCACTAGTCACCTACTAGTCCACCCTGCACTCCTGTCATAAACGGACCAGTCTAAAAGTATGTAGTGGCCCTCAAGGCACGTGACCTCTGATCTCTAGCTCTCTTTCCTGGCTCATGATAATTACACAGCAAAGATTGATTCCAGATGTAGAAACAGAAAGGACACATGAGAATGTGAGCTGCGCATATATACAGCGGAGATGTTATTATATACTCCTGTAATCCCGAATGTGTAAGATAAACATAAGTTATACAATAGTTACACAAATAGTTATCTCTACACTATGAACTGCTTCATCTATTACACTTTACTCTCTATCTATCTATCTATCTATCTATCTATCTATCTATCTATCTATCTATCTATCTATCTATCTATCTATCTATCTATCTGTCTGTCAGTCTGTCTGTCTATCTATCTATCTATCTATCTATCTATCTATCTATCTATCTATCTATCTATCTATCTATCTATCTATCTATCTATCTATCTATCTATCTATCTCATGGCTATCTATCTATCTATCTATCTATCTATCTATCTATCTATCTATCTATCTATCTATCTATCTATCTATCTATCTATCTATCTATCTATCTCTCTATCTATCTCATATCTATCTGTCTATCTATCTATCTATCTATCTATCTATCTATCTATCTATCTATCTATCTATCTATCTATCTATCTATCTATCTATCTATCTCATGGCTATCTATCTATCTCATGGCTATCTATCTATCTATCTATCTATCTATCTATCTATCTATCTATCTATCTATCTATCTATCTATCTATCTATCTATCTATCTATCTATCTATCTATCTACATATTAATCTCATATCTATCTATGTCTATCTATCTATCTATCTATCTATCTATCTATCTATCTATCTATCTATCTATCTATCTATCTATCTATCTATCTATCTATCTATCTATCTCATAGCTATCTATCTATCTATCTATCTATCTATCTATCTATCTATCTATCTATCTATCTATCTATCTATCTATCTCATATCTATCTATCTACCTATCTATTATCTATCTATCTATCTATCATCTATCTATCTATCTATCTATCTATCTATCTATCTATCTATCTATCTATCTATCTATCTATCTATCTATCTATCTCATATCTATCTATCTATCTATCTATCTATCTATCTATCTATCTATCTATCTACCTATCTATTATCTATCTATCTATCTATCTATCATCTATCTATCATCTATCTATCTATCTATCTATCTATCTATCTATCTATCTATCTATCTATCTATCTATCTATCTATCTATCTATCTATCTATCTATCTAATATCTATCTCATATCTATCTATCTATCTATCTATCTATCTATCTATCTATCTATTATCTATCTATCTATCTATCTATTATCTATCTATCTATCTATCTATCTATCTATCTATCTATCTATCTATCTATCTATCTATCTCATATCTATCTATCTATCTATCTATCTATCTATCTATCTATCTATCTATCTATCTATCTATCTATTTATCTATCTACTTTTTACAATGCTACATATCTCATTTCTGTCTTTCCATATCTCATATGTGTCCCTCCTCAGGTTGCACTCACCTGTCTGGGTGTAGTCGTGGAGGTCTCTCTTGTCCTTAGTTTATTGAGTTGAAGACTCTGCTTCCCCTCCCTCTTCCTCCACTCTTCTCATTCTTTTGTTCCTCATTTATCTTTGTTCTTTGTTTCTCTCGTTCACCCTTGATACTGGGACGGGGCCTCTGTCCTCTCCCCTTCCATTCATAGACTCCTGTGTGTCTCAGAACTTTCCGCCTGTTCTATATATCGGAGTCTGTTGCCTCCTGGTGCTCTCTTAGTTTCTGCTCTTCATGGTTGACTTCGCTCTCGTTCTCTCGCTCTCTATCTCCCTCCCCTGCTGTCTCTATCCCTCTATATCCTTCTTCTCTCTCACCACCCTGTGTGTCTGATTTTCCACCCACTGCCAGTTGCCCTCTGGGTCTTCTCTCCGTCTCCCTTGCTTCTTTACCCTTCTACCCCTCTTCCTTCTCCATGTGTTCTCCTCTTATCCCCCCTTTTTAGTTTTTCCTAACTCTCTCCCCGTCTCGCTCTCTTGTTGGCGCCCCCCCCCCCTTGCGCTCTCGTTTTGTCTCCCCCTCCTTTCTCTTCCCTTCTCCTTTCTTCATCTCTTCTTACTTCTCCATCTGTCCTCAGAATTCTTTCCTAACAAAAGTGCCATTTAGTGATCCTGCTGTTATTCCCGAAGAGGAGGAGGAGGAGGAGGAGGAGGAGGTCCAGCGAAGAGAGAAAGAGGAGAGTGTGCTGTCTGTATAGAGAAATCTCATTCCCTGGACACAGGAAACTTCCTGACTCCTAATTCAACCTGAGGCCTTTAACTATGAAGAAGTGGAGAGAGGAGGAAGAGCTCGGGAAGACCGGGAGACACTCCTGTAGTCTCTACTTGAGGTCCCGGAGGCTTCTGTGGCCTTCAAAGAACATTCCTTACCATCACACAAGACTTCTAGGTGTGGAAGTTGGCGCCCATATGAGTTGACGGGTACCTGGGGGAAATCTCCAATGTTGGTCAGTTTGATGGGACACCTAAGGAACCTTCTCATAGCTCTGAAACAAGAAGAACATCATGTCACTTCCACACACTGTGACAATGACCATGGGCACTCCATTCTTCTTAGTGGATCCCACCAATTTCGACAATATAATGTCTATGGGGCCTGCAAGAAGGGGTTTTTAACCCGTCTGATCCTTTCTTTTCCACAGGAGATAAATGGCACCAGAAGTACCTGGCAGACGCTTATCTCCCCCGTACTGAAACTACACGCATGTTCGGCTGTAGACGTAATGTAGAAAGTACAAGGTAAAAACAGACATGTCCATTAAGTTCAACCTGGAGAAGGGAGAGGATGAGTTTAAAAGGACAGGTATAGACGGCACCAGATATCTCATGTCTATCTATCTATCTATCTATCTATCTATCTATCTATCTATCTATCTATCTATCTATCTATCTATCTATCTATCTATCTATCTGTGTATCTATCTATCTATCTATCTATCTATCTATCTATCTATCTATCTATCTATCTATCTATCTATCTATCTATCTATCTATCTATCTCATATCTATCTATCTATCTCATATCTATCTCATATCTATCTATCTATCTATCTATCTATCTATCTATCTATCTATCTATCTATCTATCTATCTATCTATCTATCTCCTATCTATCTATCTATCTATCTCATATCTATCTATCTATCTATCTATCTATCTATCTATCTATCTATCTATCTATCTATCTATCTATCTATCTATCTATCTCTCTATATATCTATCTATCTCCTATCTATCTATCTATCTCATATCTATCTATCTATCTATCTCTCTCTCTCTCTCTCTCTCTCTCTCTCTCTCTCTATCTACCTCATATCTATCTATCTATCTATCTCATATCTATCTATCTCATATCTATCTATCTATCTATCTATCTATCTATCTATCTATCTATCTATCTATCTATCTATCTATCTCATATCTATCTATCTATCTATCTATCTATCTATCTATCTATCTATCTATCTATCTATCTATCTATCTATCTATCTATCTATCTATCTATCTATCTCATATCTATCTATCTATCTATCTATCTATCTATCTATCTATCTATCTATCTATCTATCTATCTATCTATCTATCAATCATCTATTATCTCATATCTATCTATCTATCTATCTATCTATCTATCTATCTATCTATCTATCTATCTATCTATCTATCTATCTATCTATCTATCTATCTAATCTATCCCTGAGATATTTCCTCCAGTGTGCCCAATATGCCCCAGTTTGACACATTGTTGGGGCAGGGGCACAATGTATCCTAATAACTTTGGTTATAATCCACAGAATGATCTCTTGATATCCATATACAGTATATATATATATATATATATATATATATAGCGCTTCGACAGTATAGCTTTTGTACCGAGGCCCAGGAGCTTCGAGCTGCGCCTCCGGCTGGAGACGTGCTGTGGTTTTAACTCTTCACTTGCCAGAAACTTGCATACTGTCTTCATATTAACCCTTACCCTGCCCAACCACTGTAGATAGTCACGTTTTTAACTCTTCAGGTTCCAAAAGGTTGCACATTATAGGAGAACTATCACCTTTTCACTTGCTGGAAACTTGTGCACTGCCTTGATTTAGACAGGCTGAGCTAGAAGAGGAGGGTTCCCCTTATCTACGGAGGTCTGCAGCCATTCACAGAAATTCAATGACAACCTTTAACCCCATAAGGTCCGGCCTATTTTGAGCCTCTAGGATTTTTTTGAAGTTTTGATATACATAAATTTTTTATTTTCCTGCCGACATAGCCGTATCAGGATTTTTTTTTTTTTATGGGACAAGTTGTATTTTTTTAAACTTTATTTTGCTTTTTGTTGTGCCACTAGAGGACTTGAAGCTGGGATCTCTTCATTGCTTCAGATTCCAAAGCCTTATTGCCTCTGGCATATGTAATAGTCTTAAACCCATGGCGGACCTAGAGGGCCTTTGTTAGTCACGTGGGCACGGATGGGCTGATAGAGGGAACCCTCTCCCTCCGTCGAACTCCTTAAATGTCAGGGTCACAGGCTTACCTGCTGTTACAATGGTATTGACATCCGGGCTCCCATGGTGACCGCGCGGGCACAGATTTTGTACCCGGTCTTAATGGTACATACAAATCAAGGAAGATGTTTACTGGGGTTGTCTCACCAAAAACAGGTCCGGCTTCTCTAACCTTCTCAGCATTTTACAGGACGAACTTCTTTTTGGCCCGTAATTTCCATCGCAGTGGCCGACCATGTAATGCACGGGTTTGCGGGGTCCGCCAAAGTAGGTGCTACTCTAACAGAGCATCTCTCTATTCTGGCTCATGCATTGCGAATTTCGACTTTCGGTCTTTTATCGCCGCCCACAACACTTTTGTGAAAAGTGGGGAGCGACAAAACTGGAGTAAATTATAGTGGAAATTAAGGCAGCTCCTAGCTGGTGTAGATTGCACTTGTAGGACATAGCAAGGGGTTTGCCTCTTAATAAATGTGTCACATCATAAAAAAAATTCTGGCTGCCCACAACTGCCACTAGAGGGAGCTCTTTGCATACAGATTCAGTGAGCTCCTGCACTTCCTCTACTGGTGGCTGTAGATTTTTATCATGTCACTCTATGTCTATGCAGGGGCGTTGTAGCTCTATAAAATAAAAACAGGGCTCCGAGCGCTATAAAGATATATTAAGAAATGAAATCAGCACAGGATTTTGAACCTAAAAATTAAATCCTAATCATCGTAAGAGGTGCACAGAGACCTGCACCACTACCTTAATGAAGAAAAAAATTCTTAAAGGGGTTGTGCAGGATTAGATATCTATAATTTATTGCATTTTCATGTTGCAGTGTAGTCCCAGTACAGCCCACTGCTGTTTTGTCCCTAATATTTACACTGTAAGCATCTGAATGTGGGTGGGGCTACAGTGGGATTGACAGCTCTGCTTTTGATGTCCTGTTATGACATGATCCTTTGTCGGGAGATCAGTACACACAGCCTAGAGCAGCATAGAGGATTATCGTCATCATCCCAGGGGTCTCCATTATATATATTATTGGTCATCCAGATGTCAGCTGTGGAGCGGTGTGTATCACATGAAAGTGCTGCGCTTGTGTATACTGGCAGTGCCACCTCTAACTCAGAAACAGTTGTATGAGATGAGAAACAGCGCCACTCTTGTCCATAGGCTGTGTGAGGTATTTCAGCATTCAAATGAATTGGAGTTAGCTGCAATACCTGACACAAACAATGGACAAAAGTGGCGCTGTTTTGGCAAAAAATAAAAATGACTGCCTACTTTCCTATCCCAAGTTTCTTCCGCCGCCTTCCCAATCCTGTCACTTTTCTCCATATCCCCTAATCCCAATTTGACGTCAGAGCAGAAATGACACAGATACTTCCAGCAGGACAGAGATGATCCTTGGCCGAGAAGACTTCAGAAACCCTGTTGGGGTCTAAAACACTCACTGATAGTTGTGAGCCTCAAGCAACGTTTATCCTTCTCTCCTTATTCATGAATACAATGCCACAAGCACAGTAAAGACTGACACAGGGGAAAGGAGTGAAGGTAAAGCTGCATAATAGTGCTAACATATACTATTCAGGGTCCTGGGAAAGCTGTGTGACAACCCCAGTGGACTCTATAATAGCTGCCTTTAGCCTTCACGAAGCCTTCACTTACACTTTGATGACTTTCTAATATATTTTGTGCTTTAATTTCTTACCATTTTTAAGATCTCCGTCAGTGAATGGAATACTTGTGCTGAACTAGTCCTGCTCACACATTCCACCTGCTCGTTACAGTGTGTCAGTGTGTTAAGAGTTATCAGCACGGAGTCCAGGACTGGAAAGAAATTGTTTCGGCTGCCATTTCTATCTCATAATAGATTTCCTTGAATGATACATTATAACGAATTTATCAGCCTGTGAACAAAACTAGGCCAGGACGCCATTTCATCCTTTGGATGTTCCCATTCACTGACAGCAAGCACAATTGTATAACTTGCCTGCACCATAAGCTTCTTGTTATCCAGCTCAAGGATTGTATAATGAACAGTTCTGGAAATTTCTGATACACTTTGTGTTTATATTCCTAGCCAATGCCAATATACCTGCTTGCTGTCAGTGAATGGAAACACTCCTTTTTACGCTCAGAGACTAACAACAATTCTGCGCAGTCCTGTTACAATATATCAGTGTAGGTAAAAACTCCTCTTCTGCAGTCCAGGAATTGAAAGATTTGCGCTGCTGCTTGTTCAGGACTAATATATTGTAACAAACCCTCCAGCTGTGTGTGCAGGACTAGGTAAGGCGCAGTTTTCTGCATCTTTCCATCCTTTTCGTGCATTTTTTTTAATCCAAATTCTTGTCCGATTTTCCCATGATCCTTCAAACAGGAGGGTCCTTAAACAACGCTGCGTAGCACGGAGAGGCAGTCTGTTGTACAGCAGATAGAACTTCCTGTGACCACTTCACGTACCATAGTCATGTGCTCAAATGGTGGTCACCCGGACAGAAAGATAAGTAGCAGCTAAGTAATCTGAAATCCACAGCCTGCAGAATACACTAAAGTGTGGCAGTAGGAGCTGAAATCCAAAACAGATAGTTATACTGTGTATTAGCTGCTGCCGCGGAGTTCCCCTTTAATGAACTAATCAGTTATATGAACAGTTGGCGTGCAAGTTGTAAGCCAATTAAATGTTTTTGAAAACGCAATTCATCATTCTGCCTCCGGGGGCAGTATTACAGTTATTATATTCTTCTCCACAGTCTCATACCTCGTAACTCCCCAGATAAGGAATAGTTTATCATATATATATATATATATATATATATGGGCCTTTGCTTGACGGATACAAGTTTTAATTACTCTCCTCCTGCGATAAGACACTTTGCTGAAGATCAGATTAGAAGCTTTGCCCTGAACCTGCCATCTGTGCAGTCGACTGTGGACAAGATGCCAACCGGCTGGAGAGGACGGAGTGACGGGCTAAGCAGACATGGCGGGTGACGGACTAATGGGGACGTAACATGTGGCTGGCGGACGTTACTTTCCCGGACAAAGTTTTCATGTAAATAAAATCAGTAGTTCAAATACAACAAGAAATCACTGACAAGTCATTATATGATATAAGTCCCTGTTCACACAGCGTGTGTTTGATGCACATTTTGGCAAAAAATGGTTAATTAAGCTTCCCATTAAAATCAATGGGAAAGTGCTCCGTTGGTACATACAACTCGTGTATTTACAAAAAAGGCGCCAGGTCAATTTTTTGGAGTGTAACACGCGGCGGAAACGCGCCAAATATTTCAATAGGCAATGGGAGTGCTAATTACGCGCCAAAAACATCTTCCATAGGGGGAAGAAAATATGAAATGTGCTTCATCCGGAGGTAATTTAGGAACTCTTTACATGGAGATGAATGAGCTGCAACACCAGACACAGTCCATGAGTGGCGCTGTGTCTGGAGAATTGCAGAATTTTCTTTCTAATCCGGGACAAATTCAGTACAGATTATAAACGCTATGGATTTTACGGTTCTCCTCGTATCAGAAAGCAAGAAAAAAAACGTCTGATGATGGGCAGAACGAGCGCTCGTAGAAACGCTTGTTCCCGATCACAGGTCTGTGTAAACGTGGCAGCGATCAGACGATCAATCAGCAAACGATTCCTTTTATGCAGCCCAAAAATGATCGTTTGTGGGGAGCACTATGCCCGGGTGAACAGTGTAAGGGTATGTTCACATGGGGTGTTTGGAACGCCTCAAAATATCTGCTGATTTCAGAGGGGAAAACGGCGTTCTGCTCCGACGGGGCGTTTTTTTATGCGGCTGTTTTTCAAAACGGGCGCGTAAAAAGACGGCCGCGAAAAGGAAGTGCCTGTCACTTCTTCAGCTGTTTTTGGAGCCGTTTTTCAAGTGTATAGAAAAACAGCTCCAAAAACGGCCGTTAAAAACGCAGCGAAAAAGGCGACTGATTAAAAAATGTCTGAAAATCAGGAGCGAAGGCTATGTTCTCACGGCTAATTTTCTTCTGTTTTTCGGGCCGTAGACGGCCGAAAAATCGGAAGCAGAACGCCTCCAAATATCTGCTCATTGATTTCAATGGGAAAAATGGCTTTCTGTTCTGACGGGCCATTTTTTCATGCGGCCGTTTTGGGCCGTTTTTGGAGCCGTTTTTCATGGACTCCATTGAAAAACAGCTCCAATAACGTCCGTGAAAAAAAGCAGCGAAAAACGCGACTAGTTACAAAAACGTCTGAAAATCAGGAGCTGTTTTCAGGCGAAAACAGCTCCGTAGTTTCAGACGTATTTTGCTACTGCGTGTGAACATCCCCTTACTCCAGATGATGTAAAAGACCCCAGCACCACCCCCAATATCAGAATCGCCACCAACACTACCCCTTCTCGAGCATCACGTGTCACCGCTAGGTCTCCGTTCATCCATTGACACCCATTGGGTGTGGCTAGATGTTTAAGACACCTTTGGCGCGTTAGGCCCCACAAACACAAATGTGTTTTTGCGACCGCAATTCACCCACAAATCTGCAGGTGAATCGCGGACCCATTCATTTCTACGGGCCCATGCACACAACCGTGGTTTTCCATGGTCCGTGCATTGGCCGGAAACCTGGACCGCAAAAAGATAGGACGAGTCATTATACGGTCCGGGTTTACGGTCCAGGCTCATTTAAATCAATGTGTGCCCGGTCCGTAATTTGCGGGCGGCTACGGTCGTGTGCATGAGGCCTAATACTCAAATAATTTTCCTGATCACAAAAACTCGTATAAAAGCATACCTCAGACTATAGTCAGGCGAAAATGGCATGAAAAAGCGGAAGCTGAGCGCCTCCAAACATCTGCCTATTCATTTCAATAGGAAAAACGGGCTTTCGTTCAGTGGGGGCGTTTTTTTACGTGGTCGTTTGAAAAAACGGCACGTAAAAAAAAGCCCCATAAAAAGAAGCGCATGCTGTTTTTGTAGCCGTTTTTCATTGGGTCAATAGAAAAATAGCTCCAAAAAACGCATCACAATTCATTTGATGCTTTAAAAACGGCTGAACTAAATAGTGCCCCCATAACATGCCCGGATAATACCACCAAATAATAACTGAATATTACTGCCATGCGATAACCATATAATACCCCCGCAACACGACTAAATATTACCAACAAACGGTGAAGAAATAATCCACAATAAGGTGAACAGATACGAGCGCCACAACATGACTAGATTTTATCACCTAAGAGTTACTGGATGATACCGCCATATGGTGAGCAAAGAATAACCCCATAACATGACCAAATATTACCACCAAACAGTGAGGAGAGAAGACCTCCCTACAGCGGACACATATTACTACCATAGCGTGACCAAATATTACCAGCAATCAGTGACTACATTTTACTGCCATAAAGCGACCATATATTAGCAGCAATTCGTGACTGAATAATACCGCCATGTATACAGGGGCTTTTTTCGAGTGCCGTAATAAGACCTGATTTTTAAGGAGGCATTTCACAAGTGGCTGCCTCCAGCCTAGAGGAATGTCCTGGAGAATCTCCAGCAGTGATTCATGACGGTTGCTGGTTTTAATCAACCTCACTGCTCCAGTAACATCCTGAATTACACACGACTAGAAGGCATAAGAATTCCTGAGGTGTGGAATCACCACAGGGGGGAGTAGTTACTAATCTATGATCACCCTAGCGGGGAGTAGCTGCTCTATGAATTATCTATGATCGCCCCAGGGGGGAGTAGTTGCTCTGTTACTAATCTATGATCACCCTAGCGGGGAGTAGCTGCTCTATGAATTATCTATGATCGCCCAAGGGGGGATTAGTTGCTCTGGTTCTAATCTATGATCAGCCCAGGGGGGAGTAGTTGCTCTGTTACTAATCTATGATCACCACAGGGGGGAGTAGTTGCTCTGTTACTAATCTATGATCAGCCCAGGGGGGAGTAGTTGCTCTGTTACTAATCTATGATCACCACAGGGGGGAGTAGTTGCTCTGTTACTAATCTATGATCACCACAGGGGGGAGTAGTTGCTCTGTTACTAATCTATGATCACCACAGGGGGGGGAGCAGTTGCTCTGTTACTAATCTATGATCACCATAGGAAGGAGTAGTTGCTCTGTTACTAGTATATGATAACCCCAGCGGGAAGTAGTTACTCTGTAAGTAGTCTATGATTACCCCAGGGGTTGTAGTCACTCTGTTACTAATCTATGATTACCCTAGGGGGGAGTAGTTGCTCTATAAATTATCTATGATCACCCCAGGGGAGTAGTTGCTTTAAAAATTATCTATGATCACCCCAAAGGGGAGTAGTTGCTCTATGAATTATCTATGATCACCCCAGGGGGGAGTAGTTGCATTAATAATTATCTATGATCACCCCAAAGGGGAGTAGTTGCTCTATGAATTATCTATGATCACCCCAGGGGGGAGTAGTTGCTCCAGTTCTAATCTATGATCACCCCAGGGAGGAGTAGTTGCTCTGTTACTAATCTATGATCTCCCCAGGGAGGAGTAGTTGCTCTGTTACTTGCACAGTATATGATCACCCCAGGGGGAAGTAGTTGATCTGGCAGTAGTCTATGATTACCCCAGGGGTTGTAGTCACTCTGTTACTAATCTATGATCACCCTAGGGGGGAGTAGTTGCTCTATAAATTATCTATGATCACCCCAGGGGGAAGTAGTTGCTCTAGTTCTAATCTATGATCACCCCAGGGAGGAGTAGTTGCTCTGTTACTAATCTATGATCACCCCAGGGAGGAGTAGTTGCTCCAGTTCTAATCTATGATCACCCCAGGGAGGAGTAGTTGCTCTGTTACTAATCTATGATCACCCCAGGGAGGAGTAGTTGCTCTGTTACTAGCACAGTATATGATCACCCCAGGGGGAAGTAGTTGATCTGGCAGTAGTCTATGATTACCCCAGGGGTTGTAGTCACTCTGTTACTAATCTATGATCACCCTAGGGGGGAGTAGTTGCTCTATAAATTATCTATGATCACCCCAGGGGGAAGTAGTTGCTTTAGTTCTAATCTATGATCACCCCAGGGAGGAGTAGTTTCTCTGTTACTAATCTATGATCACCCCAGGGAGGAGTAGTTGCTCCAGTTCTAATCTATGATCACCCCAGGGAGGAGTAGTTGCTCTGTTACTAGCACAGTATATGATCACCCCAGGGGGAAGTAGTTACTCTGGAAGTAGTCTATGATCACCCCTGGGGGGGGGGGAGTAGTTGCTCTGTTACAAGTACATGATCACCCCTGGGGTGAGTAGTTGCTCTGTGTGTAATACTAGTTATAGGGGCGGGGCTGTGACAACTGTTCATGAAAACAAGGCTTCCCCAATGGTGTTCACTCCCACGTGTTCCCCTCCATCCCTTCCAAACCCTTGGAGTCATGTAGAAATCATTACATCTAATATTAACGCAATGGCAGATTTCTGTCTGCCGAAAATGTGATCGACCGGGATGGAAAATATTGTCCGTGTTGCCATGATAGTGGTAGTAACAAGGACTGTTGATCTGCTCTCACGTTAGAAACGTGCTAGAAAGTAATAGATACAATACTCGGCTATCTCCGTCATTCCCATAGACTTTCAATAAAGCGGCACCGCACATGCTCCTCCTGCGATCCATTTAAGCTCCTCCTTACTACGATCGTGAGGAGGAACCGGGGGGGGGGATGGGACACCAGCTATCAGACATTTATCACCTCTACTATGGATAGGTGATGAATGTTATTCTTGGGACAACCCATTTAAGTAAGCTTTGTTTTCAAGATCTCTACTTGCTGTCACTGAACAAAAAAGCTCTGGTTTATATTTGGAGACGGAAAACCCTTCCTAACCTGGTCCTGCTCACAAAAAGAGTTTGTTACAATGTACAATGCAGCAGCAGCAGCAACATAATCTTCTCTTGCCTTTACTGACACTGATACATTGTAACAAACTACAGCTGTAAAGCCTCAATGTATACATTTCTCTTTACTGACAGCAAGAAGAGATCTTAAAATCATTGACAAAGCTGATTCTTTGTACTTCTATTCAGGTTTAGAAACAGAACACTAGGCGACCCCACTAAGCTCCTGTTGGTGGATCCCTATAATGTGGGTAGACGTTTCCATGATTGTTTTTGTGTCCCCTCTCCCCAAGAAGTAGCAGACACCCCCCCTCGCTTTAAGAGGGGATGTGCCCATTAATCAGATGTGGGGGTTTGGGGTAATAACCACTGGAGGTAACAATGTACCGGCAGGTTTGTCATATTCCCTCACAGGCAGTTTTACCATCACGGCCTCTTGTTAATGTTTCTTTCCCTGATTTGTATCTCTGTGTGAGAACTCATGTGACTCTCATCATCCGCTTGCCTTTGGCTTCCCAGATCTGGCAGGGGGGAATTCCACGCAGCCCTGTGCACAGCGAGGACCCTCAGGAAAAGAGAATTATCCCATGGTGGGTCATAACCGTCCAGAGGAAACTGCACCTTTCATCTCCATCAGGGGGGCAGATCTCCACATAGTAATGGCAATTTTCCTGCCAACTCAGGACACAGCTGATTTATATCAAAGTGTTACAGAGACTCGCTCTTGTACTCATTCTAAATGACATATACTCCAGTCACATCCAAAGCTGCATTCAAAATTTTGCTCAATAGGTCTCTGTGCTGCCCTCTACTGGTCGATAGAATGTGCAGAGCATGCTGTGCTGCACTGTGGGTGGAGTAGTGTTCCTACCAGATTTAATAAGATTTTCCTTGTCACGGGCCTCCGCTGTCCGCCACCTTCTGTCTCTCGTCGTCCGGTCTTAAAGCGTAATCGTATAAAGAAGAGTTCTGCAGCTTTCTAATATACTTAGTGTTTCAATTCCTCACTATATTGAAGATTGCTGTCAGTGAATGGAGGAATTATTGTCCGGACTTAGTCCTGCTCACACAGCTGAAATGTTGTTACAGTGTATCGGTGTAAGGGCTCATGTGCACGTCTCAGTATTTTCTACATTGTAGTCACCATCCCTTAGTCATTCTCTGTTCCTTCAAATACTCTAAACCATAAAGTCATTTAAGACCCCCGACCCAAGGAGTCCCCCCTCCAAAAACGAGGAACCTGCGCAGGTTGTAATTGGAGAGATGTACACAGCTAGCTGCCAAGTGGTGCCCTCTGCCCTGTTCATGTGCCAGTGTATTCTCAATAGTCAATCGAGGCATTGTACACACCAGGAGGATCTGATAATGTCACTTCGACAGCGGCGCACGGACTTAACGAAGTCCTCAACTAAACCGAAGAAGGATCTTAAGAAGCATCAAGTGTCTGCAGATAATAAGGGGGGGCGGGTGAAGGGTTAATGGTGTCATTATAATGTATCTAATGGTGGTTTACAGGTACAGCGGCTCAGCAGACAGTATCACACATGAAATGAAATACTTAGATACACTATATCATCAAATTGTATCACACATGATAGGCTTAGATACATGGACAGATAGTATCACACATGATAGGATTAGATACAGCGGCTCAGCAGACTATCACAAATGATAGGATTAGATACAGCAGCTCAGCAGACAGTATCACACATGATAGGATTAGATACAGTCAGTGGCGGATTAAGTAGACCATGGGCCCTGGGCTGTTACCCAAACTTGGGCCCCCCTTCCTCACCGTAACTATTTTTAACACTACCTTTTTGGGCAAGCATTAACAGTGTTACGATTCCCCTTGTCACAGCGCGGTGTCCCTACATACTGACAGGATCACACTGTGCAGGGACACAACCTCCTGACAAGGGGAATTGTCTATCAGTCCTGGACCGCAGAAAGACTTTTTGTGAAATACAAGGATTTCCTATAATAAACATGTCAGGAGAGGTGACAGATTCTCTATAAATCTAGTGACTCACAGGTGACGACGTCTCAGATTCTAGTAGTTTTTTTCCTCTTTTCTTCTCCATCCGGTCCAGCGCTCATGACGACTTCTCCCGGCCATGACTCATTTCTGCAGAATTTGCCACTTAGACGTCTCCTCACTTTTCCAACATTTCCACACCTATAAACGAAAATAAAGTTATCATGGTGCCACATAGTGTACCCCTAAATATAATAGCACCAAACACTGCGCGCCTGAATATAATACCACACACTGTAAAACACCATACACACAGCCCCCTGTACATAGTGCCACACACAGCCCCTGTAGATATTACACACCCCCATAGATATCGCCATACACAGCCCCCTCTATATATCACACATCCCCCTCGTAGAGAGCGTTACACACAGCCCCCTATAGATAGTGCCATACAGCCCCCCTGTAGAGAGCGCCACACAGCCCTCCCCCTCTTGTAAATAGCACCAAAAAGCCCCCCCTATAAAGAGCGCCACACACATACCACGGTGGATAGCACTACACAGCCCCCCCTTGCCTCACAGCGCTCCCCCTTGTATATAGTGCCTCACAGCGCTCCCCCTTGTATATAGTGCCTCACAGCGCTCCCCCTTGTATATAGTGCCTCACAGCGCTCCCCCTTGTATATAGTGCCTCACAGCGCTCCCCCTTGTATATAGTGCCTCACAGCGCTCCCCCTTGTATATAGTGCCTCACAGCGCTCACCCTTGTATATAGTGCCTCACAGCGCTCCCCCTTGTATATAGTGCCTCACAGCGCTCCCCCTTGTATATAGTGTCACACAGCGCTCCCCCTTGTATATAGTGCCACACAGAGCTCCCCCTTGTATATAGTGCCACACAGCGCTCCCCCTTGTATATAGTGCCACAAGGTTATGTACACATTTAAAAACTTTATATCATAATTTTATATATATATATATATATATATATATATATATATATATATATATATATATATATTAGTATGTGTGTGATTGATTGATTTTATTAAAAAATATTTTTACTTTTTGAGATACGGCTGCTTTGTATCCTGTATCCGTCAGGTCAGCATGACTGACAGGATCAGTGACACGCAGGATCCACCTCAAATCTATCACATCTAAGATTATAATTTAGCGCAGGGCCCGTTTCACTGATCCCGTCAGTCCTGCTGACCTGACGGATACAGGATACAAAGCAGCTGTATCTCAAAAAGTGAAAATATTTTTTAATAAAACGTAATTACAAAGTTGCACCAAACACACATTTTTATTAAAAAAAAATAAAACCGACGTTATTTTTGCGACGTTTTTTCCGTAGACAATGCAGGTTTCGTTTTTTATCGTTTTTATGCACACATTTTTTGCCATTTTAGAATTTTTATTCATAAAGTTTGAAAATAATAGTAAAAAAAGAAGCTTTTTTACGTTTCAGCTATTTTTTTTTGGTAATAACATTGTTTTACCCTAAAATAGACCTTTTATCTGTGATCGTCATTGTCTACCGTAAATTTTAATATATTACATGTCTATATTAGGGTAATTGGGTCAGCGCTAGCGTTACAACAATGATTGGCGGGGGGAACGTTTTTTTTGGGGTGGGTATTTTATGTGTATTTATTATTATTTCTTTTTTTTGCACTTTACTATTTTTTATTACTATGTTCTGATCCTCAAAGGTCAAAAAAGACCTTTGGGGAACTTTATATCTACTTTCTCTTTGTTTTACACCATGTTTTTCCACTGTAACTGGGACTGCACAGCAGCCCCAGTTACAGGGGAAATCAGCCCTCTCATAGTGACGATTGTCACTAATAGGGCTGTGCTGGGTCTAGTAAGACCCAGCAACAGTCTGCCACTAACGGCACCCGGCGATCATGTGACCTGTCACATGATCACCGGGAGGAATAGAGACAGCGCCGCTGCTGCTGTCTCTATTCCTGTACACAGCGTTCATTGAACGCTGTGTAAGAAGACATCGGAGAAGACAGAAGCAGCGAAAGCTGCTTCTGTCTTCTCCTCAGGGTCCCCGGCAGTCACTGACAGCCGGAGACCCGACATTCAGCTGCCCGATCGCGCGGGCAGCAAGTTAAAACCCGAGCCGTAGAAAGTCTATGGCTCGGGTTTTAAGCACCCGTCCCTGACCGCTGGCCGTAAAAATACAGCCAGCGGTCGGGAACCAGTTGGGCAGGAGGATAATCCTGTACTGACCTCAGCGCCGGTGACCGCCCGCCGGCTCTTCTCTTGCTGCTTTGGAGTAACAGAACAGCCGTCCGTCGCTGTTCTGTTACTCAATGGCGGCGGCCCGCACTGTCAGGGAGGCGTGTCCTACCCCTGGATCCCGGCGAATTCCCTGCTCCTCCCCATCTTCGGCCGTTAGCAGCGCTAGCGCGCTGAATAGATTTACGAGATAATGTGCGTTTCGGGCTGCCATGGGCCCCCTGGAAGCCTCGGGCCCCGGGCGGCCGCCCGAAACGCCCATATGATAATCCGCCACTGGATACAGTAGCTCAGCAGACAGTATCACACATGATAGGATTAGATACAGCAGTTCAGCAGACACTATCACACATTATAGGATTAAATACAGCAGGCACAGCAGACAGTATCACACATGATAGGATTAGATACAGTGGCTCAGCAGACAGTATCACACATTATAGGATTAAATACAGCAGGCACAGCAGACAGTATCACACATGATAGGATTAGATACAGTGGCTCAGCAGACAGTATCACACATGATAGGATTAGATACAGTGGCTCAGCAGACAGTATCACACATGATAGGATTAGATACACAGCTCAGCAGACAGTATCGCACATGATAGGATTAGATACAGCACTTCAGCAGACAGTATCACACATGATGGGATTAGATACAGTGGCTCAGCAGACAGTATCACACATGATGGGATTAGATACAGCAGTTCAGCAAACAGTATCACACATGATGGGATTAGATACAGTGGCTCAGCAGACAGTATCACACATGATAGGATTAGATACACAGCTCAGCAGACAGTATCGCACATGATAGGATTAGATACACAGCTCAGCAGACAGTATCACACATGATAGTATTAGATACACAACTCAGCGGACAGTATCACACATGATAGGATTAGATACACAGCTCAGCAGACAGTATCACACATGATAGTATTAGATACACAGCTCAGCAGACAGTATCACACATGATAGGTTTAGATACAGCGGCTCAGCATACAGTATCACACATGATAGGATTAGATACACAGCACAGCGGACAGTATCACACATGATTGGATTAGATACACAGGTTCAGCAGACAGTATCACACATGATAAGATTAGATACAGCAGCTCAGCAGACAGTATCACACATGATAGGATTTGATATAGGGACTCAGCAGACAGTATCACACATGTTAGGATTAGATACACAGCTCAACAGACTAGCGCACATGATAGGATTAGATACACTTTCAGACAGTATCACACATGGGATTAGATATAGCGGCTCTGCAGACTTTATCACACATGATGGGATTAGATACATTGGCTCAGCAGACAGTATCCCACATGATAGATTAGATACAGAGGCTCAGCAGACAGTATCAGACATGATAGGATTAGATACACTGACAGACAGTATTTAGACATGAAATTACTGTAAGGTTTTGCACACACAATATCAGCAGCTGCCAACAAAACCACAGCCGTTTATGGATTTGTGGTTGAAAATGGAAACCGCACGCCCACATGCCAACTCCCTATGGAAAGATTCAGGCTTCTCCATGTGCACAGGCCCGTCCCGCACACACGTTACCAGCCGGCTGATGAGCTCTTTCCACTGGCAGCAGATCAGGACGTCTCACAGCCCCATAATAAAAATGAAGGAGAAGCCTGGGGCCTGCACAAAAAGTATTCTGTCCCATAATAATGTCCTGTGTCACAAAATAATGTCCAGTGTCACATAATAATGTCCAGTGTTACATAATAATGTCCTGTATCACATAATAATGTCCTGTACCACAAAGTAATGTCCTGTATCACATAATAATGTCCTGTACCACAAAGTAATGTCCTGTATCACATAATAATGTCCTGTATCACATAATAATGTCCTGTGCCACAAAATAATGTCCTGTACCACAAAGTAATGTCCTGTACCACATAATAATGTCCTGTACCACAAAGTAATGTCCTGTATCACATAATAATGTCCTGTACCACAAAGTAATGTCCTGTATCACATAATAATGTCCTGTATCACATAATAATGTCCTGTGCCACAAAATAATGTCCTGTACCACAAAGTAATGTCCTGTACCACATAATAATGTCCTGTACCACAAAGTAATGTCCTGTATCACATAATAATGTCCTGTACCACAAAGTAATGTCCTGTATCACATAATAATGTCCTGTATCACATAATAATGTCCTGTGCCACATAATAATGTCCTGTATCACATAATAATGTCCTGTACCACAAAGTAATGTCCTGTATCACATAATAATGTCCTGTATCACAAAGTAATGTCCTGTGCCACATAATAATGTCCTGTATCACAAAATAATGTCCTGTGCCACATAATAATGTCCTGTATCACAAAATAATGTCCTGTGTCACATAATAATGTACTGTACCACAAAATAATGTCCTGTGCCACATAATAATGTCCTGTATCACATAATAATGTCCTGTGTCACATAATAATGTCCTGTACCACAAAGTAATGTCCTGTATCACATAATAATGTCCTGTATCACATAATAATGTCCTGTGCCACATAATAATGTCCTGTACCACAAAGTAATGTCCTGTATCACAAAGTAATGTCCTGTACCACAAAATAATGTCCTGTACCACAAAGTAATGTCCTGTATCACAAAGTAATGTCCTGTACCACAAAATAATGTCCTGTACCACAAAGTAATGTCCTGTATCACATAATAATGTCCTGTACCACAAAGTAATGTCCTGTATCACATAATAATGTCCTGTATCACATAATAATGTCCTGTACCACAAAGTAATGTCCTGTGCCACAAAGTAATGTCCTGTATCACATAATAATGTCCTGTATCACATAATAATGTCCTGTATCACATAATAATGTCCTGTGCCACATAATAATGTCCTGTATCACATAATAATGTCCTGTACCACAAAGTAATGTCCTGTATCACATAATAATGTCCTGTATCACATAATAATGTCCTGTGTCACATAATAATGTCCTGTACCACAAAGTAATGTCCTGTACCACATAATAATGTCCTGTATCACAAAATAATGTCCTGTATCACATAATAATGTCCTGTATCACATAATAATGTCCTGTACCACAAAGTAATGTCCTGTACCACATAATAATGTCCTGTATCACATAATAATGTCCTGTACCACAAAGTAATGTCCTGTACCACATAATAATGTCCTGTACCACAAAGTAATGTCCTGTATCACATAATAATGTCCTGTACCACATAATAATGTCCTGTATCACATAATAATGTCCTGTATCACAAAGTAATGTCCTGTATCACATAATAATGTCCTGTACCACATAATAATGTCCTGTACCACAAAGTAATGTCCTGTATCACATAATAATGTCCTGTATCACAAAGTAATGTCCTGTATCACATAATAATGTCCTGTACCACATAATAATGTCCTGTACCACAAAGTAATGTCCTGTGCCACAAAATAATGTCCTGTATCACATAATAATGTCCTGTACCACAAAGTAATGTCCTGTGCCACAAAATAATTTCCTGTATCACATAATAATGTCCTGTACCACAAAGTAATGTCCTGTGCCACAAAATAATGTCCTGTATCACATAATAATGTCCTGTATCACAAAGTAATGTCCTGTACCACATAATAATGTCCTGTATCACAAAGTAATGTCCTGTACCACATAATAATGTCCTGTACCACAAAGTAATGTCCTGTACCACATAATAATGTCCTGTACCACAAAGTAATGTCCTGTATCACATAATAATGTCCTGTATCACATAATAATGTCCTGTACCACAAAGTAATATCCTGTATCACATAATAATGTCCTGTGTCACATAATAATGTCCTGTGTCACATAATAATGTCCTGTATCACATAATAATGTCCTGTACCACAAAGTAATGTCCTGTATCACATAATAATGTCCTGTACCACAAAATAATGTCCTGTATCACATAATAATATCCTGTATCACAAAGTAATGTCCTGTGCCACAAAATAATGTCCTGTATCACATAATAATGTCCTGTATCACATAATAATGTCCTGTACCACAAAGTAATGTCCTGTGCCACAAAATAATGTCCTGTATCACATAATAATGTCCTGTATCACATAATAATGTCCTGTACCACAAAGTAATGTCCTGTATCACATAATAATGTCCTGTACCACAAAGTAATGTCCTGTACCACATAATAATGTCCTGTACCACAAAGTAATGTCCTGTATCACATAATAATGTCCTGTATCACATAATAATGTCCTGTACCACAAAGTAATGTCCTGTATCACATAATAATGTCCTGTGTCACATAATAATGTCCTGTGTCACATAATAATGTCCTGTATCACATAATAATGTCCTGTATCACAAAGTAATGTCCTGTATCACATAATAATGTCCTGTACCACAAAGTAATGTCCTGTGTCACATAATAATGTCCTGTACCACAAAGTAATGTCCTGTACCACAAAGTAATGTCCTGTATCACAAAGTAATGTCCTGTACCACATAATAATGTCCTGTATCACATAATAATGTCCTGTACCACAAAGTAATGTCCTGTACCACATAATAATGTCCTGTACCACAAAGTAATGTCCTGTATCACATAATAATGTCCTGTACCACATAATAATGTCCTGTATCACATAATAATGTCCTGTATCACAAAGTAATGTCCTGTATCACATAATAATGTCCTGTATCACATAATAATGTCCTGTATCACATAATAATGTCCTGTACCACATAATAATGTCCTGTACCACAAAGTAATGTCCTGTATCACATAATAATCTCCTGTATCACAAAGTAATGTCCTGTATCACATAATAATGTCCTGTATCACATAATAATGTCCTGTACCACATAATAATGTCCTGTACCACAAAGTAATGTCCTGTGCCACAAAATAATGTCCTGTATCACATAATAATGTCCTGTACCACAAAGTAATGTCCTGTGCCACAAAATAATTTCCTGTATCACATAATAATGTCCTGTACCACAAAGTAATGTCCTGTGCCACAAAATAATGTCCTGTATCACATAATAATGTCCTGTATCACAAAGTAATGTCCTGTACCACATAATAATGTCCTGTATCACAAAGTAATGTCCTGTACCACATAATAATGTCCTATACCACAAAGTAATGTCCTGTACCACATAATAATGTCCTGTACCACAAAGTAATGTCCTGTATCACATAATAATGTCCTGTATCACATAATAATGTCCTGTACCACAAAGTAATATCCTGTATCACATAATAATGTCCTGTGTCACATAATAATGTCCTGTGTCACATAATAATGTCCTGTATCACATAATAATGTCCTGTACCACAAAGTAATGTCCTGTATCACATAATAATGTCCTGTACCACAAAATAATGTCCTGTATCACATAATAATGTCCTGTATCACAAAGTAATGTCCTGTGCCACAAAATAATGTCCTGTATCACATAATAATGTCCTGTATCACATAATAATGTCCTGTACCACAAAGTAATGTCCTGTGCCACAAAATAATGTCCTGTATCACATAATAATGTCCTGTATCACATAATAATGTCCTGTACCACAAAGTAATGTCCTGTATCACATAATAATGTCCTGTACCACAAAGTAATGTCCTGTACCACATAATAATGTCCTGTACCACAAAGTAATGTCCTGTATCACATAATAATGTCCTGTATCACATAATAATGTCCTGTACCACAAAGTAATGTCCTGTATCACATAATAATGTCCTGTGTCACATAATAATGTCCTGTGTCACATAATAATGTCCTGTATCACATAATAATGTCCTGTATCACAAAGTAATGTCCTGTATCACATAATAATGTCCTGTACCACAAAGTAATGTCCTGTGTCACATAATAATGTCCTGTACCACAAAGTAATGTCCTGTACCACAAAGTAATGTCCTGTATCACAAAGTAATGTCCTGTATCACATAATAATGTCCTGTATCACAAAATAATGTCCTGTGTCACATAATAATGTCCTGTACCACAAAGTAATGTCCTGTACCACAAAGTAATGTCCTGTATCACATAATAATGTCCTGTATCACATAATAATGTCCTGTATCACATAATAATGTCCTGTACCACAAAATAATGTCCTGTGTCACATAATAATGTCCTGTACCACAAAGTAATGTACTGTATCACATAATAATGTCCTGTATCACATAATAATGTCCTGTACCACAAAGTAATGTCCTGTATCACATAATAATGTCCTGTACCACAAAGTAATGTCCTGTGTCACATAATAATGTCCTGTACCACAAAGTAATGTCCTGTATCACATAATAATGTCCTGTATCACATAATAATGTCCTGTACCACAAAGTAATGTCCTGTACCACATAATAATGTCCTGTATCACATAATAATGTCCTGTACCACAAAGTAATGTCCTGTATCACATAATAATGTCCTGTACCACAAAGTAATGTCCTGTACCACAAAGTAATGTCCTGTATCACATAATAATGTCCTGTATCACATAATAATGTCCTGTATCACAAAGTAATGTCCTGTGCCACAAAATAATGTCCTGTATCACATAATAATGTCCTGTACCACAAAATAATGTCCTGTATCACATAATAATGTCCTGTATCACATAATAATGTCCTGTATCACAAAGTAATGTCCTGTATCACATAATAATGTCCTGTATCACATAATAATGTCCTGTATCACATAATAATGTCCTGTATCACAAAGTAATGTCCTGTATCACATAATAATGTCCTGTATCACATAATAATGTCCTGTATCACATAATAATGTCCTGTACCACAAAGTAATGTCCTGTGCCACAAAATAATGTCCTGTATCACATAATAATGTCCTGTATCACAAAGTAATGTCCTGTATCACATAATAATGTCCTGTACCACAAAGTAATGTCCTGTGCCACTAAATAATGTCCTGTATCACATAATAATGTCCTGTACCACATAATAATGTCCTGTACCACAAAGTAATGTCCTGTGCCACAAAATAATGTCCTGTATCACATAATAATGTCCTGTACCACAAAGTAATGTCCTGTATCACATAATAATGTCCTGTATCACATAATAATGTCCTGTATCACATAATAATGTCCTGTACCACAAAGTAATGTACTGTATCACATAATAATGTCCTGTATCACATAATAATGTCCTGTACCACAAAGTAATGTCCTGTATCACATAATAATGTCCTGTACCACAAAGTAATGTCCTGTATCACATAATAATGTCCTGTATCACATAATAATGTCCTGTACCACAAAGTAATGTCCTGTGCCACAAAATAATGTCCTGTATCACATAATAATGTCCTGTACCACAAAGTAATGTCCTGTGCCACAAAATAATGTCCTGTATCACATAATAATGTCCTGTACCACAAAGTAATGTCCTGTGCCACAAAATAATGTCCTATGCCACAAAATAATGTCCTGTATCACATAATAATGTCCTGTATCACAAAATAATGTCCTGTGTCACAAAATAATGTCCTTTGCCACAAAATAATGTCCTGTGTCACATAATAATGTCCTGTACCACAAAGTAATGTCCTGTGTCACATAATAGTGTCCTTTGCCACAAAATAATGTCCTGTGTCACATAATAATGTCCTGTGTCACATAATAGTGTCCTTTGCCACAAAATAATGTCCTGTGTCACATAATAGTGTCCTTTGCCACAAAATAATGTCCTGTGTCACATAATAATGTCCTGTGCCACACAATAATGTCCTGTGTCACATAATAATGTCCTGTGTCACATAATAATGTCCTGTGTCACATAATAGTGTCCTTTGCCACAAAATAATGTCCTGTGTCACATAATAGTGTCCTTTGCCACAAAATAATGTCCTGTGTCACATAATAATGTCCTGTGCCACACAATAATGTCCTGTGTCACATAATAATGTCCTGTGTCACATAATAATGTCCTGTGTCACATAATAGTGTCCTTTGCCACAAAATAATGTCCTGTGTCACATAATAGTGTCCTTTGCCACAAAATAATGTCCTGTGTCACATAATAATGTCCTGTGCCACACAATAATGTCCTGTGTCACATAATAATGTCCTGTGTCACATAATGGTGTTCTGTGTCACAAAATAATATCCTGTACGACAAAGTAATGTCCTGTGTCACAAAATAATATCCTGTACCACAAAGTAATGTCCTGTGTCACAAAGTAATGTCCTTTACCACAAAATAATGATCTGTGTCACAAAATAATGTCCTGTACCACAAAGTAATGTCCTGTATCACATAATAATGTCCTGTACCACAAAGTAATGTCCTGTATCACATAATAATGTCCTGTACCACAAAGTAATGTCCTGTACCACAAAGTAATGTCCTGTATCACATAATAATGTCCTGTATCACATAATAATGTCCTGTACCAAATAATAATGTCCTGTACCACAAAATAATGTCCTGTATCACATAATAATGTCCTGTATCACATAATAATGTCCTGTACCACATAATAATGTCCTGTATCACATAATAATGTCCTGTATCACATAATAATGTCCTGTACCACAAAGTAATGTCCTGTATCACATAATAATGTCCTGTACCACATAATAATGTCCTGTACCACAAAGTAATGTCCTGTATCACATAATAATGTCCTGTACCACAAAATAATGTCCTGTATCACATAATAATGTCCTGTATCACATAATAATGTCCTGTATCACATAATAATGTCCTGTATCACATAATAATGTCCTGTGCCACATAATAATGTCCTGTATCACATAATAATGTCCTGTATCACATAATAATGTCCTGTATCACATAATAATGTCCTGTGTCACATAATAATGTCCTGTACCACATAATAATGTCCTGTACCACATAATAATGTCCTGTACCACAAAGTAATGTCCTGTATCACATAATAATGTCCTGTACCACATAATAATGTCCTGTACCACAAAATAATGTCCTGTATCACATAATAATGTCCTGTACCACAAAGTAATGTCCTGTGCCACAAAATAATGTCCTGTATCACATAATAATGTCCTGTATCACATAATAATGTCCTGTATCACATAATAATGTCCTGTATCACATAATAATGTCCTGTGTCACATAATAATGTCCTGTACCACATAATAATGTCCTGTACCACATAATAATGTCCTGTACCACAAAGTAATGTCCTGTATCACATAATAATGTCCTGTACCACATAATAATGTCCTGTACCACAAAATAATGTCCTGTATCACATAATAATGTCCTGTACCACAAAGTAATGTCCTGTGCCACAAAATAATGTCCTGTATCACATAATAATGTCCTGTATCACAAAATAATGTCCTGTATCACAAAGTAATGTCCTGTATCACATAATAATGTCCTGTACCACAAAGTAATGTCCTGTATCACATAATAATGTCCTGTATCACATAATAATGTCCTGTACCACAAAGTAATGTCCTGTATCACATAATAATGTCCTGTACCACATAATAATGTCCTGTACCACAAAATAATGTCCTGTATCACATAATAATGTCCTGTACCACAAAGTAATGTCCTGTGTCACATAATAATGTCCTGTGTCACAAAATAATGTCCTGTATCACAAAGTAATGTCCTGTGCCACAAAGTAATGTCCTGTATCACATAATAATGTCCTGTACCACATAATAATGTCCTGTACCACAAAATAATGTCCTGTATCACATAATAATGTCCTGTACCACAAAGTAATGTCCTGTGTCACATAATAATGTCCTGTGTCACAAAATAATGTCCTGTATCACAAAGTAATGTCCTGTGCCACAAAGTAATGTCCTGTATCACATAATAATGTCCTGTACCACAAAGTAATGTCCTGTGCCACAAAATAATGTCCTGTATCACATAATAATGTCCTGTACCACATAATAATGTCCTGTACCACAAAGTAATGTCCTGTGCCACAAAATAATGTCCTGTATCACATAATAATGTCCTGTATCACAAAATAATGTCCTGTATCACAAAGTAATGTCCTGTATCACATAATAATGTCCTGTACCACATAATAATAATTTCCTGTACCACAAAGTAATGTCCTGTGCCACAAAATAATGTCCTGTATCACATAATAATGTCCTGTATCACATAATAATGTCCTGTACCACAAAGTAATGTCCTGTGCCACAAAATAATGTCCTGTATCACAAAATAATGTCCTGTATCACATAATAATGTCCTGTACCACAAAGTAATGTCCTGTATCACATAATAATGTCCTGTGTCACATAATAGTGTCCTTTGCCACAAAATAATGTTCTGTATCACATAATAATGTCCTGTATCACAAAATAATGTCCTGTGTCACATAATAGTGTCCTTTGCCACAAAATAATGTCCTGTGTCACATAATAATGTCCTGTGTCACATAATAGTGTCCTTTGCCACAAAATAATGTCCTGTGTCACATAATAGTGTCCTTTGCCACAAAATAATGTCCTGTGTCACATAATAGTGTCCTTTGCCACAAAATAATGTCCTGTGTCACATAATAATGTCCTGTGTCACATAATAATGTATATTCACTGTCAGGACACTGCAGTAATGTTAGTGTTTGTGTATGTGGCTGCACATAGTGATCTAGTAAGTGTGTAAATTAATGGGGAGAAGTGTATGACGCTGATTGGTCTCTGATTGGTCAGCGTCATGCACTTCTCTCCACAACGCCCACTTGGTCATATAGTAAAACATGCCCAGTTGTCCATTAAGAAACTCATTAGCATAAAGCTAAAATAGGTCATAACTCCGTAAAAAATGATCGTTTTTCTAAATTAAAAACACTGGTGTAATCTACATCACAGCGCCGATCACATCATGTACAATATAGGCCACTTATAATGTGGTGACAGAGACGCTTTAAGATTTTATGCCACAGAATCACATCATCTATCAGAATGTGTGCGACAAAATACTGTTCTGTGTTCTGCACTTATTTCGCTTTTCAAGAAGAACTGCAAACAAACCGCACCCAAACTCCATCCGCTGTCCTCACTGACGTCATTACATTACTGCTGAGGACCCATGAGTCGACAGGTCACTCATCTCCTGAAATACTCTGTGCTGCTGGGAAGACCCAGCTCTTTCTAGTATGTATGCAGCCTAGTCCCTATTTTCCTTCCCCTAGTTCATACATACGAGATTAATCAGCCAATTTCTTAAACATATCTGGTTCTGGAAAAGCTGGGTAATGGCCGATATGATCACCATTGTAGCTCTAATGTTGTCATCCAGCTCTCTTAGTGTAAGTTCACACGTAGCGTAAATACTGCAGATTTTCCACAATGGATTTCGTTGTGGACTATCTGCAGCATAACACAGTAACAGCAAAGTGGATGAGATTTGAACAAACCTCATCCACACGCTGCATAAATGATAAGTGGACAAAACGCTCAAAAATTGACCTGCGGTACGTTTTTTTAATCTGCAGCATGTCAGTGGTATTTGCGTAATCGCTGCTTTTTTGTCTATAGTTTTCTCCATTGAATTCAATGCGAAGGCCTGCAACAAATAGCAGATGTTGGGATTTTTGCGGCGGAAAAGCTGCGATTCCACCGCAAAAATCGCAACTCAGAAAAAAAATAAATCTTATACTTACCCAGAATTCTGTATTTCTTCATCCAGGCCGGCCTCCTGGGAAACGTTTCATCCCATGTGACCGCTGCAGCTAATTGGCTGTAGCGGTCACATGGGATGAAACGTCATCCCAGGAGGCCGGGCTGCAGGATGGCAGAGGGACGTGTTGCCATGGCTACGTAAGTATCAAACGTTTTTTTATTTTTTTATTTACAGTTTTTGGCAGTGGACATTCCGGACAAAAAACTGCTGCATGGGGGGGCGTGGCCTGGTAATGGCGCCGAGCGGACGTGCAGACTGAGAGCTCCGCTACTGACCACACTCCAGCACGCTCATTAGCACGATTTCTCAGCTGAGAACGGAACACCTTCCAGATCGCGACAGGACGTACTTACCAGCGGTATTCTCAGGTACTTCAGTGACACGGCGAGGGGAGATAAATCCAAAATGGCGCCACCGGGCCCGGAACGCCGGACCAGGGGAAATGGCTGTGCAGTGCAGGACCCTTCTTGTGCAGCTCCCCCTACTCCGGCCCGAGCTTCTTCTCCAAGTTCTTCCTCACCCCAGAAGAATACTCCATCTTCATGGCTGACTGGGCCTACGACTGATATGATCTCAGTCTCAGGGAACATGCTTTTGGAGCTAAAGCAACAACTTGCTACTGTTCCTACTAAAGGGGACATGGAAGCTTATGTGAGCAGATTGGAGACCACATACAAATCCGAGATACAGGCACTGACGTGCAATCTTTCTCAGCTTACAGACCAGGTACAACGAATAGATGGAGATATTACTGCTGCAGCACCAGTACAAGCCTCTCAACAGTCGACTCTAGAGCAACATACTCAACAAATCCATATGCCGTTCAATATTGCCGAGGATCTCGAGAATCGCAACCGCCGCAATAACTTGCGCATACGAGGTCTTCCTGAGACTTACAATACTGCGGTTATAGTCCCTACGCTTAAGGGCTTATTCAACTCTCTTCTGGGCCGTGAACCTGAATCTGCCCTGGAAATTGATAGGGCACACCGCACTCTGGGTCCTAGAAACGCTGATCCCGACAAGCCGAGAGACATTTTGTGTCGCATCCATTACTTCACGCTCAAGGAAGAAATATTACGTAAAGCCAGAGATAAAATATGGGAGGGGAACAAACTTCAGCTTTTATCTGACCTTCCCAAAATGCCTTTGGATAAACGACGGAATTTTCGCCCCTTATTGGATGTTCTTCGGGAGCACGCGATTCCCTATTCATGGGGATATCCTTTCCAACTTCAAGTACGGAAAGATGGAGTTCTCTTCTTTGTCCGGGACCTTGATGACATCCCAGAGTTCTGTGAAGCCCTGGACATCCCTAGGGTCTCCATATTGGACTGGCCCTCAACTCCATTACTTTCCCAAAGATTGCGTCAAGGACGTCGCCGTAGATCTCCGGCCATTCGTGGACGTCGTCGGGAACAACAACATATGGACCCTGTTCCAGAAGCTTGAGGGTTTTTCGTGAGTATATATACTCATAAGAAATTGGTATACCTTCAAGCCTCTTTGATTTTGGCGCAGAATTTTCATACCTGTATGTATATGTTTTATATATTATGTTCATGATGCAGGGTTGCCAGTTGAGGTTATACGTTGTTTACTTTTGTGCCATGCTTTCGATATGACTGATTATCATTGTGGGACATGCCTCTACATGTCTGTGCTTGAAATGGAGGCGGTTTTGGTTCACTTGCGCCGTCCAAAAACACCTTTCTTTACGGATTTTCTGTTCTGATGTATGTACATGAAAGTGTATGCTATTTTTCCTGAATGTATTTTTATGATGTCATATTGTAACAGATACTAAAAGTATTACGGGTGTTCTCTACAGCTCTTTTTGTAATGTGCTGTTCTCTTATCAATTATTTCTATTTTTCTTATTTTTCATTATTTTCCTTTTCTCATTAGTAGTGCTGGGGTAACGGTCTAGCGTTCGCTCTGTTTCTGACTAGTCACTCTTCCACTTAGGGATTCGCTGGTTCGCCAATGTAACTTTGTGAGAGATTATCTCTCTGATTTAGTCATCACAGAGCGGGTATTTACCCTTTTTCTTTGTTTCTTCATCATTTTCTTTCCCTTTACCTTTTTGTCTGTTTCTACCCATCTTTCCCTGTCTTTTTTTGTGTGGAGGGATGGCCTCGCTGAAGATGTGTACCCTGAATGTTAGGGGTTTCAATACACCAGAAAAACGCACACAGATCTTATATGATATGCATAAGGAAAGGGTTCAACTCTTGATTTTACAAGAGACCCATTTTAAAACTGCTCATACTCCTCGACTTAACACTAAATACTACTCTAAGTGGTATCATAGCACGAATGCCGGGTCCAAAAGTAAAGGTGTCAGCATTGCCATTCATAAATCTCTCTTACATGAGGTATTGGGAACGGCGTCAGATACGGAGGGACGCTATCTTTTTGTCGAAATTTCTTTGCATGGCAAGGTGATTACATTGGCAAACTTTTACTTACCCAATCAGGATCGGGCTCGGGTTTGCAGGTCGTTGTTGCGGAGGTTGGAGGACTTTACAGAGGGTCTCTTGGTAATTGGGGGTGATTTTAATCTTGTTTTTGATAAACATCTTGATTCCTCGTCAGGTAAAAGTTCAGTGCCTAGGTCCCATATGTCTGCTTTATCCTCCGCACTACATTCAATGCAGTTGGTTGACGTTTGGTGCATGCTTCATCCAGACGTAAAGGACTATACCTATTTCTCTGCACTGCATAATTCTTACAGTAGAATTGACATGTTTCTTCTCAGTCACCATCTTCTCACGTGGAGACCCATGACACTGATAGGGAATTTACTCTGGTCGGATCACGCTCCGGTGTATCTGATTTTAGACATTCCGGATAGGCCGACTCATTTTAGGAACTGGAAATTAAATGACAACCTCCTGAATGACACTGTCTGTATGACGGCAATGAGGGACTCCATCCAGTCCTTCATTCTTAATCATATAAATGATACGACCGCCTTACCAGTACAATGCCAGGCTTTGAAATGTGTGTTAAGAGGAATTCTCATTCAACATGGGTCTCGCTTGAAGAGGGAGAAAGGTGCGCAGATGACGAAATTGATGCATAAGATTAGCGTTCTTGAAACTCAGCATAAACTTACACAACTCCCCTCTACACTCTCAGAGCTTGGCCTTGCGAGGAATCAACTTAGGGCCCTTCTTGACCGATCTTACCCTAGGTATAGAGACAGGAATCGGAAGTTCTTTTATGAATTTGCTGACAAGTGTGGACGACCACTTGTAAGGGCGCTGCATCCCAGGTCGCAGGCTGCTTATATCCCTAAATTACATACGGCTTCGGGGCAAGTGGTAGTTACTCTGAGGTGTCGGCTGTAACATACAGCCGACACCGTATGGAGCGAGCTCACTGCGCGAGCCCGCTCCGTACTTCCCCTACCCGACTTTGGCGTATGGATACGTCAAATGTCGGGAAGGGGTTAATGCATCTTGGGTCGCTGCCATGCCTCCTCACCTTTCACCTTTCTCGCTTTCCTTCCTTCTCCGCTCCCCCTTTATATTTGCATTTCCATTTTATGCTTCATATGCTAATGTCAACTTTTTGTTTCTGACATTATATATATTCTATTTGTATTGCATTCAGCTGAGTTAATTTGATGTGGTTCAGTTAAACTGTCACTTGTTTTATCTGCAAATCTAATAAACTTTGATAAAAAAAATACCGCTGGACAATTTGGTGCGGTTTTTCATCCGGAATTCCCTGCGGCGTTCAAGTGGCGCCATACGCTGTGTTCTTTTACGCAGTGTATCCGCCCTGTGTGAACGTAGCTCTAGAGTGGTGAATGGTAAGTCTGACAAGTTATGCAGATATGGATCCTAACTTTCATTTACATCTGTTCAGAATTCTGGGAAAGCTGGGTGACAATGCTTGTGGTTAACGTAATAACCGCTTCTCACCCTGCTTTCCTAAAATCAGATATAAGTGGAAACAGCTGGGTAGAATTACAAAGAAGGGTTCGGTCCCACGTAGTGGCTGATCGCATGCGGCCGACACCCGACTCACTGGCAGTTGCCAATGGTCGCACAATTTTTCCGGAATTTACCGGCACAATCGTTTGCTCATTGGCCACCCCATGTGGGCGTGATTTCAGTTACATTCAGCCGCCATAGGGGACCTTTACCTAACTCAAGAGCGGATTTTTAGGGCAAATACTCTTAAGGCTAAGTTCACATCCCGTTTTGACATGAAAAAAACGGTGTCAAAACGCGTACCGCAGCGTGTACATTGATTTCTATGGTCGGGACGGACGCCCTAATGGTGTAGTTTGTGCATACGTTTTGTAAGCTTAGGTTCGATTCTTTATTTTTCCATGTCCTAAAAAGCGTAGTCTGCGAAGACTTTCAGTACCTTTCCAAAACGTATACCACACGTATACGTTTTTATTTGCATAGAAGTCAATGACGACGTATGTGATCTTAACCCGTTAGTGACCGGCCCATCGTGTTTTTACGTCGGTCACTAACGGGCCTTATTCCGATGCCATAGACTTTTTACGTCGCGGCATCGGAATAAGTAAACAGAGCAAGGAGCTGTCAAATCTCCCTGCTCTCAGCTGCTAGAGGTAGCTGAGGGCTGGGGGCGTCCCTGCTCTGCCGGGTGAGATCGATATTAGTATCGATCTCACACGTTTAACCCCTCAGATGCGGTGCTCAATAGCGAGCACCGCATCTGAGTGGTTTTGGAGAGAGGGGGGGGGGGGGCTCCCTCTCTCTCCCACCGACACCCGGCGATACGATCGCCGAGTGTCTGTGTCTCCAATGGCAGCCGGGGGCCTAATAAAGGCCCCCAGGTCTGCCTGGAGCGACTGCCTGCTAGATCATGCCGGAGGCCTAGCAGATGCCTGTCCGTTTTAAACGGACAGGCATAATACACTGCAATACAAAAGTATTGCAGTGTATTATAATAGCGATCGGAGAATCGCATATTAAAGTCCCCTAGTGGGACTAGTAAAAAAGTGAAAAAAAAGTTTAATAAAGTTAATAAAAAAAAAATGTGAAAAAAAAATGAAAAACACACTTTTTCCCCTTACAAAATGCTTTACTATTAAAAAAACTAAATAAAGTAAAAAAGTTACACATATTTGGTATCGCCGCGTCCGTAACGACCCCGACTATAAAGCTATTACATTACTTAACCCGCACGGTGAATGCCGTAAAAATTAAATAAAAAAAGATGGAAAAATTGCTGTTTTCTGTGAATCCTGACTACTCCAAAATGGTACCAATAAAAACAAAAGTTGTCCCGCAAAAAAAAAGCCCTCATACAACCGCATCGGCGAAAAAATAAAAACGTTACGGCTCTTCAAATATGGAGACACAAAAACAAATAATTTTGAAAAAATAGTGTTTTTACTGTGTAAAAGTAGTAAAACATACAAAATCTATACAAATTTGGTATCGTTGCAATCGTAACAACCCGCTGAATAAAGTTATTGTGTTATTTATATCACACGGTAAACGGCGTAGATTTAGGACGCAAAAAAGAGTGGCGAAATTTCAGATTTTTTTCTATTCCCCCCCCCAAAAAAAGTTAATAAAAGTTAATCAATAAATGATATGTACCTCAAAATGGTGCTATTAAAAAATACAACCTGTCCCGCAAAAAACAAGACCTTATACAGCTATGTCGACGCAAAAATAAAAAAGTTATAGCTCTTGGAATGCGACGATGGAAGAACGTAAAAAATAGCCTGGTCATTAACGTCTAAAATAGGCTGGTCATTAAGAGGTTAAACCCTACGTTTACATAAGTAAAACTTATGCATTTTTGTCACCATATATGGGAAATCTTGACTTTACAAAGCAGGGGCGTAGCTAGGGGGGGCAGGCGGGGCATGTGCCCCGGGTGCAACTTAGAGGGGGGCGCCAGCGCCACCTCCTCCTGCACTGTAATTGTACCTGTGTCTACAGGACACAGGTACAATTAGAAGCAATGAATGTGCCCGGCTATTCAGCGCTTTTGTACCAGTGAAGCTTCCGTCGATGAAAGGTGCTGAGTGACAGTGAAAGTCATCCTGCCCAGCCAATCAGCGCCTTTCATAGACGCTGCGTTCAACCCCCAGGAGACCTGCCCAGAAGAGAGCAGGTCTCCATGACTGCCGGACGGCGTGGGAGCGGGAATAAGGTGAGTTTGAATAGGTTTTTTTTCATTGTAAAAGTGTGTGGCATTATCTACAGGGGGGGCTTTATCTACTGGGGGGACTTTGTCTACACGGAGGGGCATTTATCTACAGGGGGGCTATTTCTACAGGGGTGGGTTATATACAGGGGTGGGCTATATCTACAGGGGGGCTATATCTACAAGGGGGCTATATACAGGGGTGGGCTATATACAGGGGTGGGCTATATCTACAGGGGGACTATATACAGGGGTGGGCTATATCTACAGGGGGACTATATACAGGGGTGGGCTATATACAGGGATGGGCTATATCTACAGGGGGACTATATACAGGGGTGGGCTATATCTACAGGGGGACTATATACAGGGGTGGGCTATATACAGGGGTGGGCTATATCTACAGGGGGACTATATACAGGGGTGGGCTATATCTACAGGGGGACTATATACAGGGGTGGGCTATATACAGGGGTGGGCTATATCTACAGGGGGACTATATACAGGGGTGGGCTATATCTACAGGGGGACTATATACAGGGGTGGGCTATATCTACAGGGGGGCTATATACAGGGGTGGGCTATATCTACAGGGGTGGGCTATATCTACAGTGGTGGGCTGTATCTACAGGGGTGCGCGATCTATGGAGCACTATATACAGGGGTGGGCTTTCTGTGGAGCACTATAGGGGGGCTATATACAGGGGTGGACTATATGTACAGGGGGGCTATATACAGGGGTGGGCTATCTGTGGAGCACTATATACAGGGGTGGACTATATGTACAGGGGGGCTATATACAGGGGTGGGCTATCTGTGAAACACTATATACAGGGGTGGACTATATGTGGAGCACTATATACAGGGGTGGACTATATGTGGAACACTATATACAGGGGTGGGCTATATCTACAGGGGGGCTACATACAGGGTTGGGCTATATCTACAGGGGGGCTATATACAGGGGTGGGCTATCTGTGGAGCACTATATACAGGGGTGGGCTATATCTACAGGGGGCTATATACAGGGTTGGGCTATACGTGGAGCACTATATACAGGGCTGGGCTATATCTACAGGGGGCTATATACAGGGGTGGGCTATCTGTGGAGCACTATAGGGGGAGTTATTTGTGGGACACTATATACAGGGGTGGGCTCTATGGGGGCACTATCTACAGGGGGCTCTATGGCAGACACTATCTACAGGGGGCACGGTCGGGGTGTGTGTGTGTGTGTGTGTGTGTGTGGGACACAGTCTATGGTCCTATCATAATTAGAGATGCAGTGTATGGCGCTATTATATTTAGGGGCATAGTGTGTGGTATAATGAGAACTTTATCTTTATTTATAGGTGCAGAAATGTTGGTAAAGTGAGAAGCTGAAGACATGAGAGCGGCAAACTGCAGAAATGGGCTGTGACCGGGAGAAGCCACCATAGAGGTCTGGACCGGATGGAGAAAAAGAACTAGAATCTGAGACGTCACCGGTGAGTCACTTAATGTAAATGTTCATTCTGCCTCTAATCAGTAATGTAGTCACTGTATGATCTGCAGCGAGATGATTATGATAGGATTTATTTTTTGTGAAACGGCATCTCCCAGCATATCCTTACCATTGTTCGGCCCATGCTGTGAGCTGTAGTTTTACACCGTACAAACCTGTACAGCAGGGGTTGCACTAAATTGAGCTGGTGCTGTATATATGTACTAAGCTTGGTTCTGGTGTTGTGTATAGAACCATATTGCTTGTAAAATGTACAAATGTTTTTATGCTCGCGTTACATAAAAAGAAATGACACGTCGATTGGTAGAGAAAACAAACATGGTGAGGGGGAAGGAGATGTCGGGAAAAAGGTTGGGGGCCGCCAAACTGAATCTTTGCCCCGGGTGCTGGAGAACCTAGCTACATCTCTGTACAAAGTTTAATTTAGCTCAAGAACAAAACAAGTATACGTTTTCAGAAGTAAGAACGGACACAAACGTATAAAAACGTACACGACGTAAACTACAAAAAAAGTAAACGTATGATACAAATGCATACGTTTTTGTAACTTTAAAAACATATACGTCGTCGTATACCGCGTGTGCATAGAACAAGACGTGAACTGAGCCTAAATGCAATTTCAGCACTAGTTTTAATAGCATTATACTGCCACCTAGTGGACAGATGCCAAGAAACAGATTCAGTAGTTATTCTAGGTAAGTCTTAGGGTATGTTCACACGGCAGCGTCCGTTACGGCTGAAATTACGGGGCTGTTTTCAGGAGAAAACAGCTCCGTAATTTCAGCCGTCATGGCATGTTGAGGTGCTTTTTCGCTGTGTCAATTACGGACGGAAATGGAGCTGTTTTGCCATGGAGTCAATGGAGTCTTTTGACAGCGGGGCGTAAAAAAAATGACCGTCGGAACAGAAAATCGTAAGACCCATTCAAATGAATGGGCAGATGTTTGCCGACGCTATGGAGCCGCATTTTCGGACATAAATCGAGGCGGAAAACGCCCGAATTACGTCCGTAAATAAGCCGTGTGAACATACCCTTAGGCTGGGTTCACACACCCTATTTACGGACGTAATTTGGCGTTTTAACCTCGAATTACGTCCGAAAATACGGCTCCAAAGCGCCGTCAAACATCTGCCCATTCATTTGAATGGGTTTTACGATGTTATGTGCTGCCGGTCATTTTTTTTAAGGTTAAGAATTTGTACTCGGCACACCTTGCTTGTGTTACAAAAATATATATTTTTATTATGGATGCCAGAGGCTGCATGTGCGACGTCGACGTTTCGGTCAGACAGACCTTCGTCGGGCACTGAGCCGTGCTGGGGACTGGATCGGTACAAAATATGATGCGTATATAGCGCTGCTGTGGTCAGTAACCGGCGGCTTACCGCTCTGTGTTGGCGCCAACACAGAGCGGTAAGCCGCCGGTTACTGACCACAGCAGCGCTATATACGCATCATATTTTGTACCGATCCAGTCCCCAGCACGGCTCAGTGCCCGACGAAGGTCTGTCTGACCGAAACGTCGACGTCGCACATGCAGCCTCTGGCATCCATAATAAAAATATATATTTTTGTAACACAAGCAAGGTGTGCCGAGTACAAATTCTTAACCTACACCCAGGTTGGGACCCTACCTCGAGCACCCAAAGAAACCAGTGCCATCTGAACACAACCATATATGGTCATTTTTTTTACACGCCGCTGTCAAAAGACGGCGCGTAAAAAAGACGCCTGTCACTTCTTGGGACATAATTGGAGCCGTTTTCCATTGACTCCATAGAAAAACAGCTCCAATTACGTCCGTAGTGGACGCAGCGAAAAATGCCTGCACATGCCATTACGTCTGAAATTTAGGAGCTGTTTTCTCCTAAGGGTATGTTCACACGCTTAACAAAAAACGTCTGAAAATACGAAGCTGTTTTCAAGGGAAAACAGCCCCTGATTTTCAGACGTTTTTTGAGCAACTCGCGTTTTTCACTGCGTTTTTGCTGCGTTTTTTACGGCCGTTTTTGGAGTAGTTTTCATTGGAGTCTATGAGAAAACGGCTCCAAAAACATCCCAAGAAGTGTCCTGCACTTCTTTTGATGAGGCTGTAATTTTACGCGCTGTCTTTTGACAGTGACGCGTAAAATGACAGGTCGTCGGCACAGTACATCGTAAAGCCCATTGAAAGTAATGGGCAGATGTTTGCCGACGTATTAGACCCATTTTTTAAGACGTAATGGAGGCGTAAAATGGCTCCATTACGTCTGAAAATAGGTCGTGTGAACCCAGCCTTAGGGTAGGGGTCTCAAGCACCCGGCCCGCGGGCTGCGTGCGGCTCCTGAGGCTGTCATCTGCGGCCCGCGGGACACAAAGCCGCTAGTATCGGCTCTGCTCCGGGACTCTGTGGAATTCCTTGACATCGCAGTCCATATATGGACACGCAATGTCTGGGGCTTCCCCAGAGCCGGAGTCCCGGGCAGAGCGCTAGTATAAGCTCTGCTCCGGGTCTCTGTGGAATCCCCTGACATCGCTGTCCACATATGGACAGCGATGTCTAGGGCTTCCCCAGAGCTGGATAGTGATGTCAGGAGCACAGCTGGAGTCCCAGTAGGAGCGCTACTAGTGTTCTGCCCGGAACTACAGCTCTGGTGTTGCCCCTGACATCTCTGTCCATATATGAACAGTGATATCAGGAGCAGAGCTGGAATCCCAGGCAAAGTGCTGGAAGCGGCTCTGCTCCAGATTGGCTCCATATATGGACACTGATATCAAGGCCTTCCCCAGAGTTCCGGAGCAGAGCCTATACTAGTGCTCCGCTCTGGGACCCCGGGTCTGGCATTGCCCCTGACAGACAGCACAGGTCCAGGAGGATCACCTGACATCACAGTGTATGGACAGTGACGTCAGGGGCTCCTCCAGCAGAGGAATCCTTGGTCAAAGCGTCGGCAACGCGCTGGCTGTGGATTCCACTCCTAGAGGGTGCCCCAATGGAGCTATCTACTGGGGGTGTGTGTGGTACTATCTACAAGGGGTGTGTGTGGCCTTATCTACAGAGGGCACTGTGGCAGCATCTACGGAGGACGCTGTGGCAGCATCTACGGAGGTCACTGTGGCAGCATCTACGGAGGTCACTGTGGCAGCATCTACGGAGGTCACTGTGGCAGCATCTACGGAGGTCACTGTGGCAGCATCTACGGAGGTCACTGTAGCAGCATCTACAGAGGGCACTGTGGCAGCATCTACAGAGGGCACTGTGGCAGCATCTACGGAGGTCACTGTGGCAGCATCTACGGAGGTCACTGTGGCAGCATCTACGGAGGTCACTGTGGCAGCATCTACGGAGGTCACTGTGGCAGCATCTACGGAGGTCACTGTGGCAGCATCTACGGAGGTCACTGTGGCAGCATCTACGGAGGTCACTGTAGCAGCATCTACAGAGGGCACTGTGGCGGCATCTACGGAGGGCACTGTGGCGGCATCTACGGAGGTCACTGTGTCAGCATCTACGGAGGTCACTGTGGCAGCATCTACGGAGGTCACTGTGGCAGCATCTACGGAGGTCACTGTGGCAGCATCTACGGAGGTCACTGTAGCAGCATCTACAGAGGGCACTGTGGCAGCATCTACGGAGGGCACTGTGGCGGCATCTACGGAGGTCACTGTGGCAGCATCTACGGAGGTCACTGTGGCAGCATCTACGGAGGTCACTGTGGCAGCATCTACGGAGGGCCCTGTGGCAGCATCTACAGAGGGCCCTGTGGCAGCATCTACAGAGGGCACTATGGCAGCATCTACAGAGTGCACTGTGGGTTTGTGGCAGTATCTACAGAGGGCACTGGAATTTTCTAGGGGTGTGTGGCAGTATCTATAGAGGGCTCTGTGGCACTATCTAAAAATGGGCTGCCCAATCTTGACATTTGTGTGTCTGCCAAACGCTGCCAACTGAGCCGCCGGATTGCATTTATCGACAGTTAAGCTGGAAAACTGGATTGTTGAAATAAGCACGTGGAGAAAGCTCACAAATTTCCGTTAAGTTTAAACCTAGCGCTATTATTATATTAATGTAGTATTGTTATGGTAATGCAGTATTGTTATAGTAATGTAATGTAGTAGTGTTAGGCTGGGTTCACACGAGCATGTTACGTCCGTGGAACTACTGTCCCGTACTGAAAACATGATTACAGTACGGGACAGTTGTCCGGCAGCGAGGCAGTGACACCTAGCATCGTACATAACTATGATGCTAGGAGCCTGGCTCCCTGCAGTGTGTTCGGTCCGAAATACGTTCCGTCCTTTACGGACGTAACATGCTCGTGTGCACCCAGCCTTATAGTAATGTAGTGGATGAAGACAAAGAACACTCACGGGTATGTACAGTATATGGAGAAAAGTCTATAGACACAAAGAATATCTAAAAGCGTATAAATTTATTAACAAAAAATACTCCACAAACACGATAAAAACATTTAAAAAAGCAGATGGCTGCTATAACTGGGAGATACTGCCCTGATAAGCAGCCCAATACTAACTCCCCCAGAAAAGAACCTACCTCAAATAACCATCACGTAATGATGACAAAGATATGGACACAGATAAAAAGAATATTGCATCAGACCATGTGAATAAATGAGTCCTGAAGGCGTAGTGAAGTGTCCAAACAGAGGCGGTTATGGAGGTATAAAGTGCCCCACGTGTATCGCCACAACGTGGCTTCCTCAGGAGTAGTGAAGTGAGGAGTATTATATAGGGTAGAGTTTTAATTATAATGATCGTAAGCTGTGTGCTCGGAGGAAGGAAGGGGGTAGGGGCGCACACACTTAACTCTTACTTATCACTGCCTATTGAAAAAAAAAAACCCCAATGGAGTAAACGGACCTCTGTCCTTGCGCTATGCGCATGCGCAGGAGACCGGCGCCATGTTATATGACGCGGGACTCCGCGCATGCCCATTGCTGATTGAAATCTTCACACTGCCCGTACACGATGCGCATGCGCCAGGGCCGTGTGATCACGGCCCCACACGCATTCCCAGAGGGACAGACAGGGGAGAGACCCAATAACACAGGCGACCGTACTCAGTGCGCGCATGCACATTAAGACCGGCGCCGGGAGACGCGGGTCAAATTATAAATAGATACATTGGTACTGAGAAAAATGAATGTATGTGATAGTGTGTATGTTATGAAAAGCATGTATGCTATTGATAATAAGTCATGATAATACCTTGTGCATAAAAAGTGTGTATAATAAAATTCAATAACTGTCAGTGTGATATTAAAATGGGTGAAAAAATAAAGATTATGGTGAGATACAATGACTGAATAAATATATATATGAGTAATGTGAAACTAAACGTAAAAATTAAATATAAAAATAAAATAAATAAATAAATAAATAAATGTACAAGTGCTATAAATGAAAATAAACATATATAAATAAAAATATAGATATATATATTGTGTATAAAAAATATAAAAATTCAAATTCATACTCAGGCATACCGTGCATAGCGCATTCATACAATAATAAACTATAATGCAAATACATCAAAGATATGGCAACAAACTATTGAAACGTAGATGTATGTGTATAAAATGCTATATAGAGGCGTCTCGTGTAAGAGAAAGGAAGAGGCAAGCGTAATAACATGGCTAGTAGACAGAAGGCAAGTAACCAAAAAAAAATAAAAAAAAATTACAAAAAAAAATAAATAATAAAAATAAATAAATATATATATTGGGAGAATGCAATTTATTACATACAGAAATGTATGCATAAAATGTACTGATGAAGAAAGGACAGGAAATGAATATTTTCGTATGGAAGTTGTCCTACTGTTTCTTCAACTTGCACATGTAGCAGATTCAAAGGCGAAACGGGAGTTCTCTTGCTATATCTGTCGATTTGTAAGACCTAGGTGACCTAAAGTGATCAATTTAGTGATATAACTTAACGGCGTACACATAAGATTGAATGAAGGACCGGGCACCATATTTGATATACATGAGGATACGTAAATGGACTTAATAAACATATTTATTTCATTGGATAAATAAATGTGTGAAAACAAAGTACGTTTCGACTAAATATATGTAAATAAAAGTGAAAGTGATAAAGAAAAAAGATGAGAAACAAACTGATATTTATGTGAAGTGATACACAGTGTATAAATGTATGTTTTTTTAATTGTAGTATAGAAAACAACAAACATAGGACTAGGTATGTGATCAAACAAAACAAAAAAGTGAATAAAATATATATAAAAAATGAGAATTTGCCACAAAAAAAGGTGAAAACCGTTAATATATTACTTTTTATAAAATCCTGTATATAGTAGTTCCTCATTTAGACCCCTAGGGGTCAAACATTTTAAACTATAAATCCATCTGGATTCATGCTGAAGCAGAATCGGAGCAGTATTACCACCCCGGATGTTTGACTTTATTTGTTCCAGACCCACAACTTTTAGGTTAGAGATCTTACCTCTGAGACTTTGTAGATAGTGTGAGGCGACTGAAGTCAAGATTTTGTTCTGTTTGAAATTTGCTTGGGACAAGAACGTTCTTACTCCTGCAGTTTATATATGATTTTATTTGATATTTCTGTTGGTCAATGGGATCTATAAATACATCTGTGGCGTCTACAAACTGATACATGTTACAGTCACCACAGGCGTATGAACCCTTGAATTTGGACCCCCTTCCCAGGTGCGTCTTAGGTCTGGAAAAATTACTTCTTATGATTCTGTCTCCAATATTGCGGGCCCTTTTAGCTATGAGGAGGGGTCTGTCAGCAATATGTTCCAATTTTTATGTAAAATCTGAGCAACATTCTTCCATTGATTGTTGAACGTATTAGTAACATGAATCCTGCTGTCATGAATACGGTGTTGTTTGGGTTTGAGGATATCGGATCTGTTACTATTGAGGGCTCTCTCATAGGCTTTAGAGATGGTCTTTTGGGGATATCCTCTTACCTTGAATCTACTGCTTAGATCCTTCGCATTATCCCTGAAATCTTGTTCTTCACTACAATTTCTTCTAATTCTGAGGAATTGTCCCACTGGTATGCCATTCTTGAGATGTGGTGGATGAAAACTCTGGTAGTGTAGGAGGCTGTTAGTAGAGGTATCCTTGCGAAAAAGAGTAGTTTTAACATTGGTGCCCTCCTTCATGATTTTTAGATCGAGGAAATCAACCACTTCTCGTGATATTTTCGCAGTAAGATGTATATTCCAGGGATTTCTGTTCAGTTCTGCTATATATTGCTAGTAAGAAACCTATAGAGAAAAGAGGTCAAGTACACACAAGATATTGCAATAGAAAAGATTCTTTATTAACAAATTCAAGAAACAGGACAATTTAAAAAATGAGTCATACAATGTAAGTTGGCGTCAACCCATGTTGTATGTAAATATTAATGGTAACACAATGTCATAAATGAATAACAAGACCCGGGACCAGTACTGTTGTATATCAAAAAAATATAATAATAAATGTATATGGCTATATGTAAAATATCATGAATAGGTGGTGCAGGTAGTGCAGATCCTCAGGTTGAAACCAACATTTGCCTGTCATCCCCGGACGAAGGCATCAGCCGAAACGCGCGTCGGGACTGGCGTCTCCCCCATGTTGGCTTTATGAATCCGGGTACGTAACATTACTTTCTTCCTATGCATCTGGCTATCTGCTGGTATCATGATTCAGGTCTTCGACTCTTACCTATATCTGCTTTAGTGCTGCCAATTACACTCATGACTCACATTCTCCAACATTTGTGAACTGATTTCATCTATATGTATTGACCACATATATTTATAACCTTTATATAACAGGCAAATGTTGGTTTCAACCTGAGGATCTGCACTACCTGCACCACCTATTCATGATATTTTACATATAGCCATATACATTTATTATTATATTTTTTTGATATACAACAGTACTGGTCCCGGGTCTTGTTATTCATTTATGACATTGTGTTACCATTAATATTTACATACAACATGGGTTGACGCCAACTTACATTGTATGACTCATTTTTTAAATTGTCCTGTTTCTTGAATTTGTTAATAAAGAATCTTTTCTATTGCAATATCTTGTGTGTACTTGACCTCTTTTCTCTATAGGTTTCTTAGTAATGCTATGGTCAGAGTACCAGGTCATATTGGGCTATATGTGTGTTCTCCTCAGTCTATAGATATAACTATGTGTGTCACCTTGACCTTTATAGACATATAAAGATATATATATAAAAAAAAAAAATATTCTTCTGGAGGTCATACGATTCCTGTTTGTGTACATATTGGTTGTCTATATATTGCTAGTATTCGTCTTCAGTACCTGTCCAAAAAATAAGTATATCGTCGATATATCTATACCATTTGGCCACATAGTGCTGATATTGTGTGGACGGATGCACCTGTGTCTCCTCCCACCAACCCAAAAAAAGGTTGGCATAGGAGGGTGCACAATGTGGACCATGGCTGTACCGGAAATTTGTCTATAGTAAGTCCTGTCAAACATGAAGTAATTGTGTCCCAGGACAAATTCTAAAATGTCATAGAGGAAAGACTCATCCCGTCTATTGAGTGCAGGTTGTTTGTTTTTTTTTAAATAAATGAATGCTCGCAACCCCAATTGATGTTGAATATTGGTATACACTGCGTTCCAAATTATTATGCAAATGTTATTTTTCGCTGATTTTCCTAAATAGTCGATGCAAATGACAGTCAGTATAAGCTTCAAGCCATCAACCTTTAGAGTATAATGCGAATTTTATTGAACAAATCTCCTAATGATAACAGATTTTTTTTTAGAAGTAAAAAACTCAAAATGCACTGTTTCAAATTATTATGCACAACAGAGATCAAAACATTTTAAAGGTTGTAAAGAGAACTAAAATGGTAATTTGTTGAATTTGCAGCATCAGGAGGTCATATTTACAGAAATCAAAAGCTCTTCCAATAAAAAAAAAACACTTAGCAGGCCAAGTTACATGTTAACATAGGACCCCTTCTTTGATATCACCTTCACAATTCTTGCATCCATTGAATTTGTGAGTATTTGGACAGTTTCTGCTTGAATATCTTTGCAGGATGTCAGAATAACCTCCCAGAGCTTCTGTTTTGAATTGCCTCCCACCCTCATAGATATTTTGCTTGAGGATGCCCCAAAGGTTCTCAATAGGGTTGAGGTCAGGGGAACATGGGGGCCACACCATGAGTTTCTCTCCTTTTATGCCCATAGCAGCCAATGACACAGAGGTATTCTTTGCAGCATGAGATGGTGCATTGTCATGCTTGAAGATAGTTTTGCTTCGGAAGGCATGGTTCTTCTTTTTGTACCACGGAAGAAAGTGGTCAGTCATAAACTCTACGTACTTTGCAGAGGTTATTTTCACACTGTCAGGGACCCTAAAGGGGCCTACCAGCTCTCTCCCCATGATTCCAGCCCAAAACATGACTCCAACACCTCCTTGCTGACGTCACAGCCTTGTTGGGACATGGTGGCCATTCACCAACCATTCACTACTCCATCCATCTGGACCATCCAGGGTTGCACGGCACTCATCAGTAAACAACACGGTTTGAAAATTACTCTTCATGTATTTCTGAGCCCACTGCAACCGTTTCTGCTTGTGAGCATTGTTTAGGGGTGGCCGAATAATAGCTTTATGCACACTTGCAAACCTCTGGAGGATCCTACACCTTGAGGTTCGCGGGACTTCAGAGGCACCAGCGGCTTCAAATACCTGCCACAAATATTTTCACAGTACGATGATCACGCTTAAGTTTTCTTGAAATATCCAATGTTTTCATACCTTGTCCAAGGTATTGCACTATTTCACGCTTTTCGGCAGCAGAGAGATCCTTTTTCTTTCCCATATTGCTTGAAACCTGCGGCCTGCTTAATAACGTGGAACGTCCTTCTTAAGTAGTTTTCTTTTGATTGGGCACACCTAGAAATCTAATTATCACAGGTGTCTGAGATTGATTACAATGATCCAAAGAGCCCTAAGACACAATACCATCCATGAGTTTCATTGAAAAACTAATAATTAAATGTTTATGACACTTAAATCCAATGTGCATAATACTTTGGAACACGGTGTAGAGCGACTCTACATCCAGAGAGACAAGTAACGTTTCCTCAGGAGTGTCCAGGGTCTGCAGCTGTTCAATTAAATGCATAGAGTCTCTTATATAGGACTCTAGTTGAATCATCAATGGTTGTAAAAAGAAGTCTATGTAGACACAGGCTTTCTCACAGACACTGCCCATACCAGCCACAATGGGCCTGCCTGGGGGATTTGTCATGCATTTATGAATTTTGGGCATTAGATAAAAGGTGGGAACAGTAGGATTCGCAGTTTTGAGATACTTACTTTCGTTAGTATCGACAATCCCATAGCGGTAAGCTGCGTCAATGAGTAGGTCCAGTTTTTTCTTGAATATATCTGTGGGATCTGACGGTAGTACCTGATAGAAAGAAGTATTGGTTAGTTGTCTCTTGGCCTCTTCTGTATATTGTTCCACACCCCATAGTACAATATTACCTCCTTTATCAGCCTCCTTGATGATGGTTGAGTCGTTTTGGCTCAGAGAAGAGAGGGCCTGTCTCTCCATTTTGGTCTTGTTGTCCCGTTCATTTTTTAATAACTTCAGATTTTGAATATCTTTAGCTACCGATTAAAAAAATATTTGGATCGAAGGACATATTTTGAATGGGGGTCTTCTGTGAAGGGTTTCGATGAGGACATTTTTTCTTACCGTGAAGGTCATAGTTTTCAGACTCTTTGAGTAGGTCCAGTAGATCTCGTAAAGTTTGTCATTCCTCTTCAGGTAGGTCATCAATCATGGAGGGTTGGTGATACAAAATTTTGAACATAAGTTGTCTGCAGAAAAGGTAAACTTCTTTAGTGAGTTCAGACTTATCTAGGCCTTGTGTGAGTGAAAAGGTGAGCCCTTTCTCCAAAACTGACCTTTCTATAGGTGTTAATTCATAAGAGGTAAGATTAATAATCTGTAGATGTTGTGTCCCAGTATCCATTGTTTGCACATTTAGTTCTGGGGATTGCGCTTGGTGCGTTTGGGTGACAATCCCGGTGACTCAAACACCTTTTTTTGACGTTTACCTTGCCTGGGCCTCTTTCCACGTCGCTGGTGTCCGTGGATAAAAAAATCACTTGAGGATTGCTCAAAGGTATGTGATGCAATATTCTATTTAACTTGAGGGTTTGTATATCCTGTTTTCCTGTTGCCCATATGTTTCCATTTATAGGCCCTCTTTTTTTCAAAATCCATCCTATCTCTATAACATTTTTGTTTTTTTACCCTGGATGATGTCTTTTTCATATTTTTCTATGATGTCCTTAAGTTTAATTTGGAATGGTTTAACCATATTGGTTTGGTCAAAGCCTGCCAATTTACTCTCCAGGTTTTTAATCTGTTCTTTTGTTTGGCTCACCAGTATTTGATCATGATCAATGAGCATACGGATGAGTATATATGAACATTGCAACAAACCCTGCTCCCATATAGTTTTAAAGGGTGCATTAAACTCCCATGCGGGAAAAATCTGCGCTCTGAGGCCACGTGGAGAGATACCAAGCTTAAGGCATTCCTCCAAATTTTTAACATTCCACCAAATTCTGGTAAATGACTTATGTAATGTGATAATTTCTTCTGATAAATTTTTAAATTCAACATTAGGTGAAGTGACAACGTCAGTATTGAATATTGGCGACAATTGGCTATTCCACAATGCCTCCCTAGGCTCCATATCAAAAGCCATGTCAAGCGCAACTAAACGGCGCCATGAGTAAGAACGCAGTTGGCGTCTGAAACGCGTAGGCACCGCCTATATCCCTAACCACCTTTGTACCTGGAACAAGCCTTGTTGAATTTAACCAAATTTCGGAATAAAACTTAGAAAAGGTTTCCCTTTTATTACGACTTCTGTGTCAGCGCTGGATCCACCTTCTGCTCTTTCCTCTTGTATTGATGCTGTGTGCCGACACGGGGATCCAAGCGCCACAAGCAGTGTGATTCTGCATTAAGGTGAGCTGGAGGATTCCGTCCATTTTCCCTAGTATTATTATAGTAATGTAGTATTGTTATAGTAATGTAGTATTATTATAGTAATGTAGTAGTATAGTAATGTAGTATTATAGTAATGTAGTATTATAGTAACGTAGTATTGTTATAGTAATGTAGTATTATTATAGTAATGTAGTATTGTTATAGTAATGTAGTAGTGTTATAGTAATGTAGTATTATAGTAATGTAGTATTGTTATAGTAATGAAGTAGTGGTATTGTAATGACGGGTTAGGGAGACAGACAGGTGAGCCCTAATCTACCCGCCACTCAGTCCCTGCCTACTTGCACGGCCCGTCCTAGGCTACGGCGTACAACTGGGCGACGGTCCCTACGCTCAATATGTGCACGACAGACAAACAGACAAGGGTACACAGAAGCTAAGGGAAATGGGGCAGTTGCCCACGGCAACACCATGAGCAACAAGCGTAGTGAACGAGCCGAGTCAAACCAAGAGTGTACGAGGTACCAAGCGCAGAGCAGGAGCGTAGTCAGTAAAGCCAAGGTCAAAATTAATCAAGGTCAATAATAATAGCAGGAGCAGCAGAGCCAGGAAACAGGAAAGAATCACAGGCAGAGACAAACAGGAAATGAAGGTATAAATAGACCGAGGGCGGGAGCTAGAACCGTCTGGCCAGGCTGTAATAGGTTCTCCCACTCCTGAGCCTACCAGCCTGAGTGGTAGCAGATCGAGTCACTCTATCAGACTTAGGAGCAGGTGCAGACTGATTAAAAACGGGCGTTGACACAGAAGCTGTGTCTGGCAGATCCTTTACAGTACCCCCCTTTTATGAGGGGCCGCTGGACCCTTTCTAAGTGGACCTGGCTTATTGGGGAACCGAAGATGGAACCTCCTGAGCAATACCCCAGCGTGAACATCCCGGGCGGGTACCCAAGTCCTCTCCTCAGGCCTCTATCCTCTCCAATGGACCAGGTACTGGAGGGAGCCTTGGACCATCCTGCTGTCCACAATCTTGGCCACCTCGAATTCTACCCCTTCAGGGGTGAGAACAGGGACCGGAGGTTTCCTCGAGGTAGCCAGGGACGGGGAGCAGCGTTTCAGGAGGGAGGCATGAAACACGTCGTGTATTTGAAAAGACGGGGGTAACTCCAGTTGGAAGGAGACAGGGTTAAGGACCTCAATGACCTTGTACGGCCCTATATACCGGGGAGCACATTTTTTGGACGGGACTTTAAGGCGCAAATTTTTTGAAGACAGCCACACCAGATCCCCGACCACAAACAAGGGGTTAGCAGAACGTCTTCTATCTACCTGAGTCTTTTGTATGCTCTGGGGCGCCTCTAGGTTCTTCTGAACCTGGGCCCAGACTGTGCACTGTTCCCGATGAACGACATCTACCTCGGGATTGTTGGAACCACCAGGGGAAACGGAGGAGAACCGTGGATTAAACCCAAAATTACAGAAAAAGGGGGAGACCCCTGACGAGTTACTGACCCGGTTATTAAGGGAAAATTTGGCGAGGGAAATGAAGGAGACCCAATCATATTGTCAGTCAGAGATAAAACACCTTAAATATTGTTCTAGAGACTGATTAGTCCTCTCGGTTTGGCCATTAGTTTCAGGATGGAAGGCCGAGGAGAAAGACAGATCAATCTCCAACTTTTTACAGAAGGCTCTCTAAAACAATGAAACAAATTGTACCCCTCTGTCAGAAACAATATTGACAGGAACCCTATGGTGTCGCAGGATGTGTTTGACAAACAAGGTAGCTAAAGTCTTAGAATTGGGTAGTTTCTTGAGGGGCACAAAAAGGCACATCTTACTGAAGCGGTCTACTACAGCCAACACCACCGACTTGCCTTGAGATGGAGGCAGATCGGTGATAAAATCCATGGAGATATGGGTCCAAGGTCTCTGGGGAATGGGCAAAGAACATAGTAAGCCCGCTGGTCGGGACCTGGGAGTCTTGGACCTAGCACAAATTTCACAAGCGGCGACGTAGGCCTTAACGTCTTTAGGCAACCCAGGCCACCAATAGTTTCTGGCAATGAGGTGCTTGGTACCCAGGATGACTGGATGGCCAGATAGTGCAGAGTCATGATTTTCCCTGAGTACCCTTAGCCGGAATTGCAGGGGAACAAACAGCTTGTTCTCAGGAAGGTTCCCGGGAGCTGAACCTTGATCAGGCGCAATTTCGGAGACTAATTCAGAATCAACAGAGGAAATGATTATACCTGGGGCAAAACACAAGCAGGATCTTCCTCCGAAGGAGGGCTGGTCATGAAGCTACGAGGGCATCAGCTTTAATATTTTTAGACCCAGCCCTATAGGTGACCAAAAAGTTAAATCTAGTAACAAAAAACGCCCATCGAGCTTGTCTCGGGTTTAGCCTCCGAGCAGATTCTAGGAAAACCAGATTCTTGTAGTCGGTAAGGACCGTTACCTGGTGCCTAGCCCCCTCCAAGAAGTGGCACCACTCTTCAAATGCCCATTTAATGGCTAAGAGTTCGCGGTTGCCAATGTCATAGTTACTCTCAGTGGGCAAGAACTTCCTGGAGAAGTAGGCCCAGGGACGGAGATGGGTGAGGGACCTGGTACCCTGGGACAAGACAGCACCCACTCCCACCTCAGAGGCTTCAACCTCCACGATGAATGGCTCCATTTGGTTAGGCTGAATCAGCACTGGGGCCGAGATAAAGCACTTCTTAAGGACCTCAAAAGCCTGGACCGCCTCTGGAGGCCAGTGGAGGAGATCAGCACCTTTGCGAGTAAGATCCGTAAAAGGCTTAGCGATGACCGAGAAGTTAGCAATAAATCTCCTGTAATAATTAGCAAACCGCAGGAAGCACTGTAACGCCTTCAGGGAGGCAGGTTGGACCCATTCAGCCACAGCCTGAAGCTTGGCAGGGTCCATTCGGAATTCGTTAGGAGTGAGGATTTGACCCAAAAATGGTATCTCCTGCACCCCAAACACACATTTTTTGGTTTTAGCAAAGAGTTTGTTTTCCCCAAGGGCCTGGAGCACCTTCCTGACATGCTCAATGTGGTAGGACCAGTCCTTGGAAAACACAAGTATGTCATCAAGGTACACTACAAGAAATACCCCCAGGTAGTCTCTTAAAATCTCATTTATGAAATTCTGGAAGACCGCGGGAGCATTACACAACCCAAAGGGCATGACGAGGTATTCAAAATGACCTTCCGTCGTGTTAAACGCAGTCTTCCACTCATCCCCCTCTCTGATGCGGATAAGGTTATAAGCCCCCGAAGATCAAACTTAGAGAACCATTTGGCCCCCTGAACCTGATTGAAGAGATCAGGAATCAAAGGAAGGGGATACTGGTTCCTTACAGTGACCTTATTCAAGTTTCGGTAATCGATGCACGGCCTAAGACCACCATCCTTCTTCCCTACGAAGAAGAAGCCAGCACCTACCGGAGAAGTAGAGGGGCGAATGTAACCCTTGGCCAGGCATTCCTGGATATACTCTCTCATGGCTTCACGTTCGGGACAAGAGAGATTAAACATCCTACCCTAAGGGAGCTTAGCTCCTGGTACCAAATCGATTGCGCAATCGTATTCTCTATGAGGAGGTAACTCTTCGGAGGCCTTTTTAGAAAAAACATCAGCGAAGTCCTGAATAAACTCAGGTAGAGTGTTCACCTCCTCAGGGAGAGAAATAAAATGAACAGAAAAACATGACGTCATGCATTCATTACCCCATTTGGTAAGATCCCCAGTATTCCAGTCAAACGTGGGATTATGCATCTGCAACCAGGGAAGGCCTAAAACCAAACCGGACGATAACCTCTGCATCACCAGTACAGAGCACTGCTCCAAATGCATGGAGCCAACAAGGAGTTCAAAAACAGGGGTATGCTGCGTAAAATAACCATTAGCATGTGAAGTGGAGTCGATACCCACTACCGGGACAGGTTTAGGCAAATCAATCAATGGCATAGCTAGAGACATAGCAAATTCCACAGACATAATATTAGCAGAAGACCCTGAATCCACGAAGGCACTGCCGGTAGCAGACCTCAAAAGAGACCTGAAAGGAAAGCAACATCTTATTAGGTTTCATATTTAGGGGATATACCTGTGCGCCCAAGTGACCTCCCCGATGGTCACTTAGGCGCGGAAGTTCTTCCGGCTGCTTATTCTTACGCCTAGGACAGTTGTTCACTTGATGCTTGTCATCCCCACAGTAGAAGCAGAGACCATTCTTCCTACGGAGCTCTCTACGTTGTTGGGGAGACACGGAGGCCTCGAGTTGCATTGGTTCATCCGAGTTTTCCGTGGAAGAACGAAGCAACGGAACCTCGGGGGGCATCATGGGGGAGCCAGAGGAGAAAGCACAAAAACGTTCGAGTCGTCGTGAGCAACAGGCGTAGTGAACGAGCCGAGTCAAACCAGGAGTGTGCGAGGTACCAAACGCAGAGCAGGAGCGTAGTCAGTAAAGCCAGGGTCAAAATGAATCAAGGCCAATAATAATAGCAGGAGCAGCAGAGCCAAGAAACAAGAAAGAATCACAGGCAGAGACAAGCAGGAAATGAAGGTATAAATAGACCGAGGGCGGGAGCTAGAACCGTCTGGCCAGGCTGTGATAGGTTCTCCCACTCCTGAGCCTACCAGCCTGAGTGGTAGCAGATCGAGTCACTCTATCAGACTTAGGAGCAGGTGCAGACTGATTAACCACGGGCGTCGACACAGAATCAGTGTCTGGCAGATCCTTTACAGTTATAGTAATATAGTACTATTATAGTAATGTATTATTATAGTAATGTGGTTTTATTATGGTAATGTAGTATTGTTATAGTAATGTAGTATTGTTATAGCAATGTAGTAGTGTTATAGTAATGTAGTAGTGTTATAGGAATGTAGTATTATTATAGTAATGTAGTATAGTTATAGTAATGTAGTAGTGTTATAGTAGTGTAGTATTGTTATAGTAATGTAGTATTATTATAGTAATGTAGTTGTGTTATAGTAATGTTGTATTTTTATAGTCATGTATTATTATAGTAATGTAGTATTATTATAGTAATGTAGTATTATAGTAATGTCGTATTATTATAGTAATGTAGTATTTTTATAGTAATGTAGTATTGTTATAGTAATGTAGTAGTGTTATAGTAATGTAGTATTGTTATAGTAATGCAGTATTGTTATAGTAATGCAGTATTATAGTAATGTAGTGTTATTATAGTAATGTAGTATTATTATAGTAATGTAGTATTAAAGTAATGTAGTATTTTTATAGTAATGTAGTATTATTATTATTATAGTAATGCAGTATTGTTATAGTAATGTAGTATTATTATTATAGTAATGTAGTATTATTATAGTAATGTAGTATTTTTATAGTAATGTAGTATTTTTATAGTAATGTAGTGTTATAGTAATGTAGTGTTATAGCAATGTAGTGTTATTATAGTAATGTAGTATTGTTATAGTAATGTAGTATTGTTATAGTAATGTATTATTATAGTAATGTCGTATTATTATAATAATGTAGTATTTTTATAGTAATGTAGTATTATTATAGTAATGTAGTATTATAGTAATATAGTGTTATTATAGTAATGTAGTGTTATTATAGTAAGGTAGTATTATAGTAATGTAGTATTATTATTATAGTAATATAGTGTTGTAGTGTTACAATAATGTAGTATTAAAGTAATGTAGTATTTTTATAGTAATGTAGTATTAAAGTAATGTAGTATTTTTTATAGTAATGTAGTATTATTATTATTATAGTAATGTAGTATTATTATAGTAATGTAGTATTATAGTAATGTAGTATTATAGTAATGTAGTATTTTTATAGTAATGTAGTGTTATTATTATTATTATTATAGTAATGCAGTATTGTTATAGTAATGTAGTATTATTATTATAGTAATGCACTATTATTATAGTAATGTAGTATTATAGTAATGTAGAGTTATTATAGCAATGTAGTGTTATTATAGTAATGTAGTATTATTATAGTAATGTAGTATTGTTATAGTAATGTAGTATTATTATAGTAATGTAGTATTGTTATAGTAATATAGTGTTATAGTAGTTCAAATAATTAATTGATTAACAATAATTTTGTATTGTATCAAATTTGAAAGTAATGCGGCCCGTCAACTTCCCATTTTTTCTTTATGTGGCCCACTTACCCGGCCGAGTTTAAGACCCCTGTCTTAAGGTATGTTCAAAGGCTGTGTTTTCGGCTGTTTTTTGGGGTGTAAACGCCTCGAAAAACACCTGAAAGACAGGAAGCTGAATTCCCCCAAATATCTTCCCATTCATTTCAATGGGAAAAACAATGTTTTGTTCCGACTGGGCGTTTTTTACGCGGCTGTTTGAAAAGACAACACGTGTAAGAAATGCCCCGTAAAAAAGAAGGGCATGTAACTACTTGAGCCGTTTTTTCAGCCATTTTTCATTGTGTCAATATGTAAGGGGGTGATACCGCCCCTTTAAGTTGAACTGTCTTCCCTGTGCATCTTTCATGGTTGTTGGTACTCATGGCCGGCCTTAGATACGTTCGACCAGTACGGTCGCACAGGGCGCCAGCCGCCAAACTGCAAGAGGGGTGCCAGCAGGTGTGTGTATCCCGGCGCCGTTGCAACTGGTATTACCAGCGGGTCAGGTGCCACTTGCTAACTGCACCCAGAGCTGGCCTTTGGCAGTCGCCTTTCTGCCCGGGCGCTTCTTCGCTTAGTGGCCATCGCTACCGCTGTAGCAGCCATAGCGGATGATAGCGGCGACACCGTGCATGAGGGCGGTAGCGCCACTGCGGCTGCTATAGCGGTAGCGACGGCACTATAGCAGAACAGAGAGGAATCTCCCTGCTCTGCTATCTACTAGCGGAATCCCCATGTGGCCGGGGATTCCGCTCCTGGAGCGCTGCTTGATGTCTCTGTCCATATATGGACAGGGACATCAGGGCAAACTCCTGAAGCGGAATCCCCGGTCACAGCGTTGCAGACGCTATGACCGGGGATTCCACTCCAGGAGAAGCCAATGACGTCATGGACGCAGGCGATAGGAGCGTCTCCTGGAGTGGAATAGACGCTCACATCGTCGGCAACGCTGTGGACGGGGATTCCGCTTCAGGAGTTTCCCCTGATGTCACTGGCCATATATGGACAGTGTCGTGGAAATCAATGGCTCAAAATATATTAGACTGAAATTTATACGAGTCCAAACAGACTCTCAGGCCAGACCCCATTATTCAGTATCCTAATTAGGATATTTCACCGATATATATCGAGAGAGGAGAAGAAAATACACAGACGCTGCTGATATGCTCTAAATACTCCTCTGAAGGATTTATTATCAAGCTCAAACTGTAATACTGAAATTCAGAAGGGGTGTAGGCTTGAGGTTAACCAATCAGAGACAATGTGATAATATTTGTTATTCAGTAAAAGCAGACAATAAAATACTACCCAGATACATCATTATAATTCTTCACACATTAGGTTTGCAGGTGGCTTTATCTCTCTTGGACAGAATATTCTCGTGGAGATGGGGGAGACCTTCCCTCACACATACTTGCCACCCTCCCTTCTCACTCCCTGTAATATTCTCTACAAACTTCGCATGAGAACCAAGGTCAAAGATAAAACATGCGAAATCAACATAACTTGGATTAAAGGAACAATGACTTTCCTATTCACTACAAAATAACCAAGATGGGAACTCCAGACAAGATGGCTGCTGCACGAAACGAAATCATTTAAACATTATTATAATCACTTTCACATAATACATATCTTGGTAATTCGGCATCCTGCTTGATAATTCATAATGTAATTTCATACAGAGAATATAAGCAAATGAACCATCCTTCACAAACCCCCCTTTTTCTCATATTAAATTACAGAAATTATATATTATGATTATAAAACTCAAACAATATATCAATAGGGCCACAACTAATATGATGCCATCACCAATGTCCGGTTTGGGTATGGGGTCCCACCAGTTTATTTACAAGTCCTGTACATCATCGTCCTCTTCTTCTCCTGTCTTCTGATTAAAACACTTGATACTGCTGACGGATTCACTCAGGTCTTTGGTCTTTACTTTGATCTTTGCTGATGTCATCAGGACTTGGTTTGGTCCTTCTCATCTGTCCGACACCGCCTCTTTTAGTATACGTCACCAGGCTGTACACAGCACCTCATACTGTGAGCCTGGGGTGAGATCCCACGTAGGCGGATTAGTGGAGTTTTATTGTGACTACCACAAACCCTCCGCATTTGTCTTCTTCCTTCGGTAAGTCACTTGTCTGGGCGGCTGCTTAGAATTGTGACACTGCCGTCAGTTCATGACATATGCGTTGTATTGGCTCCAGCTGCGCCTGCCGCACCTCAGTGATGGAGTTCATCGTATTAAAAGTCTTTTAGTTCATATTTACTGGCACTTGCCAGGGACCCCCAACCCTTGTCAATTGTTAAAATAAATGCTAATCTGGTGATAACATCTACGTAATATAAAAGTTGTTCTAAGTACATACAATAACAATGTCAGGACCTTAAACTAAATCAAACAAACACCTTTATATAAGAAAAACTTCTCTGTTCCAATGGACATGGCACCTAGAAGATGTGTAATTATTGGGTACATTTCATTTGCACTTGGTGTTACTCTTTCCAACAGGATTTGTACCTTGATCTGAGCTGATTGCCTGGAACATCTCCAGCTCACAAAAATATACACAGATTCCACATGTTTATCTGACAAATGTCGCAAACCAATTTTTCTTACTCTAATTTGTATTGCATGGGAAGGCCTCTCAAGGTCTGTTCTCTTCGTGGGAGGCGGGTATGATAAGGTTGGCACCGGTATGCCAGGACTTTTCTGTAGGCAAATCAAACAGCTCTAACAGAATTTAGCAGCAACAGCTGTAAAGCCTGGGACATACCAATTAGATCTTACCAAATCGATCCTTGCAGTCTTGGGGCATATGTGAGGTCATACACCATCAATACAAGTGCTATCAAGAGTGCCTTGGGTGGTACCGGTTCACCTTCCCTTATCCGTCCACATTCTGTTAGAATCTGGTTCTCACGCCTTCCGCTCCCAGTTGGACACTTCCTGTGGACAACAAGCTTTTTATTTGTATAAACATTAATTGATCTTAATCAAATAATTAATTTGAAAAACAAACAAACATTAACAAATAACATCTTTACATCAAACGTTCACATTGAGCAATAACTAGAAGTGATACATGCAAACTAATTTTTCTTCTTTTTTATATATATATATATATATATATATATATATATACATATATATATATATATATATATATATATATATATATATATATATATATATATACACACACACACACACATATACAGTGAAGGAAATAAGTATTTGATCCCTTGCTGATTTTGTAATTTTGCCCACTGTCAAAGACATGAACAGTCTAGAATCTTTAGGCTAGGTTAATTTTACCAGTGAGAGATAGATTATATTAAAAAAAAAAAAGAAAATCACATAGTCAAAATTATATATATTTATTTGCATTGTGCACAGAGAAATAAGTATTTGATCCCCTACCAACCATTAAGAGTTCAGCCTCCTCCAGACCAGTTACACGCTCCAAATCAACTTGGTGCCTGCATTAAAGACAGCTGTCTTAAATGGTCACCTGTATAAAAGACTCCTGTCCACAGACTCAATTAATCAGTCTGACTCTAACCTCTACAACATGGGCAAGACCAAAGAGCTTTCTAAGGTTGTCAGGGACAAGATCATAGACCTGCACAAGGCTGGAATGGGCTACAAAACCATAAGTAAGACGCTGGGTGAGAAGGAGACAACTGCTGGTGCAATAGTAAGAAAATGGAAGACATACAAAATGACTGTCAATCGACATCGATCTGGGGCTCCATGCAAAATCTCACCTTGTGGGGTATCCTTGATCCTGAGGAAGGTGGGAGCTCAGCCGAAAACTACACGGGGGGAACTTGTTAATGATCTCAAGGCAGCTGGGACCACAGTCCCCAAGAAAACCATTGGTAACACATTACGCCGTAATGGATTAAAATCCTGCAGTGCCCGCAAGGTCCCCCTGCTCAAGAAGGCACATGTACAGGCCCGTCTGAAGTTTGCAAATAAACATCTGGACGATTCTGAGAGTGATTGGGAGAAGGTGCATTAACTCTACTCGCCGTGTTTGGAGGAAGAGAAATGCTGCCTATGACCCAAAGAACACCGTCCCCACTGTCAAGCATGGAGGTGGAAACATTATGTTTTGGGGGTGTTTCTCTGCTAAGGGCACAGGACTACTTCACCGCATGAATGGGAGAATGGATGGAGCCATGTACCGTCAAATCCAGAGTGACAACCTCCTTCCCTCCACCAGGACATTAAAAATGGCTCGTGGCTGGGTCTTCCAGCACGACAATGACCCGAAACATACAGCCAAGGCAACAAAGGAGTGGCTCAAAAAGAAGCACATTAAGGTCATGGAGTGGCCTAGCCAGTCTCCAGACCTTAATCTCATCGAAAACTTATGGAGGGAGCTGAAGATCCGAGTTGCCAAGCGACAGCCTCGAAATCTTAATGATTTACAGATGATCTGCAAAGATTCCATCCAAAATTCTATCTAACATGTGTGCAAACCTCATCATCAACTACAAAAAACGTCTGACTGCTGTGCTGGCCAACAAGGGTTTTGCCACCAAGTATTAAGTCTTGTTTGCCAAAGGGATCAAATACTTATTTCTCTGTGCACAATGCAAATAAATATATATAATTTTGACAATGTGATTTTCTTCTTTTCTTTTTAATATAATCTATCTCTCACTGGTAAAATTAACCTAGCCTAAAAATTCTAGACTGTTCATGTCTTTGACAGTGAGCAAACTTACAAAATCAGCAAGGGATCAAATACTTATTTCCTTCACTGTATATACACACAAACACTGCAGAGAATTTTCCTTTCACAATAACAACAACAAAAAACAAATAACTAAAAATGTTTTCAAATGGGAATATTCCACTTCTGTACCTTTATCTGACGCCTCCAATAGTCCAATGCTAAGGCTGATCCAGAACTTTACATAAACTTAACCTCAGTATTTAATATTCCCACAAGACTTCTTAAATACAGTTATTAAACAAACTAACCTTGGGACAACATCTGGAGAACTGCTGACATCTTATCATTGTACAAACATCAGGTCAATACTTGGGATAAAAACTATTCCCCTGAAGATACCGGCCGGGCTTCAGGCCACCCTGAGAACAGGTCTACACATACGAGCACATTGTCCTACACTTCTACCTCGGGTAGTTGTATGTTCTGCAGTCGCTGGGACGGGTAATCTGGCCGGGCTGCACTTTTCACAGGTACCTTTGCTGTTTTACCTATGTCATGCCATGCGCACATCATGCCTACTGCTACAAACCTAGTGGTGGCATTATTGTATCCAGGGACAAGCCAATTTACTGACACCTGGCTGCACATACCCTTGTTGTCAGTTCTGTCTTCTCTTGCTCTCTCAATTGGCTTACCCGATGATCCAATAAAGTTCCTACTACCAATGGGCCCATAATTGTGGGCGATGCCAAAAGCGTACCTAGAGTCAGTGAAAATGTCGGCCGTCTTACCTTCTGCCAGGTTACATCCTCAGCGAGCACCTGCAGCTCCGCTCCTTGAGATAAACAAGAAGGTGAGAGTGGTTTTTGGATAATTTACCTGGTGCCTCATATCCTGTCTTGTACATCCTGTATATGATGAAGTATCTCTACATTACACATTTACATTGGAAACCCATGTCACATATAGATAGAATATTTCAAAAGGGTGGAGTTTTATTGTTCCACATTCATCTGATGATCCAGAACACTTGTAAATCCCACCCACCAGGTCCTTTAAATACCTGATTAATACAAAAACAAACAAAATATGTTACTGAAATCTGGCATAAAATAAACAATGTTCAGACAATTTTTTTTTGTTTTGCCTTCTCCCCCATCTAAATCTGTAAAGACTCATGTGTGGGTGACGTCACCTCGACCTCCTGTGTAAATTTGCTGCAGGGGGATGGTCTTTTACACAATACCTCATATTGGGTGGAGCCTACAGCACAGCATACCCAGTGCCATATTCACCGTTCTGATGAATGGGAGAATGAAAAGGTAGGATCTATAATGGCGCCATTATAGATCCTACCTTTTCATTCTCCCATTCATCATATCAAGCGGTTACCTGTGTACACCGGCTCGGATCTGGCAGCAGCATTTGTGGATCTTAATGCCAATTACCTTTGGCTATCTGGTGAGCATGGTTTTTTAATTCCTTCACCTGCCTATCATATTGACCTGTACTATGTGGCGCCGTGGTTTTTGCTCTCTTTCCCATATTCACCGTTCTGGAAGGATCTGGAACCATCTATACAGAAATAGCTCAAAATGTAGGTTACTGTCATACACATTTAATCTGGATTACTCATTGGGGTCTCATACACATTTTGTAGATCTCCTAGAACCAAATTAATTAATTCAAAACAAAATAAAACACAAAACAAAACTACCTGATCAGTCCCTTCACCATTCCCTCCTATTTGGACTCTGCGAAAGTAATGTAGCAGGGTTCAAAACTACATGTCAACATAATAAGGTTGGGCACTCTATCTGCGGGGGGGGGGGGGGGGGGCACTAGTTTGTCCCCCTGTAATACACAACAGCCTGGAACAAAAGTGACTTTCTCCTGACAAAAATACATTTTATCTTTAAAATGACCTGTAACCATTTACCTGTAAAACATCTCACATTTTAAAAAATAACATTTAGGCAGCACCATAGCACGCGCCTCATGTGTGAAAACCAAAAAAAAAACAAGACAATTGTAATTAGTTATTCAATAACACAGAAAATAATATATCTGGTAATATTAATTACTGCAAACCAATAAGCTGTATATAAGAATAGGGAACAGTGGGGGCACATACATTTTCAAGACCCCGTGTCTCACAATATCTGTATTTTAATTCATCTGAATTAACATCAAAACATTCCAACATATATGCAGTATAGCTTTTATCTTTTTACTGACAGATCCAGCAGTCTGTAATATTTTTCTCACTTGGTGTAGTTACAGACGACAGCGCGTGCGCAAAGATAAGAAACATTCCATTAAAAAGTGGAACTGATTTTAACCCCATACACACAACAATAAAAATTTTAGACATTACTGCTATTAAAGATAAGAACATACAATATAATTCTGCTTTATTGTGGCCACTAGTTTCAAACTTCAGACATGTTACATTACACACTTGTCTCACACATCACACAGATGTCACATCACACCCGTTCACATTACACTCCCCCCGTTCTGACCCACATTAGTCACTGCAATGTACCCGGCTGCTCCTTTTTCTTCACTCTTCCAATTAAAATTTACACCTGTATTTAAATTGTTCTTTCTCACATCATCTTACTTGTAACCACCTGTAATCACCTGCTTTGTCCTTTTAACTTCTCAACTTTCCACAAACCATTCTATTTATCACATGCAAAAAAAATCCATTTTACGGCTGCAAGCCTCTTCAATTATTTTTTTACAGTGTGTTATTTTGCCTTCACATACTTTACAATTAAAGCCCCAGCTCCTTTTGCTCATTCTACTATAATGATGGCCGGGACCAGTGCCCCAAAGCATTTTTGTCCAACTTCCTCCTGACCCCATGGTCGGAGAGCAGTAGGGTGATTTGCGGTAAATCCCCCACCTCCAGGCAAACAGGCCACGTTTGCCGACAGATATCTCAGACCAATCTATCTCCTAGACTGTCTTACCAATACGATATCAAAAGTCGTTCCTCCAGACATTCTATCAGTAGGGTCCTCTTTCCTCTGATCCCTCACTGTATGGAACATCAAGAACAGACAAAATGCTGCCAATCAACAATTACAAGAGCAAATTCTTCAACACAATCAACATTCATGAACCTCCATTGATTCAAGCAGGAGTTGGACACATTCATTTATGCAGAACACTTGCTGCCGGGGTGTGTCTTTCGGTTCATACAGCCCGTGATGTAGCATATATCCCAAACTCTTTCCTCTAGCACTTTGCAATGGTTTCACATGCAAATTATATTTGGTAACATATATATATTATTCTCCCCGCTCAGCCGTTCACTCTGTGGGTTGTAGTTTAGGGGGCTGTTATGTATGTTGGTGATGATTTCTTTAGGGGCTCTGGGTCTGAGCCAATACCAATGTCTTTCACTGTAATTACTACTACGACACAGGTGGCACCTGGGGTAAGTGTCAGGGTCATTCATTGAATACAGGATGTTATATTACAACGGTATTCAATCCAGCGGACTGATGTTATTCTACTACAGACTTAATTACTTGGATGTTATTTTACATCAAAGTGTATATGCCGGATTATCACATGTGCTAGAAATCAGTCTGTACTGATTGCCACCTTATGCCAGTCTGGCAATGCATACAACTGGTTTAAGGACCCATACACACAATATCACTGTCTGGCAATGAGTTAGGAAAATATAAATGATTTCTAATACAGTATTCAAAGTTTTCCCTATTGCACTGGGTAATGGTATTGAGTGCAAATTCAATATAGACACAATTGCTTCTCCATTATCCGGACTTAACCATTGAAGCCCCTGTGGTACTACAGGATATTACTCACAACTATCCAACTTTTCTCTCACCTACAGACAGTCAGTACCTCCCAACTATAATCCCAGACAAAACGGGTAACAGAACAACTATTAATCCTCAACAATTTTACACAACTAAATAACAAATCACACACTACAAGAGAGCAGCAAGCACAAGTTTTTTTCCTCACAGTCCAGACTACAATCTTTTCATTTCAAATACTTCACATGTGAGTTACGACTTCTCTCCGCCATGCGCTACGTCACTGCATTCCAAAGGCGGAGGTCTTACACTTCTCACAATTTTTTCTGGTTAACAATGTAATTGCTGGCAAAAATTCTCTCATATCTTTCATATCAACAGTTTAAGATCACGTGCACACCTGCAATCCTTCATCACACAAAAAGCTTCAACATACCTTTTTGGATCCATCTTTCAACCCACTGCTGAATAAGGGGGCCCGTCCAAAAGATGTGACGTCTGACAGCTAGATTCCAAGGCTTACGCAATACATGTGTGAATGGTGTAAGAATAAGCTCCTTACCTACCGCGGTTTTTTTGTTATTCACAGATGCAAAGCCAGACCTCTCCAGTGACAGCTTATCAGACGAGCAATCTCCCGGGTTTTATCGGCACCATTACTGTCGTGGAAATCAATGGCTCAAAATATATTAGACTGAAATTTATACGAGTCCAAACAGACTCTCAGGCCAGACCCCATTATTCAGTATCCTAATTAGGATATTTCACCGATATATATCGAGTGAGGAGAAGAAAACACACAAACGCTGCTGATATGCTAAAAATGCTCCTCTGAATGATTTATTTCCAAGTTCAAACTGTAATACTGAAATTCAGAAGGGGTGTAGGCTTGAGTTTAACTGGTTGCCGACACAGGACGAGTATGCTCGTCCTGAGCGGCGAGCACTTCGCGCATTAGGACGAGCATACTCGTCCTGTGTGACAGCCGTCCCTGCCGTCTCTGTGTGTGCGATCGAGAGCGGGGCAATGGCTGTAATACACAGCCACGGCCCCGCTCTGACAGCGGAGAGGAGAGAAACATCTTCTCTCCGCTGTTAACCCTTTGAACGCCGCGATGACAGCTGATCGCGGCGTTCAAAGAGAGGGGACTGCACATTGATCGCGTCACAGAAAATAACTGTGACGCGATCAAAGCCCACAACTCGTATGGCCAGACAGCCCAGGGTCCAGTGAAGGACCCCAGGGCTGTCTGAACATATTTCCTGTTGTTAGGGCATACTGAGGTATGCCCTAACAACTGCCTGTGTACGATCAGTAACAGGCTAATGTACTGGCATATAGATCTATGCCAGTACATTACAGTTACAAAATAAAAATCAAAATGATAAATCCCTTTATGGGATTAACAAAAAAAGTTAAATGAATGTAAAAAAAAAATAATGGTAAATAAATAAATAAAAAGTAAATAAAATACACAGAAATACATATTTTTTATAATAAATAAACTTTTTAAAATATAAGTCCCAAAACATGAAATAATATGGACATATTTGGTATCGCCACGACCGTAACAACCTGTACAACAAATGTATAACATTATTTATGATGATCGGTGTATGGTGTAAAAAAAAAATTATTAAAACTGCTGCGCAACTGCTTTTTTTCTGCATTTTAATCTAATTAAAAATTTATAGAAATTAAACGATAATGTATTTGTACCAAAAAATGGTACCTACATAAAGTACAACTCGTCCCGCAAAAAACAAAGTCTCATACAACTATGTCGTACAAAAAATAAAAGCGTTATGAGCGTCGGGATGCAAAGAGGGAAATGTAAAAAAAATTGCTCTGTCCTCAAGGCTAAAATTGTCCGTCTCCTTAAGGGGTTAACCAATCAGAGACAATGTAATAATATTTGTTATTCAGTAAAAGCAGACAATAAAATACATCCCAGATACATCATTATAATTCTTCACACATTAGGTTTGAGGTGTCTTATCTCTCTTGGACAGAATATTCTCGTGGAGATGGGGGAGACCTTCTCTCACGCATACTTGCCACCCTCCCTTCTCACTCCCTGTAATATTCTCTACAAACTTCGCATGGGAACCAAGGTCAAAGATAAAACATACAAAATCAACATAACTTGTATTAAAGGAACAATGACTTTCCTATTCACTACAAAAGAACCAAGATGGGAACTCCAGACAAGATGGCTGCTGCACGAAACTAAATCATTTAAACATTATTATAATCACTTTCACATAATACATATCTTAGTAATTCGGCATCCTGCTTGATAATTCATAATGTAATTTCATACAGAGAATATAAGCAAATAAACCATCCTTCACAGACAGGGACATCAAGGAGCGCTCCAGGAGCGGAATTCCCGGCCACACGGGAATTCCGCTCCTTCAGGGAGCTACAGTGGCGCTATCTATACTGGAAGGGGGGGGGGGTGGTTTGCTATCTACAAGGGTTCTGTGGGATGTGTGGCACTACCTAAAAAAAAGGACAACTGTGCAGGAGCACACAAAATACCCAGCTTTCCCGGCTATCAAATAAATGTGTGGAAATAAGCTAAAATATAACTTTTATTTAATCTAGCTAAAAGGATTAATCCTTTAGCTAGACTAAATAAAAGTTATATCTTAGTTTATTTCCACACATTTATTTGATAGCCGGGAAAGCTGGGTGTTTTGTGTTCTCCTGCACAGTCGTCCTTTTTTGAATGTCTATTGCCCGCCAGCTATCAGGGTAATTTCATAGTCCTTGCACTACCTACAAGGGGGCTGTGGGCAGTGTGGCACTACCTACCAGGGAGCTGTGAGCTGTGTGGCACTACCAACCAGGGGGCTGTGGGCTGTGTGGCACTACCAACCAGGGGGCTGTGGGCTGTGTGGCACTGCCAACTGGGGGGCTGTGGGCTGTGTGGCACTACCAACCAGGGGACTGTGGGCTGTGGGGCACTCCCTACCAGGAGTCTGTGTGGCACTCCCTACCAGGAGGCTGTGGGCTGTGTGGCACTCCCTACCAGGGGTCTGTGCGGCACTCCCTACCAGGGGTCTGTGCGGTACTCCCTACCAGGGGGCTGTCCGGCACTCCTACCAGTGGGCTGTGTGGTGCTCTTTACAGGGGGCTGTGTGGCGCTATCTGCAAAGGGGCTGTGTGGCGCTATCTACAAGGGGGCTTTGTGGCACTCCCTACAGGGGGCTGTGTGGCACACTCTACAAGGGGCTGTGTGGCGCTATGTACAAGGGGGCTGTGTGGCGCTATATACAAGGGGACTGTGTGGTGCTATCTACAAGGGGACTGTGTGGCGCTATCTACAAGTGGGCTGTGTGGCTCTACCTACAAGTGGGCTGTGTGGCTCTACCTACCAGGGGGCTGTCTGGCGCTACCTACAAGGGGGCTTTGTGGTGCTATCTACAAGGGGCTGTGTGGCGCTATCTACAAGTGGGCTGTGTGGCTCTACCTACAAGGGGGCTGTCTGGCGCTACCTACAAGGGGCCTGTCTGGCGCTACCTACAAGAGGCTGTGTGGTGCTACCTACAGGGTGCTGTGTGGCGCTACCCACAAGGGGCTGTGTGGCGCTACCTACAAGGGGCTGTGTGGCGCTACCTACAAGGGGCTGTATGGCGCTACCTACAGGGGGAATCTGTGAGTGGTGGGCTGATGGTCATTTTACTGTGAGTGGCGGGCTGATGGTAATTTTACTGTGAGTGGGAGGCTGATGGTCATTTTACTGTGAGTGGGAGGCTGATGGTCATTTTACTGTGAGTGGGAGGCTGATGGTCATTTTACTGTGAGTTGGGGGCTGATGGTCTTCAAGTGGTTTCCGCCTCTGACCTCCAATTGAAATTAATAGGGGGCAGAAAATATCTGCGGCGCTCGTTTGGAGCTTTTTTTCCTGCGTCTTTTGCATTCGCTTCAACAGCTTAAGAAAAAACACAAAAAAAGGTCACACACGCTGTCAGGTGCTGAAGGAATTTTGCGGCAGATTTTTTTTTGCCTTACAAAAAACGTGTGTGAAACGACCCTACGAGTGTAGTGCTTGTTCTTATTGTTCTTAGCCGTTTTCTGTCTTTCTCAAAACAATTTTTTGTAGGGGGGCCCTGAGGAAATTTTGTTTTTCCAGTGCTGCCTCGAATCCGAAAAGGTTGGGAAATTCTGTACTAGGCTACAGGATCCCATCATGGAGCAGCTCAGTTCGTCGTGGGAACGGGGCCTAGGTGAGTACAATTTTTGTTTTTGTTTTGGGGCACTGTCTACAAGGGGGAGGTGGGGGACTGTATGGCACTGTCTACAAGGGGGAAGTGGGGGCGCTGTATAGCACTGTCTACAAGGGGGAGGTGGGGGGCTGCATGGCACGATCTACAAAATGAAGGTGGGGGATTATGGCACTGTCTAATGGGAGGCTTGTAGGAGAGATCACCACTGTAACACAATTCACGAGACACACTCCTTGGTACAACTCCTTTACTGTTATAAACACGTACAAAGATTTCTCTCTTCTCTCCAACTCGTACAATAACTTCTCTTCAGCGATAACATGTACAGACACTTCTCTTTAGTAGAGCAGACTGGAACCCTGAGGTTGGGGACTTCGATCCCGCTGGAAGTCCCCCGGAGAGAGGTTGTGCCTGACCCCACGTTGCCAGGCTTGGCTACGGACACGCCGCTGTCAGTCACGGCGGGAGCTACCCGCTACTGGCAGCCTACCCTAGGGTAAGAGTCACACTCTCGGCCCACGGGTCGCGTCGTGGGAATCAGCGAACTACCGTACCTACTAGCACCGTCACGGGTCCTGGGGGAGCTATCCGCTACTTTTCATGACAAACCCCCTCTCTCTCCTCAGTCGGTGGTCCGAACGGTGGACCCCCTAGGGCGCAACTGAACTGGCGGGTTGACTCTAAGGTTTACACAAGTCCAGCTAATAGTCCAATAAAATTGTGTCACTGCCTATATGAACGATTAAAATTCGATTTTTATTATAGGAAAACCATACTAAAATAGGGCTAATTAGCCAAAGATACTGATAGAGGCGTAAGCACGGTAGACCACACAGAAGGGGGAGCAATTGGGAGTGCTATTGAAGCCACCACACACTGCTGAAACGATAGATCCCCCTAGCTGTGTTATATTATAAACACCTGGTCAATCCGTGCCAATAAAAACTTGTCCCTACGCGTTTCCGCACCGCTAGTGATCAGGGTGCTTCATCAGGGGTCACACTGATGTAGATTTAACACATCTATACTATGGCCGAGAGACACCTATTGCGTGTCTCATCACATTCACCCGGCTCGTGCACGACACTAGTCAGCTGGTTCAACACGAGCCGAGTGAAATGCCGGGCATAAGTAGTACTGGCCACTCCCTCCCAGGGATGACGCGGCGGCCGGACAGCCAATCCGCCGTGAGCCACGCCATGACGCGGCCCGAGCAGGGCCGACCCCCGGACGCTCGCTGTCACCGCAGGAGGGAGCGACCAAAAAGCGTCCCTAGTAACCAGGGATCACAAGGCGGCTATATAGAACTGGCATGAGATACGTAGCCAGGAGGAGGACCAGCAACAGGAGACACAGCGATCGTAGAACCAAATTTATGGTAACACTCGATCGCTGTGTGTGACTTGAGAAAAAGTGCAGCAGATCGCTATGTATAAATTAGGGGATCACTCAGGGCGTCCCCAAGCGACAAGGGTAACCACAGAAGGTCTCAACAGACGGCGAGGAGTGGAAAGGAAAGAAAGGAAGGGGATCAATATAAATGGATAAACGAAAGGCAATACGACACATGGCAGATTAATAAGCACCCAAAACCAGGATCGAACAACAGAGTGTAGCAGCGTGATTATTTACCCAGACCAAGATCAAGCAAACGGTGGGTAGGAATCAGAGGAAGCAATTGAACGATATCTGTTCATTGAGACCCGCCGGTTTCATGGTATGCATGCGGAAAATCCATTGGGCCTCTTTCTGTAGGATCCTCTTGTCCCAATTGCCCCCCCTGGCCGATGGCCATATATGCTCGATCCCCTGGAATTTGATAACGTGGGTGTCACCGCCATGCTTTTCCCAGATATGTCGGGCCACCGGGGTATCCATATTGAGACGAATGTCGCCTATGTGGTCCCTGATTCGTCTCCTAAATTCTCTAATTGTCTTGCCGACATATTGCAGTCCGCAGACACATGAGATCAGGTAGACGATGCCCTTCGTTTTGCAATTTATAAAGGATCTGTTTTCAAATGTCCTACCGGTAGCATGGCTGTAGAAATTCTTGCTACAGGATATAGATTCGCAAGCTTTGCAGGACCCACATCTGAATGTTCCCTTTATGTTATGTGTAAGCCATGTTGTAGGGCGGATGGATTGCATGTGGCTATGAACTACACGATCCCTGATATTCCTACCCCTCCTATAGGTGACCGAGGGGCTGTTGCCCACAAGGTCACCTACATCTGGGTCAGTCCTAAGGATCCCCCAATATGTCTGTAGGATCCTGATGACTTCGCTATTCCATGAGTCGTACGTGCCTATGATGCGCATTTGATCATCAGTCGTGCGCTTTTTAGGATTTAGGAGTGCACTCCTATTGCAATAAAATGCGTTGCGGTAGGCTGATCCAAGGACATCACGGGGATAACCCCTCCGGCGAAATCTATTTTGTAGATCAGAAGCAGCTATTTTGAAGTCAGTCATGGTGGAGCAATTTCTGCGTGCCCTCAGGTATTGACCTTTGGGTATCCCCTTTCTCAATGGTGCGGGATGCCAGCTCTCCCATCGAAGGAGACTATTAGTTGCTGTTTCCTTCCTGAAGATATTGGTTTGTATGTATCCCTGTTCTGTTTTACATATATTAATATCCAAAAAGGTCATTTTGCTCTCATGGATGACAGATGTGAAAAAGAGCCCCATTTCGTTGACATTAAGAATGCCCACAAATTCACTGAACTCCTCCTTAGTTCCAGACCACAAAATCATGATGTCATCAATAAATCTTAGCCAGAGAATAATCCTAGATGTCCATCGATCCATCTCCTCCCCAAAGACAATCATCTTCTCCCACCAGCCCAGGTATAAGTTGGCATAGGAGGGTGCACATGGGGTCCCCATCGCTACCCCCCTTAGCTGGTGAAAGAATTTACCATCGAATAGAAAAAAATTATGTTCGGGAACAAAACGAAGTAGACTGACCACAAACTCGTTGTGGACCTGAAATTGTGTTCCCCTTTCTTTCAAGAAATCCTCCACAGCTCTGCACCCAGTGACATGGGGTATAGAGCTGTAGAGGGCCTCAACATCCAGTGAGGCCAAATATACACCAGTGTCACATTTGATGCCACCTAACCTTCTGAGTACATCCATCGTGTCACGAACGTATGATGGAAGGGCCAATACAAATGGACTAAGGATCCGGTCAATGTAGAGACTAGCATTCTGTGTCAGGTTATCAACCCCAGAAACAATGGGGCGACCCTTCAGATGAGATGTACCTTTGTGTACTTTGGGCAGGCTATAAAAGGTGGCATACTGTGGATGATCAGTCAGAATAAAACGTTGTTCATTAATGCTCACCAGATTGAGAGATCTGCCTTGATTTACCAGTATTTTTAGTTGGTTTGCAAAAATCGGCATGGGATCACTCAATAAAATTCTGTAGCATGCTGTATCGCTTAGAATGCGGTGGCACATATTGCTGTATTGACTACGATCCATCACAACAATATTGCCACCTTTATCTGACGGTTTAATGACAATACTGTAATCCTGCTCAAGGGCCCGTAGACCTGCCATCTCCTCTCTCGAAGTATTGAATTTAATGGTGTTGGAAGTATCTATTTTCCTAAGCTGGTCCACCACTACCTCCAGAAATACATCAATTGGTGTATTGTCATTGACTGGTGCATTTCTGGTGGATGGCTGCCTCAGATCAGTAAAAGGTCCTTCACCAACACTTCTCTGACCTTCTCCCATAATTGATTGAGTGTTCTAAAGTGCGGTAGGTCCTCCTCAGAGATCCCCAGTTCAAGGCATTCTCGCCTGTCGTGGGTTTTAAAAAAAGTCACACACAGCGATCGAGTGTACCATAAATTTGGTTCTACGATCACTGTGTCTCCTGTTGCTGGTCCTCCTCCTGGCTACGTATCTCATGGCAGTTCTATATAGCCGCCTTGTGATCCCTGGTTACTAGGGACGCTTTTTGGTCGCTCCCTCCTGCGGTGACAGCGAGCGTCCGGGGGTCGGCCCTGCTCGGGCCGCGTCATGGCGTGGCTCGCGGCGAATTGGCTGCTCGGCCGCCGCGTCATCCCTGGGAGGGAGTGGCCAGTACTACTTATGCCCGGCATTTCACTCGGCTCGTGTTCGACCAGCTGACTAGTGTCGTGCACGAGCCAGGTGAATGTGATGAGACACGCAATAGGTGTCTCCATGCCATAATATAGATGTGTTAAATCTACATCAGTGTGACCCCTGATGAAGCACCCTCATCACTAGCGGTGCGGAAACGCGTAGGAACACGTTTTTATTGGCACGGATTGACCAGGTGTATATAATGTAACACAGCTAGGGGGATCTATCGTTTCAGCAGTGTGTGGTGGCTTCAATAGCACCCCCAATTGCTCCCCCTTCTGTGTGCTCTACCGTGCTTACGCCTCTATCAGTATCTTTGGCTAATTAGCCCTATTTTAGTATGGTTTTCCTATAATAAAAATCGAATTTTAATCGTTCATATAGGCAGTGACACAATTTCAATTAATCAAGTGAACGGATATCTTCTTATATATTGATGCAACAATTGTTGTGTAGTGTTAAACTCAATAATTAAACATATACAGTGGGGATGGCAGGCTTTCTCACTGGCGAGATAAATGTAGCTAAATGGATGAGTGACGCACAGGAAGTATTTTCTGAAAATGAACTGGTGTCACAGACTCAACATTTAAGCATTAGTGCCTCCTTCAGTCAACTCACTAGGATCTATAAGGACCACATTAGGTCGTGGTGGGAGATTCAGACGCTAGACACGTATCTGAGAAACAAGATAGTACCCAGGGGTTTACGTATTTCCCTTATTCCCGCTGCACGGGTTAGGTCTCCAGATCTCCTCAAAAAATGGGAAAAAGAGTCTATTGACTCTTCCCTCAGGTTTATGGGGATCCTACTGGAGGAGGAAAAAATATTGTTGGCACGAAGTACAGCGGAATTGAAAGAGGGCATTGAATCGGTCAGGAGATTCTCTAATAACCCAGACTATGAGAGAAAAGAGATAGTACTCCAGCAGTGTATTGAAAAATTTACCGGACATATAAAAGAGAGGAAGCATTTCCAATATGTCCGAGATACCGCTGATTTCAAAGAAGGAAAAATCTTCGATTATAGTGTTAAAAACATGGGGGGATTTGAGATTGAGACCGAACAATCCTACTCATAGCAAGACCAATCAGATTCCGACACTGCGAGGAATCCCAGTAGAAGAGCTAGGGGAAGTCAACACTCAGGGAAGAATCCAACCCGTAATTACCAAAGGGGCAGAGGTAGAGGCAAGGGCCCTAATAGGGATGGTCTTTTATCAAGAAACCACCCCATCTCAGAATACCTCCTAAGAGACAGGAGAGAGGTTTAGTGTCTGGGAATCATGAGGACGATTTGCAGATAATCAACCTCTCATCGCGTATCCTAACGACTGAGGAGACTAGCATTCTGAGGAAAGGTTTATCATTTGTGCCCACGAATAGATTTGACCTGTTTATGTGGGTCAAGGATCTGAATCTATTCATGCGCAAATTGAAATGTAAGAAATGTTTTAAAACCCACGACAGGCGAGAATGCCTTGAACTGGGGATCTCTGAGGAGGACCTACCGCACTTTAGAACACTCAATCAATTATGGGAAGAAGGTCAGAGAAGTGTTGGTGATGAACCCTTTACTGATCTGAGGCAGCCATCCACCAGAAATGCACCAGTCAATGACAATACACCAATTGATCTATTTCTGGAGGTAGTGGTGGACCAGCTTAGGAAAATAGATACTTCCAACACCATTAAATTCAATACTTCGAGAGAGGAGATGGCAGGTCTACGGGCCCTTGAGCAGGATGACAGTATTGTCATTAAACCGTCAGATAAAGGTGGCAATATTGTTGTGATGGATCGTAGTCAATACAGCAATATGTGCCACCGCATTCTAAGCGATACAGCATGCTACAGAATTTTATTGAGTGATCCCATGCCGATTTTTGAAAACCAACTAAAAATACTGGTAAATCAAGGCAGGTCTCTCAATCTGGTGAGCATTAATGAACAACATTTTATTCTGACTGATCATCCACAGTATGCCACCTTTTATAGCCTGCCCAAAGTACACAAAGGTACATCTCCTCTGAAGGGTCGCCCCATTGTTTCTGGGGTTGATAACCTGACACAGAATGCTAGTCTCTACATTGACCGGATCCTTAGTCCATTTGTATTGGCCCTTCCATCATACGTTCGTGACACGATGGATGTACTCAGAAGGTTAGAGGGCATCAAATGTGACACTGGTGTATATTTGGCCTCACTGGATGTTGAGGCCTTCTACAGCTCTATACCCCATGTCACTGGGTGCAGAGCTGTGGAGGATTTCTTGAAAGAAAGGGGAACACAATTTCAGGTCCACAACGAGTTTGTGGTCAGTCTACTTCGTTTTGTTCTCGAACATAATTTTTTTCTATTCGATGGTAAATTCTTTCACCAGCTAAGGGGGGTAGCGATGGGGACCCCATGTGCACCCTCCTATGCCAACTTATACCTGGGCTGGTGGGAGAAGATGATTGTCTTTGGGGAGGAGATGGATCGATGGACATCTAGGATTATTCTCTGGCTAAGATTTATTGATGACATCATGATTTTGTGGTCTGGAACTAAGGAGGAGTTCAGTGAATTTGTGGGCATTCTTAATGTCAACGAAATGGGGCTCTTTTTCACATCTGTCATCCATGAGAGCAAAATGACCTTTTTGGATATTAATATATGTAAAACAGAACAGGGATACATACAAACCAATATCTTCAGGAAGGAAACAGCAACTAATAGTCTCCTTCGATGGGAGAGCTGGCATCCCGCACCATTGAGAAAGGGGATACCCAAAGGTCAATACCTGAGGGCACGCAGGAATTGCTCCACCATGACTGACTTCAAAATTGCTGCTTCTGATCTACAAAATAGATTTCACCGGAGGGGTTATCCCCGTGATGTCCTTGGATCAGCCTACCGCATCACATTTAATTGCAATAGGAGTGCACTCCTAAATCCTAAAAAGCGCACGACTGATGATCAAATGCGCATCATAGGCACGTACGACTCATGGAATAGCGAAGTCATCAGGATCCTACAGACATATTGGGGGATCCTTAGGACTGACCCAGATGTAGGTGACCTTGTGGGCAACAGCCCCTCGGTCACCTATAGGAGGGGTAGGAATATCAGGGATCGTGTAGTTCATAGCCACATGCAATCCATCCGCCCTACAACATGGCTTACACATAACATAAAGGGAACATTCAGATGTGGGTCCTGCAAAGCTTGCGAATCTATATCTTGTAGCAAGAATTTCTACAGCCATGCTACCGGTAGGACATTTGAAAACAGATCCTTTATAAATTGCAAAACGAAGGGCATCGTCTACCTGATCTCATGTGTCTGCGGACTGCAAAATGTCGGCAAGACAATTAGAGAATTTAGGAGACGAATCAGAGACCACATAGGCGACATTCGTCGCAATATGGATACCCCGGTGGCCCGACATATCTGGGAAAAGCATGGCGGTGACACCCACGTTATCAAATTCCAGGGGATCGAGCATATACGGCCATCGGCCAGGGGGGGCAATTGGGACAAGAGGATCCTACAGAAAGAGGCCCAATGGATTTTCCGCATGCATACCATGAAACCGGCGGGTCTCAATGAACAGATATCGTTCAATTGCTTCCTCTGATTTCTACCCACCGTTTGCTTGATCTTGGTCTGGGTAAATAATCACGCTGCTACACTCTGTTGTTCGATCCTGGTTTTGGGTGCTTATTAATCTGCCATGTGTCGTATTGCCTTTCGTTTATCCATTTATATTGATCCTCTTCCTTTCTTTCCTTTCCACTTCTCGCCGTCTGTTGAGACCTTCTGTGGTTACCCTTGTCGCTAGGGGACACCCTGAGTGATCCCCTAATTTATACATAGGGATCTGCTGCACTTTTTCTCAAGTCACACACAGCGATCGAGTCTACCATAAATTTGGTTCTACGATCGCTGTGTCTCCTGTTGCTGGTCCTCCTCCTGGCTACGTATCTCATGCCAGTTCTATATAGCTGCCTTGGGATCCCTGGTTACTAGGGACGCTTTTTGGTCGCTCCCTCCTGCGGTGACAGCGAGCGTCCGGGGGTCGGCCCTGCTCGGGCCGCGTCATGGCGTGGCTCGCGGCGAATTGGCTGCTCGGCCACCGCGTCATCCCTGGGAGGGAGTGGCCAGTACTACTTATGCCCGGCATTTCACTCGGCTCGTGTTCGACCAGCTGACTAGTGTCGTGCACGAGCCAGGTGAATGTGATGAGACACGCAATAGGTGTCTCCATGCCATAATATAGATGTGTTAAATCTACATCAGTGTGACCCCCGATGAAGCACCCTGATCACTAGCGGTGCGGAAACGCGTAGGAACACGTTTTTATTGGCACGGATTGACCAGGTGTATATAATGTAACACAGCTAGGGGGATCTATCGTTTCAGCAGTGTGTGGTGGCTTCAATAGCACCCCGTATTGCTCCCCCTTCTGTGTGGTCTACCGTGCTTACGCCTCTATCAGTATCTTTGGCTAATTAGCCCTATTTTAGTATGGTTTTCCTATATTAAAAATCGAATTTTAATCGTTCATATAGGCAGTGACACAATTTCAATTAATCAAGGGAACGGATATCTTCTTATATATTGATGCAACAATTGTTGTGTAGTGTTAATAGTCCAATAAAGTCCTGTCAACCCGACCGTTCCTTCTGTCTGCTCCTGATCCAACTTTATTAATCAACAACAGTTCATGCACGTATTAGAGTTATTTACACTCTGGGGGACACGTAGGGACACTGGCGCGGTTAAAGAGATAGTAAGTCTGCCCTGCCTTTGGGCCTAGCTCAGGATGAATTGTTTGTCCCTGTTAGGACTAGTCTTCTGTGCGTACGGTGGCTGTATTTAGCGAGGGACGTCACTCCTGGGAACAGTCACTGGCTATGACAAAGGGGCACTTTCTCTCAGACGGGACTCTAGCTCCTGGTCAGGCGTCTTAAGGTCTGGGACCGGTACCAGTGGCTGTTGGCACACTCCTTGTGCTCCGGCCGGTCCTCTGTCCTCCTGAATGGCTGTGGAAGAAGCACACGTGCTGTTCTCTGTCCTCTTTCTCCAAAGGCTGCAGTGGGGAGCCCACGTGCTGTCAGGCTCCTGCTTTCTCTCTACAAGCGGCCTTCCCTGCAGCTCTCACTTCTCCTGTCCGGACCCCTGTTCTGCAGTCTCTCTCTCCTCCTGTCCGGGCACCTGCTCTGCTATCCCTCTCCTCTCTCTTCTTCACTCGCCGGCACCCTACTCTGTCCTCTGTCCTGCGCTCAGTCCCGCCTCTTCCTTTCCCTTCCCGCGCGCACACACTCTCCTCCTCTGTCCTTCCTCGCCTCTTATGTCACGGCCCCTCCTCTTCCTTATCTCCTTGCTCGCATCGCGAGACTTCTCATCCATCCGCCGGAGCGTCTGCTCGCGGCTGTCGGCAAAGCGGCAGTTTCCATGGCGACCAGGACGCTCCTCCGCCCGGCCGCCGGATTCCTGTTCAAAAGACCGGCTGCGAGTTCCTGCGTGGTCCCCCCCCCCCCCCGAGATGACAGGTAAGTGCATCCCTTACACTTCCCGCCCGGTTGTCAAGTGCAGTCCTCGGCACTAAACTTCATAATCTTGCAAATAAGACGGCTGTCTGTTGCGATTACATCTCTGAGGATACCGCAATCCACGATTCACTTCTGTTGCAGGTGTTTCCACACACTCCGTTGGGCGCTCTGTCTCTGTCGGTCGTGATTCCCAGGTGGCACCAGGGTCATTTGCTGGAACCATCAACCACCAATCTCCGACAGTACTCGTTGGTGGAGTATCCTGCGGATCTTCTGGCCCCGAGGTTGTGATCATTTCGGGTGTCAGGAAGGTACAGGGCCGCAACAGGTTGCGATGCAGCCTTCTGCTCGGTACCTGGTCCCCCTCTGGTCGCACTTCATACACAGGAAGCCCGGGGTCGATGCGTTTTATCACCACATATGGGTGCCTCTCCCATCGGGGCTCCAGCTTACGGCCACATGCTGCCCTGCGATTCCGCACCAACACTCGATCTCCAGTATGAAATGCTCGCTGTCATTCTTCCAAAGGGGGTAGGATCTCTGTGAGTCGAGCTCTCTCCATTTCGCCCTTCGCTGCACTCAACCGCCGTTGATGTTCTTGGACCCATTGTGACGGGGATCGGTGGACTTCCACCTCCGGCGTCTCTAACAGAAGATCCAACGGAACCTGGCTCGGTCGGCCGAACAACAATTGATATGAGGTATACCCGGTAGCTCGATGCTCAGTGTTGTTATAGGCCCATACCAGGTTGTCCACATACTCAGGCCACCGTTCTTGTCGTTCGTCTCCGATGGTCTTTAATAGCCCCAGCAAGGTGCGATTGAACCTTTCACAAGCCCCATTCCCTTGTGGGTGATATGGGGACGTCCTGGATTTTCGGATTCCATGTAAGATACACAGCTCCCGGAAGAGATCTGACTCGAAATTCGGTCCTTGGTCCGACAAGATGCATCTGGGGCATCCATACGGACGGATCACATGCTTTCGCAACGCCGCCGCAGTCGTCGGAGCAGTCTGGTCCCGCGTAGGAACCACCACGGCAAATTTGGAAAAATGATCCAAGCATACTAACGCATATCGGTGCCCCGATGTGACTTCTTGGACTGTTAAGAAGTCTACCGTCAGTAGTTCTAGTGGCTCACCCGTCACGATGGTCATGGGCCTCTCCGACCGTTCTGTCGCCTTGTGTAAGACACACTCTGTGCATTCCTTGTAGACATCTCTCATTATTTCTTCCAGGTTTGGAGCATAGAAGTGATTCCTGATGATCTGTATAGTCTTTTCCACCGCAAAATGACCTCGGTTCTCGTGCATTCACTTGCACACGGGTTTGACGTCTGCGATGGGCAATACCAACTGCCATATGTCGCGAGATTCCCGTGGTGCCCACACTCTTCTATACAATACTCCATCATGGTGTTCTAGTCATTCCAACTGCCGAACCAATGCTTTAGCGGGTGCAGACAACCTGGTTCGCTCGGCTGCCGTGGGCCTTTCCTGCTGACGTACCCACTTGGCGATTATTTGGATGTCCTGGTCTTGCTGTTGCCGCTTCTCCCACTCGCCCCTATCATACATCTCAGTAAGATCCTCAATCCCTTGTATTGCTGTCACTACCCGTTGCTGCTGCTGTAATGATAGGGGTAGGGAAACAGACAAGTGAGCCCTAATCTACCCGCCACTCAGTCCCTGCCTACTTGCAACGACCCGCCCTAGGCGACGGGGTACAACTGGGCGACGGTCCCCATGCTCAATAAGTGCACGACAGACAACCAAACAAGGGTACACAGAAGCTAAGGGGAATGGGGCAGTTGCCCACGGCAACACCGTGAGCAACAAGAGCAGTGAACGAGCCGAGTCAAACCAGGAGTGTACGAGATACCAAACGCAGCGCAGGAGAGTAGTGAACAAGCCGAGTCAAACCAGGAGTGTACGAGGTATCAAACGCAGAGCAGGAGAGTAGTCAGTAAGCCCGGGTCAATATGAAGCAGGGGCAAATAGTTCAAGAAGCTGCAGCAGGGCCAGGAAACCAAACGAGAAGAATCACTAGCAAGGAGGAACAGGAAAGGCAGGTATAAATAGACAGAGGGCGGGAGCTAGCTCCGTCTGGCCAGGCTGCGATAGGCTCTCCCACTCCTAAGCCTGCCATCCTGAGTGGTGGAAGAAGGAGTCAGACTGATTACCTATGGGCGTTGATACAGAAGCTGTGCCTGGCAGTTCCTTTACAGTACCCCCCCTTTTATGAGGGGCCACCGGACCCTTTCTAAGTGGACCTGGTTTATTGGGGAAACGAAGGTGGAACCTCCTGACCAATATCCCAGCGTGAACATCCCGGGCGGGTACCCACGTCCTCTCCTCAGGCCCGTATCCTATCCAATGGACCAGGTACTGGAGGGAGCCTTGGACCATCCTGCTGTCCACAATCTTGGCCACCTCGAATTCTACCCCCTCAGGGGTGAGAACAGGTACCGGAGGTTTTCTCGAGGGAGCCAAGGACGGGAGCAGTGTTTAAGGAGGGAGGCATGAAACACGTCGTGTACTCGAAAAGATGGGGGCAACTCCAGTCGGAAGGAGACAGGATTGAGGACTTCAATGACCTTGTACGGCCCTATAAACCGGGGAGCAAACTTCTTGGACGGGACTTTCAGGCGCAAATTTTTTGACGATAGCCACACCAGATCCCCGACCATAAACAAGGGGTTAGCAGAACGTCTTCTATCTGCCTGAGTTTTTTGTATGCTCTGGGATGCTTCTAGGTTCTTCTGAACCTGGGCCCAGACTGTGCACAGTTCCCGATGAACGACCTCTACCTCGGGATTGTTGGAACTACCAGGTGAAACGGAGGAGAACCGTGGATTAAACCCAAAATTACAGAAAAAGTGGGAGACCCCTGACGAGTTACTGACCCGGTTATTAAGGGAAAATTCGGCGAGGGGAATGAATGAGACCCAATCATATTGACAGTCAGAGATAAAACACCTTAAATATTGTTCTAGAGACTGATTAGTCCTCTCAGTTTGGCCATTAGTTTTAGGATGGAAGGCAGAGGAGAAGGACAGATCAATCTCCAACTTTTTACAGAAGGCTCTCCAAAACAATGAAACAAATTGTACCCCTTTGTCAGAAACAATATTGACAGGGACCCCATGGAGACGCAGGATGTGTTTGACAAAAAAGGTAGCTAACGTCTTAGCATTGGGTAGTTTCTTGAGGGGCACAAAGTGTCACATCTTACTGAAGCGGTCTACTACAACCCACACCACCGACTTGCCTTGAGATGGAGGCAAATCGGTGATAAAATCCATGGAGATATGGGTCCAAGGTCTCTGGGGAATGGGCAAAGAACGTAGTAAGCCCGCTGGTCGGGACCTGGGAGTCTTGGACCTAGCACAAACTTCACAAGCGGCGACGTAGGCCTTAACGTCTTTAGGCAACCCAGGCCACCAATAGTTTCTGGCAATGAGGTGCTTGGTACCCAGGATGCCTGGATGACCAGATAGTGCGGAGTCATGATTTTCCCTAAGTACCCTTAGCCGGAATTGCAGTGGAACAAACAGCTTGTTCTCAGGAAGGTTCCCGGGAGCTGAACCTTGATCAGCCGCAATTTCAGAGACTAAATCAGAATCAATAGAGGAAATGATTATACTTGGAGGCAAAATACAAGCAGGATCATCCTCCGAAGGAGGGCTGGCCATGAAGCTACGCGACAGTGCATCAGCCTTAATATTTTCAGACCCAGCCCTATAGGTAACCAAAAAGTTGAATCTGGTAAAAAAATAACGCCCATCGAGCTTGTCTCGGGTTTAGCCTCCGGGCAGATTCTAGGAAAACCAGATTCTTGTGGTCGGTAAGGACCGTTACCTGGTGCCTAGCCCCCTCCAGGAAGTGGCACCACTCTTCAAATGCCCATTTAATGGCTAAGAGTTCGCGGTTGCCAATATCACAGTTACTCTCAGTGGGCGAAAACTTCCTGAAGAAGTAGGCACAGGGACGGAGATGGGTGAGGGACCTGGTACCCTGGGACAAGACAGCCCCCACTCCCACCTCGGACGCGTCAACATCCACGATAAATGGCTCCATTTGGTTGGGCTGAAGCAGCACCGGGGCCGAGATAAAGCACTTCTTAAGGACCTCAAAAGCCTGGACAGCCTCAGGAGGCCAGTGGAGGAGATCAGCACCTTTGCGAGTGAGATCCGTAAGAGGCTTAGCGATGACCGAGAAGTTAGCAATAAATCTCCTGTAATAATTAGCGAACCCCAAGAAACACTGTAACGCCTTCAGGGAGGCAGGTTGGACCCATTCCGCCACAGCCTGGACCATGGCGGGGTCCATGCGGAATTCATGAGGAGTGAGGATTTGACCCAAAAATGGTATCTCCTGCACCCCAAACACACATTTTTCAGTCTTCGCAAACAGTTTGTTTTCCCGAAGGACCTGGAGCACCTTCCTGACATGCTCAATGTGGGAGGACCAGTCCTTGGAAAACACAAGTATGTCATTAAGGTACACTACAAGAAATACACCCAGGTAGTCTCTTAAAATCTCATTTATGAAATTCTGGAAGACCGCGGGAACATTACACAACCCAAAGGGCATGACGAGGTATTCGAAATGACCTTCGGGCGTGTTAAACACAGTCTTCCACTCATCCCCCTCTTTGATGCGGATAAGGTTATAAGCCCCCCGTAGATCAAACTTAGAGAACCATTGGGCCCCCTGAACCTGATTAAAGAGATCAGGAATCAAAGGAAGGGGATACTGGTTCCTCACAGTGACCTTATTCAAGTTGCGGTAGTCAATGCATGGCCTAAGACCACCATCCTTCTTCCCTACGAAGAAGAAGCCAGCACCTACCGGAGAAGTAGAGGGGCGAATGTAACCCTTGGCCAGGCATTCCTGGATATACTCTCTCATGGCTTCATGTTCGGGACAAGAGAGATTAAATATCCTACCCTTAGGGAGCTTAGCTCCTGGTACCAAATCGATTGCGCAATCATATTCTCTATGAGGAGGTAACACTTCGGAGGCCTCCTTAGAGAAAACATCAGCGAAGTCCTGAACAAACTCAGGTAGCGTGTTCACCTCCTCAGGGGGAGAAATAGAATTAACAGAAAAACATGACGTCAAGCATTCATTACCCCATTTGGTAAGCTCCCCAGTATTCCAGTCAAACGTGGGATTATGCAACTGCAACCAGGGAAGGCCTAAAACCAAATCGGATGATAATCCCTGCATTAACAGTACAGAGCACTGCTCCAAATGCATGGAGCCAACAAGGAGTTCAAAAACAGGGGTATGCTGTGTAAAATAACCATTAGCAAGAGGAGTGGAGTCGATACCCACTACCGGGACAGGTTTAGGCAAATCAATGAAAGGCATAGCTAGAGACATAGCAAATTCCACAGACATGATATTAGCAGAAGACCCTGAATCCACGAAGGCACTGCCGGTAGCAGACCTACCACCAAAAGAGACCTGAAAGGGAAGCAAGATTTTATTAAGTTTCATATTTACGGGAAATACCTGTGCGCCCAAGTGACCTCCCCGATGATCACTTAGGCGCGGAAGTTTTACGGCTGCTTATTCTTACTTCTAGGACAGTTGTTCACTTGATGCTTGTCATCCCCACAGTAGAAGCAGAGACCATTCTTCCTACGGAACTCCCTACGTTGTTGGGGTGACACAAAGGCCCCGAGTTGCATAGGTACCTCCGAGTCTTCCGTGGAAGAACGACGCAACGGGAACCTCGGGAGGCATCATGGGGGAGTCAGAGGAGAAAACACCAAGACGTTCAAGTCGTCGTTCCCTGAGACGTCGGTCAAGTCGTACCGCTAAAGCCATAACCTGGTCTAGGGAGTCAGAAGAGGGGTAGCTAACTAGCAGGTCTTTCAGAGCGTTCGACAGGCCCAACCTAAATTGGCACCTTAAGGCAGGGTCATTCCACCGAGAAGCTACGCACCACTTCCTAAAATCAGAACAATACTCCTCAACAGGTCTCTTACCCAGAGTAGTGAACAAGCCGAGTCAAACCAGGAGTGTACGAGGTACCAAACGCAGAGCAGGAGAGTAGTCAGTAAGCCAGGGTCAATATGAAGCAGGGGCAAATAGTTCATGAAGCTGCAGCAGGGCCAGGAAACCAAACGAGAAGAATCACATGCAGGGAGGAACAGGAAAGGCAGGTATAAATAGACAGAGGGCGGGAGCTAGCTCCGTCTGGCCAGGCTGCGATAGGCTCTCCCACTCCTAGGCTTGCCATCCTGAGTGGTGGAAGAAGGAGTCAGTCTCACAGACATAGAAGCAGGAGCAGACTGATTACCTATGGGCGTTGATACAGAAGCTGTGCCTGGCAGATACTTTACAGCTGCATTGGGGGATGAACCACGCGTAGTGGGGGTATCTCTACTTCTTCTCCTTCATCGTCCACCTCTCCGACCGGGGTCTCACACGGCTGTCGGGAGAGTGCATCGGCGTTGGTATGGTTCTTACCGGGCTTGTACCGAATGGTATAGTTGAATCGAGCCAGTCGGGCTATCCATCGTTGTTCCATCGCCCCCAGCTTTTCCGTCCCAAGATACGCCAGGGGATTGTTATCCGTGTAAATTTCCTCTTGACTTCCGACCAGGTATTCGGCAAACCGTTCGGTCACGGACCACACGATGGCCAATAACTCAAGCCTGAACGAGCTGTAATTGGTTGGGTTACGTTCTGACGGCCGCAAGCTACGGCTACCATAGGCGATGACGCGCTCCACGTCTCCTTGGTGTTGGGCCAGGACTGCTCCCAGTCCCTTCAGACTGGCGTCAATGTACAGCCGGAATGGCTGGGTGAAGTCTGTAAACGCGAGGATGGGGGCTGTCACCAGCCGTGTCTTCAGCGCTTTGAATGCCGCTTGCTGTGGCTCCTGCCATTGCTCCACTATACTGGGGCTTCGGCTCCCCTTCTTTGGGTGTGTTGTCCACAGAGGAGTTGATTCAGAGGACTTGCAATTTTTGAGAAGTCTCGGATGTACCTCCGATAGTAACCGACCAATCCGAGATAGCCTCGTATTTCCGTGGTGTTCTGCGGAATGGCCCACTCCTGTATGGCTTTGATCTTATCTGGGTCAGGTGCAATTCCCGCTGCATTCACAACATGTCCTAGGTACTTGATCTGCCGGCGACCAAGTCGGCACTTGCTAGGTTTTAGTTAGAGGCCATATTTTCCCAATCGCTCCAACACGACCTGTAGATGTCGCAAATGTTCTGGGAAAGTCTTTGAGAAAATAACGATATCATCTAAGTAGATCAAGACTGACTCGTAGTTTAGATCTCCCAGACAATGCTCCATTAGTCGTTGGAAAGTACTGGGCGCATTAGTTAGGCCGAACGGCATCCGGTTAAATTCGAACAAACCTGACGGAGTAATGAACGCCGTCTTCTCCTTATCCTCTTCCTTCATGGGTACCTGCAAATACCCACTGGCTAAATCGAGTGTCGTATGGTATCGCGCCTCCTGCATGGCTGTTAAGGATTCCTCCACTCGTGGCAGGGGGTAGGCGTCCCGATGAGTACAAGCGTTCAACTTGCGGTTATCCACACAAAACCGGGGCGATCCATCCTTCTTCCTTACCAGGACAATCGGGGCTGCCCATGGGCTCTGACTTTCTGTGATCATTTGCCCGTCTAACATCTTCTGCAGGAGTTCTTTTACCTCCCGATACAGAGCGGGAGGTATATTGTGTTATCGCTCTCTGATGGGAGGCGCCGTCCCCCGTGTGAATCCCATGTTCGATGGTAGTGGTGCATCCAAAGTCCTCTTCATGCTGAGCGAAAACCCAGCCGAAGCGTTGCAGAAGCGTCCTCAGTTGCTCCTCCGACTTGGTATCCGGGGCTATTCCGTCCAGTTCGAGTTGGCGGCACAGTCGATCAGTCTGCTTGTTCACGTCGGCCTCACTCCTTTCATCTCTTGACGATGCCTCTTTTAAAGTTTCGGCCATGGTCGGATCCGTCACGTCCTCGGGCCTAACCATCTCAACATTAGCTAGCACCGTGCCGGCCGGTATCTCGACCACCCCTTCGGTCGGATTCAGCACTCTGATGGTCGCCATTCCTTTGGTGATCCGACACACCGTTCTTCCTACCACCCAGGGTGGCGTACTCTTGAGACTTGGGTTCCACCATGACCATGGCATCCCTTAAGCGATGATGAGTCCCTACGGAGAGGGGAATGGTGACTTCCTGTAGAGGTGGTACTTGCAGCACCGACCCCACTCGCCCCTGTAGCGTCTTCAAGTCAGCCTGTCGTTGGCAGATTTGATGCACATGAAATAAAGCTTGCCGGGCGGTCCGATCGGTTGCCAGCTCCTCCCACCGGCTACCGCTCGTCTCGTTGAACATCATGCCATGTATTTCCTGCAACACATTCATGCCAATTATAACAGGTATACCCGGCCTTGCACAATTATGTACTACCACAATACCAGCACGGGGAAAATTACGATTAAACACTTCTAATTCTAACCACGTAACACCGGCAATAGGAATTGGCAGGCTATTAGCCGCCGTAAGTTCAATCCAAGGGGCTTCTAGAGTCTGTCGACCTTGGAACTGTTCATGGAACAACTGATAAGTCATGGTGGTTACCTCCGAACCAGTGTCAATAAGGCAAGGAACGTTAACCCCCCCGATCATGGCTGTAACTACGGGGCATTTTCCTGTCAAAAGTTCCACCCTTCCTTTCGGGCCCGTCGATGGAATGCCCGCAGCTTGGCCCTCAGCGGCGGGGTACCTTAGTTTAAAGGTGGCTGTTCCCGTCTTGGATAGCGTCTCACCCTGCACTCTCTGGCGAAATGACCCGGCTGATCACACTGCCAACAGCGTCGAGGCCCTCCTTGTGTCGATCTGGGTGACCGAAGGAGCTGTTCCGGTCGATCGGCCATTACTCTCAATTGGGCGACATCCGTCTTTAATTCCCGGATAGCTTCCTTGACATCCCGGGGCGAACTCGGTGAACACTGCTTCTGGTCGTCCGTCACCTTTCGGAGATGGCTCGGGGGTACCCACATTTTGAAGGGCCATACTAGCCTCTCCCAACTCCTCTCGATGAACTTCAAGCACTTCTCGTAACACCTCACTCATCGTGGCGGTGGGGGTTACCTGGACGAGGTCTCTCGCGGCGCGCCTCAGGGTCCGGCTGTCCAGCCCGGATACAAACTGGTCTCGCACTATTCGGTCCGGCTCTGTTACGGCTGCGCACCCCGCGGGGTCCTTCCTTACTAGTCGACTCCACATTCCTTGTAATCCTACCGCAAATTGCTGGAGTGATTCCCCGTTCCTCTATACCCTGGTATAGAATTTCTTCCGGAGATCGGCGACTGACGTGACGTCTCCATAGAGGGATTCCAATCGGCTGATGATTGCTTCTAGCGTGTCGCGGTGTTCTAGCGGTAAAACCAAGACAGCTTGTCTCGCGCCCCCTTCGAGTGAGTTGAATGCCAGGTTGGCTTGGTGGGTCACAGGTACCTGGAATAACCGAGCCGCAGTACGAACTAGTTCCGTCCAGTCTGTGATCGATACACTCTTTCCGTCAAACTTGGGAATGTTCATTAGGGCGGCCCCCATGGGTATCATGACGGTCAGGGTCGGCGGTAGTGTCCCGCTGCTGGACGGTTCCATCGCGGCGAGGTTTCGTATCCTGCCGACTACGCCAATTTATGTAGGAGGGATCACCATTGTCGGTAACACAATTCACGAGACACACTCCTTGGTACAACTCCTTTACTGTTATAAACACGTACAAAGATTTGTCTCTTCTCTCCAACTCGTACAATAACTTCTCTTCAGCGATAACACGTACAGACACTACTCTTTAGTAGAGCAGACAGGAACCCTGAGGTTGGGGACTTCGATCCCGCTGGAAGTCCCCCGGAGAGATGTTGTGCCTGACGCCACGTTGCCAGGCTTGGCTACGGACACGCCGCTGTCAGTCACGGTGGGAGCTACCCGCTACTGGCAGCCTACCCTAGGGTAAGAGTCACACTCTCGGCCCACGGGTCGCGTCGTGGGAATCAGCGAACTACCGTACCTACTAGCACCGTCACGGGTCCTGGCGGAGCTATCCGCTACCTTTCATGACAAACCCTCTCTCTCCTCAGTCGGTGGTCCGAACGGTGGACCCCCTAGGGCGCAACTGAACTGGCGGGTTGACGCTAAGGTTTACACAAGTCCAGCTAATAGTCCAATAAAGTCCCGTCAACCCGACCGTTCCTTCTGTCTGCTCCTGATCCAACTTTATTCATCAACAACAGTTCATGCACGTAGTACAGTTATTTACACTCTGGGGGACACGTAGGAACACTGGCGCGGTTAATGAGATAGCAAGTCTGCCCTGCCTTTGGGCCTAGCTCAGGATGAGTTGTTTGTCCCTGTTAGGACTAGTCTTCTGTGCGTACGGTGGCGGTATTTAGCGAGGGACGTCACTCCTGGGAACAGTCACTGGCTATGACAAAGGGGCACTTTCTCTCAGACGGGACTCTAGCTCCTGGTCAGGGGTCTTAAGGTCTGGGACCGGTACCTGTGGCTGTTGGCACACTCCTTGTGCTCCGGCTGGTCCTCTGTCCTCCTGAATGGCTGTGGAAGAAGCAAACGTGCTGTTCTCTGTCCTCTTTCTCCAAAGGCTGCAGTGGGGAGCCCACGTGCTGTCAGGCTCCTGCTTTCTCTCTACAAGCGGCCTTCCCTGCAGCTCTCACTTCTCCTGTCCGGACCCCTGTTCTGCAGTCTCTCTCTACTCCTGTCCGGGCACCTGCTCTGCTATCCCTCTCCTCTCTCTTCTTCACTCGCCGGCACCCTACTCTGTCCTCTGTCCTCCCGTCCCTCTATTCCTCCGCTCAGTCCCGCCTCTTCCTTTCCCTTCCCGCGCGCACACACTCTCCTCCTCCGTCCTTCCTCGCCTCTTACGTCACGGCCCCTACTCTTCCTTCTCTCCTTGCTTGCATCGCGAGACTTCTCATCCATCCGCCGGAGCGTCTGCTCGCGGCTGTCGGCAAAGCGGCCGTTTCCATGGCGACCAGGACGCTCCTCCGCCCGGCCCCCGGACTCCAGTTCAAAAGATCGGCTGCGAGTTCCTGCGTGTCCCCCCCCCCCCCGAGAGGACAGGTAAGTGCACCCCTTACAGGCTATATGGCAAAATCTACAGGGGGGCACTATACTGTGTGGGGGCCACTAAGCGGACATTATACTGTGTAGGGGTACTACAGGTGGCATAATACTGTGGGCACAATTAGAGGACAAAATTCTGTGTCCTTGAAGTGGTTGTAATATATTATTATTATATTATATGGGGGCACTAAAAGGGCATTATAATTTTTTTATGGGGCATTTTTCTTTAATGATGGGGTGGGGCGCCGAAAGATCATTTCGCACAGGGCGCCATCTATCCTAGGGCCGGCCCTATTGGTACTTTCATTCTGTATTCCCTCTTGTGTGGAGTGATGAATGCTCCTGTTTTAGCTGCATCCAATATGCATTCAATGGCATTATAAGATCGTACATTATATTTTGTAAATGAATTTATAGCTTACTTCTTGGGATCTCAGATTTATAGTCTATGATATTAGCCTATGTTTTCTCATAATAACAGTATTATCACCAGCCATTAGTTGGTTTTATCCATTTCGAATTTATTTTCTAACATCAGTCTATGCATAATAATACCATCTGCACATGATTTTTCTTATGGTTATATATACAACTATTGTTTATTCATTTGTTTGGTTTTTTAGGTATGTAATCAGCAACATTTATCATTACATTGTCTCATGACGATGTGACTTGCATTGATTAGTTATAAAACGCAATTAAGGTACACCATCGTAACTCACTGAATGTCCCCTTCTATGAATACTCACATTTTTTCATTCTGCAACTCTGCTGTTCTGTCTATTACCATTATCAACTATCAGTGGGCTTTAACTGATTTAATTTGATGCTCTTTCTATCAGCAAATACAGCTTGTTTTGCATACTATATTAGACCATATTCACACTCACCGAGCTGTGTTAACGTGCATTTTTTTCATCAGCTCTTTATCCGTTGCGGTTCGCTCGGCCACAGAGATGTTTCTCTGTGATCTGACAGGTTATCTGATGCATTTTTGGGTTTATATCTTTGAGCCATTCGTTTCCATTTATATTAACTAATTTACCTAATATAATGTGCATTTGTTTTAGACCGATAGATTTCTTGAATTATTATTAACACAAGTGATTTGAATTATCACAGACCATGTATATTCTATAATATTACAGCATCTTTGATCTTTCTTCATTTCTGTTTTAATCTCTTTATATCTTCTCACACTTTTTAATGTTTCGATTTGTCAACATGTCATGTTTGCTTTTCATGTATGTATAAGTACTGACAAGGCCGTGTGTCTCAGTCTCTTTCGTATGCACTCATTTAAGATATACGGGTTTACCATCTACCATCATCAACGCTATTGTTACACTCATACTCGTTATTTTTCTTATTATATTATACCAACATTGTATTTTTAATATACATATGATGGCTAGGTTTTGAACTAGTTTTGGTTCGTATCCATTCACCCTATTAGCCACTCCTTAATCTCTTGGTATCTACCAATTACCAGCATTTGCATATTGGCCTCTCCCGCTAATTGATCAGCATATAAGGATATCTCAGACACACGGTCTTTAACTCATTTGCCATGACTAAGAACGCAGACTGCGTTCGAAACGCGTAGGCTCAGGTTCAAGCCCTGACTACTCACACCTTGGGACTGCGTCTCCCTTCTGTTTTATTTTTTCTCCAATAAACTTGGGACTTCGGTTTCCCTTTTAACTCACCATCAGCGCTGGATCAATTCTTCTCTACAATTGCTGTCTTACACCGCGGGCCGTCGCGGGGATCCGATTGACGCTGTCTGGAGACGCACACTGGTGAGCTGGAGGTTCTCTCCCTTTTCTATATCTATCTATCTATCTATTTATCTATCTATCTATCTATCTATCTATCTATCTATCTATCTATCTATCTCATATCTATCTATCTATCTATCTATCTATCTATCTATCTATCTATCTATCTATCTATCTGTCTGTCTGTCTGTCTATCTATCTATCTATCTATCTATCTATCTATCTATCTATCTATCTATCTATCTATCTATCTATCTATCTATCTATCTATCTATCTACAGAAATACAAAAATAGGCAGCACACCATAGATGAAGTGAAAAAAGGGTACTTTATTGGCCCCAAGTGCGACGTTTCAGCTCTATCCACTAGAGCCTTTCTCTATCTATCTATCTATCTATCTATCTATCTATCTATCTATCTATCTATCTATCTATCTATCTATCTATCTATCTATCTATCTCATATCTATCTATCTATCTATCTATCTATCTATCTATCTATCTATCTATCTATCTATCTATCTATCTATCTATCTATCTATCTATCTATCTATCTATCTCATATCTATCTATCTATCTATCTATCTATCTATCTATCTATCTATCTATCTATCTATCTATCTATCTATCTATCTATCTATCTATCTATCTATCTATCATGTCCACCATCCAGCAGCACCAGTCAGGAATACAGGTGGGTGCACGTCCCAGGAGCCCGATCACTGCTCCCAAATCCTCAATATTCGTCCAATAAGAGACAGCACTCCAATTTGTGATAGGAAAAAACGGCTTTTTATTAGCCCCTGTGCGACGTTTCGGCTCTTTACATGGAGCCTTTCTCAAGCATACAAACAGTGTAAAGCATGTGCTATATATGGAGACCACACAACTGGTCTCATTAGGCAAGTGATTTAACATAAAACATAAATAAGTACAAAGATACAGTCATGTTGCATCAGTAAAAGTTATAAAATACAAAGAAGTGCCATTGTGTATATATGATGGTCCTCTATATACAGGGAAGTGCCATTGTGTATATATGATGGCCCTCTATATACAGGGAAGTGCCATTGTGTATATATGATGGTCCTCTATATACAGGGAAGTGCCATTGTGTATATATGATGGTCCTCAGATCAATCCGGGCCATCCAGTTTACAGCAGAAAAATGCTAATTGGTGAACAACTTTAAAAAAAGTGCAGGTGCACATAATATAACAAATTAAAAACATGAGCCTTGTGTTTACCTCGGATCCATGTGTTCGGGTTGTAGTTCCGGCGCCTGAAAAGTGGGGTGGCGACTATCTATGACAGAGTAGTCTCTTGCTACAGCGCACTTTTGTGCATGCGCAGTACCACTATGAGGCAGGCGGCGGCCATCTTAGTACAGCATACAAGGCCAACAGCGGCCATGGTTGTATAATCTTATTGTCAAAATGAAAACTTTATTCTAGGAACCGTGCACACAGTCGGTTGCGTCCATGTACAGCAAAAAGGGAACTTAGAAGATACCAAAAAAATGCAATTTAGTGGAGATAACAGGGAATACACCCAGTCACCAATCATAACTGCACTGTGAGGTATAGACTAGTAACTAAGAGTCAAAAATATGTTGCGTTGAAGATGCGCATATAAATGAGAGCAGTTGATAGAGACTTAAGGTAGCCATTTATAGATAAAAAATGGCAAAATAAAAAGGGAAGACAATCACCATACATATCCAGAAAGGATTATGATGATTATGGTAATGTTACCCCTGGGAAGATAGCAAAAAAAATTAAAAAATTATTTCTAAAAACGCATGAAAAACGCATGGTGTGCACAATATCCTTAAAAAAATAATTTTTTTTATTTTTTTTTTTATTTTTTTATCTCCAAAAATTTTTTGGGGCAGATATATTCATATATAAAGTATTATTTAATGCAATTGAATAAGATACCATAAGAAGCAAATCATAACAATGTGATAAAGATTGTCCGATACCCCGAAATTGTGGATCCAAGGTAAAACACAGGTGATACTTGATATTTTCTGTTTATCAGAGATCTGGAAGAAATGAAATAGATAAGGTTACAAATTTGGTAGATTTTACACTGGTTCATATACAGGAAGACCTATGAACAATACATCCCCACGGTGTGTAAGCAAATCCCTAGACTACACCGTGCGTTATGAAGTCAACATTGAGCCCCCTAGGTCTCAATGTTTGCAATCTCTCAATCCATTGAAGCTCTCTATATTTGAGAGATTTAATACGGTCTCCACCTCTACGTAACATTGGTACATGGTCTATCAAATATACTCGTATATCTTTTTCCGTGTGTCCAGCTTCTATATAATGCTTGGACACAGGAAGGTCCATACGTTTTTTGCGGATCGTGTAGCGGTGTTGATTTAACCGTGTTTTGAATTCGAGCGAAGTTTCTCCAACATAGAGGAGGTGGCATGGACATTCTAGTACATATATGACATGGTCTGAGTTACAATTTAAGTAGAACCTAATATCATATGTTCGTTTCGTCTGGGGATGGATAAATTGTGAGCCCTTTCGAATCAGAGGGCAATGACACAATTCAGACACGGAAAACAGCCTGTTTTGCTTTTGGTAAAATACGTTTGTCTGTGCGCTCTACCAGGGCCTATATCAGAGTGTACTAATCTGTCCTGAAGATTAGGTGACCTACGGTAGGAAAAAAGAGGATTACTCTTAATTTCAGGAATATGCGGTAGACGATGTCTCAGGATGGGCCAGTATTTTAAAAGGATTTTATTAACACTATCACTATTTTCAGCAAAGGTGCTCACAAACGGTATGCGAGCAGGCAATAACCCTCGTTTTCTAGTCTGTAATAGTGTGTCCCTTTCCATAACTCCCACCTTAGCTCTTTGTTGTCTAAGGGGTGCTGATGGATAGCCTCTCTGAACAAATTTATCCTCAATTTTTTGAAGAGTACCCTCCAGTTTATCCTCCACATTGGTAATACGTTTACCACTAATAAATTGGCTTATCGGGAGACTTTTAATCATAGAACGTGGATGGTTACTGTTAAATACTAACAGATTGTTTTTATCAGTTTTCTTAACAAACATTTCTGTAGTAAGGGTACCTTCATGGATTCCAACCGTCACATCCAAAAATTGGATGGACGAAACTGAGCTGACTAGAGTGAATTTGACTGTAGGGTCAATCGTATTTAAAAACATATGGAAGTCCTGTAGTTCACCACTGCTGCTGTCCCATATGAGGAAGACGTCGTCTATGTATCGCCACCACCTCAGCACATGGCCGAAGTGGTGGGAAACATAGACGAACGACTCCTCAAGGTATCGCATATACGTGTTCGCGTACGTTGGGGCCACATTGGACCCCATCGCCGTGCCCTGAATTTGAACATAAAAACTGTCTCGGAACAAGAAATAATTCTCAGTCAGGACAATCTCTAATAAGTCAAGAAATAATTTTTTTGCCACTGTAGTGTAACTAGTCTGTTGTAAATATAGGCTCATAGCCTGTAATCCATTTTCATGTGTAATTGACGTGTACAAACTAACAACATCAAATGATGCTAAAATGACTTGTTGATCCTGTGGTATATATACCTCTTTGAGTTTGTTCAAGAAGTCTGACGTATCCTGGATATATGAGAGGGCCTCTGTGGAAAAGGTCCTCAGAATTCTATCCAGGAAGTTGGCTATATGGCTAAAGATAGAATCAGTGCCCGAGACTATAGGTCGTCCTGGGGGATCAACCAAGGACTTGTGTATTTTAGGTAACGTGTATAATACTGGAGTCCTAGGATTCTCTATATTTAAATAATCAAAGTTTTTTTTTATCAATCACATTATTTTGTAGGGCCTCATCCACAATATTTTGTATACGTCTCTTAATCCGAAATTTAGGATCAAAGCTCAATTTTTTATACACATCAATGTCACTCAGCTGTCTATTGATTTTAGCTTCATATTGGGTCGTGTCCATGATGACCACAGCACCACCCTTGTCTGCGGGCTTGATGGTGATGTGGTCATCATGGACCAGAGCCTGTAGTGCAGTTATATCATCCCCAGTCATATTAGGATGTTTGAAATAAATATTCTTACTAGTATTTTTTAGATGTTCAACATCTCTCCTGACAGCAGAAATAAAGGCATCAAGAGCAGGAATATAGTTATTTGGTACAAAATTACTTTTGTTATACAATTTTACATCATCCAAACATATCTCAGAATTCCTTACCCTAGTGACAGGTACTTGCTCAGCAAACCAACACTTTAATTTAATAGAACGAAAAAACTGGCTCAGATCGCTATCCAATTGGATCCAATCCGTGTGAGATGACGGACAAAATGAGAGTCCCTTGTTGAGAACTGATTTTTCCGCAGGACTCAGGATTCGGGATGATATATTGACCACTAGGTCTTCTTCTTCTGTATAGCTCCTCGTGTCATCAATGGTTGTGCTTTTGGAATCTTGATTCCTCTTGAGTTGGTGATGTCTCCTCCCGCCTCTCCTGATGGTTTTGGAGCCCGTGTGGGGGTTCCTAAAAAAGGTGAGGATAGGTTATCCGTGGTTTGTTGTTTCAAATCTTGAGGTCTCCTTCGTTGTTTCTTGTTGTCAAACAATTGATTTGAATATTTTCCTCGTTGGTCATCGTTCCAATTGTAGACATGACCTCTGCGATAATCCTCGCTATCGCGCTGCCACTTCCTCCTTTTTACTTCCTCTTGTTCACCTTTGAATTTATCCGATGTTTTTTTTAAATCGGATGAAAATTTCTCGTATTCATGTGTCTCTAACAGGGAGACAAGGTTACGATCAACTTCAGTGAGTGATATTGAGACCGTAGTGATTTCCTGTTTAAGATACTCAATATTTAACAACATCACATCAAAGGAATATTTGTTTGAAAGATGCTGTAGCCGGTTACAATGTAACTCACTCTGTGAGAACAAATTGGGTTTGAGGGTGGACCTCAGACCCCTGGGGATCATCTTAGACTTGTAGTATGCCCCCAACGTAGTAACATGTAATCGTAGAGAGATCAAACGCTTGGTTTCATTTTCCATCCTGCGTTTAAACTCCACAACGGACGGTGTCTTCAAAAAACCTGCCTCTCCCTCCAGATCTTGCAGGATGCGATGAGCATCGGCCTCCGTGTAACAGAAATTATCAGGGGCTGTTGTAGTATCAACAATGTCCAACATGATTAGGAAAGGTTACTGTGCTTACTGGTAAATCGCTTATGTAGAATGTCCACCATCCAGCAGCACCAGTCAGGAATATAGGTGGGTGCACGTCCCAGGAGCCCGATCACTGCTCCCAAATCCTCAATATTCGTCCAATAAGAGACAGCACTCCAATTTGTGATAGGAAAAAACGGCTTTTTATTAGCCCCTGTGCGACGTTTCGGCTCTTTACATGGAGCCTTTCTCAAGCATACAAACAGTGTAAAAGCATGTGCTATATATGGAGACCACACAACTGGTCTCATTAGGCAAGTGATTTAACATAAAACATAAATAAGTACAAAGATACAGTCATGTTGCATCAGTAAAAGTTATAAAATACAAAGAAGTGCCATTGTGTATATATGATGGTCCTCAGATCAACATGGACTGAACATGGACCAAAAGAAGCGAAGGCGAGAGTTGTCTCAGGAGATTAGAAAGAAAATGATAGACAAACATGTTAAAGGAAAAGGCTAGAAGACCATCTCCAAGTAGCTTGATGTTCCTGTTACTACAGTTGCACATATTATTCAGAAGTTTATGGTCTATGGGACTGTAGCCAACAGCCCTGGATGTGGTCGCAAGAGAAGAATTTATGACAAATTGAAGAGATGGATAATACGAATGGTAACCAAAGGCCCCAGAACAACATCCAAAGAGATTAGACCATACTTGCCAACTGTCCCGAATTTATAGAAATAGTCCCGGCAAATTACTGTTCCGGGACTTGTCCCGGCAACTACTACATTCAATTGTATCTGCGTCCTGAGTATACTATGGCAGAGCAGGAAACTATCCGCGTCCTGCTTTGCCATTCACTCCTTTTGGAGCAAAATCCCCGGCTAAAGCGTTGCAGACGCCCTGGTGTGGGTTTCCGCTGCAGGTGGTGCCACTGACGTCACTGCCCTTATATGGGCAATAAAGTCAGGGGCTCCTCCTGGAGCGCCGGAATCCCCGGCCAAAGCATTGCCGACGCCTGGCCCGGGATTCTGCTCATAGAGGAAGTCACAATGGCTCTATCTACCGGGAGGGGGAGGGTGGGTACTATCTACAGGGGGAGTATGTGGAACTATCTACTGGGGGAGTATGTGGCGTTATATACAGGCGGAGTATGTGGCACTATCTACAGGGGGAGTACGTGGCACTATCTAAATGAAGAGGGAATATGGGGCACTATATACAGCAGGAGTGTGTGGCACGATCTACAGGGGGACTACGTGGCACTATATACAGGGGGTGTTTGTGACACTATATACAGGGGGAGTTTGTGGCACTATCTACGGGGGGAGTATGTGGCACTATCTACTGGGGGAGTATGTGGCACTATCTACAGGGAAATTCTGGAAAGCCATGACCAATAATCACAATTACCCGATAAACCACCCCCCATAAGACACACTGCCACACCGTGGCATGCTTAATAAAAACGTCTGAAAATACGGAGCGGTTTTCAGAGAAAATAGCCTCCGATTTTCAGGCTTCTTTTAATTTGGAGCTTCTTTTGAGGTGTTTTTTTGAGGCGTTTTTCATAGTGTTCAATGGAAAATCAGCTAAAAGAAGCGCCTCAAGAAGTGACATGCTACTTCTTTTTACGGAGCATCGTTTTACGCTCCGTTTTTTTAAAACAGGCGTAAAAAGACGCACCGTATGAACTAAATGCTGTTTTTCCCATTGGTTTAAATGGGCAGATGATTGTTGGCGTTCAGCTTCTGTTTTTTCAGAAATTTTTCGAGGCGTAATTGCCCCGAAATACACCTGAAAACACTGCGTGTGAACATACCCTCAGTTTCCCCGGAATTTAAAAAAAAATGTTGCCAACTATATTAGTTGTGTATTCCAAAGTCAAGGTACATCAGTGTCAGATCACACGATAGATGGATGGATGGATGGATGGATAGATATGAGATAGGTATGTATACATGGACATTGCACACTACTACTTCTCTTGTCCTATATGCTGGGTGTTATTCTCCGCTTATTATGTTGGTCACTGCAGGCTACCCACATCCTCAGTAGTCACAGCAGGCTCCCCATGTCCCCAGTAATCACCACAGGCCCCATATGTCCCCAGTAGTGACAGCAGGCCCCACATGTCCCCAGTAGTCACAGCAGGCCCCATATGTCTCCCACAGCAGGCACTCCATGTTTCCAGTAGTTACAGCAACATTCCTTCCAGCCCACCTCCCTCTCAGTAGTCACAGCCGCATTGTTTGACAGCCGCTGTGTGCTTACTCTGCCCTGATGGATCACTCTGTGATCACTGAGAGATGGGGCTGTATGCAGTCTGTATTCTGATTTATGCATTTCACACCCGGTCCCTGAATGCGTAAACTACAGGGAGCAAAACCCTGTGGCAAGCTCCATCTTTTCAGCTGACCTGGCAACCAAGATTTATCAAGTCCTCAAGAAAACATATTTATTATCTACCACTAGGGGGAGGAGGGAGACCCTTTTTGAGTGTTCACACAATGCAGATTTTGCCTGCATTTTTTAAGCCAAAACCAGAATTGGATCCAGGAGAGCAGACCTATAAGGCCTTCCTTTATATATTTCTTCTGTGTAGGTTCCATGTCTGGTTTTAGCTTAAAAAATACATGCAAAATCTATCATCCCAGGAACTGCCTGTACCCTAAATACTGTAACTCCCTCTGCTATCCTCCCAGGAACTGTCTGCACTCTCTATATCGTAACTCTGTCTGCTATCCTCCCAGGAACTGTCTGCACTCTCTATACTGTAACTCCCTCTGCTATCCTCCCAGGAACTTTCTGCACTCTATACTGTAACTCCCTTTACTATCCCCCCAGGAACTGTCTGCACAATCTACACCGTAACTCCGTCTGCTATCCTCGCAGGAACTGTCTGTACTCTCTACGCTGGAACTCACTCTGCTATCCTCCCAGGAACTGTCTGTACTCTCTATACTGTAATTCCCTCTGCTATCCCCCCCAGGAACTGTCTGCACTCTCTATACTGTAACTACCTCTGCTATCCCCCACAGGAACTGTCTGCACTCTCTATACCTTAAGTCCATCTGCTATCATCCCAGGAACTGCCTGCACGCTCTATAATGTAACTAGCTCTGCTATCCTCCCAGGAGCTGCCTGTACTCTCTATACGTTAACTCTCTCTGCTATCCTCCCAGGAACTGTCTGCACTCTCTATACCCTAACTTCCTCTGCTATCCTCCCAGGAACTGTCTGCACTCTCTATACTGTAACTACCTCTGCTATCCCCCCCCCCAGGAACTGTCTGTACTCTCTATACTGTAAGTCCCTCTGCTATCTCCCAGGAACTGTCTGTACTCTCTATACCGTAACTCCCTCTGCTATCCCCCCCAGGAACTGTCTGCACTCTCTATACTGTAACTACCTCTGCTATCCTCCCCCCCCCCCCAGGAACTGTCTGTACTCTCTATACTGTAAGTCCATCTGCTATCATCACAGGAACTGCCTGCACTCTCTATACTGTAATTCCCTCTACTATCCTCCCAGGAACTGTCTGCACTCTCTATACTGTTACTCCCTCTGCTATCCTCCCAGGAGCTGCCTGTACTCTCTATACTGTAACTACCTCTGCTATCTTCCCAGGAACTGTCTGTACTCTCTATACTGTAACTACCTCTGCTATCCTCCCCGGAACTGTCTGCACTCTCTATACTATAACTCTCTCTGCTATCCTCCCAGGAACTGTCTGTACTGTCTATACCGTAACTCCCTCTGCTATCCCCCCAGGAACTGTTTGTACTCTCTATACTGTAAGTCCATCTGCTATCATCCCAGGAACTGCCTGCACTCTCTATACTGTAATTCCCCCTACTATCCTCCCAGGAATTGTCTGCACTCTCTATACTGTAACTAGCTCTTCTATCCTCCCAGGAGCTGCCTGTACTCTCTATACGTTAACTCTCTTTGCTATCCTCCCAGGAACTGTCTGCACTTTCTATACTGTAACTCCCTCTGCTATCCTCGCAGGAACTGTCTGCACTCTATACTGTAACTCCCTCTACTATCCTCCATGAACTGTCTGAACTCTTTATGCTGTAACTACCTCTGCTATCCTCCCAGGAACTGTCTACACTCTCTATACTGTATCTCACTCTGCTATCCTCCAGGAACTGACTGCACTTTCTATGCTGTAACTACCTCTGCTATCCTACCATGAACTGTCTGCACTCTCTATACTGTAACTACCTCTGCTATCCTCCCAGGAACTGTCTGCACTGTCTATACTGTAACTCCCTCTGCTATCCTCCTAGAAAATGTTTGCACTTTCTATACGGTAACTCCCTCTACTATCCTCCCAGGAACTGTCTGCACTCTCTATACTGTAACACCCTCTGCTATCCCCCAGGACGGCCTGTACTCTTACATTACATCACTCAGCCCTGCACCTGATGTGACACTGGCGTCTGCCTCCACCACCATAGGGCTATAGGGTGCAGTGATAGACGCAGAACTGGTGTCCTCGCTGTCAGAATAATTTTCGCCTCGGACGCAGTTTCATTATCACTTCCAGAGCTGCCGGATAATAACAATGTGTAGGTTTGCTCTGCACTAAACATTCTATGAGCCATTTTATTATGACAAGTTATTAAACTTTATTATATTGTTTTGCATTTTATTTCTCTAATAATGGCGTACAAGACCTAAATACAACTATCCGTACAAATCAGTAATCGGAGGATAACCCTAAGACGACTAAAATGCTTTATTTTATTACATACACAGTGATAAGACATGCACCATGTTCTGTTCATTATATAAGGTGAGGAGTTGGTTTTATTATATGGTACGTCAGTGGGATGGGGATTTTAATATGTGATTAATAACGGCCTGTCCAGGTTTATAAGAAACATTTCACAGATATAAAACAGAGGATTATACATTTTATCCATAACTACTAAAGAAGTAAAGATCGCTCCGAAACGCGTCAAGCAGTTCTATTTGTATTCGTTGCTCCACCATTTCTGCCCAATATAATCACCACATAACGGTAGTAGTCACTATAGAAAACAGCATCCTATTATTGGAGATCTGTAAATTGTCAGGTCCTATGAAGTATTAATATAAAGAATACACTGAATGACCGGACATCAACCAATGCATTAGATACACAGATATCGACAGTCCGCGGCACTACAAGCTTCAGTGCACCTAAAAATGTAAGACGGAGCATGTGCCAGTGAAATGCAGCGGCCAGTGAGACATACACAAGTGGTGAGTAGTGGTTTTGGCGTTTCATCACATCCACATCACATGCCCAACTGCAAGATAACACAAAGATCTTCCAGGATCGGGGGTGCAATCCATTTACCGCATACCACAGCCGACCAGCCGATACCGAATGTATTATGTAATATAGGGATAACTTTTACACCGGGCTTATTTGAATTTTTCATTCATGGGTAAAATTTATTCCCGAACTTGTAACAAATATTCCACACAGAAGTTATTATTAGTCACATCGTACGATCTAAATTATTGCCATAACTTCTCCATAACCATTCGAATACTGCAATTGGTGTTTATGTCTAAAACTAACTCATATACAAAAAAAGATTTATCATACCAGAAAACGTTATAAATACTTTACATTACTTATTGTCACGATCTGTGGGTATGTGGACCCACTGGGTCGTACCGCCGTAGCGGTATAGCAGTGGCCAAACAGGGTACAAAGTCAATGTCTATTGTTTGGATAAGCACCTTGGCGTTCATGCCTTTCTTGGTGAGGTTAGAGATGGGAGCGGGCAGTGAGGAGAAGTTTGGGATGAACTGTCGATAAAAGTTGGCAAATCCCAAGAAACGCTGTATAGCCCTTAAGCCTTGCGGACGGCCTTTACCTTCTCAGGATCCATCTTGAGACCCTGATCCGAGATAATGTAGCCAAGGAAAGGTAGACACTTTCTCTCAAACACGCACTTCTCCATCTTGGCATACAGACGATTCTCCCTTAATCGCAGCAAAACTTGACGGACATGTCTCTGATGAGTCACTGGATCTGGGGAAAAAATCAGAATGTCATCGAGATAGACCACAACACAGACATAGAGGAGATCTCGGAAGACGTCATTGACAAACTCTTGGAAAACCGCAGGAGCGTTACACAGACCGAAGGGCATTACCAGGTATTCATAATGCCAGTCTCGAGTGTTAAATGCCGTCTTCCATTCGTCACCCCGGCGAATCCCGATTAGGTTGTACGCCCCACGCAGGTCTAGTTTAGAATTTTTTTTGGCTCCTGGTATGCGATCAAACCGTTTTGAAATCAATGGCAATGGATATCTATTTTTTACCGTGATCTGGTTGAGACCCCGGTAGTCGATGCAGGGTCGAAGAGATCAGTCCTCCTTTTTGACAAAGAAGAACTTGGCCCCGGGATGCGTCAGGAACCAGTTCAATAGGGCAGTCATACGCCCGGTGTGGGAGTAGCGTCTCCGCCTCCCTCTTGCTAAAGACATCCGCAAACTTTGAGTAGTGAGAAGACAATCCTGCCAATGACCGAGACTGGGGAGACTGGGCCGGATGGATTTGACCAAGGCAACGGTTGAGGCACTCGGCACCCCACTGGAGAACCTCTCCAGAATTCCAGTTCAGAACTTTGGGCATGGAGTCGGAGGAAGGGCAGACCCAACAGCACAGGGTTGACAGTCCTGGGCAGGACAAAAAATGAGATGAGCTCAGAATGAAGGGCTCCCACTTGGAGCTTCAGTGGTTTTGTCACAGATACAATAGGGTCTGGCAGAGGCAGTCCATTTGCTGAGGCAACGATCAAAGGCCTCTCCAGAGGGGTTGTGGGCAACTGGAGAAGATCCACCAGGTCTTTCATAATGAAGTTAGCTGCAGATCCAGAGTCCAGATAGGCAGAGACCCGGTGCATTCTCTCGCCGGACACTATGGTCACGGGGATGGACAATTTGGAAGAAAGTCCCTTCTCACCCAGAGTTGTCTCTCCATCCAACCCTAGGTTCTGGGGCTTTTGGGGGCACAGACGCACAAGATTGCCTCTGAGGCCACAATACAGACAAAGTTCCGAGGTGCATCTGCGTTGTCTCTCCTGGATAGAGAGTTTGAGATTGTCCCTCTTCAAAGACTCCTAAGGTGGAACAGCAGATGAGGACAGCAGGGGTTGCTGAAATGCGAGAGCTGGACTAGGGAGACCTCTCTCCCCACGAGCCTCTCGGGAACCGTTCTCGGATCCTTATGTCAATCCGGGCGGCCAGAAGAATGAGATTGTCCAGGGTAGATATGGAAGTGTCTCCCTGGTGAAGGTTCTCGTCCAGGTTTCTCAAATACCATACGAAATATCCGTAGGAACCCCTGGAGATCACGGGTCTCTGGTCCTTGTCGTTCCCAGATGGGGTTCGCCCATGCTAGGGCCTCTGCCAGTGAGGAGATAAACGATGAAAGCGACCCTTGCGCCGTCAGTGGAAAATGCTTTGGCATAAAGGCTAAAGTGGGTCTGGCACTGGTTGAGAAATCCCCTGCAGGTCCTCGCATTTCCATCAAAGTGATGAGGAAGTGGCAGGGAAAATCGGGGGTCAGCACTGCCAGGAGGTGTATTCAGAGGATCCATACTGCCAGGAGGTGTAGTAGGAGGAATGGCAGAGTCAATAGGAGCAGGTGCCGGGGGAATTGCAGCTTGCACATCTAGTCGCTCTGTAATGGAGTTCACTGCCTGGAGGAGTTGGTCCTGTCGTAATTGGCAGACTAGCATATACATTGTCATGGCTTGTGATGTCGTCACGGTCTTGAGTTGACCAGCGGGGTCCATGGCCTGAGCGTACTGTCACGATCTTTGGGTATGTGCAGCTGGCCAAAGAGGGCACAAAATCAATGTCTATTGTTGGGATAAAGGTACCTGTGGCAATTCAGACAGTAGCGATGGTTTAGGCTTGGATGGAACTCTGACAAAAGGCAAAAAACAGGTGCGATGAAACACAGCGGGTGCAGTAGGCGACACAACTCGACTCTAACTCAGTACAGCACAGGAACACGGAGGCAGGGGAAACAGGATACAGGTAGCAGGAACTGGAACACTGGAACTGGAAATAATTCAAGGAAGCATTTGCCAAGACAGACACGGGTAGACAAAAATGACACTCAGGCAATGAAGGAAGAGGCAGAGCCCTTCTTATAGTCCGGAGCCATCTGGGAGCAATCAGCTCAATCTCAGACATCTGTGCGCTCTGGCTCCTTAAGGCTGGACTGAGCTCGCGAGCGCACCCTAGTGGTCACTGCAGAACAGGACGGCCACATGTGCAAACCTTTCTGGAGAGAAGGGCGTCGACAGGATGGGAGGAGTTCGTGGTCAGCGACCACGGACGTTACACTTATCCTGTACTGATCCAGAGTTACATCTTGTATTATCATCCAGAGCTGCACTCACTATTCTGCTGGTGGAGTCACAGCATACATAGATTACATTACTTATGCTATACTGATCCTGAGTTACAGGATCTCTTTATTTTATATAAAAGTACAAAACATATCATACTCAATAATAATCCAAAACAACTTCTTACACCTTACACATTACTATACACATTACTATATACAGAAACAAGCCAGACCTGGACACACACCACCCACTTAAGTAATAAAAATAATAATAATAAACTAATAATAATAATATAATAACTGAAACCATCTCTAATATAGACAATTATATAGACAATTATATATATAATTATATATATAATTGACCCCTACCACCAGCGGCGGAGCACTGGCGACGATCCCCCCTCCCCCTCATGGAAACCGACACATTAGGGCACCCTAATGGAGAAGCCCCTCCACAGGCAAGAGGCTCTAGATGCAGCCAATCTGCCGACCTCCAAAGATTTAACCTTCACCAGGTCAGCCAGGATGTTGCTAACGACCTCTACCTTGAGAAGGATTTTTTTCTGCGTTGACACGAAGCACCGTGCATTCCCTATAAAGTGCCTAACTACTATGCTAACTAAAAACATAGTGCACCTGTCCCTTCCACCAAGGTCTCTGAACACCCCATAGGTCCAACCAGCATAAGAGAGGCTGGTTAGGCCAGGCCAACATATGGAGACCCCTACCCTTTTGTGTACCTTTGTATTAAAGGGGCAATGAAGCAGAAAATGCTCCATGCTTTCCAGCATTCCGCCGCACTCCTCCCGGGGGCACCCCCTGTCATCAGAGTTCCTGCACTTTAGATTGCCCCTCACATACAGCCTCCCATGGAAGCAACGCCAAGCCAGATCCCAAAACTTCTAGGGAAATCTCTTCGAATTCAAAAATCTTAATCCCACCAGGGGTCACTACTTGGGCAGTTTTTGAGCGCTAGGGGCTTCTGGAAGTGGGTCATCAGGACCCTCCTGTCAAGAAATTTTCTCGACATGGTCCTAATCTCCCACACTTCCAGACCCCACCGACGAACAACCTTCAGAACCAAGGTGGCGTAAGCCGGGAGATGTCCATGGGGTGTGCGCAGGTCTTTCACTTGCCCTCCTGTCTCCCATTCCTGGAAGAAGGGCCTAAACCACCACCTGCAGGAGGATATCCACCAAGGAGCCCTCTCTTGCCAGAGGTTTGCCAGGTTGATCCTAATAAAGGTGTTCACTAGAAACACCACCGGGTTAACCATACCTAACCCGCCTAGTGTCCTTAGTAGGTAAGTAACCTCCCTCTTGAGTAGGTTAAGCCTGTTCCCCCATAACAGCTGGAAGAACACGCTAGACCCAAGTCCAGAGAGGTTCTGGCAGAACGCGCACACTGCCCAGGTAAAGCAACATGGGCACCAGGTAGGCCTTGGCCAAGTAAACCCTTTCCCTCAGGGTTAAGGACCAACCCTTCCATTGGTCAACCTTCTGGGCAACTAGAGTCAGCCTACCCTCCCAGTTTTTCTTGGGGTAATCTCCTGGGCCAAATTCCTCTCCTAAAATTTTATCAGACCCTTGAGGCTCTGGAAGGGTGTCCAGGAGGCCAAAACCAGGACCTCCTCCTCCCAGCCAGAGACTTTTGCACTTATCCCGGTTGGAGGAGACAAAGATGGAAATGTCATCCAAGTACGCAACCACCCTTTGAGTGGCCTCTGGCCCTACCAGGCTAGCCCTGACTCCCGCCAATGGTCCATGATCAATCCTTCTGAGAAAATACATATTCGATCGCGAATACATATAGCAAAGGGCTCAAGGGACAATCCTGGTGGACACCAGACCCAACCTCAAAGGGGGTTCCAACCCAACCGTTCACTATGCCCCAGCATATAGGGTCTGGAGCCAATTTACAAACCCTTCGGGTAGGCCGTACCTCAGAAGGACCGACCAGAAGTACTCATAATTCACATGGTCAAAAGCTTTAGCTTGGGCCAAGGACAGAATGTACCCCTCCCACCGACCAGAATTTTCCTGCTCCACTACCTCTCTGACACTGAGGACAGCACTAAACGTGCTGTGGCCTGGAACAAAGCAATGCTGGACCGGCGAAAGGAGCCGGGATGCAAACTTCACCAGCCGATTAAACAGTACTTTCGCATGAACCTTTCTATCTGTATTGAGAAGCGCTATGGGACGCCATTTCTCAATACAGGTCGAGTCCTTACCCTTTGATAAAATGATCAAGGCCGACCTCCTCATTGACATTGGCAAAGTACCCGCGGAAAGGCACTCATTAAACACCGCAGTCAAGAGGGGAACTAGGGTTCTCTTGAAGGTTTTATAGAACTCGGATGTTAAGCCATCCGGCCCTTGCGATTTTTTGAGGGCAAGCTTATCAATCGCCAGTCCCACTTCCTCTTCTTTGATCGAATCCATCAAAACAATAAGAGAGGGGTCTACCCTTGGCTCAGGGATGGTTTCAGCCAGGAAAGTCGACATCTCGTCTCGGTTGTGATCCTGCTTCCCCAAGAGGTGCGAGTAGAAAGATCTGATGACCTTCAAGATCCCTGATTTGGATCTCTTCAGAGATCCTGTACTATCAATCAGTCCTGTCACTACCTTACGATTCACTGACATCTTACAGTTCCTGTAGGGGTAGGGCGAGCGGTATCTCCCAAAATCCCTCTTAAGAACTAAAGATGCGTGCCTATTATACAGACAACTCCAGAGCATAGCTTTCACCCTGGAGATCTCCTCCCCACTATCCCCGGTTGAGACCAGATGTTTGAGTTTCCTCCTCAGTTCCTGATATAGGCGGTACCTACTCATGGACCTGAGGCTCGAGTTCCTGCTGAAAAATCCTGCCACCCGGCCTTTAAACAACTCCCACCACTCAGACTTAGTACCACTGAGATCCAACAAAGGTACCTGGCTCTGAAGAAAATCCTCAAAGACCTGTCTTATCTCCATTTCCTCCAAGAGAGTAGAATTCAGCCTCCATATACCCCTTCCGTTCTGGAGGGATTCTGCAATGTTCAAATAAAAAATAATCATACAGTGATCGGAGAACTCCACCTCAACAACCGACACTGGCAAAGAGATGGCCTCCTCCTTAAAAAAAAACCTGTCTATCCTAGACCTACATCTACCTCTACGATAGGTGAAACCCGAGTGGCCTGGAGTATGCCTGATGTGGATATCCACCTGGCGAGCATCGCTAACTATACTTTTTAATGCTACACTATCATGGGTCAATTTTTTATCTCTGGAACCTTCTCTATCTCGGGGCCTCATGACAGTATTGAAGTCCCCTCCAAAGATAACTTGTCGGCCTGTAAAAAGGAAAGGCTTAATCCTCATGAAGAGACTTTTATTTTCCCATTTGCTCTGGGGTCCGTATATATTAATTAATCTTAATTACTGTCCCATCACGAGGACATCTAAGATCAAACACCTTCCCATTTCTAAATCAATCATCCATCGGCATGTTACCGTTGCGGTGAATAGGACCGTCACTCCGCTATAGGTCTTAGCCGCAAGAGATCAGTAGGAGGGCCCGTGTCGCCATTCCCTCCTAGATTTAACTACGTCTGCCAAAAGTAACAGCCTGGTCTCCTGCAAAAACAAAATGTCGGCTTCAACTCGGCCAAGAAAATACAAGGCTGAAAATCTCGCCCTATCTGACTTAATGCTGGCAACGTTTATTGATGCCAGCGTCAACGGAGCGTGTGCCACCATCATGGATGTTTGAGTTAGATGGCTTTCTTCTTCCCATCCCCCTTTATCTGACGAGGACCTCCCTTCTTTGCCTCGCATCTTCCAAATTAAAGAGTCCATGCTCATCACCCTATTCCCATCTTCATCCCCAAGTTCCGGGCCAACCTCCCCTTCTGGGGACAATGGCCCCTGCAGCAGGGGAGGCTCAACAACTCTATATCGATCAGTAGTGTGCACCAGGGTGGTACAGGATTTACCTTCCTGGGCCAGGGCGAGGCCAGATGTACTTAGCCCTTGCGTTTTGCCCGGTATCCCTTTTGCTGTAAGCTGACTCCTCTCCTCCTCCCCCACACATTCATAGTGGGAAGACTGAGAGTACCCAGCCCTCTGCTCCCTTTGGATCCTCCTCATCTCCTCGTTCAATTCGGCCTCCCCAGGGGAATCAGCTTCAGGGGGGGCCACCAGATCCGAATCAGAGGTTGTCCCAGTTTCCTGGAGTGCCCTCCGCTCCCTCTCCTTCCTTCGCTTCTCCGCCCTTCTCTGGCGAGAAGGGGAACCCCTCTTCGCATTCTTCCCTTGCCCCTGTGCCCCATCATCTCTGTCCGCACCCTCACCCACGGAGGCCTCCCTGCTTTTATCCTCCGCAGGTTTGTAACAAGCACTGACGACAGAACGAGGACACCGACTGAACAGGTGACCTAAGTCACCACACAGGTTGTAGTGTATTCGGTCACACGATGCGGCTAGATGATCAATCCCCCCACAATGAGCACACTTCTGCACCTTGCAGCTCGCACTTAAATGTGAGGGGTCACCACACTGGTGACACAGCTTCGGCTGCCCCTTGTAGAAGACATGGATTCGATCTGTATCCAGATGCCTTAATTTTACCATGAACGTCCAGGCCCCTGACCAGATGCCAAATTCGTCTAAGTTCTACCGTGGCATCTCTACTACTTCTCCGTACCTTCCCAACCAGGTCATGATATCAATACAAGAGAGTGACTCGTTATGGGTAAGAACGGTCACTCTCTTGGGACCACTTTGGCGAGAAATTGCTTGTGCAGAAAAGTCTCGCCAGCCGGGCTCGTCCTCCACCAGCTCGTAGTTCCCCCAGAAGACCTCAAGGCTCCCTGGGTGAACAAAGCTGATGTCGAACTCAACCGAGCCATGAGGATTTATCAAGACAAAGATGTCACTCGCCTTAAAGCCCATCTCCAGCAGCAGCTCCACCACCCTCTTTCTGGGAGGGCACGCATCATTGCCACGCCACCGGAGACGGATCACATTCTTCCTGGCTACAGCCTGCCCGGCTGTTGGGAGCGACCACTGATATCCTCATTGCTCTTGGAAGGCATTTAGAACATATCTGTCTATCCAGAAAGACAGGTCCTTCTGCACTCCCCCTACAATTATAGTTTTCCCTCTCTTAAAGCGTCCAAGAGACGTTGTTGCAAGTTACCGTCCCTGGACCTTGAGGATGAAGATGGGTGGGCCCGCTGTCCCCCCGCTGCGACACCAGCATAAGACCTGCCAGATGTTACAGCAAGACGAGCGCCAGGCCCATTGCCCCTGGTTGATACCTCATCCCCTCCACCCACCACCTCACCACCAACAGACACAGCACCCAACACCCCATTACCAGCAGACACTCCAGCAACTTTATTTACAGACACCTGTATAACCCCAGCAGTTTTCACAGCCGCAACTTTTTTATTTAACACATCAGGTACCCCTGCGGTCATCCTCCCGGCCAGACCTGGTTCTATATTATGTATTTTCACTTTAGATTTTGTGTGGGTAGATATTGCTTCAGTCTCTGCATCATCAGGCACCTTTGCAAGGACACCACCAGGTGTTATAAGCGGTGTCCCCGCAGTGCCCTCCGCCTCATTAAACTCAATCTGTTCTATGTACTGAACATTTTTGGGAGAGGGGCCACCGTCGTCCCCGACGCCAGCATCTCCCTTCTCGCCCACACTGCTTTGCAGCGATGCGGACGAAGAAGCCACTGACGTAACTGGAGCCGAGTCCAGCAGCGGACCACTCCCCCCTCCCACAGAGGAGTGGCCAACAGAGCCGGAGCTTCCTCTGTGACTACCCTTGTCCGGAACGTCTGCCGGCTTTACTGCGTCACCGACAGACTTCTGGCTTTCAGACACCACATCCAGTTTCTGGTTTACCCATTCTCCTGACCCCTCACTCGCATCAGAGACCAGTTTCCCGGGCTCGCCATCCACGGCACACGGGGACACACCCCCTGGCATCAGCAGGCGACCATCACCGCCCTTACATAGTTACATAGGTACATAGTTACATAGTTTGTACGGTTGAAAAAAGACACATGTCCATCAAGTTCAACCAAGGGATGGGAAAGAGGAAGTGGGATGGGAAAGGGGAAGTAAAAAATTTCTACACATAGCAGTTAATATTTTTTTGTTCTAGGAAATTATCTAAGCCTTTTTTAAAGCCATCTACTGTCCCTGCTGCGACCAGCTCCTGCGGTAGGCTATTCCATAGATTCACAGTTCTCACAGTAAAGAAGGCTTGTCGCCTCTGCAGGTTGAACCTTTTTTTCTCCAAACGGAGGGAGTGCCCCCTTGTTTTTTGAGGGGGTTTTACATGGAACAGGATTTCACCATATTTTTTGTATGCGCCATTCATATATTTATATAAGTTAATCATGTCCCCCCTTAGTCGTCTTTTCTCAAGGCTAAATAGGTTTAGTTCTTTTAATCTTTCCTCATAACTTAGATTCTCCATGCCCCTTATTAGCTTCGTTGCTCTTCTTTGTATTTTTTCCAACTCCAGGGCATCCTTTCTATGAACTGGAACCCAGAACTGGACTGCATATTCTAGATGAGGCCTCACTAATGCTTTGTAAAGTGGCAATATTACATCCCTGTCCCGCGAGTCCATGCCTCTTTTGATACATGACAATATTTTGCTGGCCTTTGAAGCAGCTGATTGACACTGCATGCTGTTATTTAGTTTATGATTTACAAGTACACCCAGATCCTTCTCAACAATTGACTCCCCCAGTGTAGCTCCCCCTAGGACATATGATGCTTGCAGGTTTTTTGTACCCAGATGCATAACTTTACATTTATCTACATTAAACTTCATTTGCCAAGTGGACGCCCAAACACATAGTTTGTTTAAATCTGCCTGCAATTCACAAACATCTTCCATAGTCTGAACTATATTGCATAGCTTGGTGTCATCTGCAAAAATAGAAATAGTGCTATTAATCCCATCCTCTATATCATTAATAAATAAGTTGAATAATAGTGGTCCCAGCACTGAACCCTGGGGTACACCACTTATAACTGGGGACCATTCAGAGTAGGAATCATTGACCACAACTCTCTGGATACGGTCCTTGAGCCAATTCTCAATCCAATTACAAACTATACTTTCTAAACCTATAGTCCTTAATTTACCCATTAGATGTCTATGAGGGACAGTGTCAAATGCCTTTGCAAAGTCCAAAAACACTATATCCACAGCGGCCCCTCTGTCTAGGCTTCTGCTTACCTCTTCATAAAAACAAATCAGGTTGGTTTGACAGCTTCTGTCCTTTGTAAAACCATGCTGGCTGTCACTTATAATACTATTTATTGTCACATAATTCTGTATATAGTCCCTCAATAGCCCCTCAAACATTTTCCCCACAATTGATGTTAAGCTTACTGGTCTATAATTACCCGGCGAAGACCTAGAGCCCTTTTTGAAAATAGGCACCACATTTGCCCTGCGCCAGTCCCTTGGCACTATACCACTCATGAGAGACTCTCTAAATATTATGAAGAGGGGGACAGAAATAACTGAACTAAGCTCTTTAAGAACTCTAGGGTGTAACCCATCTGGTCCCGGGGCCTTGTGTACATTTATTTTATTTAATTTAGCTTGGACCATATCTACATTCATCCAATTCAGTATATCAACTGATATATTAACAGCACCGGCAGCGGCTACATCAGCTGCTCCTTCTTCTGTTGTATATACAGAGCGGAAGAACCCATTTAGTAACTCTGCCTTCTCTTGATCCCCTGTGACCAACTCCCCATTACCACTATCTAAGGGTCCTACATGTTCAGACCTGGGCTTTTTTGCATTTATATGCTTGAAGAATTTTTTAGGATTTGTTTTACTATCCTTGGCCACCTGCCTTTCATTTTGTATTTTTGCTGATTTAATTACATTTTTACAGATTTTATTAAGCTCTTTATATTTTACAAAGGCTGCAGATGTACCCTCAGATTTGTATTTTTTAAATGCCCTTTTTTTGTCATGTATTGCCCCTTTCACAGAAGGTGTAAGCCATGTGGGGTTTAATTTTAGTCGTTTATACTTGTTACCTGTAGGAATACATTTTGCACTATAATTACCCAAAGTAGATTTGAAAATCTCCCATTTATCATTTGTCCCATTATTTTACATTAGTTCTTCCCAGTCTATATCCTGAATTGCCGCCCTCATCCTGGGGAAATTGGCTTTCTTAAAATTAAATGTTTTTGCCCTCCCAGCCTGCGTTTGTTTTTTACAGTATAGGTAAAATATAACTATATTATGATCACTGTTACCGAGATTTTCACAAACATTGACATTCCCAACAAGCTCTGCATTATTAGAAATGACCAGCCCTCTTTGCAGGGGTTGGCGTCCGGCGCCATTTTGACCACCATGTGTTCTACTGCTGGACCCGTAACACTGTCCCCGAATTGCCGCCCCAGCCCCACTGCAGAGGCTGGAGCTGGGGGGTCTTGCGGGACCTGTGCCCCAATCCCAACTTTCATATGGCTCAGAGAACAGGAAAGACCTTTTCTGATCCCTTCGCTGATTTGTTTTCCTTTTCCTTTTTTTTCTTCTTAAATTTTTTTTGCTTTTTCTTTTCCTCCTCTGCGGGTAACCGCACCAAAACAGAATCCCTGGAAGGATATTGGCGACTCCACATTACGGATCTGAGTGAGTAATCCTGGAGGCTTCTCACTGTCAGTTTCAAAGCTCTCCTGATTTTTTCTCAGCTGTCTGTCCACCCTCCTCCTCCTCACTGCTCCTCGGTGCTTCAGAATCTGTGTCTTCTCTGGGTTTTAATGTGTCACACTCCATTTTCTCCACCACATTTTTCTTTGGTGTTTCTGGGGCTCTGCTGTCTTTCCTCCATGCTTTCTGTTTTTACAGGTGATGCCATCTTGGCAAACCTCTCTTTGTTTTTTAAGTTTTTCACTAAACACCCCTCCGCCTGCCACAATCTCTTCTCATCTCTCTTCTACTTCTTCTAATAAAGACTTCACTTGTAAACGGTATTGGGACCTCTTACCTCCTGAGGCTTTTGCAGCCCTGCCTCTGGCGACCGCCAAGTCCACTTGGAGCCGTTGCAGCGACTTCCCGAGGTCCCGATACTCCTCCAACCGCATGGCCAGACGGGAGCTGAATTTCTCCACCGTATCTTTGGTCCTCAGCTGTCCCCATTCCTCCATTCGACTGTTATCCAAATATCTGTACCTTGCCACAGCCGGTCCTTCTCCAGGTGACATCACCTCTATGAACCTGCCGGACCGCGTCTCCATACCCTTATCCAGGGTTCCAACCTCGGGGGTGAGCCAGGACAGCCTTGCCCCGAAATGATCTCCTCACCCCCGAGACCGTTTACATATTCCCAGCCGGCTCAAGTTACCCTCTACCTCCTGCCGACATACTCTGGGAAGTAGAGTTCTGAGGCCTTCGGGGTACTTTCCGAGCACAGGCAGATGTTATGAGGCCTTGGCAGATATGATAAGAGAAGTCCCCCGATCCAAGACCTGCACGGATGTCTCAGCAGCTCTCTCCACACGTCCTGCTCCAACCACTCCAGAGCTGCACTGACTATTCTGCTAGTGGAGTCACTGTGTACATACATTACATTACTTATCCTGTAGTGATCCTGAGTTATATCCTGTATTATACTTCAGAGCTGCGCTCACTATTCTGCTAGTGGAATCACTGTGTACATACATGACATTACTTATACTGTGCTGATTCTTAGTTACAGCCTTTTATTATGCTCCAGAGCTGCACTCAATATTCTGCTGGTGGAGTCGCTCTTTACTCTAAATTACTTATTACTTAAAACATGAGGTTCTTATAAATTTTTTTTATCACATTGTATAAGTCCAGTAGCCACTTCTCGGAAGCCTCTTTTAATTGAGTCCCTACTCTATTAGGTGCATCACTGCATGGCGGTCGCAGTCTAGAAGGAGATTACATTAGAGTTTCCAAATTTTTGCCTTCAGTTTATCCAAATGGAAAGGTGACATTTTTATCTATTCACATGGTTGTGGTGTTGTTTGGTGGTCTATGTTGCTGTGGTATTGTGCATGTGGGGGAATGTGGCATAGAGCCAAGATGGCCTCGCCTTTCAGCAGGGGTAATGTTGAGCCCTTGGGTTGCCCCCCTGCAGGTGCCTTGTTGCTGCGAAGGCGGCCGCCGTGCAGTGCTGCACCTAATAGAGTAGGGACTCAATTAAAATAGGTCGCCGTGAAGTGTTAAGTGGACTAATACATTCTGACAATTATTTTTCTAAGAACCTCCTGTTCATGTTTGTGCAGCAATAGATGAAGGTATAAAAGTGGATGTGCGCTCCATGTCTTGTTCTCCCATGTTGGTAGATAAGTCATGTAATGTGTTTATGAAGATCCATCAGTAATCCGCTTCATGTAGACGACCTTTCTTATTTTTACTTGGTATATTACTCTTACTATTACTTTATAAGAAATGACTCGATACTTTACAGCTTTATGATATTTTATTGAGCTGATAATAATAAAATAATATTCAACCTTTCTGTGGACACTGGTGGAAGTGTCCTCCATGATGTTATGGGATGAGCTGGACTTTTCATATGGTCAGTTGTAGGCTTGGTGTTCACTGAGGTGAAGAGTTTTAATGGATGACCCTTCCAAGAAGAGATGGACCTGGCTCTCTGCCATCAAGAGGTCACGACCCTCCGGCTATTTGCCATCAGGAGGTCGTCACCATCAGGCATTGTACCATATCCAGATGTAATCTTCAGACTGGGGGACATCTCCTCAGTTCTTTTCCACTGACAGCAGATGGTAGAGAATAGACAAACCCAGCAGTGTGGTCATAAGGTGGCAAGAAGGTGAGATGCTGATGACTTCAGGAGGCGTTACTCAAACCTGTAATCTGGATGAAATAGTGATGGTTCAGGAACAGGTGAGCACTTGTGATGACTGAGGCATTTTTGCTCACCTCAGTCTTCTTCGCCTCTTAAGCATCCCCAGAAAGATCTTCTTCTCGCTCTTGTGCGTCTGGGTTCGGATGTACTGGGTTCTGGTGTTCTGGGTTCCGGTGTTCTGGGTTGTTGACGTTGATAGACCAGAATCCTCTCCTCATGACTATTAGAAGAAGGAGCTTTGCGTCCTATGTTGTCAGAAGGTATTGACCGGGCCCAGACGATGTTACTGAATGCCACATTATACTTGCGTTTTGGTGACTCTTTCACATCGTGTAGAGCAGAAGCAATAGGTTCACTTGGAACATTCTGTAATACAGATTTATGATGTATTTCTGATGTTCTTGGCTCTGTTGTTCTGGGCTCTGGTGTTCTGGGTTTTTGACGTTGATAGACCAGAATCCTCTCCTTATGACTGTTAGTAGAAGGAGCTTTGCATCCTATGTTGTCAGAGGGTATTGACCGGGCCCAGACGATGATACTGAATGCCACATTATACTTGGGTCTTGGTGTCTTTTTCACATCCTGTGGAGCAGAAGCCGTGGATGGTCCAGGACCTTCCTTGTTAGACAGGACTGGTGTTCTCCTGGAATCTTGTACCCGAAATTCAGGGGTATTAATCGGCTCCTTACAAGCTCTTTGGTCATCCAAAACATTTTCTTTTTCAGAAATGTGACTTTGTTTGGTTGTGTCCTTGGCTTCAGCTGTACTTGTCAAAGATGATTCTGTGTTTGGTTCTTCATCAGAATCTGAGGGCTCTTCCTCCTCCTCCTCCCTGTCACTCAGGACAGGCACTATAGCCAAGGACAGTATAAGGACGAGTGGTGACATCATGATGACACAGGCCACGCCATTGATGAGCCGAGCATGAAGTTTGATCTCACATTCAGAGGGGTCTTTTTTGGGAACCACAGGTGGTGGGTCGTCCTGCAATGGAAAGAGGAATAATAAAATCTTGTAGATATTAGGTTACCGCGCCATTTGTGTTCTTGCTGCACCGTTTTATCATTTCCTTTTCTTGTGTTGAATCTGCAAATTTTTACTTACCCCAAAGACCATTGCATTTATCCAGCTGTAGAACCTCTGTAATATAATCGGCTTCTCACGGGGGGCAATAGATTCACTTGGAACATTCTGTAAGACAGATTTATGATATATTTATGACATGTCACATGACTGTCGCCATCACTATCTTAACCCCTTAAAAACACCGCCTATTTCGGACCAAAGGAGGCAGCGATATTTTTTTTTTGTTTTTCCTTCTTCGCATTCTGAAAGTCATAATCTTTATTTGGTTTTTAGTCTATGGAGTCATATGAGGGCATATTTTTTTTTAGATAAAGACGTACATTTTAATCGCAACATTTTGGGGTACATATAATGTATTGTATTCGTTTTATTAACTTTCTTTTGGTGGGAGAGAGGAAAAAATCAGCAATTCTACCATTGTTTTTTTTATTTCGTCTTTGCAGAGTTCAACGTGCGCTATAATTGACATAATAAATTTATTCTAAGCGATACCAAATGTATATTTGTTTTCATGATTTTCCACTTTTGCTCAATAAAAATCCTTTTTTTTAAGATTTTTTTTTATGTGTTGCTGCATTTAAAGACTCCTATCATTTTTTATTTTTAGTCAAAGGAGCTCTATGTTGTCTTATGTTTTGCAGGACGAGTTGTAGTTTTTATTGGTACCATTTTGGGGTACATACTATATTCTTTTCACTTGGATTTTAGTTTCATTGAGAGACGGGATGATCAAAAAAGAGCGATTTTGCTATTGATTTTTAGTATATTTTTTACAGTGTTCACCGTGTGGGATAAATATTGTGTTTATTTTATAATACGGATTGTTACGAAGGCAGTGATACCAAATATGTATAGGTTTTTTGCAGTTTTTCTAAAATAAATGGCTTTGTACAGGGAAAAACAGCGACTTTCAGGTATTTTAAAATATTTTTACAAAATGTTTTTAACTTTTATTGTTCGTCCCATATGGGACTTGAACATCTGACTTTCTGATTACTTATATAATACATTATGTAACACTTCTGTATTGCAATACATTATATGATGTCAGTGTAAAACTGGCAGGCAGCTTATTAGGCTTCCGTTTATCCCAGACCTGCCATAGCATCCCATCGGCACACCGCGATCCGTTTTCAAGGAGCCCCGGTGGAGTGACAGAGGGAGGCCACTAAGGGGATAAAAGTCCAGGATCAGAGTTTTCTCCATTCCCGGCGGTTAGAGTCTCTGCTATCACAGCGTTGTAATACTACAGCAGCTCGCGTTAACTTACCGCAAGCCATGATTATTACAGAGTAGGATGCAAGGGGTTAAAATCGCGATGGTCACCATAGTAACACAGCAGAAATGCCCGTTCTACCCAGAACTTATAAAGGAACTTTACCCTATAGGGTCCCTGAATAAAAAGCCCCAACAATAGAGAAGCTACTTACCCCAATGCACCACTCTCGTGTCCTTGTATGTCCAGGAGGAACGTACGGGTCCCCAACTGGGTCAGATAGAAATCCCTACAACACAAGTGATAGATGTAATGTAGACTCTATTCTATCCCGTGCAGGTAATAGGATTATTACATCTATATTCCTGTACAGCTGATTATTAGGATCTCCTCATCTACTTTATGTCTATTGTTTCTATGAAGAGCCGACATTTCCTGATAATAAATATTATACTGGTGATACAACCAGATACAAGCAAGTAACTCACCCCAAAGAGCTGGAATACGACCCGTATATGTGGAACCACGTCCTCAGACTGGAAATCCTGAAAGACAAGAAGTGGCTGTAATACCCCGGATAAGAAGAGTAAAGTGGGGGTTTGGTTGGACACCCCCTTTTTTCAGATTGTGGGTCCCACAGAGACAGGATAATGACGGGAGCCCCCACTACTAGTGACCTAAATAATGTACTGCCCCCAAAATCACCGGACGTCCACTGTTCTCAATGCCGGCCTGTTGTCCTCCAGAGCTGAGAGACATATTACATGAGACTCTCAGCAGCAGCTAGTAGAGGGGGGCCCTGAGTGGGGGTGACCCGTCTATCAGCGTAATAGAGTAATGGACACCAGACAACCCCTCTAATAGGAAGTTTTGTTAGAAATAAGTAGAAAGTTGTTGCGTTACCTCAAAGTTCCATGTTTTCTGGGGTTTGGAGGAACCTTCATAGAATGGAAGATATTTAATCCAGAAGAAATGATCCTGTAAGAGACAATATGATCATTATAGTCCTATATCTCCTGCATAGAAGAGCGCAGTATATTTATATATATGGTGAGGAATGTTCTAGAGGCCCAGAATGTAGCCAATCACAGTGCGGAAGCCAGTGACATCACACAACGTCTATTCCCATCCCCCCAAGTTCTACATTAGACATCCGCGTCCCCGTCATCCATGAAAAGAATATTCCATATATAATATCAGAAGAAGTTGTGGATTTACCTCCAGCGTCCATGGAATCAGGTTGTTGGTTGGACTTTCATATGATGGAAGGCGATGAGTCCAGTATGAAAAGTCCTGCGAGAGACAAAATGATCATTATAGTCAACTCCGTCCCATACAGAGCAGTGTATATGTATATATGTGCCCCCTATAGATATATATACTGCACAGACCCCACACTTATATCCGCTCTGACCATTCACATCCTCTGTATATTCTCCTGTCATATCTCCCCCTTCATAGCAGATAATTCTTACACCCCCCAATCACCTGACCCTGCCGCAGCCGATTCCGAGTTACCGCCATATTGAATAAGGGAAACATACTCACCGGCAGCGTACCGCAATGTACGGGGTAGATCAAGTTCAAAGACAGAAAAAATAGGATAATCCTCATTTTCTCCAAAACGTCAAAGGGTCTCTCAGCACCAAGATGCCAGTGAGATAGAAGCTGCAGGTGGGCGGAGCCACCTTATATACCAGCTGTGACATCACAATGCCCTCTGTGACATCACAATTCTCTATGTGACATCATTACCGACCACACAATACCACATGACATCATCACAAACCACTAGACATCATGTGACTCTGAGACTATGGGCCTCATTTATCATAACCGTCTAATAGAAAAAATGTCCTTGTTGTCCATAGCAACCAATCACAGAGCAGCTTTCATTGTAGCACAACAGTTAGGAGATGAGAGCTGCACTGTGATTGGTTGCTATGGGTAAGTAGGACAGTTTTCCTGTTAGACAGTGTGGATACATGAGGCCGCCATCTTTGAATGATCTTCCTGAACCATTAAAAATGAGAATTATCGTCTTCAGTATGGAGGTACACTATGGAGGGGTCACATAGAAACATCAACATGGCCCTTCTCCTTGTGTGGACCCTAAAAAATCAACAACTCATCTCCTCTCCAATATATATATATATCATCCTACTACATCTCATTATTCCCTACACAACCTTAACATTCATCCAGAGCCCTCGATACCTAACAAGTGTGGCCCCCCCTGTGGAGCTGCAGATGTGGGGACGGAGGCAGGAGAGGGGCCCAGCGTCTAGATACCCCTCCCCCAGACACTGACTTTGGACTCAGGAATTGTCCCTTGGGTAATGGCGGCTCCGCTCTGGACATTACTGCACTAACATGGCCCAATACTGAGTTACAGACTATGGACTTGTCACTATAAGTGGGGGTCACATTTACCCCATTTACTTATTGTTGGGCTTTAAAGGGACAGTACCAAGGACCCACAATTAAGTCCAGGACATTATCATTATCGTTACCCCCTCCCCCATCACCTCACCCTGCCGCAGCTGATTCTAGGCACCCGCCATATGTAATAATAGAGATGTACTCACCGGCAGCGTACCGCAATGTACGGGGTAGATCAAGTTCAAAGACAGGAGTAATAGGATAATCCTCATTGTCTCCAATACGTCAAGGGGTCTCTCAGCACCAAGATGCCAATGAGATACAAGCTGCAGTTGCACGGAGCCCCCTTATATACCCCCCATTGTGACATCACAATACCCTCTGTGACATCATCACCCACAACACGACACCACGTGACATCATCACCCACCACACAATACCACATGACATCACACACACCACACAATACTACGTGACATCATCACCCACCACACGACACCACGTGACATCATTACCCACCACACAATACCACATACGACTAAATTGATGAAAGCAAGAAAAGATAGCACGATCAAAAAAGCGCACATCCAATACAAATAGTTTGAAAAAAGAAACATTTTTTATTGATCCAAAACATATATATATGAGACACAAATAAAAACATTTAAAAACATGTATGAACAGAAGCCCATGTGTAGATAAACAGGGCAAAACTACAGTCACTATACTTGTCTCAATAGGACAATAATATACCAATAGATGGATAGTACTGGGTAAATATAAAGCCTCTACTCAACAACATACAATAATCACAAGAACCAGAAACCTGGGATTACCTGGTGCTCCGCATGCCAAGAATTGCTTTATAATGCAGCTTCCTCAGGGGAAATAGAATGCCACACACAATACCACATGACATCATCAGCCACCACACTACCCTCTGTGACATCACGCACCACATGTCACCACGTGACATCATCACTCAGCACAAGACGTCATGTGACCAGCACAATTTCCAGATTTAGTTATTTCTAAAGTAAAATCTTGAGTTTCTTGTACTGTCCCTGGACATTGGGGAGTGCTGGTGACGTGTGTGACAGTGCCATAGTGAGACTTCTCTTTTCCTGTATACCAGGATATATGATAAGACCACATGCACACGTTGCGTATTTTGCTGCGGAAGATACGCACTAAAACCGCAGCAATACTCAGGAAACTTGAGGTAAAAACTGCTCCTAATTATGCGTTTTTCTATACGTTTTTTTATGTTTTGATGAGATTTTCGGAGCGTTTTCATGCTGCGGGTTTTGGTGCGATTTTCCACAGCACTAGGCAGGTATAATTTGCGAGGTGAAACACAAAATAAATTGACATGCTGCGGATTCTAAAAAACACATTGCTGGTCAATTTTACGTCCCGAAAAATACTGCAGCGAGTACATGAGATTTCCTGGAATCTCATTGACTATGCTGGTACTGTATTACGCCTTCCGCGCGGCATAGCCACACGTATACGCATCGTGTGCATTGAGCCTTACGCTGCCGTTACAGGGTGTATACATGTAGTATATGTCTCTGGACATGTTGGTCGGGGGGTGCCAGTCTCTGGCTATTGGTTAGAAGTTTAGGAGTGTGGCTGGCGCCATATTCCTGCAGTGTCGGGGGAGGGGCAGCATGTAGCGGGTGCTGCTCCCATGGAGGAGAGGGATTTCAGTTACTATGGTAACTTCAGTAATAAATATGGAGGAGCAGCGCTGACTTTTCAGAACTAATAAATAATCGTATTAATTATGTAACGTTCCCGCACCCCCGCTCGCCGTTCTCTATATGTGGACGTTACGTTATCAGGTGTAAACAGAGAAGAGGAATGACGCCATAATGCCGTTTTTCTATGTCATGTAACCAGTCCTTATAATATAATATCTGTAAAGTTAATGTTCATTATATTATTTTCTATCAGATCTTTATAGCTGGAGCTCTGTTATTACTGATGCAGCGTGTGAGGAGATTAGATATTTTATAATGAACAATTTGCTCCTCACGACTCGTATCTGACTCGTATGTCGGAAAAGTAGAATAGGTCTGAACACCAAATATTTCACTGTATTTACAGCGGACAACTGACATATATACATTACTAAATCTCCCCCGTACACCTCCAAACATGATAAATCACTGGCTGCCTGCACCACCACTAGGGGGAGCTGCTTCATATGGATTTATACAGATAGCGCTGAACTCAATGGAAGCTGTAAACATCTCTATGTAGTGAGCTCCTCCTAGTGGTGGCTGCTGGAAATACAATGGGAGCTGCAGGAAATACAATGGCTCTATGTCAGGAAGCAGGAGGATCAGTGCCGGCCCCCCTCAAAATCCCAATTCCAATACAGGTGATTTTTTTAGGCCATCCAACATACAGGAACCAGAAGGAGTACTAGGAGGGCATGTCGCAGGAGGAATAGAACAAAGAAAAACGCGCCAACAGAGGACATTACGACCACAAGGAATGAGGAACCCACCCAACAAGGGGAAATATCCTCAGAAACAGTGGTAAAGATCTCATCCACTGTTTTGACACCCATACAATTATTGGTCTTGTCCAAAGGACTGTCTTTCTGCCCAAGCCAAACGATGGATTGGTTTGGTTTGGAGTTGGATTTGTATAATTTCATTAGGAGTTTAAAATTAGAATTGTGGTTTAACATACGTGGGGTAGATACTGATTACAACAATGTTGACAGTGGATTCTGTCTGAACAGTCTTGGACTACATGAGAAAAGTAAATGCCAACCACCAAGTTTAGAACATCCCATAGAGACTTATATGGATTTAGTTAAAAAAAGATATTGATAAATTGTGTATTGAATGCCAAGATATGAATTTGAGACACCCTAATATTAGATCTATTGAAATGCTGGCTCTTGATGAACTGATCCATAACCACGATCTAACCATAAAACCCGCGGACAAGGGTGGGGCGATCGTGGTCATGGACACTATTATGTATATGAGGGAGGCATATAGACAGTTACAAGATGGGAATGTCTATAGATTATTTATTGGTGATCTTAGGTTTGACATAGTGTAACGGCAGGGGGTAGGGAGACGGACAAGTGAGCCCTAATCTACCCGCCACTCTGTCCCTGCCTACTTGCAACGACCCGCCCTAGGCGACGGGGTACAACTGGGCGGCGGTCCCTGCGCTCAGTAAGTGCACGACAAACACGACAAACATACAAGGAACACAAGCAAGGAAAAGGGGCCGTTGCCCACGGCAACACCGTGAGCAACCAGAGTGGTGAACGAGCCGAGTCAAGCCAGGAGTGTGCGAGGTACAAAACGAAAAGCAGAAGAGTAGTCGGTAAGCCAGGGTCGGTATGGAGCAGGATCAAAAATAGCAGGAGCTGTAGCTGGGCCAGGAACCACAAGGAAAGAAACAAAAGCAATAACAAGCACCGAGGGACAGGAAGTGCAGGCTTAAATAGACCGAGGGCGGGATCTAGCTGAGTCTGGCCAGGTTACGATAGGCTCTCCCACTCCTAAGCCTGCCAGCCTGAATGGTGGAAGCAGGAGTCAGTCTCAGGGATGTATTCTCAGGTGCTGACTGATTAGTTCTGGGAGTTAACCCCGCTGTGCCTGGCAGATCCTTTACAGTACCCCCCCTTTTATGAGGGGCCACCGGACCCTTTCTAAGTGGACCTGGCTTACTGGGGAAACGCAGGTGGAACCTCCTGACCAATACCCAGCGTGAACATCCCGGGCGGGTACCCAAGTCCTCTCCTCGGGCCCGTATCCTCTCCAATGGACCAGGTACTGGAGGGAGCCTTGGACCGTCTTGCTGTCCACAATCCTGGCCACCTCGAATTCCACCCCCTCCGGGGTGAGGATGGGAACAGGAGGTCTCCTCGAGGGAGCCAAGGACGGGGAGCAGCGTTTGAGGAGGGAGGCATGAAACACGTCGTGTATCCGAAAAGACGGGGGTAACTCCAGCCGGAAGGAGACAGGATTGAGGACCTCAATGACCTTATACGGCCCAATAAACCGGGGAGCAAACTTCTTGGACGGAACCTTGAGACGCAAGTTCCTAGACGACAACCACACCAGATCCCCGACCATAAACAGGGGGTTAGCAGAACGTTTTTTATCAGCCTGAGTTTTTTGTACGCTCTGGGACACCTCTAGGTTTTTCTGAACCTGGGCCCAGACTGTGCACAGTTCCCGATGAACGACCTCTACCTCAGGATTGTTGGAACTACCAGGTGAAACGGAGGAGAACCGTGGATTAAACCCAAAATTACAAAAAAAAGGAGAGACCCCTGACGAGTTACTGACCCGGTTATTAAGGGAAAATTCGGCGAGGGGAATGAAAGAGACCCAATCAAATTGACAGTCAGAGACAAAACACCTTAAGTATTGTTCTAGAGATTGATTAGTCCTCTCCGTTTGGCCATTGGTTTCAGGATGGAAGGCAGAGGAGAAGGACAGATCAATCCCCAACTTCATACAGAAGGCTCTCCAAAACAATGAAACAAATTGTACCCCTCTGTCCGAAACAATATTGACAGGGACCCCATGGAGACGCAGGATGTGTTTGACAAACAAGGTAGCCAACGTTTTGGCGTTGGGTAGTTTCTTGAGGGGCACAAAGTGGCACATCTTACTGAAGCGGTACACCACCACCCACACCACCGACTTGCCTTGGGATGGAGGCAAATCGGTGATAAAATCCATGGAGATATGTGTCCAAGGTCTCTGGGGAATGGGCAACGAACGCAGTAAGCCCGCTGGTCGGGACCTGGGAGTCTTGGACCTAGCACAAACCTCACAAGCGGCGACGTAGGCCTTAACGTCTTTAGGCAACCCAGGCCACCAATAATTTCTGGTAATGAGGTGTTTGGTACCCAGGATGCCTGGATGGCCAGATAGTGCGGAGTCATGATTTTCCCTAAGTACCCTTAGCCGGAATTGCAGGGGAACAAACAGCTTGTTCTCAGGAAAATTCCCGGGAGCTGCACCTTGATCAGCAGCAATTTCAGAGACTAAATCAGAATCGATCGAGGAAATGATTATACCTGGAGGCAAAATACAAGCAGGATCTTCCTCCGAAGGAGGGCTGGCCATGAAGCTACGCGACAGTGCATCAGCCTTAATATTTTTAGACCCAGCCCTATAGGTAACCAAAAAATTGAATCTGGTAAAAAATAACGCCCATCGAGCTTGTCTCGGGTTTAGCCTCCGGGCAGATTCTAGGAACACCAGATTCTTGTGGTCGGTAAGGACCGTTACCTGGTGCCTAGCCCCCTCCAGGAAGTGGCGCCACTCTTCAAATGCCCATTTAATGGCTAAGAGTTCGCGGTTGCCAATATCATAGTTACTTTCAGTTGGCGAAAACTTCCTGGAGAAGTAGGCACAGGGGCGGAGATGGGTGAGGGACCTGGTACCCTGGGACAAGACAGCCCCCACTCCCACCTCAGATGCGTCAACTTCCACGATAAATGGCTCCATTTGGTTGGGCTGAACCAGCACCGGGGCCGAGACAAAGCACTTCTTAAGGACCTCAAAAGCCTGGACAGCCTCAGGAGGCCAGTGGAGGAGATCAGCACCTTTGCGAGTGAGGTCCGTAAGGGGCTTAGCGATGACCGAGAAGTTAGCAATAAATCTCCTGTAATAATTAGCAAACCCCAAAAAACACTGTAACGCCTTCAGGGAGGCAGGTTGGACCCAGTCCGCCACAGCCTGAACCTTGGCGGGGTCCATGCGGAATTCATGAGGAGTGAGGATTTGACCCAAAAATGGAATCTCCTGTACCCCAAACACACATTTTTCGGTTTTGGCAAACAGTTTATTTTCCCGAAGGACCTGGAGCACCTTCCTGACATGCTCCACGTGGGAGGACCAGTCCTTGGAAAACACCAGTATGTCGTCAAGGTACACTACCAGAAAAATCCCCAGGTAATTTCTCAAAATCTCATTTATGAAATTCTGGAAGACCGCAGGGGCATTACACAACCCAAAGGGCATGACGAGGTATTCGAAATGGCCTTCGGGCGTGTTAAACGCAGTCTTCCACTCATCCCCCTCTTTGATGCGAATAAGGTTATACGCCCCCCGTAGATCCAATTTAGAAAACCATTGGGCCCCCTGAACCTGATTAAAGAGATCAGGAATCAAAGGAAGGGGATACTGGTTCCTTACCGTGACCTTATTCAGGCTACGGTAGTCAATGCATGGCCTAAGACCACCATCCTTCTTCCCCACGAAGAAGAAGCCAGCACCTACCGGAGAAGAAGAGGGACGAATGTAACCCTTGGCCAGGGATTCCTGGATATACACTCTCATAGCTTCACGTTCGGGACAAGAAAGATTAAATATCCTACCCTTAGGAAGCTTAGCTCCTGGTACCAATTCGATAGCGCAATCGTATTCTCTATGAGGAGGTAACACTTCGGAGGCCTCCCTAGAGAAAACATCAGCGAAGTCCTGAACAAACTCGGGTAGCGTATTCGCCTCCTTAGGGGGAGAAATAGAATTAACAGAAAAACATGACGTACAACATTCATTACCCCATTTGGTTAGCTCCCCAGTATTCCAGTCAAACGTAGGATTATGCAACTGCAACCAGGGAAGGCCTAAAACCAAATCGTACGATAATCCCTGCATCAACAGTACAGAGCATTGCTCCAAATGCATGGAGCCAACAAGGAGTTCAAAAACAGGGGTATGCTGTGTAAAATAACCATTAGCAAGAGGAGTGGCGTCGATACCCACTACCGGGACAGGTTTAGGCAAATCAATAAGAGGCATAGCAAGGGACATAGCAAATTCCACAGACATGATATTAGTAGAGGACCCTGAATCCACGAAAGCACTGCCGGTAGCAGACCTACCACCAAAAGAGACCTGAAAGGGAAGCAAGATCTTAGTACGTTTCATATTTACGGGAAATACCTGTGCGCCCAAGTGACCTCCCCGATGATCACTTAGACGCGGAAGTTCTCTGGCTGCAACCTTACGCTTAGGACAGTTGTTCACTTGATGCTTGTCGTCCCCACAGTAGAAGCAGAGACCATTCTTCCTGCGGAATTCTCTACGTTGTTGGGGGGACACGGAGGCCCCGAGTTGCATAGGTATCTCTGAATCTTTCGGGGAGGAATGAAGCAACGGAGCTTCGGGAGGCATCATGGGGGAGTCGGAGGAGAAAACACATAAACGTTCACGTTGTCGTTCCCTGAGACGTCGGTCAAGTCGTATCGCTAAAGCCATAACCTGGTCTAGGGAGTCAGAAGAGGGATAGCTAACTAGCAGGTCTTTCAGGGCATTCGACAGACCCAACCTAAACTGGCACCTTAAGGCAGGGTCATTCCACCGAGAAGCTACGCACCACTTCCGAAAGTCAGAGCAATACTCCTCAACAGGTCTCTTACCCTGACTTAAGGTCACCAGCTGACTCTCGGCAAAGGCAGTCCTGTCAGTCTCGTCATAAATAAGTCCGAGAGCAGAAAAGAAACAATCAACGGAGGAAAGTTCAGGGGCGTCAGGAGCCAAGGAGAAGGCCCACTCTTGGGGCCCTTCCTGGAGCCGGGACATAATTATACCCACCCGCTGGCTCTCAGAACCTGAGGAATGAGGCTTTAAACGAAAGTAAAGCCTACAACTCTCCCGAAAGGAGAGAAAAGTCCTCCGGTCCCCTGAGAACCGGTCGGGCAACTTGAGGTGGGGTTCAAGAGGTGCGGTGCGGGGAACTACCAGGGTAGCATCAGGCTGGTTGACCCTCTGAGCCAGGGCCTGGACCTGTAGGGAGAGACCCTGCATTTGCTGAGCCAGGGTCTCACGGGGATCCATAGTGGTGTCAGGGACCAGGGGTAGACTAGGTATGGGCTTGTTATTATGTAACGGCAGGGGGTAGGAAGACGGACAAGTGAGCCCTAATCTACCCGCCACTCTGTCCCTGCCTACTTGCAACGACCCGCCCTAGGCGACGGGGTACAACTGGGCGGCGGTCCCTGCGCTCAGTAAGTGCACGACAAACACGACAAACATACAAGGAACACAAGCAAGGAAAAGGGGCCGTTGCCCACGGCAACACCGTGAGCAACCAGAGTGGTGAACGAGCCGAGTCAAGCCAGGAGTGTGCGAGGTACAAAACGAAAAGCAGAAGAGTAGTCGGTAAGCCAGGGTCGGTATGGAGCAGGATCAAAAATAGCAGGAGCTGTAGCTGGGCCAGGAACCACAAGGAAAGAAACAAAAGCAATAACAAGCACCGAGGGACAGGAAGTGCAGGCTTAAATAGACCGAGGGCGGGATCTAGCTGAGTCTGGCCAGGTTACGATAGGCTCTCCCACTCCTAAGCCTGCCAGCCTGAATGGTGGAAGCAGGAGTCAGTCTCAGGGATGTATTCTCAGGTGCTGACTGATTAGTTCTGGGAGTTAACCCCGCTGTGCCTGGCAGATCCTTTACACATAGAGAAAAGATTTTGAATCTAGTCAATAAAGCTTTTGAAGATGGGTTAATTGATCGTGCCCTAAATAAATATCTTATTATTGAGCATCCTAAGACACCTTGTCTTTATTTGTTGCCTAAAGTGCATAAATGCCTTGCTAATCCCCCAGCTCGCCCGATCGTATTGGGTAGGGACTCTATATTGAACAATATTTCTATTTTTATTGATAGAACATTGAGAGATTTTGCTATAGATACTAGGTCCTATATCAGGGGTACCTCCGACTTTATCTGTAAACTACAACAGGTCGCACCACCGCAGGGGGCAATACTTGCTTCCTTCGATGTAGTGTCACTGTACACATCCATTGACCATAGTAATGGGTTGGAAGCTGTCAAACAAAGATTTCTCACATTGGTATATAATCCATCATGCTGCGAGCTGATTATTTCCCTTCTGGAACTTATACTTACCTCTAACTACTTTGTATTTGATGATACATTTTATCTACAACTAAGGGGCACGGCAATGGGGTCCTATATGGCCCCTACGTATGCCAACATTTTTGTGGGCATGATGGAGGAGATGTCGATCTATGTATCCCACCACTTCACATATGTTCTGAGGTGGTGGCGATACATAGACGACATCTTCCTCATCTGGACAGACACGACAGAATCCTTTTTGGAATTCCACACCTTTTTGAATCAAATTGATCCAGACATTCAATTTACTTATACTTACTCGACTGAGATGATCCAATTCTTGGATGTCTCAATAAGCATTAAAAATTATGTTTTATACACTAGTCTATATACTAAGCAAACTGACAGTAACACCATTATTGAAATTTGAGAGCTGTCATCCGAAAAAGATGATACGCTCTCTTCCATACAGTCAAATGCTCAGAGCGAGACTTATTGTGGATGATGATTCAGAATTGAATCAGACTCTTGATCAGATGATCCTAAACTTTAAACATAGAGGATATCCAAGACGACTGTTGAATACCTTTAAGGACCAGGTCAAAAACACTCCTAGAAATAATCTATTGGTTAATCCTAAATAGCGTATATCTCTTTCCCGTGTTCCGTTTGTGTCCACCTATCACGATCTTAGTGGAGAAGTGGCAAAGATTTTTAATAGACATTGGGGCATTATTAAGAACAGTTATAAACACATTGAATCGTTTAATAACGCACCCCTCATGTCATATAGACGTCCACAAAATTTATGTGACAAATTAGTCAATAGTCTGACACATCGAAAAACAGGACAACAGACACTCCTTAGACCGAAAAAACATGGGTAATTTTCCCTGTCTCTATTGCATTAATTGTCGTCTTATGTATAGGGGGAATGTCTTTATTCATCCGCAAACACAAAGAGAGCACAGGATTAAACAATTTCTTACATGCGATTCGGATTGGGTTATTTACGTTCTCTGGTGCCCGTGTTCACTTCTATATGTCGGTGAAACCTCTTGTGATTTCAAGACACGTCTGAATAATCACAGATATTCCATACGTAAGAAGAAAAGTGATTTACCGGTAGCGAAACATTTCTCGGAACTTGGACACACAGAAAAAGATCTTAGATTTATGATTTTGGAACAGGTTCCTAGCCCTTATAAGGGGGGTCATAGATCAGCATTATTACACAATTGTGAATTGAAATGGATCTTTTTACTAGAATCATTGAAACCAAAGGGCCTCAATGTTGAGTTCAATGTTATGAGACTCATTACCTAATATGTCGCGTTCCCGTTTTTTTCCCCTCCCTGTCCTTGCGGTGTCTTTCTCAGTGAATGTATATTTATACACACATGCGATACATGATTTGTATATTTGTACATTGTTTTTAATTTTTCCTTTTTTCTCTTTCCAGAGGATTATAGAATTTCAGGACCACTCACCATGACTGGAGCGCTGTCTTCATATATGAAGTATGATATCTTACACAAGTCTGTCTGTTAACATTAATATGTACTAGTTTAGTATTATTATTATTTCTTCTTTTTTAATCCTTTGAATTCATGAGAGACATGTGTACCTTTACATTTAGGGGCTGTTGAATATACAGTGAAGGAAATAAGTATTTGATCCCTTGCTGATTTTGTAAGTTTGCCCACTGTCAAAGACATGAACAGTCTAGAATTTTTAGGCTAGGTTAATTTTACCAGTGAGAGATAGATTATATTTAAAAAAAAACAGAAAATCACATAGTCAAAATTATATATATTTATTTGCATTGTGCACAGAGAAATAAGTATTTGATCCCTTTGGCAAACAAGACTTAATACTTGGTGGCAAAACCCTTGTTGGCACGCACAGCAGTCAGACGTTTTTAGTAGTTGATGATGAGGTTTGCACACATGTTAGATGGAATTTTGGCCCACTCCTCTTTGCAGATCATCTGTAAACCATTAAGATTTCGAGGCTGTCGCTTGGCAACTCGGATCTTCAGCTCCCTCCATAAGTTTTCGATGGGATTAAGGTCTGGAGACTGGCTAGGCCACTCCATGACCTTAATGTGCTTCTTTTTGAGCCACTCCTTTGTTGCCTTGGCTGTATGTTTCGGGTCATTGTCGTGCTGGAAGACCCAGCCACGAGCCATTTTTAATGTCCTGGTGGAGGGAAGGAGGTTGTCACTCAGGATTTGACGGTACATGGCTCCATCCATTCTCCCATTGATGCGGTGAAGTAGTCCTGTGCCCTTAGGAGAGAAACACCCCCAAAACATAATGTTTCCACCTCCATGCTTGACAGTGGGGACGGTGTTCTTTAGGGCATAGGCAGCATTTCTCTTCCTCCAAAAACGGCGAGTTGAGTTAATGCCAAAGAGCTCAATTTTAGTCTCATCTGACCACAGCACCTTCTCCCAATCACTCTCAGAATCATCCAAATGTTCATTTGCAAACTTCAGTCGGGCCTGTACATGTGCCTTCTTGAGCAGGGGGACCTTGCGGGCACTGCAGGATTTTAATCCATTACGGCGTAATGTGTTACCAATGGTTTTCTTGGTGACTGTGGTCCCAGCTACCTTGAGATCATTAACAAGTTCCCCCCGTGTAGTTTTCGGCTGAGGTCTCACCTTCCTCAGGATCGAGGATACCCCACAAGGTGAGATTTTGCATGGAGCCCCAGATCGATGTCGATTGACAGTCATTTTGTATGTCTTCCATTTTCTTACTATTGCACCAACAGTTGTCTCCTTCTCACCCAGCGTCTTACTTATGGTTTTGTAGCCCATTCCAGCCTTGTGCAGGTCTATGATCTTGTCCCTGACATCCTTAGAAAGCTCTTTGGTCTTGCCCATGTTGTAGAGGTTAGAGTCAGACTGATTAATTGAGTCTGTGGACAGGAGTCTTTTATACAGGTGACCATGTAAGACAGCCGTCTTTAATGCAGGCACCAAGTTGATTTGGAGCGTGTAACTGGTCTGGAGGAGGCTGAACTCTTAATGGTTGGTAGGGGATCAAGTACTTATTTCTCTGTGCACTATGCAAATAAATATATAGAATTTTGACTATGTGATTTTCTTTTTTTTTTTTTTTTTATATAATCTATCTCTCACTGGTAAAATTAACCTAGCCTAAAAATTCTAGAATCACATTCTATTTTGGAACCATCGGAGTGCTGTGGGATTTATTTCACTTATGCCTTACAATCCAAAGATCTGGATTACCTGCTTGCAACATCTCCGTGTTGGAATTTGACGCAGAGTGCTGCTTATTTCTATCTATCTATCTATCTATCTATCTATCTATCTATCTATCTATCTATCTATCTATCTATCTATCTATCTATCTATCTATCTATCTATCTATCTATCTATCTATCTACCTACCTACCTACCTACCTACCTACCTACCTACCTATCTATCTATCTATCTATCTATCTATCTATCTATCTATCTATCTATCTATCTATCTATCTATCTATCTATCTCATCTCTATCTATCTATCTATCTATCTATCTATCTATCTATCTATCTATCTATCTATCTATCTATCTATCTATCTATCTATCTATCTATCTATCCATCTATCTAGCTATCCACTACCGTTCAAAAGTTTAGGGTCACTTAGAAATTTCCTTATTTTTGAAAGAAAAGCACAGTTTTTTTCAATGAAGATAATCAGAAATACACTCTATACATTGTTAATGTGCTAAATGACTATTCTAGCTGCAAACGTCTGGTTTTTAATGCAATATCTACATAGGTGTATATAAGCCCATTTCCATCAACCATCACTCCAGTGTTCTAATGGTACATTGTGTTTGCTAACTGTGTTAGAAGGCTAATGGATGATTAGAAAACACTTGAAAATCCTTGTGCAATTATGTTAGCACCGCTGTAAACAGTTTTGCTGCTTAGAGGAGCTATAAAACTGACCTTCCTTTGAGCTAGTTGAGAATCTGGAGCATTACATTTGTGGGTTCGATTAAACTCTCAAAACGGCTAGAAAAAGAGAGCTTTCATGTGAAACTCGACAGTCTATTCTTGTTCTTAGAAATTAAGGCTATTCCATGCGAGAAATTGCCAAGAAACTGAAGATTTCCTACAACGGTGTGTACTATTCCCTTCAGAGGACAGCACAAACAGGCTCTAATCAGAGTAGAAAGAGAAGTGGGAGGCCCCGCTGCACAACTGAGCAACAAGACAAGTACATTAGAGCCTCTAATTTGAGAAATAGACGCCTCAAAGGTCCTCAACTGGCAGCTTCATTAAATAGTACCCGCAAAACGCCAGTGTCAACGTCTACAGTGAAGAGGCGACTCCGGGATGCTGGCCTTCTGGGCAGAGTGGCAAAGAAAAAGCCATATTTGAGACTGGCTAATAAAAGGAAAATATTAATATGGGCAAAAGCACACAGACATTGGACAGAGGAAGATTCTAAAAAAGTGTTATGGACAGACAAATCGAAGTTTGAGGTGTTTGGATCACACAGAAGAACATTTGTGAGACGCAGAACAACTGAAAAGATGCTGGAAGAGTGCCTGACGCCATCTGTCAAGCATGGTGGAGGTAATGTGATGGTCTGGGGTTGCTTTGGTGCTGGTAAAGTGGGAGATTTGTTCAAGGTAAAAGGGATTTTGAATAAGGAAGGCTATCACTCCATTTTGCAACACCATGCCATACCCTGTGGACAGCGCTTGATTGGAGCCAATTTCATCCTACAACAGGACAATGACCCAAAGCACACCTCCAAATTATGCAAGAACTATTTAGGGAAGAAGCAGGCAGCTGGTATTCTATCTGTAATGGAGTGGCCAGCGCAGTCACCAGATCTCAACCCCATAGAGCTGTTGTGGGAGCAGCTTGACCGTATGGTATGCAAGAAGTGCCCATCAAGCCAATCCAACTTGTGGGAGGGGCTTCTGGAAGCATGGGGTGAAATTTCTCCCGATTACCTCAGCAAATTAACAGCTAGAATGCCAAAGGTCTGCAATGCTGTAATTGCTGCAAATGGAGCATTCTTTGATGAAAGCAAAGTTTCAAGGAGAAAATTATTATTTCAAATAAAAATCATTATTTCTAACCTTGTCAATGTCTTGACTATATTTTCTAGTCATTTTGCAACTCATTTGATAAATATAAGTGTGAGTTTTCATGGAAAACACAAAATTGTCTGGGTGACCCCAAACTTTTGAACGGTAGTATATATATATATATATATATATATATATATATATATATATATAAAGCAAAAATCAGGCAGCACTCCGTTTATGAAGGTGAAAAAAGAGGGTACTTTTATTGTCCCATAGGCATTGCCTATGGGACAATAAAAGTACCCTCTTTTTTCACCTTCATAAAAAGAGTGCTGCCTGATTTTTGCTTTTTATATAACTGGGATCTTGGTCTATCCCTTGGGCTTGCACCCACACTATACTGGTGCTGCTGGATCCATTTGTCTATCTATATATATATATATTATACACGCACAGGGCCGATCGTAGCTTTTCTGTTGTCTGAGGCAAAAATGTAAAATGGTGCCCCCTCATCCGCCAAAAAATCATAAGAAATCCAAGTAGCCAACCTCTATTGGAAGTTTATAGTATTAACTTTTCTTTTTTTGGTAGGTTCCGCTGGACCGATTGGACTAATTTGAAGATTTGTTGGACTACTACGATGATTTATGTTTATTTTTAGATAGAATGGTGAAAGAGGGTTGCATGAAAGAGTTTTTAGTTCAATAAAATATGTTTTTTTTTTACAGATGTAGCCATCTTTAACTTGACTCTGATTACTTGCTGCAGGTTGATATCACACAACAAAAGCCATTGAAAAAATAATTGAAAATGTCAAGATAAGGGATCTAGCCACTATTTATGTAATGCGTTAAAAGTCAAGATAAAGAAGGCTACATCTGTATGTCTCTGTTTTTTAATACTTTATTAGCGCCTTAGTAATGGCATACCTCCCATCTTTCAAGTAACGCAAAGAGGGACAACCAATGCGGCAAGTTTTTTTCCATTTAAGCCACACCTCTATTACCACCTAATCCCCGCCCATACAGACCCGGTTCAGCCCACACAGTATCATGCTCCCATAGTGCCTCCCACACAGTATAATTCCAAATAGCTGCCCCATACAGTATAATGCCCTCACAGCTGCCCCATACAGTATAAAACCAACACAGATGTCCCAATACCGTATAGTGCCCACTCAGATGCTCCCATGCAGTATAATGCCCACACAAAGTCTCCCATGCAGTATAATGCCCGAAAGTTTCCCCATACAGCATAATGCCCACACAGATGGCCCCATACAGTATAATGCCCCATACAGTATAATGCCCCCATAGCTGCTCTTATACAGTCTAATGTAACATAGCTGCCATATACAGTATAATGCCCCTTAGCTGCCACCATGCATTATAATGCCCCAACAGCTTCCCATACAGTATAATGCCCCTCTAGCTTCACCCATACAGTATAATGCCGGCCCCATACCTCATAATGGTCTCATACCGTATAATGCCCCCTTAGCTGCCACCATACACTATAATGGCCCCTCAGCTACCACCATATGGTATAATGTCCCTATAGCTTCCATTAGACAATATAATGCCTTCATAGCTTCCTCCATCCAGTATAGTACCCCCATAGCTTCCCCCCATACAGTTTAATGCCGCTTTAGTTGCCACCATACAGTATAATGCCCCCTTAGCTGCCCCTATTGATTATAATGCCCCTTTAGCTGCCATCATACAGTATAATGCCCCCTTAGCTGCTCCAATACAGTATAATGCATCATATCTGCCCCATACAGTGTAATTTCACCTCAGCTGCCCCCATACAGTATAATGCCCCCTTAGCTGCCCCTAGTGCCACTGCCCACATATAAAGTGCCAGTGCCCACGTGGATAGTGCCACACCCCCTAAAAGATAGGGTCACCCCCCTGTAGATAGCGCTACCCCCTGCTGTAGCCATTGGCCGGGGATTCCGCTATGGACAGTGAGATCAGGGATTCCCTCTATGAGCTTAATCCCCGTCCACAGCATCGGCAATACTCTGGCATGGGATTCCACTGTACCGGGGAGTCCTTTGTACTAATGCTGAAGCAGGGACCTGATGGTTCCCTGCTTCATCATTGGGTTCAACTGTACCTGCGTCCTGCGAAAGCAAGATACAGTTGACACTGGGAGTCCAGGACATACCACCGGCTGCCTGGATCGGAGGGACACCCCTCGAATTCCGGGACTGTCCCGTTGAATCCGGGACATTTGGGAGATATGTAATGGCCACTGTCTGATTGACCGAATTCCATTACTAGGCTGGGGCTTAGTATTAGTCAGTAAAAAGGCACTAACCCCCATTATTACCCCAGTACCCATCGACACCAGGGGTACCGGAAAGAACCATCTGAAGTGATGGACAGGTAACGGGCGGCCGCAGGCTGGTACTACTAGGCTGGGAAGGGCCAAAAACCGTGACCTTCCCACCTTAGTAATGCTAGGCTGCAAGTGCTTTATTGTATCTGGTTGGTTATGAAAAATGGGGGGGACCCCACATAGTTTTTTAAAATTATTTATGTATTTAAAAAAAAACTTACATGGTTTTCCCCCCATATTTCATAACTAGCGGCTGCACCAGTAACCCGACCATCGTTTCAGATGGTCGGGTACTTGATTGCGCCCAGCTGTTCATGATACCCCTGCTAGCGGTCGGTACCGGGGTAATAATATGGGTGTAACATCCACGGCCTGTCGCACTCACTTACCCCCCGATGGCGACGACCGCAGATTCCATGTCCGCGTCGGCACCTCCCTCCCAGGAGACGCCAGCGCTCGTATCCGCCCATTTCTGCACTGGTCTCTAAGGTGCGCGCGCGTGCTCGTTCCCGGCCTTAATGGACCAGTGAGCACATATGTATTTAATTAATTACTCCCACATCACCCTGTACTATAAGTAGGGCCCTGCCCTTTTACTCCTTGCCTGAGCGTTGTTGTGTTTACCCATGTTAGTCTTGCAAATGGTCCCTTAGTCGTATCCTGTTCCCAATTGTTCCCGTGCCCTGCTACCTGTATCCTGTATCCCATGTTGTGTTTGTTCCTGTGCCCTTTCCAGTGTTGGAGTCATGTTGTGCCATCTGCCACACCTGCTGTCATTCACCACGTCTGGTGTCGTCTGCCACGCCTGGTATCATCCGGAACGTTTTGCATTATCTACCGTCAAGATCCATCTGTGCTAAACCACTACTGCTGTCTAGACTATTACAGGTACTCCCGTACTAGGACTTTGCATAGACTGTGTATACTATTGATTGGCCAGCTGCAACTCCGCTACGGCCTAGTGGGTCCACATACCCATCGTGGATCGTGACAGGATGAGTGCTACCCTTTTTACTGACTAACGCTAAGCCCTGCCTTAGTAATAGACGTTGTCAAACAGACAACTGCCATTACTAAGGCGGTAATAATGTAGTAGAAAAACACAGAGGCATAAGATTTTTTTTATTGAAATAAAAACTCCCTCACACAATCCTCGCTAACCATTTTTTTTTTATTAAAAAAATAAATAAAGCATAAATCATCGAAGTAGTCCAAAGAATCTTCGACCTAGTCCAAACGGTCCAGTGGAACCTGCAAAACAAAAAGGAGCAATATGAAAAATAAAAAAAACTTATAGTCACCCACAGCAGTCTTCTGTCTTCTTTTTTTCTCCCTTTGCCGCAATAGAAACTAGACGTAAATGAAGTCTAATTTGTATTGTGGTGCACAGGACCTAGAGATATGCAAGAAGTATTAATAGATATTAATAATTCTGACGCATCTGGGAGGTCCTGTGTGCCAGAACACGCTAATGCAGGGTGTCACGATCTGTGGGTGTGTGGACCCACTAGCCGCACCACTGTAGCGGGAGTGGCAGCTGACCAAATTACAGTGTACCAAGTTAATATATAAAGTCCAAGCACAAGAGTACCTGTGATAGTCCCGACAGTAGCAACGGCAGGCACAGATGGGATCTTGACGGCAGGTGATGCAGACGAGGACACATGACACCAGACGTAGTGTAACACAGCAGACGTGGCAGATGGCAGAACTCGACTCCAACACTATAGCGGGCACAGGAACAACTACAACATGGGATACAGGATACAGGTAGCAGGGCACAGGAGCAACGGGAGCAGGATAACACTAAGGGACCATTTTCAAGACTAACAGAGGAATACAAACAACGCTCAGGTAATGAGCAAAAGGACAGGGCCCTACTTAAGTCAAAGATGATCATTGTAATGATGGGGTAGGGAGACAGACAGGTGAGCCCTAATCTACCCACCACTTAGTCCCTGCCTACTTGCATGACCCGTCCTAGGCGACGGCGTACAACTGGGCAACGGTTTCTACGCTCAATATGTGCACGACAGACAAACAGACAAGGGTACACAGAAGCTAAGGGAAATGAAGCAGTAGCCCACGGCAAGACCGTGAGCAACAAGAGTAGTGAACGAGCCGAGTCAAAGCAGGAGTGTACGAGGTAACAAACGCAGAGCAGGAGCGTAGTCAGTAAAGCCAGGGTCAAAATGAAGCAAGCTCAATAATGATAGCAGGAGCAGCAGAGCCAGGAAACAGGAAAGAATCACAGGCAGAGACAAGCAGGAAATGAAGGTATAAATAGACCGAGGGCGGAAGCTAGAACCGTCTGGCCAGGCTGTGATAGGTTCTTCCACTCCTGAGCCTACCAGCCTGAGTGGTAGCAGATCGAGTCACTCTATCAGACTTAGGAGCAGGTGCAGACTGATTAACCACGGGCGTCGACATAGAAGCTGTGTCTGGCAGATCCTTTACAGTACCCCCCCTTTTATGAGGGGCCACTGGACCCTTTCTAGGTGGACCTGGCTTATTGGTGAACCGAAGATGGAACCTCCTGAGCAATACCCCACCATGAACATCCCGGGCGGGTACTCAAGTCCTCTCCTCAGGCCCGTATCCTCTCCAATGGACCAGGTACTGGAGCGAGCCTTGGACCATCCTGCTGTCCACAATCTTGGCCACCTCGAATTCTACCCCTTCAGGGGTGAGAACAGGGATCGGAGGTTTCCTCGAGGTAGCCAAGGATGAGGAGCAGCGTTTCAGGAGGGAGGCATGAAACACGTCGTGTATTTGAAAAGACGGGGGTAACTACAGTTAAACGTGGGATTATGCATCTGCAACCAGGGAAGGCCTAAAACCAAATCGGACGATAATCCCGGCATCACCAGTACAGAGCACTGCTCCAAATGCATGGAGCCAACAAGGAGTTCAACAACAGGGGTATGCTGTGTAAAATAACCATTAGCAAGTGGAGTGGAGTCGATACCCACTACCGGGACAGGTTTAGGCAAATCAATCAATGGCATAGCTAGAGACATAGCAAATTCGACCGACATAATATTAGCAGAAGACCCTGAATCCACGAAGCCACTAGCAGACCTACCCTCAAAAGAGATAATTTCACTGTATAGTTTGATAAAAATTTAATTGTGCTCCCACAATATGAAAGAAATTATAAGGTTCACTGAAGTAACAATTGAGTAAAAAATACCTTTTAATAGTAACTTGTTAAAAACAGGGGTAACACACCACTGTGACATAAGCCCCACCGTGATTATTAAAAAATGTATTAAACAAAAAACACTGAGTCATTATGATGCATATATCTCGGTGTTTGTAACGATATTTTGTCTGGAATCAGCATATATCCAGGGCACACCAGTAGTACAATCCCCAAATAAAGCACAGGTGTCTGAATAAATCGGATCTCCTAGTGCTGGGTGTAACACAATATGACTGTCCCCAATGCAAACATTCCATAAACAATAAACGACCCTACGCGTTTCAGATACTCATCCTCAGGGGTCCGTATCTTGGTAACTCTGGCCTCTTCACCAGCGATAGTGATATTCAACAGCAGATATTCTGCTGTGCGTCACGGCAAGATGCACGTATCGATGTCAACGGCATACTTCATTGCAGGCGCTAGGTTACTATAAACGCTAAAACTCCACCCCTCGTATTAGGCGGCAACACATGAACTGACCAATCCCAGCACCCTCTCGATTCGTGACACCTGCCCATGTGACCCCCCGCCGTCAGCTGACAACCAGGGGTCATCATCGGCCGCATCAACCCGAACGCGCAGGCGCAGTAGAAGCCAAGGACAAGTCGCCCGGACTGCCAAACACGAGGAGGTAAGCGCTACACGATAATGTATTATAAGTATATCTTGCGGGACAGTTAAACACCGCAAGTGGACTACCTCACAGAGCAACTAAAAAGTAAATAAACACATGTAAGGTGGACAAGAATACTAGATCCCTCATGTCAGGAGGGACTGAAAGGCGATCTCCAAATGTATCGGCTGACCCATATGGCCATCTCAAAACTTAGTATATTAGGCAAATATGAACTCACCCACCCTATAGGCAACCCAGTGGAGATAGGCCACCCATAGGGGAATGGTAAGGCATGTTAGATAAAACATGTGTAATTAGTCTGCTCATTTAAACCTGCTGGTTGTATACATTCCAGTCTATGGATCCATTGTGCTTCTTTGCGTAAAATCAGGTTGTCCCAGTCCCCTCCTCTTTTAGGGGGTCTAACAAGTTCAATTGCTTGAAACTTTAAGCATGCTGCCTGACCTTGGTGTTTAGCATGCACATGCTTAGATATTGGGGTGTCCCTAACATGGATAATGTCTCCAACATGCTCCCTAATACGGCGACGAAATTGTCGTGCTGTTTTACCCACATAATTAAGGGGGCATGGACATGTGATTAGGTAGACCACTCCCGCTGTCTTGCAATTGACATAATCCCGAATATTGTATTGTTTCTGTGTAACGACACTAGTGAAGCTATTCCCTTTAAAAATGAATTCACAGGCTTTACAGCTACCACATCTAAAGGTGCCTGGTATTTGTCTATCCAGCCACGTACCCCTAGGTGAGATGGGGTCAAAACAGCTATGCATGACTCTGTCCCTTATGTTTTTCCCTCTCCGATACGTGACAGACGGCCTCTGTGTGATCTGATCTACTAAATCTACATCAGAACTGAGAATACGCCAATACCTATTCAGTATCTGCATGATATCATTTTGTTTGGAATCATAGGTGCCTATGAGTCTCGTGACCTGTTCTTCTTTCCGTTTTTTAGGGACCAGGAGACATTGCCTATCTGCATCCCTTGCTCCCTCATAGGCCTTCCTAATAACACTCTTGGGGAAGCCTCTGTCCTTCAATCTTGTTTTGAGTTCCTGGGCCTGGCACTCAAAATCACCCATAGAGCTACAATTCCTGCGTACTCTCATAAATTGGCCTTTCGGAATGCCACGTTTGAGGGAATAAGGATGACAGCTATTCCATTGCAGAAAACTATTAGTTGCTGTTTCTTTCCGATGTACCTTGGTGCGGATTGTGCCTTCTTCTGTTTTTGTGATTTTCAAGTCTAAAAAGGACAATTCTTTCTCACTGATCTCACATGTGAATTTTAGTCCTACATCATTATTGTTGAGGGCTGCTACAAAACTATGGAACTCATCCGCTGTAGAGTTCCAGAGGATCAACACGTCATCAATATATCTAATCCATAATCCAACGGATGAAGTCCATTTGACAAATTTGTCCCCAAAGACAATTGTCTCCTCCCACCAGCCAAGAAATAAATTTGCATAGGTGGGAGCAGCAGGACTCCCCATTGCAGTACCACATTGCTGATGAAAAATTTTGTCTTCAAAAATAAATATATTTTTTTCAAGAACAAACTGTAATAACTGCAAAACAAATTGGTTATGAGCTGCAAACTGAGTACCTCTAGATCCCAGATAATACTCGACCGCTTTATAACCACATTTGTGAGGTATGGATGAATACAACGCCTCAACATCCAGACTAGCCAGGATTGTATCTTTCTCCAGAGAAATACCGTCAATCTGTTTCAAGACATCCATAGTGTCACGTACATATGATGTGAGACTCAAGACAAAGGGGCGCAACACCTGATCAACATATGTACTCACATTTTGAGTTAAATTATTGATGCCTGAAACAATGGGTCTGCCACGTAAGGGAGGATACCCTTTATGGATTTTGGGCAGGCTATAAAAACACGCCATAACAGGAAATTGTGGGTATAGGAACCCGAACTCACCTGCACTAATCAAAGATCTGCTCTTTGCATCACTCAAGATGCTCAGCAGCTCTTTCTTGAATAGTGCCGTAGGGTTATCCTTTAAAATGGTGTAGCAGTCATGGTTAAATAAAATGTCCTCACACATTTTCTTATAATCATCCCTGCTCATGACCACAATGTTCCCACCTTTATCAGATGCCTTTAGAACAATGTTCTGTTTTTTCTCTAAAGTGGTCAGAGCTAATCGTTCAGACCAAGACAAGTTGTTATCCATGCCCCTACTGTCCTGACTAAGACTTTTGATCTCATCTCCTACCATATCCACAAATAAATCCACATTGGTAAAGTCTCCTATAGGTGGCAGCTTCCTACTCTTCATTTTTAGGTTGGTGAAGGGACCTATACCTGGAGCTCTTCCAGATTCCTCTAGTAACCCCTCTAGGGCTGAAAGGCCTTCCATATCAGACTCCTCTAACCCTAATTCCATACATTTTTTCCTATTATGGTGTTTAAAATTTTTTATCCATTTGAGTTTACGAGCAAATAAGTTGAGATCTTTTATCCACGAAAATGAGTCAAATTTAACTGTAGGGACAAAAGAAAGTCCCTTTTCTAATAATGTATTCTCTGATGCACTCAAATTATATTCAGAAAGGTTAATGATTTGAAGCCTATCCATATTATTCCCCTTCACTAATCCTTTTGTCCCCTCAGCATATAGCGGGAAATGGGAGGATTGTTGGCTAAAAAATTATTGCCACTGTTAGAAGAGGCTCTCCCACGGCCTCTATTTCTACCTCTTGCTCCTCCCCTAAATTTTTGTTTCCCACCACTACCACCAAAAAATGGGCCCACTCTTTCAGAGTCTGTAGTTTCACTCTCTGATGTGGAAGGGTCAGATTCCCTCGGCCCCCTATTGGTCTGTTGATATTGCTGTTGTTGTGTAGTAACAAAATCATACGCTTTTTTCTCCCTAAATTCCTGTAGGTCTCTCTGGAATTGGAAGTGTTTACGTTCCTTTAGATGATTAGTGAACCTTTCTAAAGTTTGTTGGAGGATTTTATCCCTTTTATCAAAGCCAGGGGTATCTACCAAGGACTTAGCTGCCTCAATCTCTTTTTTAAGCTCAGCACTAATAAAGTCAAACTGGACTTTTTCTTCCTCTACCAAAATCTGCATCAGCCTAAGTGAGCTCCCTGTGATCTCCTGTTCCCACCTTTCTTTTATATTAGCGGTTTTTAATCTTGATGCTGGAACAATGGGGACCCTGAGACCTCTGGGAACTATCTTGTTCTTTAAATAGTTTTCCAGACTCTGGATCTCCCACCAACTTCTAGTATAATCTTTATGCAATCTATTAAGGTTTTTGAAGGTAGATTTAAGAGATGCACCCTGAACTGTATACATCAGTTCACATTCAGAAAAAACGCTTTTAGCCTCACTCATCCACCCATCTGTGTTTAATTCAGAAAGTGCAAAGGCTGCCATACCTAGATATAATGAAATTATTAACTGTATGGACTAAATGTAATTTCACTGTATAGTTTGATAAAAATTTAATTGTGCTCCCACAATATGAAAGAAATTATAAGGTTCACTGAAGTAACAATTGAGTAAAAAATACCTTTTAATAGTAACTTGTTAAAAACAGGGGTAACACACCACTGTGACATAAGCCCCACCGTGATTATTAAAAAATGTATTAAACAAAAAACACTGAGTCATTATGATGCATGTATCTCGGTGTTTGTAACGATATTTTGTCTGGAATCAGCATATATCCAGGGCACACCAGTAGTACAATCCCCAAATAAAGCACAGGTGTCTGAATAAATCGGATCTCCTAGTGCTGGGTGTAACACAATATGACTGTCCCCAATGCAAACATTCCATAAACAATAAACGACCCTACGCGTTTCAGATACTCATCCTCAGGGGTCCGTATCTTGGTAACTCTGGCCTCTTCACCAGCGATAGTGATATTCAACAGCAGATATTCTGCTGTGCGTCACGGCAAGATGCACGTATCGATGTCAACGGCATACTTCATTGCAGGCGCTAGGTAACTATAAACGCTAAAACTCCACCCCTCGTATTAGGCGGCAACACATGAACTGACCAATCCCAGCACCCTCTCGATTCGTGACACCTGCCCATGTGACCCCCCGCCGTCAGCTGACAACCAGGGGTCATCATCGGCCGCATCAACCCGAACGCGCAGGCGCAGTAGAAGCCAAGGACAAGTCGCCCGGACTGCCAAACACGAGGAGGTAAGCGCTACACGATAATGTATTATAAGTATATCTTGCGGGACAGTTAAACACCGCAAGTGGACTACCTCACAGAGCAACTAAAAAGTAAATAAACACATGTAAGGTGGACAAGAATACTAGATCCCTCATGTCAGGAGGGACTGAAAGGCGATCTCCAAATGTATCGGCTGACCCATATGGCCATCTCAAAACTTAGTATATTAGGCAAATATGAACTCACCCACCCTATAGGCAACCCAGTGGAGATAGGCCACCCATAGGGGAATGGTAAGGCATGTTAGATAAAACATGTGTAATTAGTCTGCTCATTTAAACCTGCTGGTTGTATACATTCCAGTCTATGGATCCATTGTGCTTCTTTGCGTAAAATCAGGTTGTCCCAGTCCCCTCCTCTTTTAGGGGGTCTAACAAGTTCAATTGCTTGAAACTTTAAGCATGCTGCCTGACCTTGGTGTTTAGCATGCACATGCTTAGATATTGGGGTGTCCCTAACATGGATAATGTCTCCAACATGCTCCCTAATACGGCGACGAAATTGTCGTGCTGTTTTACCCACATAATTAAGGGGGCATGGACATGTGATTAGGTAGACCACTCCCGCTGTCTTGCAATTGACATAATCCCGAATATTGTATTGTTTCTGTGTAACGACACTAGTGAAGCTATTCCCTTTAAAAATGAATTCACAGGCTTTACAGCTACCACATCTAAAGGTGCCTGGTATTTGTCTATCCAGCCACGTACCCCTAGGTGAGATGGGGTCAAAACAGCTATGCATGACTCTGTCCCTTATGTTTTTCCCTCTCCGATACGTGACAGACGGCCTCTGTGTGATCTGATCTACTAAATCTACATCAGAACTGAGAATACGCCAATACCTATTCAGTATCTGCATGATATCATTTTGTTTGGAATCATAGGTGCCTATGAGTCTCGTGACCTGTTCTTCTTTCCGTTTTTTAGGGACCAGGAGACATTGCCTATCTGCATCCCTTGCTCCCTCATAGGCCTTCCTAATAACACTCTTGGGGAAGCCTCTGTCCTTCAATCTTGTTTTGAGTTCCTGGGCCTGGCACTCAAAATCACCCATAGAGCTACAATTCCTGCGTACTCTCATAAATTGGCCTTTCGGAATGCCACGTTTGAGGGAATAAGGATGACAGCTATTCCATTGCAGAAAACTATTAGTTGCTGTTTCTTTCCGATGTACCTTGGTGCGGATTGTGCCTTCTTCTGTTTTTGTGATTTTCAAGTCTAAAAAGGACAATTCTTTCTCACTGATCTCACATGTGAATTTTAGTCCTACATCATTATTGTTGAGGGCTGCTACAAAACTATGGAACTCATCCGCTGTAGAGTTCCAGAGGATCAACACGTCATCAATATATCTAATCCATAATCCAACGGATGAAGTCCATTTGACAAATTTGTCCCCAAAGACAATTGTCTCCTCCCACCAGCCAAGAAATAAATTTGCATAGGTGGGAGCAGCAGGACTCCCCATTGCAGTACCACATTGCTGATGAAAAATTTTGTCTTCAAAAATAAATATATTTTTTTCAAGAACAAACTGTAATAACTGCAAAACAAATTGGTTATGAGCTGCAAACTGAGTACCTCTAGATCCCAGATAATACTCGACCGCTTTATAACCACATTTGTGAGGTATGGATGAATACAACGCCTCAACATCCAGACTAGCCAGGATTGTATCTTTCTCCAGAGAAATACCGTCAATCTGTTTCAAGACATCCATAGTGTCACGTACATATGATGTGAGACTCAAGACAAAGGGGCGCAACACCTGATCAACATATGTACTCACATTTTGAGTTAAATTATTGATGCCTGAAACAATGGGTCTGCCACGTAAGGGAGGATACCCTTTATGGATTTTGGGCAGGCTATAAAAACACGCCATAACAGGAAATTGTGGGTATAGGAACCCGAACTCACCTGCACTAATCAAGGATCTGCTCTTTGCATCACTCAAGATGCTCAGCAGCTCTTTCTTGAATAGTGCCGTAGGGTTATCCTTTAAAATGGTGTAGCAGTCATGGTTAAATAAAATGTCCTCACACATTTTCTTATAATCATCCCTGCTCATGACCACAATGTTCCCACCTTTATCAGATGCCTTTAGAACAATGTTCTGTTTTTTCTCTAAAGTGGTCAGAGCTAATCGTTCAGACCAAGACAAGTTGTTATCCATGCCCCTACTGTCCTGACTAAGACTTTTGATCTCATCTCCTACCATATCCACAAATAAATCCACATTGGTAAAGTCTCCTATAGGTGGCAGCTTCCTACTCTTCATTTTTAGGTTGGTGAAGGGACCTATACCTGGAGCTCTTCCAGATTCCTCTAGTAACCCCTCTAGGGCTGAAAGGCCTTCCATATCAGACTCCTCTAACCCTAATTCCATACATTTTTTCCTATTATGGTGTTTAAAATTTTTTATCCATTTGAGTTTACGAGCAAATAAGTTGAGATCTTTTATCCACGAAAATGAGTCAAATTTAACTGTAGGGACAAAAGAAAGTCCCTTTTCTAATAATGTATTCTCTGATGCACTCAAATTATATTCAGAAAGGTTAATGATTTGAAGCCTATCCATATTATTCCCCTTCACTAATCCTTTTGTCCCCTCAGCATATAGCGGGAAATGGGAGGATTGTTGGCTAAAAAATTATTGCCACTGTTAGAAGAGGCTCTCCCACGGCCTCTATTTCTACCTCTTGCTCCTCCCCTAAATTTTTGTTTCCCACCACTACCACCAAAAAATGGGCCCACTCTTTCAGAGTCTGTAGTTTCACTCTCTGATGTGGAAGGGTCAGATTCCCTCGGCCCCCTATTGGTCTGTTGATATTGCTGTTGTTGTGTAGTAACAAAATCATACGCTTTTTTCTCCCTAAATTCCTGTAGGTCTCTCTGGAATTGGAAGTGTTTACGTTCCTTTAGATGATTAGTGAACCTTTCTAAAGTTTGTTGGAGGATTTTATCCCTTTTATCAAAGCCAGGGGTATCTACCAAGGACTTAGCTGCCTCAATCTCTTTTTTAAGCTCAGCACTAATAAAGTCAAACTGGACTTTTTCTTCCTCTACCAAAATCTGCATCAGCGCTTACCTCCTCGTGTTTGGCAGTCCGGGCGACTTGTCCTTGGCTTCTACTGCGCCTGCGCGTTCGGGTTGATGCGGCCGATGATGACCCCTGGTTTTCAGCTGACGGCGGGGGGTCACATGGGCAGGTGTCACGAATCGAGAGGGTGCTGGGATTGGTCAGTTCATGTGTTGCCGCCTAATACGAGGGGTGGAGTTTTAGCGTTTATAGTAACCTAGCGCCTGCAATGAAGTATGCCGTTGACATCGATACGTGCATCTTGCCGTGACGCACAGCAGAATATCTGCTGTTGAATATCACTATCGCTGGTGAAGAGGCCAGAGTTACCAAGATACGGACCCCTGAGGATGAGTATCTGAAACGCGTAGGGTCGTTTATTGTTTATGGAATGTTTGCATTGGGGACAGTCATATTGTGTTACACCCAGCACTAGGAGATCCGATTTATTCAGACACCTGTGCTTTATTTGGGGATTGTACTACTGGTGTGCCCTGGATATATGCTGATTCCAGACAAAATATCGTTACAAACACCGAGATATATGCATCATAATGACTCAGTGTTTTTTGTTTAATACATTTTTTAATAATCACGGTGGGGCTTATGTCACAGTGGTGTGTTACCCCTGTTTTTAACAAGTTACTATTAAAAGGTATTTTTTACTCAATTGTTACTTCAGTGAACCCTACCCTCAAAAGAGACCTGAAAGGGAAGCAAGATCTTATTAGGTTTCATATTTACGGGAAATACCTGTGCGCCCAAGTGACCTCCCAGATGGTCACTTAGGCGCGGAAGTTCTTCCGGCTGCTTATTATTATGCCTAGGACAGTTGTTCACTTGATGCTTGTCATCCCCACAGTAGAAGCAGAGACCATTCTTCCTGCGGAGCTCTCTACATCACAGTTTTTTCACAGCACGTATTTGGATTGGGCTGTGAAATTAAAAAAATTAAATTTTTTCCAATAAGATGTAATTTTTTATAAAAATTTCTTCTTTTCACAGGGAACAAAATACCCCAATTTGTTGCCCAATTTGTCCTGAGTGCGTAAATACTCCATTTGTGGTGATAAACTGCCGTTTGGGCCCATGGGAGGCCTCAGAAGGAAAGGAGCGCTATGTGTTCTTTGGAGCCCAGATTTTGCTGGATTGGTTTTCGGGTGCCATGTTGCATTTGCAGAGCCCCAGAGGTATCAAAGCAATGGAAACCCACCAGAAGTCACCCCATTTTGGAAACTACACCCCTCAAAGAATTTATTTATGGGTGTTGTGACCGTTTAGACCTCACAGTTTTTTCACAGAATTTATTTGAATTGGGCTGTGAATTAAAAAAATTGCATTTTTTCCAATAAGATGTCTATTTTGATCAAAATTTCTTATTTTGACAGGGAACAAAATACCCTATTTTGTTGCCCAATTTGTCCTGAGTGTTGCAATACCCCATAAGTGGTGATAAACTGCGGTTTGGGCCCATGGGAGGGCTCAGAAGGAAAGGACCACCATTTGGCCTACTGGAGCTTTTCTGGTGCTAAGTCATGTATGCAGAAGCCCCTGAGGTACCAGTACAGCTGAAACATGAGAAGTGACCCCATTTTAAAAACTACACCCCTTAAGACATTCATCTGGAGGTGTAGTGAGCATTTTGACCCAACAGGTATTGTGTAAAAGGTAATGCGCAGCAGATGGTGCAGTGTGAGATTTGCAATTTTCTATATATCTATGCCATTTCAGTGTCCAATAATATTGTGCCCAGCATGCGCCACCGGAGATATACACCCTATAAATTGTAATGTGGGTTCCCCCAGGTACAGCAATACCTTACATGTGGCTGTTATCAGCTGCCTGGGTGCACAGCAGGGCTCAGAAGGGAAAGATGAGGGGGATAAGCTGTGCGGAGTGCGTCAGGGTAGATGAAAAATCTAAGGGATGTATGATAAATTTTTAAACACTTTCATACAGAGTCCTGGTTTGTCAGGAAACGTGTCACATTGAGATATTGTGTCCTCCCTTATCCCCCTCTTATAGCAGACTTTGCACCTCTTTTGACTTTTTCCCTTCATGCCAGTTTGGGGAACTTCTCCTGGGAAGTGCTGCCCTTGTACGATGCGTGTGGCCTCGCTTCCAGAAGTACTGGGTGCCCCCCCTTCTCGGTCCCTAAAGATTAGGATCTTGATAATGATGTGCACGGCCAGCTTCTTATACCACACCGCATGGTGCTGTAGGGCTTCAGGACTTGATCTGACAAGTCCACCCCTCCCATGTACCTATTGTAGTCCAGGCTGCAGTCTGGTTTGGGGGTCTCTGTACTGGTACCTCGTACTGGTACATGGGTGCTGGTGTGGCCGTGTATTGTTGTCAATACAAGGACATCATTCTTGTCCTTGTACTTGACACACAATATGTTGCTGCTAGATTGTGCCCTGCTCTCACCCCTTCTTGTTTGCCCAAGCAGAGTCTTAGGGAGGCCTCTCAGATTTCTTCTAGCAGTGCCGCATGCCGCAGTACTTCTGGAAGCGAGGCACTTGAAGGACTGCAAGGACCCATTGTCAACCTTACCTGCCCAGGACCTTATACCATCCTTATTTGAAATAAAACACCAACACCTTCTTTATGGAAATGTGGAAGCGGCCACAGATTTATTATTATTCACAACCATCGGCATGAAGACATATATATATTTTCCTTTTCTCTCCTTCTCCTGAAATCCCGATGCTCCCTGTACTCCATCAGGCATGTAGGGTGCTAACTCTGTCTTCTTCGCCGTACTTTTCGCCAAGGAGGGGAACTGAGAAACCTACTCAGTACCCCGACCACCCCCACCAAGCAACGCCAGTCCTCTCTCGGCACCATCCAACAAATCTAACAGAAAGATATCGAGCCCGATATCGTTGAGGTGTACCCCATCCGGCGCCAGCAAATCAGCATTATCCCCTTCCAAGGACTGGTGCCGCAGCCCAACTCCACCTATCGAGCGAACGAATCGCGACACCCGCACATTAAGCAACCTGCGCACTCTCTCCAATGCTGCCATGTTCCTGGCACCCCTCCACACTGACCGCGCCACTATCTCAGACCATACCACCACGCAGCAAGCAAACAGATCCTGAAAACGCGCCAAATCAGTCCGAATTAATGATAACAACTCGGCCATTTTAACTTGGCCGATATCATTCCCCCCGGCGTGAATGATCAGGACAACAGGTCTGTCAGTGTGCCTCATAACTGCCACTACTTCTGGCAGCAACTGCACCCACCGTAGTCCCCGGACACCTCTCCAGTGGACGTCGGCCTGTGAGAGGCCCAAATTCGGACCCAACAGGCTCCGAACTGCTCGGACCGCCGCCCAATGCACATATGAGTGCCCCAGGATCCACACCTGGGGGCGCCGCGACCCTAACAAAAGAGAAGTCTAACTAAATTCAAGCCCAATGCATCTACCTCCGTGGCAACACCAATCCTAAACGAATGCGTACCAAACTCACCCGGTGGCAGCCCCAAGTATTTAAGACCAGCCTTAAAAACCGCCTCAAATTGAAAGAGCGACATTGCTGATCCATCTTGATGTGTCAAGAATTGAAACCCGGCCGCCCGGACAAACACAAATTCTTGAACCAACCTTACCGGACAATCCTGGCCCCCAATCTTCCCAATCGACAACCAAGCTCCCCTCCCTGCCGTATCTGTTTTAGACCTCCGAACGCAGACCAGGAGGGAATCGCCCAATACCACCACATCAGATCCGAGAAGCCCACCGCGTGTGTTCACACTGGGAGGAACCAGCTCACTAACCCGCAATGCGGCAAAGAAAGCCAAAGAAAAAGCCGCGCCAAACAACGATACCTCATATTCGTCCCGGCACACAAAACACAAAATGGACAGAAGCCGACCCAGGAGCGCAAAGGATACCGGACGCCTCGTGTCACGGGAAAACGCCTCCTTTCTCCACCCTTTCAAAGACTGACTAACGACAAAATCTTTTGTAACATCTCTACATCCCCACATTTTTAACATAATGGCCACCCCTGCTAAATGCTTACCTGCAGTGGCCGCACTACAACCCTCCTGACGTAATTGCACCAAACTCGTAAGGGTGATATCAAGGTGACAACCATCCTGTGATGGAAAATTACACCCCGCAATCTCCAACCACCGATCCCACGCTCTGCAATGACTCTTCCAAGTCGCTGGCACCACAGAAACCCTCAACAGCCTCATAAGTTGTCCTCGACCAGGGCCCATAAGTGAAGGGGGGGGGGACTCCCCTTCTGCCAAAGCTGCCGGGTGCAATTCCCAAAACCAAGGACATCTGTGAACGAGACAAAGCATCGGACATCACATTATGAACTCCCGGAACATGCTTCGCACGAAACCACACATTCAGTTCCAAACATTTCAAAACCAACCATCGTAATAAAGCTAATACCGGCAATGAACTAGACGACAAACCGTTCACCGCGTGCACCACCGCCATATTGTCTGTCCAGAATACAATCCGCTTATTCACCATCTCGCTACCCAACAAATCTATCGCAACTATGATAGGAAACAACTCTAATAACGTCAAATTACGTACCAACCCTAACTCTCCCCAATGCGAGGGCCAAGGGGACCTACACCAACTTCGGCCCAAAATTGCTCCAAAACCATCACTGCCAGCCGCATCCGTGAACAATTCCAAATCTACATTAGACAACTCAGCGTCCTGACAAACCGACCTCCCATTAAATGAACTCAAAAACGAATGCCAGACAAACAAATCCTTTTTCATCCAAGACGTTACCCGGATGAAATGATCCGGTTTCGATATACCCCTAGTCGCTAATGACAAACGTCGAGAAAAAACACGACCCATAGGAATTATCCGACAGGCAAACACCAGCAATCCCAATAACGACTGTAACTGCTTCAACGTCACTTTTTTAGACCCCATGACCTGGTCAACCTGGGACACCAAACTTGCCAATTTGTCCTCGGGCAAGCGAAAAATCATCTGGAAGGTATCTATTTCAATACCCAAAAAAGACAAAACGGTTACCGGGCCCTCAGTTTTTTCTTCTGAAATAGGTACCCCAAAACGAGACATCACCTGTCGAAACACCCGCAGCAACGTGCTGCACAACCCTGAGCCCTTAGGGCCCACAAAAAGAAAATCATCCAAATAATGAATGACCGAAGCAAACCCAGACTCCAAGCGTACTACCTATTCTAAAAATGAAGCAAACATTTCAAAATAACTGCAAGATATGGAACAACCCATAGGAAGGCACATATCAACATAAAAGGCACCGTCCAAACAGAAACCCAGCAGGTGAAAACAGTCCGGATGCACCGGCAGCAACCGAAACGCAGCTTCAATGTCGGACTTAGCTAAAAACGCGCCCTGGCCTGCAGCCTGCACCAACCTCACCGCAACATCGAAGGAAGTATACGAAACCGCCGCATCCGCCTTGGAGATCCAGTCGTTGACCGATCCGCCGCGGGGAAAGGAAAGGTGATGAATCAACCTAAACTTCCCCCGCTCCTTCTTTGGAACTAAGCCAAGGGGGGAAACCCGTAGGTTAAGATACGGCGGCTCGCTGAATGGACCTGCCATCCTCCCCAACTCAACTTCCTTAGCCAATTTCAGACGCGCAATGCCAACATTCTCATTGATCGACTTCAACTTGTCAGCCAATGACAATGTTGCAGAATATTCAAACGGAATCTCAAAACCATAAGAAAACCCACTAATGAGCACCTCTGCTTCCCGCCTCCTGTGGTAACGCTCTAACCATGGGCCCATCTCGAGAACGTTCACCGGGGTTCTCCGCTGCGCCGGAAGGAGGTTCCTTGGCCGGCTGCTTACCTCTCCGGAAACACCTGAGAGCCGAATGAGCGCCCCCACAGATGGAGCATTCATGTCGGAATTTGCACGTGGCAAAGAACCGACAATGACCCTCGTTGTAGAGCCAGCAGGCTCCCGTGGGCCTAGCGGCCGAAGCTCCAGGGGCGGGGCCTGGCGCTGCGGCCAAACTGGGAAAGGGGCGTTGCTGTCTGCTAGCTTGCGCTAAGATGAGCTGCAACAAAACATCCGTTGCCTTTGTCGCCCAGCTAATATCCGGCGTCAAAGCCAAACGACGCCGAAATTCTTCATCGTAACGCCACCAGGCTGCACCACCGTGCAACCTGTGGGCGCTGAAAATCGTGTCAAAATAAACAATCAACTCGGCCCCTTTCTCAGGGTGGCGCTGGCAAATAACATGAGCCAGTGTAGCATAACACTGTACCCAGTTGCCAAAAGTTTTCGCGACCTTAACTTTTTTATCGGAACCTCTCTCAAATACCCGCTCCTTATCGACAGTCACCTGCTCCACAGAGACCAAGGACCAAATATCCACAAATTCATTCCTCCAAATTTTTTCCTTGGTCTCCGCTGACAAATGAGTCCCGAGAGGAGCGACCCCACAGAACAAAGAATCCCGAAACGTTAGATTAGCTAAAGTATTCTCTCTCTCAAACGGGAGCCTAGCCCCCTCTGGTGGCACAGAGGGAACGGACGTTCCCTCATTCACATTCAAACCAGCCACCACGGCTTTTAAAACTGAAATCAGATCCGTACCAGCTACATTAGATTTATGAAGCCATGCGTCGCCGCAGGCCGACTCACCGCTCCCAGAGGGTCGTTCAGCCACTTGCCGCGGCACTGGAACCACGGCCTGAACCTCCTCCACCGACCCGGCGGGAGGAACAACCTGGGACAGCTGCTCACGGTACTCCGACAAGTGATGCACCTCCCGGCGTCGACTGTGTCTCTGCGGCCGTGACGATCTCCTCTTCCTCGATTCCGATGAGGCGGATGCTGATGACGATGACGAGGAGGAGAATCCTTCACTGGATGACGATGATGACCGCCGACCATGCCTCTTCACGCCGCCTGATCTGCGACGTCTGCGATGGCCATGGCGACGATGTCTTCCAGAACGACATTTCCTTCCCCGTCTGGATCGCTCCCTCACCGAACCTATGGGAGAAAAATGCGACAAGGCAGGATAAGGGCAAAACGGACCAGACGTTTCCCTGACCCTACACTCACTAGAACAAACCCTACTGGGCCCCGACCCCTGCTGGTAGGGGACCGGAAAAGACCTGAGGTTGTCAGTAGCAGGCGCAGCAGAAGTCCCTGCCCCCTGGCTGGGCTGAATACTCACTGCCCGCTTCTGCATACTACCAGCAATTTTCTTTGCATGGGCGCGGCCATCTTGCTTCCTGGCCGACTTGCGACGAACCGGAAGTCCCGCCTCTGCCCTCTCTCCAACCACTTCCGGTTGAACAGAGAGCAGAACGGGGAGTGATGACGTCAGCGCCGGCCGCTCGCGGGAACCGGAAGCAAGTCCCAGCTCCAGCGAACATGCCTCGTGGTAGGCAACCATGGCGGACCAGTCTCCTGGACCCGCCACACTCACCCCACTGTCCTGGAAGTCGCCTGCCTCGTCCGTGCCCGCAGCTGTGGATCAAGGTAGGGTGTACTGTGCCTGCGCCGGTTTACCTACAGCCCTCTTACCACCATGGGGAGGGACGCCAGCGCGACGTGTGGAGGGGGGGGAAGGCGGCACTATGTCACCCTACGAAGCGCCGGGTGAAATAGGCCTATGAGAAGCGCTGAGAACAGCGCGCGGCGGTGCAGCCATTACTGCACCCCGAACGGGAACGGGGCTGGGGCTTAAGCGAGCGGGGGGGCGGATAACACGCTGCGGCCTACCTCGGGTAGCCGCTCCCGGCTGTTCCATGACCGGATCCGATCCTTCTTTCCTTCCTGTCGCCAACAGGGATTCCAGCCAGGCGGGCCCCTCCAAGGCCACCCGCTGTGCCACATGCCGTAGAAGATCCTCCGCCATCTGTACAGGAACCGACAAGAAAAAACGCTCTGAAACTTCCAGCTCCAAACGGAGGATGTTTCTCCCGCTGCAGCTTGAAGGTAAGAGGGCGTTCTGCCCCAAACCCCAGCCTTATATCTCCTGAACCACGCCTCTCTTACCCCTTGTTCACAAAATCCTGATCCTGGGCATTATTTAAACGTTCCATCCTTCTTTAACCCCTCGCAGTCCCTGACACTTTCCCTAGGCACTTCAGTGTCTGCAAAGCGGGACGCTGGTATAAAAATTATCCAGGTAGAGGAGGTAATCCTGGTCCAGCAGTGGGTGCACCAAATCCCACACAATTTTTGCATTAACTCCCAGTAAGGGTGGGCATTCTGTGGGCTGAATACTGGTGTCCTTCCCTTCATATATCCTAAATTTGTAGGTATACCCTGATGCAATCTCGCACAGCTTATACTTCTTCACGCCATACCTTGCCCTCTTAGGCCTCATGCACACGACCGTAGTGTTTTTCTGGTCCGCAAATTCCAGGACCGTGTTCCGTGAAATGTCATCCGCAGTTCATCCGTATGTAATCCGCAAAATGCGGATGAAAAAAAAAAAGCCTAGGTAAAACAGGATGACGACAGAACTCATTCCCGGTCATCGCCTAGCAACATTTCCGCAAATCCGCAAACTGCGGATGACACACGGAGGTGTATCCGCAATTTCCACGGGCCCATTGACTTCTATTGGCATGTCCGCATCGAATTTGCGGCCCGTAATAAGACATGTCCTGAGTTTCTGCGGCACGGATTTGCGGACATGCGGAGACCCGTGAAAACACGGATAGTGTGTATGGGCCCATAGAAATGAATGGGTCCGCAATTCTCCCCTGGATTTGCTGGGGAATTGCGGACGCAAAAACACGGTCGTGTGCATGGGGCCTAACTCGGCAGGTACTGGCGGAATTGAAGTCTCCCTTTAAAATCTACCAAGGACTCATCAATAGAAATACACTTCTGTGGGGTGTATGCTTGGGCAAACCGAGCACTGAAACGGTCTAATAGGAGTCTCCGTTTATACTCGGGGTGGGCACTGCTCATTATCAGTATAATGTAAGAAGCAAAGTATTGCCTAATTATTTTTTTTTAGGTTCCAGTTCAGTTCTGAAGTTGCTTTGAGGGGCCTATATATTAGACACCCCATCAAACACCCTATTTTAGAAACTAGACCCGTCAAAGTATTCACAACAGCATTTAGAAATTTTATGAACTCTTCAGGTGTTTTTTTAGAGCAAAGTAGAGGTGAAATTTGCATATTTATTTATTTTTGTCAGAAAATCCTTTTTATACCATTTTTTTCTATAACACAAAAGGATTTATCAGAGAAACGCAACCTAATATTTATTGCCCAGATTATGCAGTTTTTAGAAATATCCCACATGTGGCCCTAGTGCGGTAATGGACTGAAGCACCGGCCTCCCAAGCAAAAGAGCACCTACAGGATTTTGAGGCCTCCTTTTTATTAGGCACCATGTCCGGTTTGAAGAGGTCTTGTGGTGCCAAAACAGTGGAAATCCCCAGAAAGTGATCCCATTTTGGAAACTAGACCCCTTGAGGAATGCATTGTAGTTTTCTTGGGGTGCATGCGGCTTTTTGATCAGTTTTTATTATATTTTTAAGTGGCGTGGTGACTAAAAAACAGCAATTCTACTATTGTTTTTTTATTCTATTTTTTTTACAGCGTTCACCGTGCGCTATAAATGACATATTCACTTTATTCTGCGGGGCGATACGATTACGGCGATACCAGATGTTTATAGTGTTTTTATGTCTTATGGCGTTTGCACAATAAAATACGTTTTGTAAACAATCATTCACTTTTTGTGTTACCTTATTCTAAGAGCCAGAACTTTTATATTTTTCCATCAATAAAGCCGTGCGAGGAGTTATTTTTTGCGTAACGAACTGTAGTTTCGATCAGCCCCATTTTTAGGTACATCCGACTTTTTGATCTCTTTTTATTCCATTTTTTGGGAGGTGAAGTGACCAAACAATTGTGATTCTGGTACGGTTTATTATTATTTTCTTTTACGGCGTTCACCACACTGGATAAATAACAAAATAATTTTGTAATTCAGGCCGTTACGGACGCGGCGATACCAATTATGTATAGTTTATTTGTTTGTTTATATATTTTTATTAATAATAAATGATTGATAAGGGAAAAAGGGGGATTTTTACTTTTATTACTTTTAAAACTTTTATTTTCTTATTTTTACACATCTTTTTTTTTTTTTTTTTTTACTTTATTACTTTGTCCCACTAGGGGACTTGAGGACAGGAGGCCCTGATCGCTATTCTAATACACTGCACTACATGCGTAGTGCAGTGTATTAGAACTGTCAGCTACTCACTGACAGCAAGCATAGTGGGTCCTGACCAGGTCAGGACCCACTAGGCTTCCGTCGATGGCATAGCCAGACGCCATTGTTAGGTGTCCGGTTGCCATAGTCACCATCGCCGGCCGCTATCGTGTAGCAGGCCGGCGATTGTAGCTTAACCTCTAAAAAGCAGCGATCGGTATTGAACGCAGCTTTTAAGGGGTTAATCAGCGGGGGCACAGCGATCGGTCCCCGCTATAGGAGCTGCGGCAACTGCTGTACAAGACATCAGCTGTCACAGCTCCTGCATGTGTCGGGAAGACGGCCGAAATGGCCATTAATCCCGCGACGTAATACGTCGCAGAGCGTTAAGGGGTTAAAACATGAGGTTCTTATAAACATTTTTATCACATTGTATAAGTCCAGTAGCCACTTCTCGGAGGCCTCTATTAATTGAGTCCCTACTCTATTAGGTGCAGCACTGCATGGCGGTCGCGGACTAGAAGGAGATCACATTAGGGTTTCCACATTTTTGCCCTCAGTTTGTCCACATGGAAAGGTGACATTTTTTATCTATTCACATGGTTGTGGTGTTGTGTGATGGTCTGTGTTGCTGTGGTATTGTGCATGTGGGGGAATGTGGCATAGAGCCAAGATGGCCTCGCCTTTCAGCAGGGGTAATGTTGAGCTCTTGGGTTGCCCCCTGCAGGTGCTGTGTTGCGGCGAAGGCGGCTGCCGTGCAGTGCTGCACCTAATAGAGTAGGGACTCAATTAAAATAGGTCGCCGTGAAGTGTTAAGTGGACTAATACATTCTGATAATTATTTTTCTAAGAACCTTCTGTTCATGTTTGTGCAGCAATAGATGAAGGTATAAAAGTGGATGTGCGCTCCATGTCTTGTTCTCCCATGTTGGTAGATAAGTCATGTAATGTGTTTATAAAGATCCATCAGTAATCCGCTTCATGTAGACGACCTTTCTTATTTTTACTTGGTATATTATTCTTACTATTACTTTATAAGAAATGACTCGATACTTTACAGCTTTATGATATTTTATTGAGCTGATAATAATAAAATAATGTTCGACCTTTCTGTGGACACCGGTGGAAGTGTCCTCCATGATTTTATAGGATGAGGTGGACTTTTCATATGGTCAGTGGTAGGCTTGGTGTTCACTGAGGTGAAGAGTTTTAATGGATGACCCTTCCAAGAAGAGATGGACCTGGCTGTGTGCCATCAAGAGGTCACGACCCTCCGGCTGTGTGCCATCAGGAGGTCGTCACCATCAGGCATTGTGCCATATCCAGATGTAATCTTCAGACTGGGGGCATCGCCTTAGTTCTTCATCACTGACAGCAGATGGTAGAGAATAGACAAACCCAACAGTGTGGTCATAAGGTGGCAAGAAGGTGAGATGCTGATGACTTCAGGAGGCGTTACTCAACCTGTAATCTGGATGAAATAGTGATGGTTCAGGAACAGGTGAGCACTTGTGATGACTGAGGCATTTTTGCTCACCTCAGTCTTCTTCGCCTCTTAAGCATCCCCAGAAAGATCTTCTTCTCGCTCTTGTGCGTCTGGGTTCTGATGTACTGGGTTCTGGTGTTCTGGGTTCCGGTGTTCTGGGTTGTTGACGTTGATAGACCAGAATCCTCTCCTCATGACTATTAGAAGAAGGAGCTTTGCGTCCTATGTTGTCAGGAGGTATTGACCGGGCCCAGACGATGTTACTGAATGCCACATTATACTTGCGTTTTGGTGACTCTTTCACATCGTGTAGAGCAGAAGCAATAGGTTCACTTGGAACATTCTGTAATACAGATTTATGATATATTTCTGATGTTCTTGGTTCTGCTGTTCTGGGCTCTGGTGTTCTGGATGGTTGACGTTGATAAACCAGAATCCTCTCCTTATGACTATTAGTAGAAGGTGCTTTGCGTCCTGTGTTGTCAGGAGGTATTGACCGGGCCCAGACGATGTTACTGAATGCCACATTATACTTGGGTTTTGGTGTCTTTTTCACATCCTGTGGAGCAGAAGCCGTGGATGGTCCAGGACGTTCCTTGTTAGACAGGACTGGTGTTCTCCTGGATTCTTGTACCCGAAATTCAGGGGTATAAATCGGCTCCTTACAAGCTTCTTGGTCTTTCAGAACATTTTCTTCCTCAGGAATGTGACTTTGTTTGGTTGTGTCCTTGGCTTCAGCTGTGCTTGTCAGAGGTGATTCTGTGTCTGGTTCTTCATCAGAATCAGAGGGCTCCTCCTCCTCCTCCTCCCTTTCACTCAGGACAGGCACTATAGCCAAGGACAGTATAAGGACGAGTGGTGACATCATGATGACACAGGCCACGCCATTGATGAGCCGAGCATGAAGTTTGATCTCACATTCAGAGGGGTCTTTTTTGGGAACCACAGGTGGTGGGTTGTCCTGCAATAGAAAGAGGAATAATAAAATCTTGTAGATATTAGGTTACCGCACAATTTGTGTTCTTGCTGCGCCATTTTATCATCTCCTTTTCTTGTGTTGAATCTGCAAATTTTTACTTACCCCAAAGACCATTGCATTTATCCAGTTGTAGAACCTCTGTAATATAATCGGCTTCTCACGGGGGGCAATAGATTCATTTGGAACATTCTGTAAGACAGATTTATGATATATCCATGACATGTCACATGACTGTCGCCATCACTATCTTAACCCCTTAAAAACACAGCCTATTTCGGACCAAAGGAGGCAGCGATATTTTTGTTTTGTTTTTCCTTCTTCGTATTCTGAAAGTCATAATCTTTATTTGGTTTTCAGTCTATGGAGTCATATGAGGGCTTATTTTTTTTTAGACAAGACGTACATTTTAATGGCAACATTTTGGGGTACATATAATGCATTGTATTCGTTTTATTAACTTTCTTTTGGTGGGAGAGAGGAAAAAATCAGCAATTCTACCATTGTTTTTTGGATTTTGTTTTTACAGAGTTCAACGTGCGCTATAATTGACATAATAAATTTATTCTAAGCGATACCAAATGTATATATTTTATTCATGATTTTCCACTTTTGCTCAATAAAAACCTTTTTTTTTAGAATTTTTTTATGTGTTGCTGCATTTAAAGACCCCTATCGTTTTTTATTTTTAGTCAAAGGAGCTCTATGTTGTCTTATGTTTTGCAGGACGAGTTGTAGTTTTTATTGGTACCATTTTGGGGTACATACTATATTCTTTTCACTTGTATTTCAGTTTCATTCAGAGGCGGGATGATCAAAAAAGAGCAATTTTGCTGTTGATTTTTAGTAAATTACGAAGGCAGTGATACCAAATATGTATATATTTTTTTTTTCATTTTTGCAGTTTTTCCAAAATAAATGGCTTTGTACAGGGAAAAAACAGCGACTTCCTTTGTATTTTTAAATATTTTTACAAAATGTTTTTAACTTTTATTGTTCGTCCCATATGGGACTTGAACATCTGACTTTCTGATTACTTATATAATACATTATTTAACACTTCTGTATTGCAATGCATTATATGTGTCAGTGTAAAACTGGCAGGCAGCTTATTAGGCTTCCGTTTATGCCAGATCTGCCATAGCAACCCATCGGCACACCACGATCCGTTTTCATGGAGTCCGGTGGAGTGACAGAGGGAGGCCACTAAGGGGTTAAAAGTCCAGGATCAGAGTTTTCTCCATTCCCGGTGGTTAGAGTCTCTGCTATCATAGCATTGTAATACTACAGCAGCTCGCGTTAACTTACCGCAAGCCATGACGTATTATTACAGAGTAGGGTGGAAGGGGTTAAAATCGTGATGGTCACCATAGTAACACAGCAGAAATGCCCGTTCTACCGACAACTTATACAGGGACTTTACCCTATAGGGTCCCTGAATAAAAAGCCCCAACAATAGAGAAGCTACTTACCCCAATGCACCACTCTCGTGTCCTTGTATGTCCAGGAGGAACGTACGGGTCCCCAACTGGGTCAGATAGAAATCCCTACAACACAAGTGATAGATGTAATGTAGACTCTATTCTATCCCGTGCAGGTAATGGGATTATTACATCTATATTCCTGTACAGCTGATTATTAGGATCTCCTCATCTACTTTATGTCTATTGTTTCTATGAAGAGCCGACATTTCCTGATAATAAATATTATACCGGTGATACAACCAGATACAAGCAAGTAACTCACCCCAAAGAGCTGGAATACGATCCGTATATGTGGAACCACGTCCTCAGACTGGAAATCCTGAAAGACAAGAAGTGGCTGTAATACCCCGGATAAGAAGACTAAAGTGGGGGTTTGGTTGGACACCCCGTTTTTTCAGATTGTTTGTCCCACAAAGACAAGGTTTTGGCGGGAGCCCCCACTACTAGTGACCTAAATAATGAACTGCTCCCGAAATCACCGGACGACCACTGTTCTCAATGCCGGCCTGTTGTCCTCCAGAGCTGAGAGACATATTACATGAGACTCTCAGCAGCAGCTAGTAGAGGGGGGCCCTGAGTGGGGGTGACCCCTCTATCAGCAAAATGGAGTAAAGGACACCAGGCAACCCCTCTAATAGGACGTTTTGTCAGAAATCAGTAGAAAGTTGTTGCGTTACCTCAAAGTTCCATGTTTTCTGGGGTTCAGAGGGACCATCATAGAATGGAAGATATTTAATCCAGAAGAAATGGTCCTGTAAGAGACAATATGATCATTATAGTCCTATATCTCCTGCATAGAAGAGCGCAGTATATTTATATATATGGTGAGGAATGTTCTAGAGGCCCAGAATGTAGCCAATCACAGTGCAGAAGCCAGTGACATCACACAACGTCTATTCCCATCCCCCCCAAGTTCTACAAGGAACGTCTGTGTCCCCGTCATCCATGAAAATAATATTCCATATATAATATCAGAAGAAGTTGTGGATTTACCTCCAGCGTCCATGGAATCAGGTTGTTGGTTGGACTTTCATATGATGGATGTTGATGAGTCCAGTATGAAAAGTCCTGCGAGAGAAAAAATCATCATTATAGTCACCTCCATCCCATACAGAGCAGTGTATATGTATATATGTGCCCCCTATAGATATATATAGTGTACAGACCCCACACTTATATCCGCTCTGACCATTCACATCCTCTGTATATTCTCCTGTCATATCTCCCCCTATATAGCAGATAATTTCTCCCCCCCCCATCACCTGACCCTGCCGCAGCCGATTCCAAGTGACAGCCATATTGAATAAGGGAAACTTACTCACCGGCAGCGTACCGCAATGTACTAGGTAGATCAAGTTCAAAGACAGAAAAAATAGGATAATCCTCATTTTCTCCAATACTTCAAAGGGTCTCTCAGCACCAAGATGCCAATGAGATAGAAGCTGCAGGTGGGCGGAGCCACCTTATATACCCCCAGCTGTGACATCACAATGTCTTCTGTGACATCACAATTCTCTTTGTGACATCACAATTCTCTTTGTGACATCATCACCGACCACACAATACCACATGACATCATCACACACCACTAGACATCATGTGACTCTGGGCCTCATGTATCATAACCGTCTAATAGAAAAAATTTCCTTGTTGTCCATAGCAACCAATCACAGAGCAGCTTTCATTGTAGCACAACAGTTAGGAGATAAGAGCTGCACTGTGATTGGTTGCTATGGGTAACTAGGACAGTTTTCCTCTTATACAGTGTGGATACATGAGGCCGCCATCTTTGAATGATCTTCCTGAACCATTAAAAATGAGAATTATCGTCTTCAGTATGGAGGTACACTATGGAGGGGTCACATAGAAACATCAACATGGCCCTTCTCCTTGTGTGGACCCTAAAAAACCAACTACCCACCTACTCTCCAATATATATATATCATCCTACTACATCTCATTATCCTCTACACAACCTTACATTCATCCAGAGACCTCGATACCTAACAAGTGTGGCCCCCCCTGTGGAGCTGCAGATGTGGGGACGGAGGCAGGAGAGGGGCCCAGCGTCTAGATACCCCTCCCCCAGACACTGACTTTGGACTCAGGAATTGTCCCTTAGGTAATAGCTCCGCTCTGGACCTTACTGCACTGACGTGGCCCAATACTGAGTTATAGACTATGGACTTGTCACTATAAGAGGGGGTCACATTTACCCCATTTACTTATTGTTGGGCTTTAAAGGGACAGTAGCATGGACCCATAATTAAGTCCAGGACATTATCATTATCGTTACCCCCTCCCCCATCACCTCAGCCTGTCGCAGCTGATTCTAGGCACCCGCCATATGTAATAATAGAGATGTACTCACCGGCAGCGTACCGCAATGTACGGGGTAGATCAAGTTCAAAGACAGGAGTAATAGGATAATCCTCATTGTCTCCAAAACGTCAAGGGGTCTCTCAGCACCAAGATGCCAAAGAGATACAAGCTGCAGGTGCACGGAAACCCCCTTATATACCCCCCATTGTGACATCACAATAGCCTCTGTGACATCATCACCCACCACACGACACCACGTAACATCATCACCCACCACAAAATACCACGTGACATCTTCACCCACCACACAATACCACGTGACATCATCACCCACCACACTACCCTCTGTGACATCATCACCCACCACACAATACCACATGACATCATCACCCACCACACAATATCACATATGACTAAATTGATGAAAGCAAGAAAAGATAGCAGGATCAAAATAGCGCACACCCAATACAAATAGTTTGAAAAAAGAAAAAAACTTTTATTGATCCAAAACATATATATATGACACACAAATAAAAACATTTAAAAACATGTATGAACAGAAGCCCATGTGTAGATAAACAGAGCAAAACTACAGTCACTATACTTGTCTCAATAGGACAATAATATACCAATAGATGGATAGTACTGGGTAAATATAAAGCCTCTACTCAACAACATACAATAATCACAAGAACCAGAAACCTGGGATTACCTGGTGCTCAGCATGCCAAGAATTGCTTTATAATGCAGCTTCCTCAGGGGAAATAGAATGCCACACACAATACCACATGACATCATCAGCCACCACACTACCCTCTGTGACATCACGCACCACATGTCACCACCATGTGACATCATCACTCAGCACAAGACGTCATTCATGTGACCAGCACAATTTCCAGATTTTAGTTATTTCTAAAGTAAAATCTTGAGTTTCTTGTACTGTCCCTGGACATTGGGGAGTGCAGGTGACGTGTGTGACAGTGCCATAGTGAGACTTCTCTTCTCCTGTATACCAGGATATATGATAAGGCCTCATGCACACGTTGCGTATTTTGCTGCGGAAGATACTCACTAAAACCACAGCAATACACCTAATCATGCGTTTTTCTATACGTTTTTTTGCGATTAGCGGCGCGTTTTCATGCTGCGGGTTTTGGTGCGATTTTCCACAGCACTAGGCAGATATAATTTGCAAGGGGAAACGCAAAACAAAATTGACTTGCTGCGGATTCTAAAAAACACATTGCTGGTCAATTTCCGCCCCGAAAAATACTGCAGCGAGTACATGAGATTTCCTGGAATCTCATTGACTATGCTGGTACTGTATTACGCCATCCGCGCGGCATAGCCACACGTATACGCATCGTGTGCATTGAGCCTTACGCTGCTGTTACAGGGTGTATACATGTAGTATATGTCTCTGGACGCCATGTTGGTCGGGGTGTGCCAGTCTCTGGCTATCGGTCAGAAGTTTAGGAGTGTGCAGGTGCCATATTCCTGCAGTGTCGGGTGAGGGGCAGAATGTAGCGGGTGCTGCTCCCATGGAGGGGAGGGATTTCAGTTACTATGGTAACATCAGTAATAAATATGGAGGAGCAGCGCTGACTTTTCAGGACTAATAAATAATCGTATTAATTGTGTAACGTTCCCGCACCCCCGCTCGCCGTTCCCTATATGTGGACGTTACGTTATCAGGTGTAAACAGAGAAGAGGAATGACCCCATAATGCCGTTTTTCTATGTCATGTGACCAGTCCTTATAATATAATATATCTGTACAGTTAATGTTCATTATATTATTTTCTATCAGATATTTATAGCTGGAGCTCTGTTATTACTGATGCAGCGTGTGAGGAGATTAGATATTTTATAATAAACAATTTGCTCCTCACGACTCGTATCTGACTCGTATGTCGGAAAAGTAGAATAGGCCTGAACACCAAATATTTCACTGTATTTACAGCGGACAACTGACATATATACATTACTAAATCTTCCCCGTACATCTCCAAACATGATAAATCACTGGCTGCCTTCACCACCACTAGGGGGAGCTGCTTCATATGCATTTATACAGATAGCGCTGAACTCAATGGAAGCTGTAAACATCTCTATGTAGTGAGCTCCCCCTAGTGGTTACATAGTACATAGTTACATAGTTAGTACGGCTGAAAAAAGACACATGTCCATCAAGTCCAACCAAGGGAAGGGAAAAGGGAAGGAAAAATTTCTACACATAGGAGCTAATATTTTTTTGTTCTAGGAAATTATCTAACCCTTTTTTAAAGCCATCTACTGTCCCTGCTGTGACGGCTCCTGCGGTAGGCTATTCCATAAATTCACCGTTCTTACTGTAAAGAAGCCTTGTCGCCTCTGCAGCTTGAACCTTTTTTTCTCCAGACGGAGGGAGTGCCCCCTTGTTTTTTGAGGGGGTTTTACAAGGAACAGGATTTCACCATATTTTTTGTATGTGCCATTAATATATTTATATAAGTTAATCATGTCCCCCCTTAGTCGTCTTTTTTCAAGGCTAAATAGGTTTAATTCTTTCAATCTTTCCTCATAACTTAAATTCTCCATGCTCCTTATTAGCTTCGTTGCTCTTCTTTGTATTTTTTCCAACTCCAGGGCATCCTTTCTATGAACTGGAGCCCAGAACTGAATTGCATATTCTAGATGGGGCCTCACTAATGCTTTGTAAAGTGGCAATATTACATCCCTGTCCCGCGAGTCCATGCCTCTTTTAATACACGACAATATCTTGCTGGCCTTTGAAGCAGCTGATTGACACTGCATGCTGTTATTGAGTTTATGATTTACAAGAACACCCAGATCCTTCTCAACAAGTGAATCCGCCAGTGTAGCTCCCCCTAGGACATATGATGCATGCAGGTTGTTGGTACCCAGATGCATAACTTTACATTTATCTACATTAAACTTCATTTGCCAAGTGGACGCCCAAACACTTAGTTTGTTTAAATCTGCCTGCAATTCACAAACATCTTCCATAGTCTGAACTATATTACATAGCTTGGTGTCATCTGCAAAAATAGAAATAGTGCTATTAATCCCATCCTCTATATCATTAATAAATAAGTTGAATAATAGTGGTCCCAGCACTGAACCCTGGGGTACACCACTTATAACCGGTGACCATTCAGAGAAGGAATCATTGACCACAACTCTCTGGATACGGTCCTTGAGCCAATTCTCAATCCAATTACAAACTATATTTTCTAAACCTATAGTCCGTAATTTACCCATTAGGCGTCTATGGGGGACAGTGTCAAATGCCTTTGCAAAGTCCAAAAACACTAAATCCACAGCGGCCCCTCTGTCTAGACTTCTGCTTACCTCTTCATAAAAACAGATTAGGTTAGTTTGACAACTTCTGTCCTTAGTAAAACCGTGCTGGTTGTCACTTATAATGCTATTTATTGTCACATAATCCTGTATATAGTCCCTCAATAGCCCCTCAAACATTTTCCCCACGATGGATGTTAAGCTTACTGGTCTATAATTACCCGGGGAAGACCTAGAGCCCTTTTTGAAAATAGGCACCACATTTGCCCTGCGCCAGTCCCTTGGCACTATACCAGTCACTAGAGATTCTCTGAATATTATGAAAAGGGGGACAGAAATAACTGAACTAAGCTCTTTAAGAATTCTAGGGTGTAACCCATCTGGTCCCGGGGCCTTGTGCACATTTATTTTATTTAATTTAGCTTGGACCATCTCTACATTCATCCAATTCAGTATATCAGCCGATATATTAACAGCACTGGCACCGGCTACATCAGCTGCTCTTTCTTCAGTTGTATATACAGAGCTAAAGAACCCATTTAGTAACTCTGCCTTCTCTTGATCCCCTGTGATCAACTCCCCATTACCATTATCTAGGGGTCCTACATGTTCAGACCTTGGCTTTTTTGCATTTATATGCTTGAAGAATTTTTTAGGATTTGTTTTACTATCCTTGGCCACCTGCCTTTCATTTTGTATTTTTGCTAATTTTATTACATTTTTACAGATTTTATTAAGCTCTTTATATTTTACAAAGGCTACAGCTGTACCCTCAGATTTGTATTTTTTAAATGCCCTTTTTTTGTCATGTATTGCCCCTTTCACAGAAGGTGTAAGCCATGTGGGGTTTAATTTGAGTCGTTTATACTTGTTACCTATAGGAATACATTTTGCACTATAATAACTCAAAGTAGATTTGAAAATCTCCCATTTATCATTTGTTCCATTATTTGACATTAGTTCTTCCCAGTCCATATCCTGAATTGCAGCCCTCATCCTGGGGAAATTGGCTTTCTTAAAATTAAATGTTTTTGCCCTCCCAGCCTGCGTTTGTTTTTTACAGTATAGGTAAAATGTAACTATATTGTGATCACTGTTACCGAGGTTTTCACGAACATTGACATTCCCAACAAGATCTGCATTATTAGAAATGACCAGATCCAACAGAGCTTCACCTCTAGTCGGGTCTTCCACAAACTGGCCCATAAAATTTTCCTGCAACAGGTTGAGGAAATGTCTCCCCTTTGCAGTTGAAGCCGAACCATGACACCAATTAATATCCCGGAAATTAAAATCTCCCATTATCACTACAGTACCCGCCTGTGCAGCCCGCTCCATCTGTTTATATAGCTGAACTTCCATCTCCTCAGTTATATTGGGGGGTCTATTGATTACACCAAAAGTAATTTTTTCAGTGTTTACCTCCCTTTCTAGTTCCACCCACAAGGTTTCAACCTCCTCACAGTCTTCACCCACTATTGTCTTTTTCACACTCGCCTTCATATCATTTCTCACATACAGACATACACCACCACCTTTCCTATTTGTCCTGTCTTTACGAAAAAGTGTAAAACCCTGTAGATTTACAGCCCAGTCATGTGAAGAGTCCAGCCATGTTTCAGCAACACCAACTATATCTATATTTTCTTCCAGTATCAAGGCCCCCAGCTCCCCCATTTTACTTGCTAGACTTCTGGCATTTGTGAACATACACTTTAACTTGCCTGTCAGTTTTTCACTTTTATTATCAGAAATGTGATTTGACATTAATCGGTCCTTTTTATTTACACTGATGTTTTGTAACGAAAGGATCTCCTTATCCTGTTGTCCAGTCCTCTCCCCACATTCTGTTTCTCCCCCCACCAATATAGTCTGACCCCTCTCTAACCTGGCTACCCCTTTTTTTTCTACATTGACCTCCCTCCTCAGCCCTAGTTTAAATACTCCGCCACCCCAGCTAGAATTCTCTCCCCCAGCACAGCGGACCCCCTTCCATTTAGGTGCAAATCATCTGCAGAATACAGTTTGTACCCCAATGAAAAGTCAGCCCAGTGCTCTAGGAACCCAAATCCTTCTCCTCTACACCAAGACTTCAGCCATGCATTTAACTCCCTAAGCTCCCGCTGTCTTTCCTGTGATGCGCATGGCACAGGCAGTATTCCTGAGAATACAACCTTGGAGGTCCTTCCCTTCAGCTTGTAGCCTAGTTCTTTAAAATTATTCTTAAGGCTCCTCCACCTACCATTTATTCTGTCGTTGGTACCGACATGGACCACGACAGCTGGATCATCACCAGCCCCTCCCAGCAATTTGTCCACCCGTTCCACCACATGCCGAACCCTGGCACCAGGGAGACAGCAAACCATTCGGTTGAGGTGGTCTTGGCGACAAATAATTCTATCCGTCTTCCTGATTATAGAATCCCCTACGACTATCAATTGTCTTGGCTTACCTGCATTACCATCCCGCCGACTACTAGCTGGGCTGTTCTCCCGGCTGTTAGGGAGATCAGTATCCACTAGGGCTGCCATTTCTGAGACTGACACCCTCGCATCATCACCCAACTTGGCAATTTTGCCTGGAATGTCAGAAACCGGATCGGCCTTCCTTGTCTTTGACCCCTTTCTACTGCCCCTAACTACATTAACCCAGCTACTTACCTGATCCTGCTCACCCATGTCTTCACCCTCCAGTTGTAACCCACTAACTGCATGCTCTGTGAGCAGCAAGCTCCGTTCAAAATTGTCTATCCTCCTCAGTGTTGCATTCTGCTCCTCCAGATCTCTAATACGAGCTTCCAGGTGAACAATATGATCACATCTGCCACAGAGATATTCACCCTGGAACTCCGGCTCCAGTCGTGCATACATATGGCAAACTGTGCACTGAAGAAAACCTCCAATCTTGCTGTCCATTATCCCAGTTACAAAAAAACAGCGAACAGGTGTTAACCAAAAAGATAAAGAAGTAGAAGAGCACTTACTTGGGCTTTAACTCCTCTTTTGAACTCCGGTTTTTGGAACTCCACTTAATATACAAACCACTTGCAATTCAAGCCACAGAGCAGGCTCTACAGAGTAGTGAGGCCTGATTTATACCACCTGGTAGCAGCTAAGCCCTCCCCCTTACTCAGCTACTCAGGAAACTGCAAAGGAAAAAAAAGGTTACAAATTATGTCACTTTTGCAAACTTTGTAGCAAGCAAGCAATCAATACATATATCACATACAATGGCCCCCCACTTTGTGTCACACAACACAGTAAATCAATCCGGTTTTTGGAACTCCACTTAATATACAAACCACTTGCAATTCAAGCCACAGAGCAGGCTCTACAGAGTAGTGAGGCCTGATTTATACCACCTGGTAGCAGCTAAGCCCTCCCCCTTACTCAGCTACTCAGGAAACTGCAAAGGAAAAAAAAGGTTACAAATTATGTCACTTTTGCAAACTTTGTAGCAAGCAAGCAATCAATACATATATCACATACAATGGCCCCCCACTTTGTGTCACACAACACAGTAAATCAATCCGGTTTTTGGAACTCCACTTAATATACAAACCACTTGCAATTCAAGCCACAGAGCAGGCTCTACAGAGTAGTGAGGCCTGATTTATACCACCTGGTAGCAGCTAAGCCCTCCCCCTTACTCAGCTACTCAGGAAACTGCAAAGGAAAAAAAAGGTTACAAATTATGTCACTTTTGCAAACTTTGTAGGAAGCAAGCAATCAATACATATATCACATACAATGGCCCCCCACTTTGTGTCACACAACACAGTAAATCAATCCGGTTTTTGGAACTCCACTTAATATACAAACCACTTGCAATGGTGACTGCAGGAATTACAACTGCTCTTTGTCAGGAAGCAGGGGGATCAGTGCCGCCCCCCCCCCACCTCGGGCCAGATAGCAGTGACGTGGTCTGCCTCTATGGTGTGTACAGCACTGAGTATATGTAGCTATTATGTATATGTACAGTATATAGTAGTAATAGTTACATATCCTATATATATGGGTTTGCATCAACAAAATCCCAATTCCAATACAGGTGATTTTTTAGGCAATCCAACATACAGGACCCAGAAGGAGTACTAGGAGGGCAGGTCGCAGGAGGAATAGAACAAAGAAAAACGCAACCACCACTTTACGACCACAAGGAATGAGGAACATACCCAACGAGGGGAAATATCCTTAGAAACAGTGGTAAATATATCATCCACTGTTTTGACACCAATACAATTATTGGTCTTGTCCAAAGGACTGTCTTTCTGCCCAAGCCAAACGATGGATTGGTTTGGTTTGGAGTTGGATTTGTATCATTTCATTAGGAGTTTAAAATTAGAAGTGTGGTTTAACATACGTGGGGTAGATACTGATTACAACAATGTTGACAGTGGATTCTGTCTGAACAGTCTTAGACTACATGAGAAAAGTAAATTCCAACCACCATGTCTAGAACATCCCATAGAGACACTATTATGTATATGAGGGAGGCATATAGACAGTTACAAGATGGGAATGACTATAGATTACTTATTGGTGATCCTAGGTTTGACATAGAGAAAAGATTTTGAATCTAGTCAATCAAGCTTTTGAAGATGGGTTAATTGATCGTGCCCTAAAGAAAAATCTTATTATTCAGCATCATAAGACACCTTGTCTTTATTTGTTGCCTAAAGTGCATAAATGCCTTGCTAATCCCCCAGGTCGCCCGATCGTATCGGGTAGGGACTCTATAATGAACAATATTTCTATTTTTATTGATAGAACATTGAGAGATTTTGCTATAGATACTAGGTCCTATATCAGGGGTACCTCCGACTTTATCTGTAAACTACAACAGGTCGCACCACCGCAGGGGGCAATACTTGCTTCCTTCGATGTAGTGTCACTGTACACATCCATTGACCATAGTAATGGGTTGAAAGCTGTCAAACGTAGATTTCTCACATTGGTATATAGTCCATCATGTTGCGAACTGATTATTTCCCTTCTGGAACTTATACTTACCTCTAACTACTTTGTATTTGATGATAAATTTTATCTACAACTAAGGGGCACGGCAATGGGGTCCTATATGGCCCCTACGTATGCCAACATTTTTGTGGGCATGATGGAGGAGATGTCGATCTATGTATCCCACCACTTCACATATGTTCTGAGGTGGTGGCGATACATAGACGACATCTTCCTCATCTGGACAGACACGACAGAATCCTTTTTGGAATTCCACACCTTTTTGAATCAAATTGATCCAGACATTCAATTTACTTATACTTATTCGACTGAGATGATCCAATTCTTGAATGTCTCAATAAGCATTAAAATGATGTCTTATACACTAGTCTATATACTAAGCAAACTGACCATAACACATTATTGAAATTTGAGAGCTGTCATCCGAAAAAGTTGATACGCTCTCTTCCATACAGTCAAATGCTCAGGGCGAGACGTATTGCGGATGATGATTCAGAATTAAATCAGACTCTTGATCAGATGATCCTAAACTTTAAACATAGAGGATATTTAAGACGACTGTTGAATACCTTTAAGGACCAGGTCAAGAACACGCCTAGAAACAATCTATTGGTTAATCCTAAATAGCTTATATCTCTTTACCGTGTTCCGTTTGTGTCCACCTATCACGATCTTAGTGGAGAAGTGGCAAAGATTTTTAATAGACATTGGGGCATTATTAAGAACAGTTTTAAACACATTGAATCGTTTAACCCCTTCCCGCCCCTTGACGTTAATGCACGTCAATGTGAGCAGTCACTTTGCGCACCTTGACTTGCAGTAACGTCTGTGCATTGACAGTTAACCGCCGCGCGGCGCTACACCGCAGCGGCGGTAAACTGTGCAGGGTGTCTGCCCTACATTCCCCGTTGCCGACCAGCGGCCCATCGCCGCTGTTTTCGGCAGTTAACCCCTTAATTGCGGCGTTCGATTTTGAACGCCACAATTAAGGTGTTTAGCGCCGATCGGCAGCCCCCGCGTGAAATCACGGGGGCTGGCGATGATACACATGGCAATAGGACGCCAGACAATGGCTTCCGGGCTGCCATATACAGAAGCCTATGAGGACCAGCCTCTGCTGGTCCTCCTAGGCTTTCTGTCAGTGTGACTGTTACATCACAATGACAGTTGGAATGCATTACACTACGTGTGTAGTGTAATGTATTCCAGCAGCGATTAGAGCTGCAAGTCTAAGTGTCCCCTAGTGGGACAAGTGAAAAAAGTAAAAAAAAGAATAAAAATGTTTTAAAAAAAGTGTAAAAATAAAAGTTATAAGTGATATAAACAAGAACTGCTTTTTTTCCTATAATAAGTCTTTTATTATAGGAAAAAAAATGAACACGTAAAAAAAAAGGTACACATATTTGGTATCACCATGTTTGTAACGACCCCAACTATAAAACTATAATATTATTTTTCCCGCACAGTGAACACCGCAAAAATAAATAAACGAAAAACAATGCCAGAATCAATATTTTTTGGTCACCACCCCTCCCAAAATATACAATAAAAAGTGATCAAAAGGTCGCATGTACGCCAAAATAGTACCGATACAAACTACAACCCGTCCCGCAAAAAACAAGCCCTTACACAGCTTTTTTGACTGAAAAATAAAAACTTATGGCTCTCAGAATATAGTGACACAAAAAATAATTTATTTTCTAAATAAGTTATTTTATTGCGCAAACGCTGCAAAACATAAAAAAACGATATACATATGGTATCACTGTAATCGTACCGACCCGCAGAATAAAATGGAACGGTCACTTATAGCCCAGGGTGAACGCTGTAAAAAATAAATAAAAATCATTGTCAGAATTGCTTGTTTATGGTCACCCAGCTTGCCGAAAAATGGAATAAAAAGTGATCAAGAAAATGGCATGTACCCCAAAATGGTACCAATGAAATCTACAGATTGTCCCGCAAAGAATAAGCCCTCACACGGCTCCGGTGGTGAAAAAATAAAAAAAGTTCTGGCTCCCAGAATATGGCGATTCAAAATATGCAGTGCTCCAAAAGCAGATAAGATCAGGCGCCATTTCTTTTTTTTTTTTATAAATTCTTTATTTTGAATTTTATATAAACAACATTTTGCAATAGACAAAAAACAACATATGACATTTAACATGTAACAATATAAAGGCAGTGCAATAGGAACAATGACTTTCATTAGCCAAATTGCAAGTAGGCAATTCCCGCATATCTAAGATCCTTAAGATAAGGTTCGCATAAAAGCCGTTCCCTCCTGAGAAACCCGTCCTATCGGCCTATACCACCGATAGTGAATCATATCAAGACATACATAAAGAAAAGAAATACCAGAAAATAAAATAAAAATAAAATAAAATACCATAACTAACAATAAAATAAAATACAATTAAAACAAAAATTGCTCATCCTAATTTAATAATCTGTATCTCCAGCTCATTAGGTCTTCATCATACATGACATTACTAGATCCAGCGAATCCGAGAGCTTGCTAATACCCTCAAATCCCTAGGGCTGGCTATCTCCCGGATTACCTCCCCGACAAAATAGCAGTTTCTGCATGGTCAGACACCCATCTAGTTCACTGACGCCAGGTAAAGAGATCAGTAGGCCACACCTCCACTCATATGTAGAATTCTAAAGAACGCTTACTCCAAATCCCCCCCCTTCATTATTAGACACCGCATGCATTCCTTCTCCCCTATCCCATCACGCTCCTGTTCCATCTGTCTTATGATAATCCCTCCATGGCTTCCATACCTTCAAAAACAGTGCCCTTGAGAAAGAATGCCAGCCCACAAGCTCTTCCATCGAATGTAGTTGATGAACTTTGGACCACCACATATCTATGGATGGAGGGTCCTCGCTTCTCCATTTCTGCGGTATCAGCAGTTTAGCAGCTGAGACCATTAGAGTAGCTAAGTCTCTGCGTACAGGGGTGAAGTCTCCGGATGGAAGCCATAGAAGTATCAGCGTAGGCGTCAATACCAAAGAGCCCCCCACTACATCATTAATAGCTCTCTCCACTTGAGCCCAGAAGGGTTTAATTTTGGGGCAAAACCACCATATGTGTGACAAGGAACCAGGAGACTTGAAACATCTCCAGCAAACATTTGATGCAATAAGCCTAATCTGATATAGATAAGCAGGAGTTCTATACCAGCGAGTCAGCAATTTGTAGGAATTCTCCTGGTGCCTCACACAACACGAGAACCCATGGGATCTAGTCAGAATAAAGGACACTTCCCTTTGTGTAAGAACAATATCTAACTCCTTCTCCCATGCCAATAAGAAACAGGGTTTGGTTGGGGTTGAGTCTAACAAAAGGTTGGTGTAAATTTTTGACAGGGCTCTGGTCGGAGCCTGAGACATAAGAGTGTAATTCTCCATCCAGGTAGGATCTGGGTATGGAGCAGGGGCCCCAGTCAAGAACCTGCAGCACGCCAATTCAAATTCCCCTGATGAAGGAATGTCACGGATGAAGCACATGGTGCCCCTCCGGAGTCCCTTAACCTACCTATTAGCACTTGTAAATCCGGAGCAACCCTCCCTGTAGTAACCTCCCTGACCCGCAGTGAGCCCAGTAAAGGCCATAATATCAACCCTAAGGATGTATCCTTTTCCCTGAAATAAGGTAGAGTCCCCAATGGAGCTATTGGAGAGAGGTACCCCTTTGCCATATTCAATACTGGACACCTTTGACAAACTTTTAGCATACCCCTCGTCATATCACTAACTAAAATAGTTTTTGGAGGTAACGGTGCTTTAATCCAGAGTAAATGCAAGTACTCATCCGAGAGGACCCTTGTCTCCAGATCCAGATAACCATGGGTGAGAGAATCATTAGCAAGTTATGACCAGCGGAGTAGTTGAATCGCTGTATAATACAACCCTATATCCGGTAATGATAATCCCCCCTGTTTCTTTTTTAAGATAAGTAACCTATGAGCAAATCTGGGACGTTTGCCTCTCCAAAGAAAATTAGTAAATAGTCTCTTGAATCTATTAAAATAGCTAGCCGGAAGGTCTATGGGAATATTCTGCAATGGATACAGGATCTGTGGGAGCACATAAGTGGCCAATAAATTTTTCCTTCCCATCCAAGAGAGGAAGGGAATATCAATTTTAGATAAAAAAAATTGAATTTTCGGGACAAAAGGCGCGAAATTCAGGGAAAATATATGTTTGGGATCCACAGGAATTTTAATGCCTAAATATTGGATGGCCGAGTCTTGCCATCTAAACTTGGAAATGGATTTTAAGTATTCTAACTGTTTATGTGGCAGTGATATACCCATGGCCTCAGATTTCGCATAATTGATTTTAAAATTAGAGATACCTCCAAATTGAGTGAAGACATCTAAAACCCGCGGGAGTGCCACAAGTGGGTTCGTAATCAAGAGCAGCAGGTCATCTGCAAAAGCCGCTGTCTTATGTACGCGTCCCCCGAGCTTAAGACCCTGGATTCCCTCATTCTGACGAAATTTTAATAGCAGGGGCTCCATCATTATAACAAACAGAGATGGAGACAAGGGACATCTCTGCCTAGTTCCATTCGAAATGGGAAAGGGGTAGACAGGGATCCATTAACCTGAATCCTAGCCGAAGGCCCTTTATATAATGAGAATATAGCATCTATAAAAGTGATTGGAAAATTAAATTTCAATAGCGCCCTCCTCATGTACTCCCAGCAGACCCTGTCGAAAGCCTTTTCGGCGTCAGTACCCAGCAATACCATAGAGCCCCCAGATTTACGAACCTGTAAAATAGCATGCAAGACTCTGCTCACATTATGTTTGCCCTCTCTCCCCTTCACGAACCCCACCTGCTCTTCTCCTATAATTAAGGGTAAAAGCAGTTGCATGCGTGTCGCTAAAATTTTTGCCCACCATTTAACGTCACAATTTAATAGCGAGATGGGTCTATAGCTTCCGCACTGCTCAGGATCCTTCCCCTCCTTGGGAAGAATAGTAACAAAAGCTTCTAAAGATTGTGTAGGGAGAGAAGATACACTCAGCAAGGAATTACAGACTTCCGTAAATTTTGGTATTAATTGACTCCGAAATTTCTTGTAAAAGGAGATAGGCAGCCCATCCGGGCCCGGGCTCTTCCCCGAAGGGATAGAATCTAAAGTCTTCCCCACCTCCTCCTCCGTAACAGGCGCCAACAACGTCTCACACTGAGTTTGAGTGAGGTGAGGAGCCACTATGTCGGTAATGCGTTCCTGTTTATCTAAGATAGGATGAAGGGCCCCCTCGGTGGAAGCAGTTAGATTATATAATTTGGAATAAAATGTCTGAAAGGCCTTAGCAATATGCGGCGTTGAGGTTACTCTTTCCCCTCGCTCCGTTTTGACAGCTTCTATAAACACTTTAGCTTGCCTTTGTTTGATTAACCTAGTCATCAACTTAGATCCCCTATCCCCATGCATATATGTCTGACCACAGGCCATTCTATATGCCTTAGCGGCATTATAATTTAGAAGGTCTCTAAGTTCCTGGCGTAATGAACACAACCCTTTATAATCTGCAAGGAGACCTCCTTGTTTATGCAGTCTCTCAGTATCAGATATCGGCGACACTAAGCGAAGAATATGTTTAGCCCTTTGTTTCTTAAAGGAACAGTGTCATCACAAATTATTTTTTTATATGTTAAAGATGTTAGTGCTTTATTAAAAACGTTTATATTCATTTGTGTGTTTGTGTTTTACTTTTTCTTATTTTTACACTTTTTCTTCCCTATGGGGGCTGCCATTTTTTGTTCCATTTCTGTCTGTGTCGATTAACGACACATACAGACATGGAATACGGCAGCCACAGTCCCATAGGGACTGCGAACGGCTCCCGTCCCATTGACTTCCGTGTACGGCGTCTGTGTGGGAACTGCGCATGCGCCGCTCCCACACAGTCCAATTCGAAATTGGCGCTGTGCGGCGCCATTTTCCTGTGGACCGGAAGTTGCGGCCGGACAGTAATATTACTACTTCCGGTCGCGGCTTCCGGATTTGTGCACTTGGACCAGCGGCAGCAAACGGAGCGGACGGGCCGGAGGGAGCCGCGGCGGCAGGAGCAGGTAAGAGATTTCAATGTATGTTCGTGTTTGTGTGTGTTTACTACTGTATGTAAACCTACTACACTGTGTGTTAGCTCAAAAAATGGCGACACACAGTGTAGGAGGTTACACCGTTCAAACCCCTCGTTTATCCCGGCACTAGCCAGGATAAAGGAGGGGGGATGCTGAGAGCTCACTAGAGCGAGGGCTTTTAACCCAATGTTGCAATGCTGCAATTTTGGGAATAGCTCCATCTAGTGACCAAAAATGGGTAGTATTATAAATTAGAATTAATTTATAATATTTCCTGACTCGTGAAAAAAATAAAAAAAATTTGAACAATGTTTAATCACCCACACACTAAATGTTTAATTAAAAAAAAACAAACATGTTTTTCTGGCAACACAATGCCTTTAAGGTGAGAGGCCAACGCAATAAGCTCCCCCCTCATATATGCTTTATGTGTTTCCCATAAAATGGGTCTGGAGACCTGTGAAGAGTCATTAAATCGAAAAAATTCCTCCAACTTAGAGGCCAGAGACACACTATTGTCGTCCTGTGCTATGATCTTGTCATTGAGTCTCCAGAGCCACTCCCTTTGAGGGACACATCCCAACTCCAGAATAATACTAACCGGCGCGTGATCTGAGACTGTGAGGCTCCCAATATCAGCGTGCTGCAGGTTCGGTAACAGAGATAAGGGAAGGAAAAAATAGTCTATTCTATGATATGTACCATGGGGAGCAGAATAGAATGTAAAATCCTTGACCGAGGGATTCCCCACCCGCCAAGCATCAACCATGCCTAATCTAGACATGAGCAGTTTGAGTTTGCGGAGTATTAGAGGTGTCACCGCCTGCACTAATGAGGTAGAATCCATCGGCAGATCAAGGGATACATTGAAGTCTCCACCCAAAATAAGCTGACCCTATGTAAAAGACTGAAGGGACAATAGGGTAGATCGCAACCATCTATATTGATCTACATTGGGAGCATACAGATTAGCGAACGTAAACTTCATTCCAAAAATATGGCCCTTTAAGAAAAGATATCTCCCTCACTTGTCCATTCTAGATGTCTCCACCTGGAAAGGTACATTCTTATGAATAGCAATAGACACTCCCCGTGACTTAGAGGAATAGGTACTGTGAAACCATTGTGAATACGTATGTACAGGTAGCGTAGGAATGTGTGCCGGCCGGAAGTGTGTCTCTTGTAAGAATAAAATTTCAGGGGCCTGTATTCGTAAAGAGCCAAAGACCCTAGATCTCTTCTGGGGGGATCCCAACCCCTTCACATTAAAGGAGCAAAATTTTAACCTACCCATTTATATATTCGACCAGATAACAGCGCAATAGACACTAAGCAGTAGATCGTCATCCGAGAGACACCCAGCTTCAGCCACCCAATAAGGGAAAAGGAGATACCATCCAAATATGAACACATGTAAAAAAAAGAAAAGAAAAAGAAAAAAGAAAACACATAACACCATGAGAAATTACATAGGATCCTCCCTATTATCCCGGAATAAGGAGAAATAAAGACCCTAGACACAGGCCCCAAAACTGACCCCTGCCCAAGGGGGGAGAAACAAAGCCCACCATGAGACAATAAACACTTCATCGAAACTAAAGGTGCTTGAGATTAGTTAGTACAATTAAACACCACTTTGAAAATAGGACTATCAGGTCGTGCAAGATATACAAGGCATTAGTGTAGTGAGGACAAAACACACCTGGATCATAAGAAATCATATCTGAAAGGGGGAGAGAGAAATGGAGAAGAAAGGAAAAAGGAGGGGGGGAAGAGGGAGGGGGGGGGGAAAGGAGAGAGGGGGGAGGGGGAAGGGAGGGGAAGAGAGGGGGGGAGGGGGGAGGAAAAGGAGAGAAGGGGGGAGGGGAAGGGAGGGGAAGCGAGGGGGGGAGGGGAGGGAAAGAGAGAGGGGGGAAGGGAAAGAGAGAGGGGGGGAGGGGAGGGAAAGGAAGGGGGAGGGGAGGGGAGGGAAAGGGAGGGGGAGGGGGGGAGGGAAAGGGAGGGGGAGGGGGGGGGAGGGAAGGGAAGATAGGAGGGGGAATAAAGAGGGCAAGGAAAACGAGACAAGGACAATGAAGAAAAGGAGAGAGAAAGAAGAAAGAGGGGAAAAGAAAAGAAGGAGAAAGCAAGAATAAAAACTAGGCATTTCCCGTGTGGCAACCTCACATACAAACAGTCATGACCTTCTGATCCAACAGACAGTCCTTCGTGTGACAGCAGCCCAAATCAAAAGACAAAACTAGATACTGACTGCCTCTCCAAACTTGCTATGAACATTAGCCATCATACAGGTCCATCGAACCCTCAGGGATTATCCACAGCGGGTAGACGGGCCTTCTTCTGGGGCGACTTGGAATACCCCACAGGTTGCCATGGTCGGCGTACTCGGGACATTGAAAGATCCATTGCCACAGGCATCCAAGAGGGGACAGCAATCGGATCCAATTCCAGCGGCTTCCACGCTCGCTCCAAATCTTCAGGCGTACGAATAGTTATCTGTCTCCCCGGTCTCATTGTCGCCAGGCCAAACGGAAAAAGCCATCTAATCGATAGCTTATTAGCCCTCAGAGTGTCCGTAACAGGCTTCAATATGCGACGCTTCGCCAGTGTGCTAGCTGCAAGATCTTGGTACACCGCTAGTTTAGTTCCTTCAAAATTTATCTCCGGAGCGTCCCTCGCGGCCTTTAAAATGGCTGCCGTATGTACATAGCTGAGGATACCGCAAATGACATCTCGAGGGGGCTCCATGGCAGCAGGTTTAGGCCTCAACGCCCTGTGAACCCTCTCTATCACCAATGAAGCCATCCGGTCAGCCCCTATCAAGGAGGTGAAAATCTGCATCACAGTACCTGCCAAGGAATCGAAAGCAACAGATTCCGGAAGACCCCGTAGCCTGATATTCTTCCTCCTACTACGATTCTCCTGGTCCTCCAGATGTAAGTATAAGGCATTTAAGTGGTTGGCATGTTCTTTTGCGGTCGTATGCAGGGTAACCTGTTGATCCATAACTGCAGCCTGTGTCTCCTCCAACGCCAGGACCCTGTGACCTATGTGGTGCAAATCGGTTTTTATTTCTTTGAGTTCACTCACCACTGGTGTGAGAGCCTGCATCAGGGTCTCCCTCAGGTAAGCCTTTGAGATAGGATCTGCATCCGCCTCTCCTGCACACTCCGACGGGGCATACGAGCTGTCTGAGTCCTCTGCTCTTTGATCCTCGTGTGCCAGGTCCGGCGCCATCTTGGATCTCCTCGCCGGAGAAGCCCCTCTTCTCTTGAAGAATTTATACATCTCTGGCAGAGATTTAGGGTGTCTCGGGGTCCCCAGAGTGTCCTTAGTCTTCTCCTTCCCTGTTTTCCCCATGTTTGGAGGCAAATTATCGGTGTTATCCGCTAGTTTCGACGAGTGTGAGGTAGAGCTCCGGGATCACACTACCATGGCACAGCGCAGCAAGCTCCGCCCCCCCAGGTGCCATTTCTAAGTGCCACAAAGGCCACATATCTGCGGATTATTATTTATTTACCCCATTATTATACCCTCTTATTATGCCCCTGATGTACTCTGCCCATTCTACATTTGCCCCCACATTATAAACTGAAATACCAGCAAAACGCCAGAGCTACTACCAAGCAAAATCTGCGCTCCAAAAGCCAAATAGCGTCCCTCCCTTCTGAGCCCTACAGCGTGCCCAAACAGCCGTTTACGTCCACCGATATGGCATCGCCATACCCGGGAGAACCCGGTTAAAAGTTTATGAAGTATTTGTGGCACAAACTGGGCACAACATATAGTGCACTAAAATGGCACATCAGTGGAAAATTTTAATTTTCACTCTGCACCATCCGCTGAGCATTAAACCCTTCGCGCACCATGACTTTATAGCATGTCGTGGTGTGTGGGGGGTGATATATGGAGTGTCTCACGAGCTGAGCCCGCGCCATTTGCTGCGGGTGTCAGCTGTGTATTACAGCTGATACCCGGGACTAATGGACAGAAACAGCGATCGCACTATAACAGGAGCCTGTAAAAATGACAATATACTGCAATACATTAGTATTGCAGTGTATTCTACCAGTGATCTAACGATTGCTGGTTCAAGTCTCCTAGGGGGACTAATAAAATGTGTAAAAACAAAAGTAAATAGTTATTATTAGTGGAAAAAATTAAATAAATATTTAAAGTCCAAAAAGAAACCCTTTTCCCATTTTTTCTCTAAAGTATTGTAAAAAAAAATAAAAATAAATACACAAAATTGGTATCGCTGCGTCCGTAAAAGTCCAAGCTATTACAATATACCATTATTTAACTCACACGGTGAACGCCGTGAAAAAGAAAGAATTTTAAACTGCAAAATCACCGTTTTTTGGTCACCTTGGCTCTACCAAAATTTTTTATAAAAAGTGCTCAAAAAGTCTTATGTACCAAAAAATGGTACCAATAAAAACTACAGCTCGTCCCGCAAAAAATAAGCCCTCAAACCGCTTTATTGACGGAAAAATAAAAAAGTTGGGGCTCTCGGAAAGCGGGGAGGAAAAACGAAAAAGAAAAAGCAAAACATGGATCAGTTCGGAAAGGGTTAATTACTTTCTAATGAAAAAAACATTTATGACCATATGTGGGGTATAGCCGTACTCGGGAGAAATTGCTTTACAAATGTTGGGGTGCATTTTCTCCTTTATCCTTTGTGAAATTGAAAAAATTCAACATTTTAGTGGAAATAATATTGATATTAATTTTCACTGCCTAATTCTAATAAATTCTGCAAAAGACGTGTGGGGCTTAAATGCTCACTATACTCCTAGATAGATTCCTTAAGTGGTGTAGTTTCTCAAATGGGGTTACTTTTGGGGGGCTTCCACTGTTTCGGTCTCTCAGTGGCTTTGCAAATTCGACATGACACCCAAAAACTATTCCAGCTAAATTTGAGCTCCAAAAGCCAAATAGCGCTCCTTCCCTTCTAAGCCCCGGTGTGGGCCCAAACAGCAGTTTATTACCCCATATGGGGTATTTACGTTATCAGGAGAAATTGCTTTACAAATGTTGGGGTGCTTTTTCTCCTTTATTCCTTGTAAAAATTACAAATGTCTAAGTTCTTACAGAAAAAAAGTAGATTTTTACCTTTACAGACTAATTCCAATAAATTCAGCAAAACAACTGTGGGGTCAAAATGCTAACTTTACCCCTAGAAAAATTCCTTGAGGGGTGTAGTTTCCAAAATGGGGTCACTATTGGGGGGTTTCCACGGTTTTCATCCCTCCAGTGCATTGCAAACGCGACATGGCACTGAAAACTATTCCAGCAAAATCAGAAATTCAAAATCCAAATGGTGCTCCTTCTCTTCTGAGGCCTGCTGTGGGTCCAAACAGCAGTTTATTACCACATATGGGGTATTGCTATAATCGGAAGAAATTGCTTTACATATGTTGGGGTGTTTTTTCTATTTTATTCCTTGCAAAAATTAAAAATTTCTACGTTTTTTCACAAAAAAAAGCAGATATTGATCTTCGCATACTTATTTAAATAAATTTAGCAAAACAACTGTGGGTTCAAAATGCTAACTATACCCATAGATAAATTCCTTGAGGGGTATAGTTTCCAAAATAGGGTCACTTTTGGGGGGTCTTTACTGTTTTGGTACCACAAGACCTCTTCAAACCTGACATGGTACCTAAAATATATTCTAAAAAAAGGAGGCCCCAAAATCCACTAGGTGCTCCTTTGATTCTGAGGCTTGTGTTTCAGTCCATTACCGCACTAGGGCCACATGTTGAATATTTCTAAAAACTGCAGAATCTGGGCAATTAACATTGAGTTGCATTTCTTGGGTAAAACCATCTGTGGTACAGAAAAAATTTATTACAAATGAATTTTCGAAAAAAAAAATGAAATTTGTAAATTTCACCTCTACTTTGCTTTTATTCCTGTGAAACACCTAAAGGGTTAAAATACTTTCTGAATGCTGTTTTAAATACTTTGAGGGGTGCAGTTTTCAAAATGGGGTGATTTATGGGGACTTTCTAATATATAGGGCCCTCAAAGCCACTTCAGAACTGAACTGGTCCCTGAAAAAATAGGCTTTTGACATTGAAAATATGAGAAATTGTTGCTAAAGTTCTAAGCCTTGTAACGTGCTAGAAAAATAAAAGAATGTTCAAAAAAACGATGCAAACATAAAGTAGACCTATGGAAAATATAAACTAGTAAGTATTTTGTGTGTTATTACTATCTGTTTTACAAGTAGATACATTTAAATTTAGAAAAATGCTAATTTTTGCTAATTTTCTCTAAATCTTGGTATTTTTTACAAATAAATAGTGAATTTATCGACCAAATTTTTCCCTAACATAAAGTACAATATGTCACGAGAAAACAATATCAGAAATACTTGGATAGGTAAAAGCAAATGTCAGATTTGAAAAATCGGCTTCGTCCTGAAGGCCAAAACAGGCTCAGTCCTAAAGGGGTTAATAACGCACCCCTCATGTCATATAAACGTCCACAAAATTTACGTGACAAATTAGTCAATAGTCTGACACATAGAAAAACAGGACAACAGACACTCCTTAGACCGAAAAAAATGGGTAACTTTCTCTGTCTCTATTGCATTACTTGTCGTCTTATGCATAGGGGGAATGTCTTTATTCATCCGCAAACACAAAGAGAGCACAGGATTAAACAATTTCTTACATGCGATTCGGATTGGGTTATTTACGTTCTCTGGTGCCCGTGTTCACTTCTATATGTCGGTGAAACCTCTTGTGATTTCAAGACACGTCTGAATAATCACAGATATTCCATACGTAAGAAGAAAAGTAATTTACCGGTAGCGAAACATTTTTGAAAACTGCACCCCTCAAAGTATTCAAAACAGCATTCAGAAAGTTTCTTAACCCTTTAGGCGTTTCACAGGAATTAAAGCAAAGTAGAGGGGAAATGTCCAAATTACATTTTTCTTTGCCAAAATTCATTTGTAATAAAAAAAATTGTGTAACACAGAAGGTCTTACCAGAGAAATACAACTCAATATTTATTGTCCAGGTCCTGCAGTTTTTAGGAATATCCCACATGTGGCCCTAGTGCCCTAATGGACCGAAACACCGGCCTCAGAAGCAAAGGAGCACCTAGTGGGTTTTGGGGCCTGCTTTTTTTTAAGATTATATTTTAGGCACCATGTCAGGTTTGAAGAGGTCTTGTGGTGCCAAAACAGTAGAAACCGCCCAAAAGTGACCCCATTTTGGAAACTAGACCCCCCCAAGGAATTTATCTAGGGGTATAGTTTGCATTTTGACCCCACAGGTATTTTTCTATATTTTTTGGAATTAGTCAGTGAAAATGAAAATCTACTTTTTTTCTGAAAAAACATAGACATTTTTAATATTTACAAGGAATAAAGAAGAAAATGCACCACAAAATTTGTAAAGCATCTTCTCCCGATTAAGGAAATACCCCATATGTGGTAATAAACTGCTGTTTGGACCCACAGCAGTGCTCAGAAGGGAAGGAGCGCCATTTGGATTTTGGAGCGCAGATTTTGCTGGATTGGTTTTAGAGCCATGTCGCGTTTGCAACGCCCTGGAGGGACCAAAACAGTGGAAACACCCCAAATGTGACCCCATTTGGGAAACTACACCCCTCAAGGAATTTTTCTAGGGGTATAGTGAGCATTTATACCACACAGGTTTTTGCTGAATTTAGTAGAATTAGGCCGTGAAAATTAATATAAACATTTTTGTCGACTAAAATGTTGACTTTTTTCATTTTCACAAGAGATAAAGGAGAAAAAGTCACCCTAAATTTGTAACGCAATCTCTCCCGAATATGACAATACCCCACATGTGGTAATAATTTATTTTTTTAATAGAAATGAATTAACCTTTGCAGGACCGATCCTTTTTTTTTGCTTTTCCATTTTGTTTTTCACTCGCAAACGCCATAACTTTTTTATTTTTCCATCAATTGAGCGGTGTAAGGGCTTGTTTTTTGCGGGACGGGTTATAGTTTTTATTGGTACTATCTTGGGGTACATGCGACTTTTTGATCACTTTTTATTTTATATTTTGGAAGGGGTGGTGACCAAAAAATAGTTATTCTGGCATTGTTTTTAGTTGGTTTTTTTTTGCGGCGTTCACCGTGCGGTAAAAATAACATTGTAGTTTTATATATTGGGTTGTTATGAACGCGGTGATACCAAATATGTGTACTGTTTTTTAACGTTTTCATTTTGTTCCTATAATAAGAGACTTATTATAGGAAAAAAAATCTTTTAGTTTTACACTTTTGTAAAACATATTTATTAACGTCTTTTTACTTTTTTCTTTACTTTTTACGCTTTCTTTTTTTACCTGCAGGTCTGATCGCTGCTAGAATACATTACACTACCTAGGTAGTGTAACGTATTCCAACTGTCAGTGTGACGTCACAGTCACTCTGACAGTAAGTCTACGAGGACCAGCCAGAGGCTGGTCCTCATAGGCTTCCATACATGGCGGACCTGGAGGCCGTTGTCTGGCCCCCGGGTGCCATCTCAAGCATCAGCAGGCCCCCACAATTGCATGGGGGCTGCTGATGCGCTATATACCCCCTACATGCGGAGATCGCAATCGAGCTCCACATTTAACGGGTTAATTGCCAAAATCAGCGGCAATGAGACGCTGATCGGCAAAAGTGGAGTGTCAGCTGTCAGGGACAGCTGACGTCCCGGTTCCCGATGCACACTGTCACAGACATTGTCACCGACAGTGTGCATCGCGAACGGCAGTGACGTCCTGTCACTCTGACAGGAAGTCTATCAGGAGGCTGGTCCTGATAGGCTTCCGTACATGGCAGACACAGAGGCCATTACTTGGCCACCGGTCGCCATGCTAGCCATCTGCAAACCTCACGATTTCATTGTGAGGTCTGCCGATGTGCTAGTAACCTCTAATTTCAATCGATCACCGCAATTAAGGGGTTAATTGCCAAAATCAGCGGAAATAAGCCGCTGATCGGTATACAGCGGAGTGTCAGCTGTCGGGGACAGCTGGCCTCATGGTTCCCTGGCACACTATCGCCGACAGTGTGCACCGGGAACCGCGCAGTAACTGTACATCCCCGTGCGCTAAGACACTGGCCACCCGGACGTACAGTTGGGTCGTGGTGCGCCTAGGGGTTAATGATCCCTCATTATGATAATGAGGCACATGGTTTATATACTGCATGTACTGGTTGTGTCACTATGCTTGAAAAAGGTCCTATAGCAGGACGGAAACGTTGCAGCTGTTGACTGAATAAATCACATTCTATTTTGGAACCATCGGAGTGCTGTGGGATTTCTTTCACTTATGCCTTACAATCCACGGATCTGGATTACCTGCTTGCACCATCTCCGTGTTGGAATTTGACGCAGAGTGCTGCTTATTTCTATATATATATATATTATACAAGCACAGGGCCGATTGTAGCTGTTCTGCTGTCTGAGGCAAAAATTAAAAATGGTGCCCCCCCATCCGCCAAAAAATCATAAGAAATCCAAGTAGCCAACCTCTATTGGAAGTTTATAGTATTAACGTTTCTTTTTTTGGTAGGTTCCGCTGGACCGTTTGGGCTAATTCGAAGATTTGTTGGACTTGCATAATGGAGTTTTTAGTTCAATAAAATGTTGTTTTTTTTTACAGATGTAGCCATCTTTAACTTGACTCTGATAACTTGCTGCAGGTTGATATCACACAACAAAAGCCATTGAAAAAATAATTGAAAAAGTCAAGATAAGGGATCTAGCCACTGTTTATGTAATGCGTTAATGCGAGTCAAGATACAGACGGCTACATCTGTATGTCTCTGTTTTTTAATACTTTATTAGCGCCTTAGTCATGGCATACCTCCCATCTTTCAAGTAACGCAAAGAGGGACAACCAATGCGGCAAGTTTTTTTCCTTTTAAGCCATACCTCTATTCCCGCCCAATCCCCAACCATACACACCCGGTTCAGCCCACACAGTATCATGCTCCCATAGTGCCTCCCACACAGTATAATTTCAAATAGCTGCCCCATACAGTATAAAGCCAACACAGATGTCCCAATACCGTATAATGCCCACTCAGATGCCCCCATGCAGTATAATGCCCACACAAATGCTCCCATGCAGTATAATACCCGAAAGTTTCCCCATACAGTATAATGCCCACAAAGATGGCCCCATACAGTATAATGCCCTATAGCAGCTCCATACAGTATAATGTCCCCATAGCTGCTCTTATACAGTCTAATGCCCCATAGCTGCCATACACGGTATAATGCCCCCTTGCATTATAATGCCCCAACAGCTTCCCATACAGTATAATGCCCCTCTAGCTTCATCCATACAGTATTATGCCCCCATACAGCATAATGGCCTCATACCGTATCATGCCCCCTTAGCTGCCACCATACACTATAATGGCCCCTCAGCTGCAACCATATGGTATAATGTCACTATAGCTTCCGCCATACAATATAATGCCTTCATAGCTTCCTCCATACAGTATAGTACCCCCATAGCTGCCCCCATACAGTTGAATGCCGCTTTAGTTGCCACCATACAGTGTAATGCCCCCTTAGGTGCTCCAATACATTATAATGCTTCATATCTGCCCCATACAGTGTAATTTCACCTCAGCTGCCCCCATACAGTATAATGCCCCCTTAGCTGCCCCTAGTGCCACTGCCCACATATAAAGTGCCTGTGCCCCCTGTCGATAGTGCCACACCCCCTAAAAGATAGGGTCACCCCCCTGTAGATATATCACTACCCCCTGCTGTAGCCATTGGCCGGGGATTCCGCTATGGACAGTGACATCAGGGATTCCCACTATGAGCTTAATCCCCGGCCACAGCATCGGCAATGCTCTGGCATGGGATTCCACTGTACCGGGGAGTCCTTTGTACTAAAGCTGAAGCAGGGATCTGATGGTTCCCTGCTTCATCATTGGGTTCAATTGTATCTGCGTCCTGCGAAAGCAAGATACAGTTGACACCAGGAGTCCAGGACATACCACCGGCTGCCAGGATTGGAGGGCCCCCCCTCGAAATCTGGGACTGTCCCGTTGAATCCGGAATGTTTGGGAGGTATGTAAGAGCCACTGTCTGATTGACAGCATTCCATTACTAGGCTGGGGCTTAGTATTAGTCAGTAAAAAGGCACTAACCGCCATTATTACCCCAGTACCCATCGCCACCAGGGGTACCGGAAATATCCGGGTACGATACAGTACGCGACCATCTGAAGTGATGGCCGGGCAAAAGGGCGGCTGCAGGCTGGTACTGCTAGGCTGGGAAGGGCCAAAAACTGTGACCATCGTTTCAGATGGTCAGGTACTGGATTGCGCCCTGCTGTTCATGATACCCCTTCTAGCGGTGGGTACCGGGGTAATATTGGGAGTGTAACATCCACAGCCTGTCGCACTCACTTGCCCCCCGATGGCCACGACCGCAAACTTCCATGTCCGTGTCGGCACCTCCCTCCCAGGAGAAGCCAGCGCTCGTATCCACCCATTTCTGCACTGGTCTCTAAGGTGCGCGCGCGTGCTCGTTCCCGGCCTTAATGGACCAGTGAGCACATATTTATTTAATTAATTATACCCACATCACCCTGGACAATAAGTAGGGCCCTGCCCTTTCACTCCTTGCCTGAGCGTTGTTATGTTTACCCATGTTAGTCTTGCAAATGGTCCCTTAGTCATATCCTGTTCCCAGTGTTCCCGTGCCCTGCTACCTGTATCCTGTATCCCGTGCTGTGTTTGTTCCTGTGCCCTTTCCAGTGTTGGAGTTGTGTTGTGTCATCTGCCACACCTGCTGTCATCCACCGCGCGCGTGCCCGTTCCCGGCCTTAATGGACCATTGAGCACATATGTATTTAATTAATTATCCCCACATCACCCTGGACTATAAGTAGGGCCCTGCCCTTTCACTCCTTGCCTGAGCGTTGTTATGTTTACCCATGTTAGTCTTGCAAATGGTCCCTTAGTCATATTCTGTTCCCAGTGTTCCCGTGCCCTGCTACCTGTATCCTGTATCCCGTGCTGTGTTTGTTCCTGTGCCCTTTCCAGTGTTGGAGTCGTGTTGTACCATCTGCCACACCTGCTGTCATTCACCACGTCTGGTGACGTCTGCCACACCTGGTATCATCCGCCACGTTTTGCGTTATCTACCGTCAAGTTCCATCTGTGCTAAACCTCTACTACTGACAGGACTGTTACAGGTGCTCCCATACTAGGACTTTGCATAGACTGTATATACTATTGTTTGGCCAGCTGCTACTCCGCTACGGCCTAGTGGGTCCACATACCCATCGTGGATCGTGACAGGCTGAGTGCTAGCCTTTTTACTGACTAACGCTAAGCCCTGCCTTAGTAATGGACGTCATCAAACAGACAACTGCCATTACTAAGGCGGTAATAAAGTATTAGAAAAACACAGAGGCATAAGATTTCTTTTATTGAAATAAAAACTCCCTTACACAATCCTCGCTAACCATTTTATTTTATTTTAAAAAAAACATAAATCATCGAAGTAGTCCAACGAATCTTCGACGTAGTCAAAACGGTCCAGTGGAACCTGCAAAACAAAAATGAGCAATATGAAAAATAAAAAATAATTATAGTCATCCACAACAGTCTTCTGTCTTCTTTTTTTCTCCCCTCTGCCGCAGTACCCCATTTGTGGTGATAAACTGCCGTTTGGGCCCATGGGAGGGCTCAGAAGGAAAGTAGCGCTATGTGTTTGATCGAGTCCAGATTTTGCTGGATTGGTTTTCGGGTGCCATGTCGCATATGCAGAGCTCCAGAGATATCAAAGCAATGGAAACCCACCAGAAGTGACCCCCATCTTGGAAACTAAACCCCTCAAGGAATTGATTTATCGTTGTTGTGACCATCTTGACTGCTCAGTTTTTTTACAGCACGTATTTGAAATTGGGCTGTGAAATTTAAAAAATGGCATTTTTTCCAATAAGATGTCATTTTTTATCAAAATTTATTATTTTGACAGGTAACAAAATACCCCATTTTGTTGCCTAATTTTTCCTGAGTGTGGCAATAGCCCATTTGTGGTGATAAACTGCCGTTTGGGCCCATGGGAGGGCTCAGAAGGAAAGGACCACCATTTGGCCTATTGTAGCTTTTCTGGTGCTAAGTCATGTATGCAGAAGCCCCTGAGGTACCAGTACAGTTGAAACCCCCGAGAAGTGACCCCATTTTAAAAACTACACCCCTTAAGACATTCATCTAGAGGTGTAGTGAGGATTTTGACACAACAGGTATTGTTGTAAAAAGGTAATGCGCAGCAGATGGTGCAGTGTGAGATTTGCAATTTTCTATATACAGTATCTATGCCATTTCAGTGTCCAATATATTGTGCCCAGCATGCGCCACCGGAGATATACACCCTATAAACTGTAATGTGGGTTCCCCCAGGTACAGCAATACCTTACATGTGGCTATCAGCTGCCTGGGCACACAGCAGGGCTCAGAAGGGAAAGATGAGGGGGATTAGCTGTGCGGAGTGCGTCAGGGTAGATGAAAAATCTAAGGGATGTATGATAAATTTTAAAACACTTTCATACAGAGCCCTGGTTTTTCGGGGCACGTGTCACATTGAGATATTGTGTCCTCCCTTATCCCTCTCTTATAGCAGACTTTGGACCTCTTTTGACTTTTTCCCTTCTTGCCAGTTTGGGGAACTTCTCCTGGAATGTGCTGCCCTGGTACGATGCGTGTGGCCCCGCTTCCAGAAGTACTGGGTGCCCCTCTTTTCTTGGTCCTTAAAGATTAGGTTCTTGATAATGATGTTCACGGCCAGATTCTTATACCACACCGCATGGCGCTGTAGGGCTTCAGGAATTGATCTGACAAGTCCACCCCTCCCATGTACCTATTGTAGTCCAGGATGCAGTCTGGTTTGGGGGTGTTTGTACTGGTACCTCGTACTGGTCCATGTGTCCTGGTGTGGCCATTTATTGTTATCAATACAAGGACATCTCTCTTGTCCTTGTACTTGACACACAATATGTTGTTGCTAGATTGTGCCCTGCTCTCACCCCTTCCTCTTTGCCCAAGCAGTGTCTTAGGGAGGTCTCTCAGATTTCTTCTAGCCGTGCCGCATGCCGCAGTACTTCTGGATGCGAGGCACTTGAAGAGCGGGACGCTGGTATAAGAATTATCCAGGTAGAGGTGGTAACCCTGGTCCAGCAGTGGGTGCACTAAATCCCTCACAATTCTTGCATTAACTCCCAGTAAGGGGGGGGGGTATTCTGTGGGCTGAGTACTGGTGTCCTTCCCTTCATATATCCTAAATTTGTAGGTATACCCTGATACACTCTCACACAGCTTATACATCTTCACGCCATACCTTGCCCTCTTACTCGGCAGGTACTGGCAGAATTGAAGCCTCCCTTTAAAATCTACCAAGGACTCATCAATAGAAATACACTCCTCGGGGGTGTATGCTTGGGCAAACCGGGCACTGAAACGGTCTAATAGGGGTCTCCGTTTATACAAACGGTCAAAACTGGGGCCATCTCGAGGTGGGCACTGCTCATCATCAGTATAATATAAGAAGCAAAGTATTGCCTCATTTCGTTTTTTTAGGTTCCATTTCAGTTCTGAAGTTGCTTTGAGGGGCCTATATATTAGACACCCCCATTAAACACCCCATTTTAGAAACTAGACCCCTCATTGAACGCGGCATTTAAGGGGTTAATCAGCGGGGGGACAGCGATCGGTCCCCGCTATAGGATATGCAGCAACTGCTGTACAAGACAGCAGCTGATACAGCTCCTGCATGTGTCGGGAAGACGGCCGAAATGGCCGTTAATCCCGCAACGTAATATTCCGTCGCTGAGCGCGAACGGGGTGGTCAGCGCGACGGAATATTACGTCGCTGAGCGTTAAGGGGTTAAAACATGAGGTTCTTATAAACATTTTTATCACATTGTATAAGTCCAGTAGCCACTTCTCGGAGGCCTCTTTTAATTGAGTCCCTACTCTATTAGGTGCAGCACTGCATGGCGGTCGTGGTCTAGAAGGAGATTACATTAGGGTTTCCACATTTTTGCCCTCAGTTTGTCCACATGGAAAGGTGCCATTTTTTATCTATTCACATGGTTGTGGTGTTGTGTGGTGGTCTATGTTGCTGTGGTATTGTGCATGTGGGGGAATGTGACATAGAGCCAAGATGGCCTCGCCTTTCAGCAGGGGTAATGTTGAGCTTTTGGGTTGCTCCCCTGCAGGTGCCTTGTCACGGCGAAGGCGGCCGCCATGCAGTGCTGCACCTAATAGAGTAGGGACTCAATTAAAATAGGTTGCCGCTAAGTGGACTAATACATTCTGATAATTATTTTTCTAAGAACCTTCTATTCATGTTTGTGCAGCAATAGATGAAGGTATAAAAGTGGATGTGCGCTCCATGTCTTGTTCTCCCATGTTGGTAGATAAGTCATGTAATGTGTTTATAAAGATCCATCAGTAATCCACTTCATGGAGACCACCTTTCTTATTTTTAGTTGGTATATTATTCTTACTATTACTTTATAAGAAATGACTCGATACTTTACAGCTTTATGATATTTTATTGAGCTGATAATAATAAAATAATGTTCGACCTTTCTGTGGACACTGGTGGAAGTGTCCTCCATGATTTTATAGGATGAAGTGGACTTCTTATATGGTCAATGGTGGGCTTGGTGTTCACTGAGGTGAAGAGTTTTAATGGATGACCCTTCCAAGAAGAGATGGACCTGGCTGTGTGCCATCAAGAGGTCACGACCCTCCGGCTGTGTGCCATCAGGAGGTCGTCACCATCACCATATCCAGATGTAAACTACAGACTGGAGGCCATCACCTCAGTTCTTCACCACTGACAGCAGATGGTAGAGAATAGACAAACCCAGCAGTGTGGTCATAAGGTGGCAAGAAGGTGAGATGCTGATGACTTCAGGAGGCGTTACTCAACCTGTAATCTGGATGAAATAGTGATGGTTCAGGAACAGGTGAGCACTTGTGATGACTGAGGCATTTTTGCTCACCTCAGTCTTCTTCGCCTCTTAAGCATCCCCAGAAAGATCTTCTTCTCGCTCTTGTGCGTCTGGGTTCGGATGTACTGGGTTCTGGTGTTCTGGGCTCTGGTGTTCTGGGTTGTTGACGTTGATAGACCAGAATCCTCTCCTCATGACTATTAGAAGAAGGAGCTTTGCGTCCTATGTTGTCAGGAGGTATTGACCGGGCCCAGACGATGTTACTGAATGCCACATTATACTTGCGTTTTGGTGACTCTTTCACATCGTGTAGAGCAGAAGCAATAGGTTCACTTGGAACATTCTGTAATACAGATTTATGATGTATTTCTGATGTTCTTGGTTCTGGTGTTCTGGGCTCTGGTGTTCTGGATGGTTTATGTTGATAGACCAGAATCCTCTCCTTATGACTATTAGTAGAAGGAGCTTTGAGTCCTGTGTTGTCAGAAGGTATTGACCGGGCCCAGACGATGTTACTGAATGCCACATTATACTTGGGTTTTGGTGTCTTTTTCACATCCTGTGGAGCAGAAGCCGTGGATGGTCCAGGACGTTCCTTGTTAGACAGGACTGGTGTTCTCCTGGATTCTTGTACCCGAAATTCAGGGGTATAAATCGGCTCCTTACAAGCTTCTTGGTCTTTCAGAACATTTTCTTTTTCAGGAATGTGACTTTCTTTGGTTGTGTCCTTGGCTTCAGCTGTGCTTGTCAGAGGTGATTCTGTGTTTGGTTCTTCATCAGAATCAGAGGGCTCCTCCTCCTCCTTCTCCCTCTCACTCAGGACAGGCACTATAACCAAGGACAGTATAAGGACGAGTGGTGACATCATGATGACACAGGCCACGCCATTGATGAGCCGAGCATGAAGTTTGATTTCACATTCAGAGGGGTCTTTTTTGGGAACCACAGGTGGTGGGTCGTCCTGTAATAGAAAGAGGAATAATAAAATCTTGTAGATATTAGGTTACCGCGCCATTTGTGTTCTTGCTGCGCCATTTTATCATCTCCTTTTCTTGTGTTGAATCTGCACATTTTTACTTACCCCAAAGACCATTGCATTTATACAGTTGTAGAACCTCTGTAATATAATCGGCATCTCACGGGGGGCAATAGATTCACTTGGAACATTCTGTAAGACAGATTTATGATATATTCATGACATGTCACATGACTGTCACCATCACTATCTTAACCCCTTAAAAACACAGCCTATTTCGGACCAAAGGAGGCAGCGATATTTTTGTTTTTTCTTCTTCGTATTCTGAAAGTCATAATCTTTATTTGGTTTTCAGTCTATGGAGTCATATGAGGGCTTATTTTTTTAGACAAGACGTACATTTTAATGGCAACATTTTGGGGTACATATAATGTATTGTATTCGTTTTATTAACTTTCTTTTGGTGGGAGAGAGGAAAAAATCTGCAATTCTACCATTGTTTTTTGGATTTTGTTTTTACAGAGTTCAACGTGCGCTATAATTGACATAATAAATTCATTCTAAGCGATACCAAATGTATATATTTTTCATGATTTTCCACTTTTGCTCAATAAAAACCTTTTTTTTTTAGAGTTTTTTTTATGTGTTGCTGCATTTAAAGACCCCTATTGTTTTTTATTTTTTTTTCCAAAGGAGCTCTATGTTGCCTTATGTTTTGCAGGATGAGTTGTAGTTTTTATTGGTACCATTTTGGGGTACATACTATATTCTTTTCACTTGTATTTCAGTTTCATTCAGATGCGGGATGATCAAAAAACAGCAATTTTGCTGTTGATTTTTAGTATATTACGAAGGCAGTGATACCAAATATGTATAGGTTTTTTTACATTTTTTGCAGCTTTTCTAAAATAAATGGCTTTGTACAGGGAAAAAACAGCGACTTCCTTTGTATTTTTAAATATTTTTACAAAATGTTTTTAACTTTTATTGTTCGTCCCACATGGGACTTGAACATCTGACTTTCTGATTACTTATATAATACATTATGTAACACTTCTGTATTGCAATGCATTATATGTGTCAGTGTAAAACTAGCAGGCAGCTTATTAGGCTTCCGTTTATGCCAGACCAACCATAGCAACCCATCGGCACACCGTGATCCGTTTTCATGGAGTCCGGTGGAGTGACAGAGGGAGGCCACTAAGGGGTTAAATGTTCAGGATCAGAGTTTTCTCCATTCCCGGTGGTTAGAGTCTCTGCTATCACAGCGTTGTAATACTACAGCAGCTCGCATTAACTTACTGCAAGCCATGACGTTTTATTACAGAGCAGGGCGGAAGGAGTTAAAATCGTGATGGTCACCATAGTAACACAGCAGAAATGCCGGTTCTACCCACAACTTATACAGGGACTTTACCCTATAGGGTCCCTGAATAAAAAGCCCCAACAATAGAGAAGCTACTTACCCCAATGCACCACTCTCGTGTCCTTGTATGTCCAGGAGGAACGTACGGGTCCCCAACTGGGTCAGATAGAAATCCCTACAACACAAGTGATAGATGTAATGTAGACTCTATTCTATCCCGTGCAGGTAATGGGATTATCACATCTATATTCCTGTACAGCTGATTATTAGGATCTCCTCATCTACTTTATGTCTATTGTTTCTATGAAGAGCCGACATTTCCTGATAATAAATATTATACTGGTGATACAACCAGATACAAGCAAGTAACTCACCCCAAAGAGCTGGAATACGACCCGTATATGTGGAACCACGTCCTCAGACTGGAAATCCTGAAAGACAAGAAGTGGCTGTAATACCCCGGATAAGAAGAGTAAAGTGGGGGTTTGGTTGGACACCCCCTTTTTTCAGATTGTGGGTCCCACAGAGACAGGATAATGACGGGAGCCCCCACTACTAGTGACCTAAATAATGAACTGCCCCCGAAATCACCGGACGACCACTGTTCTCAATGCCGGCCTGTTGTCCTCCAGAGCTGAGAGACATATTACATGAGACTCTCAGCAGCAGCTAGTAGAGGGGGGCCCTGAGTGGGGGTGACCCCTCTATCAGCGTAATAGAGTAATGGACACCAGACAACCCCTCTAATAGGACGTTTTGTTAGAAATCAGTAGAAAGTTGTTGCGTTACCTCAAAGTTCCATGTTTTCTGGGGTTCGGAGGGACCTTCATAGAATGGAAGATATTTAATCCAGATGAAAAGGTCCTGTAAGAGACAATATTATCATTATAGTCCTATATCTCCTGCATAGAAGAGCGCAGTATATTTATATATATGGTGAGGAATGTTCTAGAGGCCCAGAATGTAGCCAATCACAGTGCGGAAGCCAGTGACATCACACAACGGCTATTCCCATCCCCCCCAAGTTCTACAAGGAACGTCCGCATCCCCGTCATCCGTGAATAGAATATTCCATATATAATATCAGAAGAAGTTGTGGATTTACCTCCAGCGTCCATGGAATCAGGTTGTTGGTTGGACTTTCATATGATGGAAGGTGATGAGTCCAGTATGAAAAGTCCTTCGAGAGACAAAATCATCATTATAGTCACCTCTGTCCCATACAGAGCAGTGTATATGTATATATGTGCCCCCTGTAGATATATATATACTGTACAGACCCCACACTTATATCCGCTCTGACCATTCACATCCTCTGTATATTCTCTTGTTATATCTCCCCCTTCATAGCAGATAATTCTTACACCCCCCAATCACCTGACCCTGCCGCAGCCGATTCCGTGTTACCTCCATATTGAATAAGGGAAACATACTCACCGGCAGCGTACCGCAATGTACGGGGTAGATCAAGTTCAAAGACAGAAAAAATAGGATAATCCTCATTTTCTCCAAAACGTCAAAGGGTCTCTCAGCACCAAGATGCCAATGAGATAGAAGCTGCAGGTGGGCGGAGCCACCTTATATACCCCCAGCTGTGACATCACAATGCCCTCTGTGAAATCACAATTCTCTATGTGCCATCATCACCGACCACACAATACCACATGACATCATCACACACCACTAGACATCATGTGTCTCTGAGACTCTGGGCCTCATTTATCATAACCGTCTAATAGAAAAAATGTCCTTGTTGTCCAAAGCAACCAATCACAGAGCAGCTTTCAGTGTTGGAGAGGAGTTAGGAGATAAGAGCTGCACTGTGATTGGTTGCTATGGGTAACTAGGACAGTTTTCCTCTTATACAGTGTGGATACATGAGGCCGCCATCTTTGGATGATCTTCCTGAACCATTAATAATTAGAGTTATCGTCTTCAGTATGGAGGTACACTATGGAGGGGTCACATAGAAACATCAACATGGCCCTTCTCCCTGTGTGGACCCTATAAAATCAACAACTCATCTACTCTCCAATATATATATATCATCCTACTACATCTCATTATCCCCTACACAACCTTACAATCATTCAGAGCCCTCGATACCTAACAAGTGTGGCCCCCCCTGTGGAGCTGCAGATGTGGGGACGGAGGCAGGAGAGGGGCCCAGCGTCTAGACACCCCTCCCCCAGACACTGACTTTGGACTCAGGAATTGTCCCTTGGGTAATGGCTCCGCTCTGGGCCTTACTGCACTAACATGGCCCAATACTGAGTTACAGACTATGGACTTGTCACTATAAGAGGGGGTCACATGTACCCCATTTACTTATTGTTGGGCTTTAAAGAGACAGTAGCAAGGACCCACAATGAAGTCCAGGACATTGTCATTATTGTTACCCCCTACCCCATCACCTCACCCTGTCGCAGCTGATTCTAGGCACACGCCATATGTAATAATAGAGATGTACTCACCGGCAGCGTCCCGCAATGTACGGGGTAAATCAAGTTCAAAGACAGGAGTAATAGGATAATCCTCATTGTCTCCAATACGTCAAGGGGTCTCTCAGCACCAAGATGCCAATGAGATACAAGCTGCAGGTGCACGGAGCCCCCTTATATACCCCCCATTGTGACATCACAATACCCTCTGTGACATCATCACCCACCACACAATACCACGTGACATCATCACCCACCACAAAATACCATGTTATATCATCACCCACCATACAATACCACATACAACTAAATTGATGAAAGCAAGAAAAGATAGCACGATCAAAAAAGCGCACACCCAATACAAATAGTTTAAAAAAAGAAAAAACTTTTATTGATCCAAAACATATATATATGACACAAATAAAAACATTTAAAAACATGTATGAACAGAAGCCCATGTGTAGATAAACAGGGCAAAACTGCAGTCACTATACTTGTCTCAATAGGACAATAATATACCAATAGATGGATAGTACTGGGTAAATATAAAGCCTCTACTCAACAACATACAATAATCACAAGAACCAGAAACCTGGGATTACCTGGTGCTCAGCATGCCAAGAATTGCTTTATAATGCAGCTTCCTCAGGGGAAATAGAATGCCACACACAATACCACATGACATCATCAGCCACCACACTACCCTCTGTGACATCACGCACCACATGTCACCACCACGTGACATCATCACTCAGCACAAGACATCATGTGACCAGCACAATTTCCAGATTTTAGTTATTTCTAAAGTAAAATCTTGAGTTTCTTGTACTGTCCCTGGACATTGGGGAGTGCTGGTGACGTGTGTGACAGTGCCATCGTGAGACTTCTCTTCTCCTGTATACCAGGATATATGATAAGGCCTCATGCACACGTTGCGAATTTTGCTGCGGAAGATACGCACTAAAACCGCAGCAATACTCAGGAAACGTGAGGTAAAAACTGCTCCTAATCATGCGTTTTTCTATACGTTTCTTTACGTTTTGATGCGATTTTCGGCGCGTTTTCATGCTGCGGGTTTTGGTGCGATTTTCCACAGCTCTAGGCAGGTATAATTTGCACGGGGAAACACAAAATAAATTGACATGCTGCGGATTCTAAAAAACACATTGCTGGTCAATTTCCGTCCCGAAAAATACTGCAGCGAGTACAAGAGATTTCCTGGAATCTCATTGACTATGCTGGTACTGTATTACGCCATCCGCGCGGCATAGCCACACGTATACGCATCGTGTGCATTGAGCCTTACGCTGCTGTTACAGGGTGTATACATGTAGTATATGTCTCTGGACGCCATGTTGGTTGGGGGGGTGACAGTCTCTGGCTATCAGAAGTTTAGGAGTGTGGCTGGCGTCATATTCCTGCAGTGTCGGGTGAGGGGCAGAATGTAGCGGGTGCTGCTCCCATGGAGGGGAGGGATTTCAGTTACTATTGTAACATCAGTAATAAATATGGAGGAGCAGCGCTGACTTTTCAGGACTAATAAATAATCGTATTAATTGTGTAACGTTCCCGCACCCCCGCTCGCCCTTCCCTATATGTGGACGTTACGTTATCATGTGTAAACAGAGAAGAGGAATGACGCCATAATGCCGTTTTTCTATGTCATGTGACCAGTCCTTATAATATATTATCTGTACAGTTAATGTTCATTATATTATTTTCTAGCAGATCTTTATAGCTGGAGCTCTGTTATTACTGATGCAGCGTGTGAGGAGATAAGATATTTTATAATAAACAATTCGCTCCTCACGACTCGTATCTGACTCGTATGTTGGAAAAGTAGAATAGGCCTGAACACCAAATATTTCACTGTATTTACAGCGGACAACTGACATATATACATTACTAAATCTCCCCCGTACATCTCCAAACATGATAAATCACTGGCTGCCTGCACCACCACTAGGGGGAGCTGCTTCATATGGATTTATACAGATAGCGCTGAACTCAATGAAAGCTGTAAACATCTCTATGTAGTGAGCTCCCCCTAGTGGTGGCTGCAGGAAATACAATGGGAGCTGCAGGAAATACTATGGCTCTTTGTCAGTGCCGGCCCCCCCTCACCTCGGGCCCCATAGCAGTGACGTGGTCTGCCTCTATGGTGTGTACAGCACTGAGTATATGTAGCTATTATGTATATGTACAGTATATAGTAGTAATAGTTACATATCCTATATATATGGGTTTGCATCAACAAAATTCCAATTCCAATACAGGTGATTTTTTAGGCAATCCAACATACAGGACCCAGAAGGAGTGCTAGGAGGGCAGATCGCAGGAGGAATAGAACAAAGATAAACGCGCCAACAGAGGACTTTACGACCACAAGTAATGAGGAACACACCCGACAAGGGGAAATATCCTCAGAAACAGTGGTAAAGATCTCATCCACTGTTTTGACACCCATTATACAATCATTGGTCTTGTCCAAAGGACTGTCGTTCTGCCCAAGCCTAACGATGGATTGGTTTGGTTTGGAGTTGGATTTGTATCATTTCATTAGGAGTTTAAAATTAAAAGTGTGGTTTAACATACGTGGGGTAGATACTGATTACAACAATGTTGACAGTGGATTCTGTCTGAACAGTCTTGGACTACATGACAAAAGTAAATTCCAACCACCAAGTTTAGAACATCCCATAGAGACTTATATGGATTTAGTTAAAAAAGATATTGATAAATTCTGTATTGAATGCCAAGATATGAATTTGAGACACCCTGATATTACATCTATTGAAATGCTGGCTATTGATGAACTGATCCATAACCACGATCTAACCATAAAAGCCGCGGACAAGGGTGGGGCGATCGTGGTCATGGACACTATTATGTATTTGAGGGAGGCATATTGACAGTTACAAGATGGGAATGTCTATAGATTACTTATTGGTGATCCTAGGTTTGACATAGAGAGAAAGATTTTGAATCTAGTCAATCAAGCTTTTGAAGATGGGTTAATTGATCGTGCCCTAAAGAAATATCTTATTATTGAGCATCCTAAGACACCTTGTCTTTATTTGTTGCCTAAAGTGCATAAATGCCTTGCTAATCCCCCAGGTCGCCCGATCGTATCGGGTAGGGACTCTATATTGAACAATATTTCTATTTTTATTGATAGAACATTGAGAGATTTTGCTATAGATACTAGGTCCTATATCAGGGGTACCTCCGACTTTATCTGTAAACTACAACAGGTCGCACCACCGCAGGGGGCAATACTTGCTTCCTTCGATGTAGTGTCACTGTACACATCCATTGACCATAGTAATGGGTTGGAAGCTGTCAAACATAGATTGCTCACATCGGTATGTAGTCCATCAAGCTGCGAGCTGATTATTTCCCTTCTGGAACTTATACTTTCCTCTAACTACTTTGTATTTGATGATACATTTTATCTACAACTAAGGGGCACGGCAATGGGGTCATATATGGCCCCTACGTATGCCAACATTTTTGTGGGCATGATGGAGGAGATGTCGATCTATGTATCCCACCACTTCACATATGTTCTGAGGTGGTGGCGATACATAGACGACATCTTCCTCATCTGGACAGACACGACAGAAACCTTTTTGGAATTCCACACCTTTTTGAATCAAATTGATCCAGACATTCAATTTACTTATACTTACTCGACTGAGATGATCCAATTCTTGGATGTCTCAATAAGCATTAAAAATTATCTCTTATACACTAGTCTATATACTAAGCAAACTGACCGTAGCACCATTATTGAAATTTGAGAGCTGTCATCCGAAAAAGATGATACGCTCTCTTCCATACAGTCAAATGCTCAGGGCGAGACGTATTTTGGATGATGATTCAGAATTGAATCAGACTCTTGATCAGATGATCCTAAACTTTAAACATACAGGATATCCAAGACGACTGTTGAATACCTTTAAGTGCCAGGTCAAGAACACTCCTAGAAATAATCTATTGGTTAATCCTAAACAGCGTATATCACTTTCCTGTGTTCCGTTTGTGTCCACCTATCACGATCTTAGTGGAGAAGTGGCAAAGATTTTTAATAGACATTGGGGCATTATTAAGAACAGTTATAAACACATTGAATCGTTTAATAACGCACCCCTCATGTCATATAGACGTCCACAAAATTTACGTGACAAATTAGTCAATAGTCTGACACATCGAAAAACAGGACAACAGACACTCCTTAGACCGAAAAAAATGGGTAACTTTCCCTGTCTCTATTGCATTAATTGTCGTCTTATGCATTGGGGGAATGTCTTTATTCATCCGCAAACACAAAGAGAGCACAGGATTAAACAATTTCTTACATGCGCTTCGGATTGGGTTATTTACGTTCTCTGGTGCCCGTGTTCACTTCTATATGTCGGTGAAACCTCTTGTGATTTCAAGACACGTCTGAATAATCACAGATATTCCATACGTAAGAAGAAAAGTGATTTACCGGTAGCAAAACATTTCTCGGAACTTGGACACACAGAAAAAGATCTTAGATTTATGATTTTGGAACAGGTTCCTAGCCCTTATAAGGGGGGTAATAGATCAGCATTATTACACAAGTGTGAATTGAAATGGATCTTTATACTAGAATCATTGAAACCAAATGGCCTCAATGTTGAGTTCAATGTTATGAGACTCATTACCTAATATGTCTCGTTCCCGTTTTTTTCCCCTCCCTGTCCTTGCGGTGTCTTTCTCAGTGAAGGTATATTTATACACACATGCGATACATGATTTGTATATTTGTACATTGTTTTTAATTTTTCCTTTTTTCTCTTTCCAGAGGATTATAGAATTTCAGGACCACTCACCATGACTGGAGCGCTGTCTTCATATATGATGTATGATATCTTACACAAGTCTGTCTGTTAACATTAATATGTACTAGTTTAGTATTATTATTATTTCTTCTTTTTTAATCCTTTGAATTCATGAGAGACATGTGTACCTTTAAATTTAGGGGCTATTGAATATATATTAACCCCTAAAAATCTTCTTCTTGCTGTCATCACATGAGTAATAGGTTTTCTATTGGCTGTCCCTGTTCATGAATTTGGAACGGGATTACACACGGACCATTTTTCGATACCCATTTCTATTGGTTCGGTTGGCTCGAGTAGTCATTTGTAAAAGAGTAGATAATATGTAACACAATTAAAAATTAACGTCAATTTCTGCATTTATTTGTCTGATTACCTTCACAATAAACATATACTTTGATTTCTTTTTGACACTGTCTATTGTACATATGTCTCTCATATCCATGACTGGATTGCTAGCCATTATTTCCCTGGACTATTGTCCTGTTTGATGTCGGCGTACAGACTTATCATAATCCATAAATTGCAACCTATGTTGTTGGCCCTCCTTATGCAGTTACACTGTATCTTATTCACGGAGGTTCGTATCCGGACCCCCAGCGCATGCGCAATAAATAAAGCATCGTGTGGTTGCTATGCAACCGGACGCATCTGTAATGACGACACGAGCATGCCCAGTTCTGCTTGGAGGACGCCAGACATCCTGACCACACGTGGAAATCAGCACAAACAAGGATTAAACTGTTTACTTCACATATCAAGTCAGCGATTGGTGAGTGGCCTGAAGACCTTGCCCCCTACACATATGATTGCATTTTTGATTAAGGGATAATCGAGCTATATAATGCGTTTTTAAATGTATGTCTATTTTTACACTGGATTTTATCACTGTGCACTGTTTTCATAATTGCAATATATGATATTTATACAAGTATTTATATCCTGTACCACATATTTTTTTGTCTGTGCACTTTATTAACAACTTTAGGACGCTACCTGTTTTGGCCTTGTGGCTGTAATGATGGGGTAGGGAGACAGACAGGTGAGCCCTAATCTACCCGCCACTCAGTCCCTGCCTACTTGCAACTACCCGTCATAGGCGACGGGGTACAACTGGGCGACGGTCCCTACGCTCAGTAAGTGCACGACATACAAACAGACAAGGGTACACAGAAGCTAGGGAAACGGGGCAGCCTCCCACGGAGACACCGTGAGCAACGAGAGTAGTGAACGAGCCGAGTCAAACCAGGAGTGCGCGAGGTACAAAACGCTGAGCAGGAGAGTAGTCAGTAAACCAAGGTCAATAACAAGCAGAGGATCAGTAGTTCAAGCAGCTGAGCCGGGAAACAAGCAGAGCAGAATCACAGGCAAAGGAGGAACAGGAAAGGCAGGTATAAATAGACAGTGGGCGGGAGCTAGCTCCGTCTGGTCAGACTGTGATAGGCTCTCCCACTCCTAAGCCTGCCATCCTGAGTGGTGGAAGATGGAGTCAGTCTCACAGACATAGGAGCAGGTGCAGACTGATTACCCACAGGCGTCGACACAGAAGCTGTGTCTGGCAGATCCTTTACAGTGGCACAGCCGATTTTGTCAGATCTGACATGTGTCACTTTATGTGGTAATAACTTGGGAATGCTTTTACCTATCCAAGTGATTCTGAGTTTGTTTTCTCGTGACATATTGTACTTTATGATAGCGGAAAAATTTGGTCGATAAATTAAATATTTATTCGTGAAAAACATCAAAATTTAGGGAAAATTTGCAAAAATTTGCATTTTTCTAAATTTAAATGTATCTGCTTGTAAAACAGATAGTAATACCACACAAAATAGTCACTAGTTAACATTTCCCATATTCCTACTTTATGTTTGCATCGTTTTTTGAACATCCTTTTATTTTTCTAGGACGTTACAAGGCTTAGAACTTTAGCAGCAATTTCTCACATTTTCAAGAATATTTCAAAAGGCCATTTTTACAGGTACCAGTTTAGTTGTGGGTTTGAAGGCCTTATATATTAGAATCCCCAAATAAATCACCCCATTTAAAAAACTGCACCCCTCAAAGTATTCAAAACCCTTTAGGCGTTTCACAGTAAATAAAGCAAAGTAGAGGGGAAATTTACAAATTTCTCTTTTGCCGAAATTAATTTGCAATAAAAAAAATTCTGTACCACAGAAAGTTTTACTAGAGAAACGCAACTCAATTTTTATTTCCCAGGTCCTGCAGTTTTTAGGAATATCCTACATGTGGCCATAGTGCCCTAATGGACCGAAACACCGGCCTCAGAAGCAAAAGAGCACCTGCAGGATTTTGGGGCCTCCTTATTTTTAGATTATATTTTAGGCACCATGTCAGGTTTGAAGAGGTCTTGTGGTGTCAAAACAGTGGAAACCCCCCAAAAGTGACCCCATTTTGGAAACTAGACCCCTCAAGGAATTTATCTAGGGGTATAGTTAGCATTTTGACCCCACAGGTATTTTGCTATATTTATTGAAATTAGTCTGTGAAAATGAAACTCTACTTTTTTTCTGAAAAAACATAGAAATTTGTAATTTTTAAAAGTAAATGCTCTCCAACATCTGTAAAGCAATGTCTCCCGATTACGGAAATACCCCATATGTGGTAATAAACAGTGCTCAGAAGGGAAGGAGCGCCATTTGGATTTTGGAGTGCAGATTTTGCTGGATTGGTTTTCGGTGCCATGTCACGATTGCAACGCCCTGGAGAGAACAAAATAGTGGAAACACCCCAAAAGTGACCCCATTTGGCAAACTACACCCCTCAAGGAATTTTTCTAGGGGTATAGTAAACATTAATACCACACAGGTTTTTGCCGAATTTAGTAGAATTAGGCCGTGAAAATTAATATAAACATTTTTGCCCACTAAAATGTTGAATTTTTTCATTTTCACAAGAGTTAAAGGAGAAAAAGTCACCCTAAATTTGTAACGCAATCTCTCCCGAGTATGACAATACCCCACATGTGGTAATAATTTATTTTTTTAATAGGAATTAATTAACCTTTGCAGGCTTTTTTGCTTTTCCATTTGATTTTCACTCCACGCCTTACAAACGCCATAACTTTTTTATTTTTCCATCAATTGAGCGGTGTGAGGGCTTAGTTTTGGCAGGACGAGCTGTAGTTTTTATTGGTACCATTTTTTGGTACATGCAACTTTTTGATCACTTTTTATTACATTTTGTTAAAAGCTTTGGTGACCATAAAACAGTGATTTTGGTGTTTTAAATTCTTAATTTCTTACGGCGTTCATAATGCGCTATAAATGACCATTATATTTTATTCTGCGGGTCGGTACGATTACGGCGATACCAGATGTATATAGTTTTTTTATGTTTTGCAGCGTTTGCACAATAAAATCACTTCTTTATAAAATAATTTATTTTCTTTGTCACCGTATTCTGAGAGCCGTAACTTTTTTATTTTTCAGTCAAAAAAGCGGTGTAAGGGCTTGTTTTTTGCAGGACGGGTTATAGTTTTTATTGGTACTATTTTGGGGTACATGCGACTTTTTGATCACTTTTTATTTTATATTTTGATTGGGGTGGTGACTAAAAAATAGTTATTCTGGCATTGTTTTTAGTTGTTTGTTTTTTTTTTGCGGCGTTCACCGTGCGGTAAAAATAACATTGTAGTTTTATATATTGGGTCGTTATGAACGCGGTGATACCAAATATGTGTACTGTTTTTTAACGTTTTCATTTTGTTCCTATAATAAGAGACTTATTATAGGAAAAAAAATCTTTGATTTTTACACTTTTGTAAAACATATTTATTAACGTCTTTTTACTTTTTTCTTTACTTTTTACGCTTTCTTTTTTTACCTGCAGGTCTGATCGCTGCTAGAATACATTACACTACCTAGGTAGTGTAACGTATTCCAACTGTCAGTGTGACGTCACAGTCACTCTGACAGTAAGTCTACAAGGACCAGCCAGAGCCTGATCCTCATAGGCTTCCATACACGGCAGACCCAGAGGCCGTTGTCAGGCCCCCGGGTGCCATCTCAAGCATCAGCAGGCCCCCACAATTGCATGGGGGCTGCTGATGTGCTATATACCCCCTACATGCGGAGATCGCAATCGAGCTCCACATTTAACGGGTTAATTGCCAATATCAGCGGCAATGAGACGCTGATCGGCAACAGTGGAGTGTCAGCTGTCAGGGACAGCTGACGTCCCGGTTGCCAATGAACACTGTCACAGTCACTGTCACCGACAGTGTGCATCACGAACGGCAGTGACGTCCTGTCACTCTGACAGGAAGTCTATCAGGAGGCTGGTCCTGATAGGCTTCCGTAAATAGCAGACACGGAGGCCATTACTTGGCCACCGGTCGCCATGCTTGCCATCTGCAAACCTCACGATTTCATTGTGAGGTCTGCCGATGTGCTAGTAACCTCTAATTTCAATCGACCACCGCAATTAAGGGGTTAATTGCCAAAATCAGCGGAAATAAGCCCCTGATCGGTATACAGTGGAGTGTCAGCTGTCGGGGACAGCTGGCCTCACGGTTCCCTGGCACACTATCGCCGAAAGTGTGCACCGGGAACCGTGCAGTAACTGTACGTCCCCGTGCGCTAAGACACTGGCCACCCGGACGTACAGTTGGGTTGTGGTGCGCCTAGGGGTTAATGATCCCTCATTATGATAATGAGGCACATGGTTTATATATTGCATGTACTGGTTGTGTCACTATGCTTAAAAAAGGTCCTATAGCAGGACGGAAACGTTGCAGCTGTTGACTGAATAAATCACATTCTATTTTGGAACCATCGGAGTACTGTGGGATTTCTTTCACTTATGCCTTACAATCCACGGATCTGGATTACCCGCTTGCACCATCTCTGTGTTGGAATTTGACGCAGAGTGCTGCTTAATTCTATATTTATATATATATATATATATATATATATATATATATATATATATATATATATATTATACAAGCACAGGGCCGATTGTAGCTGTTCTGCTGTCTGAGGCAAAAATGTAAAATGGTGCCCCCCCATCCGCCAAAAAATCATAAGAAATCCAAGTAGCCAACCTCTATTGGAAGTTTATAGTATTAACGTTTCTTTTTCTGGTAGGTTCCGCTGGACCGTTTGGGCTAATTCGAAGATTTGTTGGACTTGCATAATGGAGTTTTTAGTTCAATAAAATATGTGTTTTTTTTACAGATGTAGCCATCTTTAACTTGACTCTGATAACTTGCTGCAGGTTGATATCACACAACAAAAGCCATTGAAAAAATAATTGAAAAAGTCAAGATAAGGGATCTAGTCACTGTTTATGTAATGCGTTAATGCGAGTCAAGATACAGACGGCTACATCTGTATGTCTCTGTTTTTTAATACTTTATTAGCGCCTTAGTCATGGCATACCTCCCATCTTTCAAGTAACGCAAAGAGGGACAACCAATGCGGCAAGTTTTTTTCCTTTTAAGCCATACCTCTATTCCCGCCCAATCCCCACCCATACACACCCGGTTCAGCCCACACAGTATCATGCTCCCATAGTGCCTCCCACACAGTATAATTCCAAATAGCTGCCCCATACAGTATAATGCCCTCACAGCTGCCCCATACAGTATAAAGCCAACACAGATGTCCCAATACCGTATAATGCCCACTCAGATGCCCCCATGCAGTATAATGCCCACACAAATGCTCCCATGCAGTATAATACACGAAAGTTTCCCCATACAGTATAATGCCCACAAAGATGGCCCCATTCAGTATAATGCCCTATGGCTGCTCCATACAGTATAATGTCCCCATAGCTGCTCTTATACAGTCTAATGCCCCATAGCTGCCATACACGGTATAATGCCCCTTGCATTATAATGCCCCTACAGCTTCCCATACAGTATAATGCCCCTCTAGCTTCATCCATACAGTATTATGCCCCCATACAGCATAATGGCCTCATACCGTATCATGCCCCCTTAGCTGCCACCATACACTATAATGGCCCCTCAGCTGCAACCATATGGTATAATGTCACTATAGCTTCCGCCATACAATATAATGCCTTCATAGCTTCCTCCATACAGTATAGTACCCCCATAGCTGCCCCCATACAGTTGAATGCCGCTTTAGTTGCCACCATACAGTATAATGCCCCCTTAGCTGCCCCTATACATTATAATGCCTTTTTAGCTGCCACCATACAGTATAATGCCCCCTTAGCTGCTCCAATACAGTATAATGCTTCATATCTGCCCCATACAGTGTAATTTCACCTCAGCTGCCCCCATACAGTATAATGCCCCCTTAGCTGCCCCTAGTGCCACTGCCCACATATAAAGTGCCAGTGCCCCCGTGGATAGTGCCACACCCCCTAAAAGATAGGGTCACCCCCCTGTAGATATATCACTACCCCCTGCTGTAGCCATTGGCCGGGGATTCCGCTATGGACAGTGACATCAGGGATTCCCTCTATGAGCTTAATCCCCGGCCACAGCATCGGCAATGCTCTGGCATGGGATTCCACTGTACCGGGGAGTCCTTTGTACTAATGCTGAAGCAGGGATCTGATGGTTCCCTGCTTCATCATTGGGTTCAATTGTATCTGCGTCCTGCGAAAGCAAGATACAGTTGACACCAGGAGTCCAGGACATACCATCGGCTGCCCAGATTGGAGGGCCCCCCCTCGAAATCTGGGACTGTCCCGTTGAATCCGGAATGTTTGGGAGGTATGTAACGGCCACTGTCTGATTGACAGCATTCCATTACTAGGCTGGGGCTTAGTATTAGTCACTAAAAAGGCACTAACCCCCATTATTACCCCAGTACCCATCGCCACCAGGGGTACCGGAAAGATCCGGGTACAATACAGTACCCGACCATCTGAAGTGATGGCCGGGCAAAGGGGCGGCTGCAGGCTGGTACTGCTAGGCTGGGAAGGGCCAAAAACTGTGACCATCGTTTCAGATGGTCAGGTACTGGATTTCGCCCTGCTGTTCATGATACCCCTTCTAGCGGTGGGTACCGGGGTAATATTGGGAGTGTAACATCCACAGCCTGTCGCACTCACTTGCCCCCCGATGGCCACGACCGCAAACTTCCATGTCCGTGTCGGCACCTCCCTCCCAGGAGAAGCCAGCGCTCGTATCCGCCCATTTCTGCACTGGTCTCTAAGGTGCGCGCGCGTGCTCGTTCCCGGCCTTAATGGACCAGTGAGCACATATTTATTTAATTAATTATCCCCACATCACCCTGGACAATAAGTAGGGCCCTGCCCTTTCACTCCTTGCCTGAGCGTTGTTATGTTTTCCCATGTTAGTCTTGCAAATGGTCCCTTAGTCATATCCTGTTCCAAGTGTTCCCGTGCCCTGCTACCTGTATCCTGTATCCCGTGCTGTGTTTGTTCCTGTGCCCTTTCCAGTGTTGGAGTTGTGTTGTGTCATCTGCCACACCTGCTGTCATTCACCGCGCGCGTGCTCGTTCCCGGCCTTAATGGACCATTGAGCACATATGTATTTAATTAATTATCCCCACATCACCCTGGACTATAAGTAGGGCCCTGCCCTTTCACTCCTTGCCTGAGGTTGTTATGTTTACCCATGTTAGTCTTGCAAATGGTCCCTTAGTCATATTCTGTTCCCAGTGTTCCCGTGCCCTGCTACCTGTATCCTGTGCTGTGTTTGTTCCTGTGCCCTTTCCAGTGTTGGAGTCGTGTTGTACCATCTGCCACACCTGCTGTCATTCACCACGTCTGGTGACATCTGCCACGCCTGATATCATGAGCCACGTTTTGCGTTATCTCCCGTCAAGTTCCATCTGTGCTAAACCTCTACTACTGACAGGACTGTTACAGGTACTCCCATACTAGGACTTTGCATAGACTGTATATACTATTGTTTGGCCAGCTGCTACTTCTCTACGGCCTAGTGGGTCCACATACCCATCGTGGATCGTGACAGGCTGAGTGCTAGCCTTTTTACTGACTAACGCTAAGCCCTGCCTTAGTAATGGACGTCATCAAACAGACAACTGCCATTACTAAGGCGGTAATAAAGTATTAGAAAAACACAGAGGCATAAGATTTCTTTTATTGAAATAAAAACTCCCTTACACAATCCTCGCTAACCATTTTATTTTATTTAAAAAAAAAAAAAAACATAAATCATCGAAGTAGTCCAACGAATCTTCGACGTAGTCGAAACGGTCCAGTGGAATCTGCAAAACAAAAATGAGCAATATGAAAAATAAAAAATACTTATAGTCATCCACAACAGTCTTCTGTCTTCTTTTTTTCTCCCCTCTGCCGCAATACCCCATTTGTGGTGATAAACTGCCGTTTGGGCCCATGGGAGGGCTCAGAAGGAAAGTAGCGCTATGTGTTTGATGGAGTCCAGATTTTGCTGGATTGGTTTTCGGGTGCCATGTCGCATATGCAGAGCCCCAGAGATATCAAAGCAATGGAAACCCACCAGAAGTGACCCCCATCTTGGAAACTAAACCCCTCAAGGAATTGATTTATCGTTGTTGTGACCATTTTGACTGCTCAGTTTTTTTACAGCACGTATTTGAAATTGGGCTGTGAAATTTAAAAAATGCCATTTTTTCCAATAAGATGTCATTTTTGATCAAAATTTCTTATTTTGACAGGTAACAAAATACCCCATTTTGTTGCCCAATTTGTCCTGAGTGTGGCAATACCCCATTTGTGGTGATAAACTGCCGTTTGGGCCCATGGGAGGGCTCAGAAGGAAAGGACCACCATTTGGCCTATTGTAGCTTTTCTGGTGCTAAGTCATGTGTGCAGAAGCCCCTGAGGTACCAGTACAGTTGAAACCCCCGAGAAGTGACCCCATTTTAAAAACTACACCCCTTAAGATATTCATCTAGAGGTGTAGTGAGCATTTTGACACAACAGGTATTGTTGAAAAAAAGGTAATGCGCAGCAGATGGTGCAGTGTGAGATTTGCAATTTTCTATATATCTATGCCATTTCAGTGTCCAATATATTGTGCCCAGCATGCGCCTCCGGAGATATACACCCTATAAATTGTAATGTGGGTTCCCCCAGGTACAGCAATACCCTACATGTGGCTGTTATCAGCTGCCTGGGCACACAGCAGGGCTCAGAAGGGAAAGATAAGGGGGATAAGCTGTGCGGAGTGCGTCAGGGTAGATTAAAAATCTAAGGGATGTATGATAAATTTTAAAACACTTTCATACAGAGCCCTGGTTTTTCGGGGCACGTTACATACATAGTTACATAGTTACATAGTTAGTACGGCTGAAAAAAGACACATGTCCATCAAGTTCAACCAAGGGACGGGAAAAGGGAAGGAAAAATTTCTACACATAGAAGCTAATATTTTTTTGTTCTAGGAAATTATCTAACTCTTTTTTAAAGCCATCTACTGTCCCTGCTGTGACCAGCTCCTGTGGTAGGCTATTCCATAGCGTACACATTGAGATATTGTGTCCTCCCTTATCCCTCTCTTATAGCAGACTTTGGACCTCTTTTGACTTTTTCCCTTCTTGCCAGTTTGGGGAACTGTTTAATATCCTGTTCCAAGTGTTCCCGTGCCCTGCTACCTGTATCCTGTATCCCGTGCTGTGTTTGTTCCTGTGCCCTTTCCAGTGTTGGAGTCGTGTTGTGTCATCTGCCACACCTGCTGTCATTCACCGCACGCGTGCTCGTTCCCGGCCTTAATGGACCATTGAGCACATATTTATTTAATTAATTATCCCCACATCACCCTGGACAATAAGTAGGGCCCTGCCCTTTCACTCCTTGCCTGAGCGTTGTTATGTTTACCCATGTTAGTCTTGCAAATGGTCCCTTAGTCATATCCTGTTCCCAGTGTTCCCGTGCCCTGCTACCTGTATCCTGTATCCCGTACTGTGTTTGTTCCTGTGCCCTTTCCAGTTTTGGAGTCGTGTTGTGTCATCTGCCACACCTGCTGTCATTCACCGCGTGTGTGCTCGTTCCCAGCCTTAATGGACCATTGAGCACATATGTATTTAATTAATTATCCCCACATGGGGGCGTGGCCTAGCGGTGAATGTGAGAGGACGTGTGTGACCGGAGCTCCTGCTGTATTCATCCTGTAAGGTCCATATATCCCGTAAAATTCAGGGAAAACAGCTTCCCCAGGGTCCTACCAGAGTCTAGAGGTGGAGGAGCAAGAGTGCCCGTCCATAATGACGCGCTCAAAGAAGCAGAAGTCGCCGCCAGCGAGTCCCGGGTCCCGCTCTCAAGATGGCGCCGAGGAGAAGGTGGGCCGCAATAGAGGCCTCCGGCAGGAAGTAGTGGAGAAGCTGGAGAGGTTCGCCCGCACGCCGAGAGCAGGGGGGGGCGTCTGCACAGCAGCGAAAGTCGGCTGGAGATCAGGCAGCTGGAGGCTCATCTTATGGATCCAGGTATTCTCCTTTGGCGGGGGACATGAGAAGTGAGGAGGAGGAGGAGGAGGAGGAGATGAGCGGCGCCATGCAGGATCAGCCAGGCGCTGGAGGGAAAAGTGGAGCAAGGAAGGAGGAACCCTCCTTAAAGGACATTTTGGCAGCGGTGAAGCAAAATTCTATGGTCCTTAAAGAGGCTCTGTCACCAGATTTTGCAGCCCCTATCTGCTATTGCAGCAGATAGGCGCTGCAATGTAGATTACAGTAACGTTTTTATTTTTAAAAAACGAGCATTTTTGGCCAAGTTATGACCATTTTCGTATTTATGCAAATGAGGCTTGCAAAAGTACAACTGGGCGTGTTGAAAAGTAAAAGTACAACTGGGCGTGTATTATGTGCGTACATCGGGGCGCGTTTACTACTATTACTAGCTGGGCGTTGTGTATAGAAGTGTCATCCACTTCTCTTCAGAACGCCCAGCTTCTGGCAGTGCAGCACTGTGACGTCACTCACAGGTCCTGCATCGTGTCGGCACCAGAGGCTACACTTGATTCTGCAGCAGCATCAGCATTTGCAGGTAAGCAGCTACATCGACTTACCTGCAAACACCGATGCTGCTGCAGAATCATCTGTAGCCTCTGGTGCCGACACGATGCAGGACCTGTGAGTGACGTCACAGTGCTGCACTGCCAGAAGCTGGGCGTTGTGAAGAGAAGTGGATGACACTTCTATACACAACGCCCAGCTAGTAATAGTAGTAAACGCGCCCCGATGTACGCACATAATACACGCCCAGTTGTACTTTTACTTTTCAACACGCCCAGTTGTACTTTTGCAAGCCTCATTTGCATAAATACGAAAATGGTCATAACTTGGCCAAAAATGCTCGTTTTTAAAAAATAAAAACGTTACTGTAATCTACATTGCAGCGCCTATCTGCTGCAATAGCAGATAGGGGTTGCACAATCTGGTGACAGAGCCTCTTTAATACCTTAGCAAGCCAGATGGGTGGATTAAAGGAGGACATTTTGCTGCTCAGGAACGATCTGCAAAAAGTAGCGGAACGCACCACTGCAGTGGAGGGGAGAGTCTCAGACATGGAGGATGTGATTCCTCACATAAAGCAGGATGTACAAGCACACTCGCAGGCAGTGGCGACATTGCTGGCTAAGACAGATGACATGGAGAATCGGCTGAGACGGAATAACGTTCGCCTAGTGGGGGTTCCAGAAAGAGTGGAGGGAGCGAATCCGGATGATTTCTTTGAAAAGTGGCTGATAGACACATTTAGCAGAGAGGAATTGACCCCTTTATTTGCGGTGGAGAGAGCGCACAGGGTGCCGACCAGACCCGGCCCTCCGGGAAGGCCGCCGAGACCGGTGCTGATAAAGATTTTACATTACAAAGATAGAGACAAGATCCTGAGGAAAGCTAGAGAACGTCAAGACATCTCCTTTAATGGGGTGAAAGTGTCCTTCTTCCCGGATTTCTCTATGGAAGTACAACGGAAAAGATCACAGTTTATGGATATAAAGAGACGTCTAAGGGCATTACAAGTGCAATATTCAATGATGTATCCTGCCCGTCTGAGAGTGGTGGCGCTGGGCACAACTTCCTTTTTCGAGACACCGAGAGAAGCGGTTAGATGGTTGAATAGCCATGAAAGTCAGCTGAGACCGGCGGAGGCAGAGGGACGGCGTTGATCCGGAACAGACCGGCTGACAAAAGGAGGCTGGGGATGCGGGACTGATCCAGGTGTCGTAGAAAATTGCAAGATATGGCATTGAGGGTTCCTGGTCATGATTGGACTTGGAGTTGGAGGGCATGGTTGCGGTGAACGCGGAAGACCGGAAGCGGAGGAATGTGTTTATGGACATTGAGGGGTACCGATATGTTGAAGGGATGGTTGTTTATTTGCAAGGAAAAAGGCAGCGGGAGGGATGGTCAGTTACGCGGGAAACGTGAATAACGAGTTATGGTATTGTTGAATGTACGGTGGGTGGAGTTGACCTGCCGACGCTTGTTATGGGTAATGGCAGATACGTTCTGTCGCCCCAACCCTTGGAAAGGGGTAGGTTTACGGGGGAGGTTACAGGGGGGGAGGGGACGGAGGGAAAGAGGACCCAGCCGGTCGGATATGTAAAATTACGAGAACAGGATAGGATGTGTTGGGATATGTTGAGGGATGATGGGATCACTTAATTGTTTGTCCTGGAATGTACGGGGCCTGCGGGAAGCCAGAAAACGGCAGGCGGTATTTGATTTTGTTAGGAAGCAGGAGTCGAGGGTGATAGGACTACAGGAGACACATATGACTAGGGATTCAGCCTCTATGATGCATAGGGCCTGGGTAGGCCATAGTTTTCATTCTTACCATACTACATATTCAAGGGGGGTGAGTCTTCTCATACATAGGGCGGTGCCATTTATATGTCACGACTCCTTCCAGGATGGGGAGGGGCGGTATGTGGGGGTACACTGTACGCTGTATCATTGGAATTGTGTGTTGGTGGTGTTGTATGTCCCCCCTCCATTTTCTAGCAGATGTATCAAGAAAGTGGTGGAGGAACTGGCTAGATTCCCGGAGGTGCCGTTACTAGTGATGGGGGATTTTAACGCGGTATTGAATACTAATATGGATAAATTCGGCATGACAGGGGGAGGTTTAACAGCATTTGGCCATCTTGTTGCTGAAATGGGTTGGCGGGACATATGGAGGGATAAACATCCAAATAGCTTTCAGTATTCTTGTGCGTCTTCCACGTATCAGTCTTTATCCAGGATAGACTTAATCTTGTGCTCACCGGCAGCGGTACCCTTTGTAGCCCGGATAGAATACTTACAAAGAGCTTTATCTGATCATTCTCCTTTGTTAATGAAGGTAGAGACGGAGGGGAGGACAGGGCGGGGGCAAGGGTGCTGGAAACTCAATGCCTTTTGGCTGAAGTTGATAGATCATAAACAAATTTTAGACCTCATAAAGGAATACTTTCGATTCAACTCGGAAACGGTACCGCAAGAGATACTGTGGGATGAAGGCGTGGCTGAGAGGGGTGTTCATCCAGCACATTTCGGCAGTAAAAACACGGTCTAGACAATTAGGGGAAGCGCTGTTGGAAAGGGTAACAGAGACAGAAAGGCTACATATAGCAGATAACACACCAGACACACTGAAGCATTGGGTGGAGGCGCAGCGGTTGTTAAAACAGCATCAGTTGGAGAGGGCAGATAAAAGGATGTTTTTAAAACGCCAATATTATGAGGAGGGGGAAACCACTGGACGGCTGCTGGCAAGGATGGCGCAGGCTCAGAGGGAGAATAATTACATACACACTATTAAGGGGGAGGGGGGAAGTCGGAGACGGATACAGGACAGATTTTGAAAGTTTTTCAGCAGTTTTACTCAGATTTGTATGCCTCTAGGGCAGAGCACACACCTCAACAGCTGGAAGAGTATATAGATCGACCTTCCCAGGTTGGGAGGGGAGGAGAGAGGGACATTGGAGGAGCCCATATCTCTGGAGGAGCTCCAGGCAGCCATAGGGATACTAGCCAGTGAAAAGGCACCGGGGCCGGATGGTCTTCCGGTGGAAGTTTTTAAGGAATATGGGGAGGAACTCACACCGCAGTTACTGGCCACTCTTTTGGATAGTTTTGATAGGGGGCGGCTTCCGGAAACAATGTACGAAGCAACTATAGTAGTTCTGCCTAAAGAGGGGAAAGATCCCCAGCTCCCGGGCTCCTATAGACCAGTTTCTCTACTGACGGCGGATATTAAAATCATAGCAAAAGTATTGGCGCTTCGACTAGCTAAGGTAGTGGCTGGGGTGGTACATGGAGATCAGGCCGGCTTTATGCCATCCAAATCGACGGCGGTGAATCTGAGATGGCTGTTCTTGAATTTACAAGTTCTGCCGGATAATCATGGGGGGAGAGCCATTCTGTCCTTAGACGCGGCTAAAGCATTCGATTGCGTGGAATGGAAATATTTGTGGTCAGTTCTGGAGAAAATGGGATTTGGCCCTAATTTCATAAAATGGGTAAAGTTGTTATACGTAGCCCCGACAGCAAAGATAAGGGTGAATGGGGTGCTATCGGATCGGTTCGCGCTGGAGCGGGGAACGCGTCAGGGATGTCCATTATCTCCATTGTTGTTCTCGTTGGCGGTGGAACCATTAGCGTGCGCAGTGAGACAACATGAACATATTCAGGGGTTGAGATATGGGGGGGTGGAGGAAAGAATTGCATTATACGCAGACGATATGCTGCTATTCATGGCGGATACCGAGCGCACACTACCGTTAGTGATGGCCCTAATTAAGCGGTTTGGGAAATATTCGGGATTGCTCATTAATTGGTCAAAATCAGCTCTAATGCTCATGGACCCGGGGGTTATCCAGACTGGGGAGGAGGAGGTGGAGATACCGGTGGTCACGGAGTTTAAGTATTTGGGGGTTAGGGTGACGGCGAAAGCACAGGATTATATGTCCCTTAATGTAATGCCACTGTTAACAACGATAAAAGCCAAAGTAGAGGCGTGGAATAAGTTACCGCTATCGGCTCTGGGTAGGACGAATCTGATTAAAATGATCCTTATGCCCCAGGTGCTGTATGTCCTACATAACTCCCCGGTATGGATCCCCAAATATTGGTTCAGGAGGTTGCACAACCTTTTTAGGGACCTAGTATGGAAGAAGGGGGTACCTAGGATTAAACTGGAGAAACTACAACTGCCTAAAGAGGAGGGGGGCCTGGCTGTGCCCAATGCTTGGGTGTATTATTTAGCTGCCCAATGTCAGCATTTCTGGGGGTGGGAGCAGGAAGAGACATGGGGGTCCAGTGCGCGCATCCTATCATATCTGGGGGGGGGGGGAGAACCCGTTGGCAGGACTGGAAGCGCACAGCTATAAACGGATGGCGAGTACCAGACCCACTCTGCTTCTCATACACAAGGTGTGGTGGCAGTGCAAGCAATTGCTGGGGATAGGAGAGTGCACTAAATATACACCACTCTGGAGGAATGCTTATCTGGGGGAATTGGGTAAATTGGAAGGGATGCAGGGGTGGGAGCAGCAAGGCATAATACGATTGAGTCAGTTGTACAAGGGAGGCATACTCAAATCCTTTCAGCAAATAAGGGAGGAGTTTCAGCTGGACTCCCGCATGTTCTATCAGTACCTGCAGATTCGGTACGCTGTGCAGACACAAGCGGCCAGTGTAGACATGACAATACATGCCGCCGGGGTGTTGGAACATATTGCAAAAGCAGTAACGTCAAAAGGATTAATTTCATTGGTTTATCGCAGGTTATTGGTGGAACATCTGGGGGATCCTATGGCACCAGTGAAAGCTATATGGGAGAGGGATGTGGGTCCTATTCCGACAGACCACTGGGAGGCGGTATTGGCAGCAACATGTACTTTGTCCATTAATGTAGCACAACGAAGATCGCAGTTGTTTCTGATACATAGGGTGTATAGGACCCCGTGGGTGCTGAAACAAATGGGATTAAGAGTAGATGCCAAGTGCCCTAGGTGCCCGGAGGAAAAAGCAGACATCCTCCATATGTTCTGGACATGCGGGAGGTTGGGGATTCTGTGGACGGAAATATTGGAGCTAGTGGGGAGAGTGTTTGAGGTACAGATTCCATGGGATCCTGTGGTAATGCTGCTAGGGTATGTTGGGGATTTGGAGGGGGATAGGATGTCAGGGTTGGCAATCGCTAAAATACTATATCAAGTTAGGAAAGGAATAGCAAAGCACTGGCTGGATGCGGAGCCACCCTCAAAACAAGAAATCATAGGGGCACTTAACTCACAGGTTCTGATGGAATATAGGATATACTCGAAGAGGGGGTCCAAGGTCAAGTTTGAAAAACAATGGGCTAGGTGGATTGATCAATCTGGGTATGCTTCTGTGGAGCTAATGACACTACGGTCACACGTTCAGGTATAGGGCTACTGACGGTGGGGTACATACGGAGAGCAGGCGTAAGATGGGGAATGGAAAAGGGGAAGAGAAGGAGATAGGATTGGAAAAGTGGTATGGAGAAGACCGGCTGGGGGGATACAAGGGGGAGTTGGGGGGAAGGGAATGTTTGGTTGGACATAAATAATTGGGTCTGTGGAAATTTGCTTATACACTGTATGAGAAAGTACAATGACCTGTAAAGATGTGAAGTATGTTGAATAAAATTGAACTGATTAAAAAAAAAATTATCCCCACATCACCCTGGACTATAAGTAGGGCCCTGCCCTTTCACTCCTTGCCTGAGCGTTGTTATGTTTACCCATGTTAGTCTTGCAAATGGTCCCTTAGTCATATCCTGTTCCCAGTGTTCCCGTGCCCTGCTACCTGTATCCTGTGCTGTGTTTGTTCCTGTGCCCTTTCCAGTGTTGGAGTCGTGTTGTACCATCTGCCACACCTGCTGTCATTCACCACGTCTGGTGACGTCTGTCACGCCTGGTATCATCCGCCACGTTTTGCGTTATCTACCGTCAAGTTCCATCTGTGCTAAACCTCTACTACTGACAGGACTGTTACAGGTACTCCCATACTAGGACTTTGCATAGACTGTATATACTATTGTTTGGAGAGCTGCTACTCCGCTACGGCCTAGTGGGTCCACATACCCATCGTGGATCGTGACAGGCTGAGTGCTAGCCTTTTTACTGACTAACGCTAAGCCCTGCCTTAGTAATGGACGTCATCAAACAGACAACTGCCATTACTAAGGCGGTAATAAAGTATTAGAAAAACACAGAGTCATAAGATTTCTTTTATTGAAATAAAAACTCCCTTACACAATCCTCGCTAACCATTTTATTTTATTAAAAAAATAAAATAAAACATAAATCATCGAAGTAGTCCAACGAATCTTCGACGTAGTCGAAACGGTCCAGTGGAACCTGCAAAACAAAAATGAGCAATATGAAAAATAAAAAATAATTATAGTCATCCACAACAGTCTTCTGTCTTCTTTTTTTCTCCCCTCTGTCGCAATACCCCATTTGTGGTGATAAACTGCCGTTTGGGCCCATGGGAGGGCTTAGAAGGAAAGTAGCGCTATGTGTTTGATGGAGTCCAGATTTTGCTGGATTGGTTTTCGGGTGCCATGTCGCATATGCAGAGCCCCAGAGATATCAAAGCAATGGAAACCCACCAGAAGTGACCCCCATCTTGGAAACTAAACCCCTCAAGGAATTGATTTATCGCTGTTGTGACCATTTTGACTGCTCAGTTTTTTTACAGCACGTATTTGAAATTGGGCTGTGAAATTAAAAAAATTGCATTTTTTCCAATAAGAGGTCATTTTTGATCAAAATTTCTTATTTTACCAGTAACAAAATACCCAATTTTGTTGCCCAATTTATCCTGGGTGTGGCAATAGCCCATTTGTGGTGATAAACTGCCGTTTGGGCCCATGGGAGGGCTCAGAAGGAAAGGACCACCATTTGGCCTATTGTAGCTTTTCTGGTGCTAAGTCATGTATGCAGAAGCCCCTGAGGTACCAGTACAGTTGAAACCCCCGAGAAGTGACCCCATTTTAAAAACTACACCCCTTAAGACATTCATCTAGAGGTGTAGTGAGCATTTTGACACAACAGGTATTGTTGAAAAAAGGTAATGCGCAGCAGATGGTGCAGTGTGAGATTTGCAATTTTCTATATACAGTATCTATGCCATTTCAGTGTCCAATATATTGTGCCCAGCATGCGCCACCGGAGATATACACCCTATAAACTGTAATGTGGGTTCCCCCAGGTACAGCAATACCTTACATGTGGCTGTTATCAGCTGCCTGGGCACACAGCAGGGCTCAGAAGGGAAAGATGAGGGGGATAAGATGTGCGGAGTGCGTCAGGGTAGATGAAAAATCTAAGGGATGTATGATAAATTTTAAAACACTTTCATACAGAGCCCTGGTTTTTCGGGGCACGTGTCACATTGAGATATTGTGTCCTCCCTTATCCCTCTCTTATAGCAGACTTTGGACCTCTTTTGACTTTTTCCCTTCTTGCCAGTTTGGGGAACTTCTCCTGGAATGTGCTGCCCTGGTACGATGCGTGTGGCCTCGCTTCCAGAAGTACTGGGCGCCCCCTCTTCCTGGTCCCTAAAGATTAGGTTCTTGATAATGATGTGCACGGCCAGATTCTTATACCACACCGCATGGCGCTGTAGGGCTTCAGGAATTGATCTGACAAGTCCACCCCTCCCATGTACCTATTGTAGTCCAGGATGCAGTCTGGTTTGGGGGTCTCTGTACTGGTACCTCGTACTGGTACATGGGTGCTGGTGTGGCCATTTATTGTTATCAATACAAGGACATCTCTCTTGTCCTTGTACTTGACACACAATATGTTGTTGCTAGATTGTGCCCTGCTCTCACCCCTTCCTCTTTGCCCAAGCAGTGTCTTAGGGAGGCCTCTTAGATTTCTTCTAGCCGTGCCGCATGCCGCAGTACTTCTGCATGCGAGGCAGTTGAAGAGCGGGACGCTGGTATAAGAATTATCCAGGTAGAGGTGGTAACCCTGGTCCAGCAGTGGGTGCACCAAATCCCACACAATTTTTGCATTAACTCCCAGCAAGGGGGGGTATTCTGTGGGCTGAGTACTGGTGTCCTTCCCTTCATATATCCTAAATTTGTAGGTATACCCTGATGCACTCTCACACAGCTTATACATCTTCACGCCATACCTTGCCCTCTTACTCGGCAGGTACTGGCAGAATTGAAGCCTCCCTTTAAAATCTACCAAGGACTCATCAATAGAAATACACTTCTCGGGGGTGTATGCTTGGGCAAACCGGGCACTGAAATGGTCTAATAGGGGTCTCCGTTTATACAAACGGTTAAAACTGGGGCCATCTCGGGGTGGGCACTGCTCATTATCAGTATAATATAAGAAGCGAAGTATTGCCTCATTTAGTTTTTTTAGGTTCCATTTCAGTTCTGAAGTTGCTTTTAGGGGCCTATATATTAGACACCCCCATCAAACACCCCATTTTAGAAACTAGACCCCTCATTGAACGCGACTTTTAAGGGGTTAATCAGCGGGGACACAGCGATCGGTCCCCGCTATAGGATATGCAGCAACTGCTGTACAAGACAGCAGCTGATACAGCTCATGCATGTGTCGGGAAGACGGCCGAAATGGCCGTTAATCCCGCAACGTAATATTCCGTTGCTGAGTGCGAACGGGGTGGTCAGCACGACGGAATATTCCGTCGCTGAGCGTTAAGGGGTTAAAACATGAGGTTCTTATAAACATTTTTATCACATTGTATAAGTCCAGTAGCCACTTCTTGGAGGCCTCTTTTAACTGAGTCCCTACTCTATTAGGTGCAGCACTGCATGGCGGTCGTGGTCTAGAAGGAGATCACATTAGGGTTTCCACCTTTTTGCCCTCAGTTTGTCCACATGGAAAGGTGACATTTTTTATCTATTCACATGGTTGTGGTGTTGTGTGGTGGTCTATGTTGCTGTGGTATTGTGCATGTGGGGGAATGTGGCATAGAGCCAAGATGGCCTCGCCTTTCAGCAGGGGTAATGTTGAGCTTTTGGTTTGCCCCCCTGCAGGTGCCTTGTTGCGGCGAAGGCGGCCGCCGTGCAGTGCTGCACCTAATAGAGTAGGGACTCAATTAAAATAGGTCGCCGTGAAGTGTTAAGTGGACTAATACATTCTGATAATTATTTTTCTAAGAACCTCCTGTTCATGTTTGTGCAGCAATAGATGAAGGTATAAAAGTGGATGTGCGCTCCATGTCTTGTTCTCCCATGTTGGTAGATAATGATACAAGAAAAAACACACGGCGCCACATAGCGTAAGTAAGCCCAAAAATAGCAGTCAAAATGTGACAGGTGTAGGCTTACCACAAGAAGTAAGATCAGTCACGTAGGATAGTAAGTGCTGCAGCCGAAATCCCAGACGGTCACACCAATGGGTCTCCGTGTAGAAATGATTGCAGAGGAAAAAAATGGGATATGAACGGCGCTGCAACTCAAGAATGATGCTTGGAATGGTTATAATGATAAGATCTTTTATTCAATAGGCTATTGAATAAAAGATCTTATCATTATAACCATTCCAAGCATCATTCTTGAGTTGCAGCGCCGTTCATATCCCATTTTTTTCCTCTGCAATCATGTTGGTAGATAAGTCATGTAATGTGTTTATAAAGATCCATCAGTAATCCGCTTCATGTAGACCACCTTTCTTATTTTTACTTGGTATATTATTCTTACTATTACTTTATAAGAAATGACTCGATACTTTACAGCTTTATGATATTTTATTGAGCTGATAATAAGAAAATAATGTTCGACCTTTCTGTGGACACTGGTGGAAGTGTCCTCCATGATTTTATAGGATGAAGTGGACTTCTTATATGGTCAGTGGTAGGCTTGGGATTCACTGAGGTGGAGTTTTAATGGATGACCCTTCCAAGAAGAGATGGACCTGGCTGTGTGCCATCAAGAGGTCACGACCCTCCGGCTGTGTGCCATCAGGAGGTCGTCACCATCAGGCATTGTGCCATATCCAGATGTAAACTTCAGACTGGGGGCATCACCTCAGTTCTTCACCACTGACAGCAGATGGTACAGAATAGACAAACCCAACAGTGTGGTCATAAGGTGGCAAGAAGGTGAGATGCTGGTGATTTCAGGAGGCGTTACTCAACCTGTAATCTGGATGAAATAGTGATGGTTCAGGAACAGGTGAGCACTTGTGATGACTGAGGCATTTTTGCTCACCTCAGTCTTCTTCGCCTCTTAAGCATCCCCAGAAAGATCTTCTTCTCACTCTTGTGCGTCTGGGTTCGGATGTACTGGGTTCTGGTGTTCTGGGTTCCAGTGTTCTGGGTTGTTGACGTTGATAGACCAGAATCCTCTCCTCATGACTATTAGAAGAAGGAGCTTTGCGTCCTATGTTGTCAGGAGGTATTGACCGGGCCCAGACGATGTTACTGAATGCCACATTATACTTGCGTTTTGGTGACTCTTTCACATCGTGTAGAGCAGAAGCAATAGGTTCACTTGGAACATTCTGTAATACAGATTTATGATGTATTTCTGATGTTCTTGGTTCTGGTGTTCTGGGCTCTGGTGTTCTGGATGGTTGACGTTGATAGACCAGAATCCTCTCCTTATGACTATTAGTAGAAGGAGCTTTGAGTCCTGTGTTGTCAGAAGGTATTGACCGGGCCCAGACGATGTTACTGAATGCCACATTATACTTGGGTTTTGGTGTCTTTTTCACATCCTGTGGAGCAGAAGCCGTGGATGGTCCAGGACGTTCCTTGTTAGACAGGACTGGTGTTCTCCTGGATTCTTGTACCCGAATTTCAGGGGTATAAATCGGCTCCTTACAAGCTTCTTGGTCTTTCAGAACATTTTCTTTTTCAGGAATATGACTTTGTTTGGTTGTGTCCTTGGCTTCAGCTGTACTTGTCAGAGGTGATTCTGTGTTTGGTTCTTCATCAGAATCAGAGGGCTTTTCCTCCTCCTCCTCCCTCTCACTCAGGACAGGCACTATAGCCAAGGACAGTATAAGGACGAGTGGTGACATCATGATGACACAGGCCACGCCATTGATGAGCCGAGCATGAAGTTTGATCTCACATTCAGAGGGGTCTTTTTTGGGAACCACAGGTGGTGGGTTGTCCTGCAATAGAAAGAGGAATAATAAAATCTTGTAGATATTAGGTAACCGCGCCATTTGTGTTCTTGCTGCGCCATTTTATCATCTCCTTTTCTTGTGTTGAATCTGCAAATTTGTCACTTACCCCAAAGACCATTGCATTTATCCAGTTGTAGAACCTCTGTAATATAATCGGCTTCTCACGGAGGGCAATAGATTCATTTGGAACATTCTGTAAGACAGATTTATGATATATTCATGACATGTCACATGACTGTCACCATCACTATCTTAACCCCTTAAAAACACAGCCTATTTCGGACCAAAGGAGGCAGCAATATTTTTGTTTTTCCTTCTTCGTATTCTAAAAGTCATAATCTTTATTTGGTTTTGAGTCTATGGAGTCATATGAGGGCATATTTTTTTTAGATAAAGACGTACATTTTAATGGCAACATTTTGGGGTACATATAATGTATTGTATTCGTTTTATTAACTTTCTTTTGGTGGGAGAGAGGAAAAAATCTGCAATTCTACCATTGTTTTTTTTATTTTGTTTTTACAGAGTTCAACGTGCGCTATAATTGACATAATAAATTTATTCTAAGCAAAACCAAATGTATATTTTTTTTCATGATTTTCCACTTTTGCTCAATAAAAATCCTTTATTTTTTTAGAAAATATTTTATTGTGTTGCTGCATTTAAAGACCCGTATCGTTTTTTATTTTTAGTCAAAGGAGCTCTATGTTGTCTTATGTTTTGCAGGACGAGTTGTAGTTTTTATTGGTACCATTTTGGGGTACATACTATATTCTTTTCACTTGGATTTCAGTTTCATTCAGAGGCGGGATGATCAAAAAACAGCAATTTTGCTATTGATTTTTAGTAAATTACGAAGGCAGTGATACCAAATATGTATAGGTTTTTTTTGCATTTTTTGCAGTTTTTCCAAAATAAATGGCTTTGTACAGGGAAAAAACAGCGACTTTCAGGTATTTTTAAATATTTTTACAAAATGTTTTTAACTTTTATTGTTCGTCCCACATGGGACTTGAACATCTGACTTTCTGATTACTTATATAATACATTATTTAACACTTCTGTATTGCAATGCATTATATGTGTCAGTGTAAAACTGGCAGGCAGCTTATTAGGCTTCCGTTTATGCCAGACCTGCCATAGCAACCCACCGGCACACCGCGATCAGTTTTCATGAGCCCGGTGGAGTGACAGAGGGAGGCCACTAAGGGGTTAAAAGTCCAGGATCAGAGTTTTCTCCATTCCCGGCGGTTAGAGTCTCTGCTATCACAGCGTTGTAATTCTACAGCAGCTCGCGTTAACTTACTGCAAGCCATGACCTATTATTACAGAGGAGGGTGGAAGGGGTTAAAATCGTGATGGTTACCATAGTAACACAGCAGAAATGGCCGTTCTACCCACAACTTATACAGGGACTTTACCCTATAGGGTCCCTGAATAAAAAGCCCCAACAATAGAGAAGCTACTTACCCCAATGCACCACTCTCGTGTCCTTGTATGTCCAGGAGGAACGTACGGGTCCCCAACTGGGTCAGATAGAAATCCCTACAACACAAGTGATAGATGTAATGTAGACTCTATTCTATCCCGTGCAGGTAATGGGATTATTACATCTATATTCCTGTACAGCTGATTATTAGGATCTCCTCATCTACTTTATGTCTATTGTTTCTATGAAGAGCCGACATTTCCTGATAATAAATATTATACTGGTGATACAACCAGATACAAGCAAGTAACTCACCCCAAAGAGCTGGAATACGATCCGTATATGTGGAACCACGTCCTCAGACTGGAAATCCTGAAAGACAAGAAGTGGCTGTAATACCCCGGATAAGAAGAGTAAAGTGGGGGTTTGGTTGGACACCCCCTTTTTTCAGATTGTGGGTCCCACAGAGACAGGATAATGACGGGAGCCCCCACTACTAGTGACCTAAATAATGAACTGCCCCCGAAACCACCGGACGATCACTGTTCTCAATGCCGGCCTGTTGTCCTCCAGAGCTGAGAGACATATTACATGAGACTCTCAGCAGCAGCTAGTAGAGGGGGGTCCTGAGTGGTGGTGACCCCTCTATCAGTGTAATAGAGTAATGGACACCAGACAACCCCTCTAATAGGATGTTTTGTCAGAAATCAGTAGAAAGTTGTTGTGTTACCTCAAAGTTCCATGTTTTCTGGGGTTCGGAGGAACCTTCATAGAATGGAAGATATTTAATCCAGAATAAAAGGTCCTGTAAGAGACAATATGATCATTATAGTCCTATATCTCCTCCATAGAAGAGCGCAGTATATTTATATATATGGTGAGGAATGTTCTAGAGGCCCAGAATGTAGCCAATCACAGTGCAGAAGCCAGTGACATCACACAACGTCTATTCCCATCCCCCCAAGTTCTACATTAGACATCCGCGTCCCCGTCATCTGTGAATAGAATAATCCATATATAATATCAGAAGAAGTTGTGGATTTACCTCCAGCGTCCATGGAATCAGGTTGTTGTTTGGACTTTCATATGATGGAAGGTGATGAGTCCAGTATGAAAAGTCCTGCAAGAGACAAAATCATCATTATAGTCACCCCCGTCCCATACAGAGCAGTGTATATGTATATATGTGCCCCCTATAGATATATATACTGCACAGACCCCACACTTATATCTGCTCTGACCATTCACATCCTCTGTATATTCTCTTGTCATATCTCCCCCTTCATAGCAGATAATTCCCCCCCCCCCAATCACCTGACCCTGCCGCAGCCGATTCCAAGTTACCTCCATATTGAATAAGGGAAACATACTCACCGGCAGCGTACCGCAATGTACGGGGTAGATCAAGTTCAAAGACAGAAAAAATAGGATAATCCTCATTTTCTCCAAAACGTCAAAGGGTCTCTCAGCACCAAGATGCCAATGAGATAGAAGCTGCAGGTGGGCGGAGCCACCTTATATACCAGCTGTGACATCACAATGCCCTCTGTGACATCACAATTCTCTATGTGACATCATTAGCGACCACACAATACCACATCACATCATCACACACCACTAGACATCATGTGACTCTGAGACTATGGGCCTCATTTATCATAACCGTCTAATAGAAAAAATGTCCTTGTTGTCCATAGCAACCAGTCACAGAGCAGCTTTCATTGTAGCACAACAGTTAGGATATGAGAGCTGCACTGTGATTAGTTGCTATGGGTAAGTAGGACAGTTTTCCTCTTAGACAATGTGGATACATGAGGCCGCCATCTTTGAATAATCTTCCTGAACCATTAAAAATGAGAATTATCGTCTTCAGTATGGAGGTACACTATGGAGGGGTCACATAGAAACATCAACATGGCCCTTCTCCTTGTATGGATCCTAAAAAATCAACAACTCATCTACTCTCCAATATATATCATCCTACTACATCTAATTATCCCCTACACAAACTTACATTCATCCAGAGTCCTCGATACCTAACAAGTGTGGCCCCCCTGTGGAGCTGCAGATGTGGGGACGGAGGCAGGAGAGGGGCCCAGCGTCTAGATACCCCTCCCCCAAACACTGACTTTGGACTCAGGAATTGTCCCTTGGGTAATGGCGGCTCCGCTCTGGACCTTACTGCACTAACATGGCCCAATACTGAGTTACAGACTATGGATTGTCACTATAAGAGGGGGTCACATTTACCCCATTTACTTATTGTTGAACTTTAAAGGGACAGTAGCAAGGACCCACAATGAAGTCCAGGACATTGTCATTATTGTTATCCCCTCCCCATCAGCTGACCCTGCCGCAGCTGATTCGAGGCACCCGCCATATGTAATAATAGAGATGTACTCACCGGCAGCGTACCGCAATGTACGGGGTAGATCAAGTTCAAAGACAGAAAAAATAGGATAATCCTCATTGTCTCCAATACATCAAGGGGTCTCTCAGCACCAAGATGCCAATGAGATACAAGCTGCAGATGCACGGAGCCCCCTTATATACCCCCCATTGTGACATCACAATACCCTCTGTGACATCATCACCCACCACACGACACCACGTGACATCATCACCCACCACACAATACCACATGACATCATCACCCACCACACAATACCGCATGACATCATCACCCACCACACAATACCACGTGACATCTTTACCCACCACACAATACCACATACGACTAAATTGATGAAAGCTAGAAAAGATAGCACAAACAAAATAGCGCACACCCAATACAAATAGTTTGAAAAAAGAAAAAAAATGTATTGATCCAAAACATATATATATGACACACAAATAAAAACATTTAAAACATGTATGAACAGAAGCCCATGTGTAGATAAACAGGGCAAAACTACCGTCACTATACTTGTCTCAATAGGACAATAATATACCAATAGATGGATAGTACTGGGTAAATATAAAGCCTCTACTCAACAACATACAATAATCCCAAGAACCAGAAACCTGGGATTACCTGGTGCTCCGCATGCCAAGAATTGCAGCTACACAAGGGATAAAGCTGGAGAATGAATTACAAGCAGGCACCAGAAAACAGATAGAAAACAGAAAGAGTAGACGCCAAATATTTGAAGCACGCCGAATATCAGGTACGCATAACCCAGGAGTGCTGAAGTAAGGGAACTACCCCACGCGTATCGCTGCTTTACATTGCAGCTTCCTCAGGGGAAATAGAATGCCACACACAATACCACATGACATCATCAGCCACCACACTACCCTCTGTGACATCACGCACCACATGTCACCACGTGACATCATCACTCAGCACAAGACATCATGTGACCATCACAATTTCCAGATTTAGTTATTTCTAAAGTAAAATCTTGAGTTTCTTGTACTGTCCCTGGACATTGGGGAGTGCTGGTGACGTGTGTGACAGTGCCATAGTGAGACTTCTCTTCTCCTGTATACCAGGATATATGATAAGGCCACATGCACACGTTGCATATTTTGCTGCGGAAGATACTCACTAAAACCGCAGCAATACTCAGGAAACTTGAGGTAAAAACTGCACCTAATCATGCGTTTTTCTATACGTTTTTTTACGTTTTGATGCTATTTTCGGCGCGTTTTCATGCTGCGGGTTTTGGTGTGATTTTCCACAGCTCTAGGCAGATATAATTTGCGAGGGGAAACACAAAATAAATTGACATGCTGCGGATTCTAAAAAACACATTGCTGGTCAATTTCCGTCCCGAAAAATACTGCAGCGAGTACATGAGATTTCCTGGAATCTCATTGACTATGCTGGTACTGTATTACGCCATCCGCGCGGCATAACCACACGTATACGCATCGTGTGCATTGAGCCTTACGCTGCTGTTACAGGGTGTATACATGTAGTATATGTCTCTGGACGCCATGTTGGTTGGGGGGTGCCAGTCTCTGGCTATCAGTCAGAAGTTTAGGAGTGTGTGCTGGCGCCATATTCCGGGTGAGGGGCAGAATGTAGCGGCTGCTGCTCCCATGGAGGGGAGGGATATCAGTTACTATGGTAACATCAGAAATTAATATGGAGGAGCAGCGCTGACTTTTCAGGACTAATAAATAATCGTATTAATTGTGTAACGTTCCCGCACCCCCGCTCGCCGTTCTCTATATGTGGACGTTACGTTATCAGGTGTAAACAGAGAAGAGGAATGACGCCATAATGCCGTTTTTCTATGTCATGTGACCAGTCCTTATAATATAACATCTGTACAGTTAATGTTCATTATATTATTTTCTATCAGATATTTATAGCTGGAGCTCTGTTATTACTGATGCAGCGTGTGAGGAGATTAGATATTTTATAATAAACTATTCGTTCCTCACGACTCGTATCTGACTCGTATGTCGGAAAAGTAGAATAGGTCTGAACACCAAATATTTCACTGTATTTACAGCGGACAACTGACATATATACATTACTAAATCTCCCCCGTACATCTCCAAACATGATAAATCACTGGCTGCCTGCACCACCACTAGGGGGAGCTGCTTCATATGGATTTATACAGATAGCGCTGAACTCAATGGAAGCTGTAAACATCTCTATGTAGTGAGCTCCTCCTAGTGGTGGCTGCTGGAAATACAATGGGAGCTGCAGGAAATACTATGGCTCTTTGTCAGGAAGCAGGAGGATCAGTGCCGGCCCCCCCTCACATCGGGCCCCATAGCAGTGACGTGGTCTGCCTCTATGGTGTGTACAGCACTGAGTATATGTAGCTATTATGTATATGTACAGTATATAGTAGTAATAGTTAAATATCCTATATATATGGGTTTGCATCAACAAAATTCCAATTCCAATACAGGTGATTTTTAGGCCATCCAACACACAGGACCCAGAAGGAGTGCTAGGAGGGCATGTCGAGGAGGAATAGAACAAAGATAAACGCGCCAACAGAGGACTTTACGACCACAAGGAATGAGGAACACACCCAACAAGGGGAAATATCCTCAGAAACAATGGTAAATATATCATCCACTGTTTTGACACCCATTATACAATCATTGGTCTTGTCCAAAGAACTGTCTTTCTGCCCAAGCCAAACGAGTTCAAAATTAAAAGTGTGGTTTAACATACGTGGGGTAGATACTGATTACAACAATGTTGACAGTGGATTCTGTCTGAACAGTCTTGGACTACATGAGAAAAGTAAATTCCAACTGTCAGGGTTAAACTTCCTTTTCCCTGTTATTTCACACCGAATAGCCACCTCTGTAAATTGGAAACTGAGGGCATGCATGGAAGAATTATACCAAGCAGACAAATGTTGGTACACATCCTCCCTCAGCGAAGTAGGAAGTAAGAACGAAACTTTTATTGAACAAAGAGTTACAAAAAATCTTCTCTGTAGGAAGGTGGGGCGTGCTTAAGCCCCATTGGCTCTATTCAGCTGTAAGTTCATCTGTACACTCCTCTTGCATTCCAGGGGCAGTGTCTTCCATAGGCGTGTTCCTTATACAGGCTCCATTGTTCCATAGGTTCGATTTCTTTGTGTAATATACTGATATATATATATATGTAAGGATAATATTTTTGCAAACAATATACATGGTAATGATCCCTGACAGTCCCCCCTAAAAATACTATTACTCTATCCCTGAGTCTTGCCTAGCAACCTACCACTGACCACTCGAACAATGCGGGTAGGGGTTTTGGATTTCTTCACCAGCTTGAGACGAGCTACTCCTTATGAGTAACCCCCCTTTGTACCTGGACTTCCAAGGTTTCGGAGTGGTCCTAACTTTCCCTATTCTCCTCAGGATACAGAATGCTTGTCTTGGTATAATCTACAAACTTCTGCGGGTTGTAATATATATATATAATTAATCCAGTCTACATTTTTATTATTGGTAATAATTGTCGCACTCTTACTTACTGTCCTAATGGGACTTTTACCCCTGCAGACACAACAGGTCATGAGCAGCATCTTCCCCAAACCTAAAGACACCCAGATAACATAACCTCCGGGCTCTCATTGCTGCCATGTACTTCTTACATATGAGTGACAACAACCAGGGACCTTCACCTCACACCTCCACATAAAACTCCTCAGATTGTAATTTGCAGTGCCGCGGCATTTTTACACACATTATAATTATAAACCTCAGACAATATAAATAATAGGGCCTCAACTAATAATATAATGCTATAATCAATCTCAAGCTATCACCCTCAGGTTTTGGGTCCCATCAGTTCATTGCAAGTCCTGTACATCATCGTCCTCTTCTTCTTCTGTCTTCTGTGGAGTCAGACTGCACAGTGGTGTCCAGTGTGTGATTTGCTACTATCCTCCACCTGGTCACTTACTTATTAAAACAATTGATACTGCTGACGGATTCACTCAGGTCTTGGGTCTTTACTTCACTTTGCTGATGTCATCAGGACTTGTTTTGGTCCTTCTCATCTGTCAGACACCGTCTCTTTTAGTATACGTCACTGGGCTGTACATAGCACCTCATGCTGTGAGCCTGGGGTGAGTTCCCACGTAGACGGAGTGGTGGAGTTTTATTGTAACTACCACAAACCCTCCGCATCTGTCCTCTTCCTCTGGCAAGTTACTTGTCCGCACGGCTGCTTAGAATTGTGACACTGCCGTCAGTTTATGATAAACACGTTGCACTTCCTCTCCTTCCTTCGCTTCTCCGCCCTTCTCTGGCGAGAAGGGGAACCCCTCTTCGCATTCTTCCCTTGCCCCTGTGCCCTATCATCTCTGCCCTCACCCTCACCCACGGAGGCCTCCCTCCTTTCATCCTCCGCAGGTTTGGAACAAGCATTGACGACAGAACGAGGACACCGACTGAACGGGTGATCTAAGTCACCACACAGGTTGCAGCGAATTAGGTCACACGATGCGGCTAGATGATCAATCCCCCGACAATGAGCACACTTCTGCACCTTGCAGCTCGCACTCAAATGTGAGGGGTCACCAGTGTGGTGACACAGCTTCGGCTGCCCCTGGTAGAAGACAAGGATTCAATCTGTATCCAGGAAAGCAGACGATAGTATGTGGGACATGTCTGTCCCAGATGACATAATTTTACCATCAACGTCCAGGCCCCTGACCAAATGCCAAATTCGTCTAAGTTCTACCGTGGCATCTCTACTACTTCTCCGTACCTTCCCAACCAGGTCATGATATCAATACAAGAGAGTGACTCTCTTGGGACCACTTTGGCGAGAAATTGCTTGTGCAGAAAAGTCTCGCCAGCCGGGCTCGTCTTCCACCAGCTCGTAATTCCCCCAGAAGACCTCAAGGCCCCCTGGGTGAACAAAGCTGAAGTCGGACTCGACCGAGCCATGAGGATGTATCAAGGCAAAGATGTTGTCAGGGATCATTACTATGTATATTGTCTGAAAAATATTATCCTCACACATATGTATATACATTTCAGTTCTTTGTGTAATATACTGATATATATAACAAGTTCTTTGTTCATGTCGGACACACCTATGGAAGACACCGCCCCCTGGAATGCAAAGAGGAGTGTGCAGAAGAATGTATAGGAAAAGTTACAGCTGGGGAGCGAATAGAATTTAAGCAAGTCACACATCTATAGGGAGGGGCATGTGTCTTCTCTGTGTGTGTTTCTTTGTTCTGAATAAAGTGCAGTCCCTCCTGGCTGACATTGAAGCTGTACCTCAGACATTTGTGTGGTGTACTTCTCTCCAGGCATGCCTTCAGCTTTCAATTTACAGAGGTGGTTATTCGGTGTGAAATACGGACCTGACAATGTCACTTGCCTTAAAGCCCATCCCCAGCAGCAGCTCCACTACCCTCTTTCTGGGAGGGCACGTATCATTGTCACGCCACCGGAGACGGACCACATTCTTCCTGGCTACAGCCTGCCCGGCTGTTGGGAGCGACCACTGATATCCTCATTGCTCTCGGAAGGCATTTAGACCATATCTGTCTATCCAGAAAGACAGGTCCTTCTGCATTCCCCCTACGGTTAGTTTGCTTTATCTCTTTATAAAAGTGTCCAAGAGACGTTGTTGTAAGTTACCGTCCCAGGACCTTGAGTATGAAGATGGGTTGGCCCGCGGTCCCCCCGCTGCGACACCAGCATAAGACCTGCCAGATGTCACAGCAAGATGAGCGCCAGGCCCATTGTCCCTGGTTGATACCTCATCCCCTCCAGCCACCACCTCACCACCAACAGACACAGCACTCAACACCCCATTACCAGCAGACACTCCAGTAACATTATTTACAGACACCTGCATACCCCCAGCAGTTTACACATCCATAGTCCGCAACTTTTTTATTTAACACATCAGTTCCCCCTGCAGTCATCCTCCTGGCCAGACCTGGTTCTATATTATGTATTTTCACTTTAGATTTTGTGTGGGTAGATATTGCTTCAGTCTCCGCATCATCAGGCACCTTTGCAAAGACACCACCAGGTGTTATAAGCGGTGTCCCCGCAGTGCCCTCCGCCTCATTAACCTCAATCTGTTATATGCACTGAACATTTTTGGGAGAGGGGCCAAAGTCGTCCCCAATGCCAGCAGCTCCCTTCTCGCCTACACCGCTTTGCAGCGATGAAGGACGAAGGACGAAGGAGCCATTGACGTCACTGGAGCCGCATCCGGCAGCGGACCACTACCCCCTCCCACAGAGGAGTGGCCAACAGAGCCGGAGCCTCCTCTGTGACTGCCCTCATCCGGAACGTCTGCCGGCTTTCCTGCGTCACCGACAGACTTCCGGCTTTCCGACACCACATCCGGTTTCTGGTTTACCAATTCTCCTGACCCCTGACTCGCATCAGAGACTAGTTTCCTGGGCCTACCAACTACGGGATACGGGGACACACGCCCTGGCATCACCAGGTGACCATAACCGCCCTCTTTGCAGGGGTTGGCGTCCGGCGCCATTTTGACCATCACGTGTTTTACTGCTGGACCCGTAACACTCTCCCCGCATTCCCGCTCCAGCCTCACTGCAGAGGCTGTAGCTGGGGGGTCTTGCTGGACCTGTGCCTCAATCCCGACTTTCATATGGCTCAGAGCACAGGAAAGACCTTTTGTATGATCCCTTTGCAGATTTTTTTTCCTTTTCCTTTTTTTTCTCCTTAAATATTTTTTTCTTTTTCTTTTCCTCCTCTGCGGGTAACTCCGCACCAAAACAGAATCCCTGGAAGGATATTGGTGACTACACATTACGGATCTGAGTGAGTAATCCTGGAGGCTGCTCACTGTCAGTTTCAAAGCTCTCCTGATTTCTCTCAGCTGTCTGTCCACCCTCCTCCTCCTCACTGCTCCTCGCTGCTTCAGAATCTGTGTCTTCTCTGGGTTTTACTGTGTCACACTCCATTTTCTCCACCACATTTTTCTTTGGTGTTTCTGGGGCTCAGCTGTCTTCCTCCATGCTTTCTGTTTTTACAGGTGATGCCATTTTGGGACACCTTTCTTTGTTTTTTAATTTTTCACTAAACACCCCTCCGCCTGCCACAATCTTTTCTCGTCTCTCTTCTACTTCTTTTATTTCTTCTAATAAAGACTTCACGTGTAAACGGTATTGGGACCTCTTACCTCCTGAGTCTTTTGCAGCCCTGCCTCTGGCGACCGCCAAATCCACTTAGAGCCGTTGCAGCGCCTTCCCGAGGTTCCGGTACTCCTCCAACCGCATGGCCATACGGGAGCTGAATTTCTCCTCTGTCTCTCTGGTCCTCAGCTGTCCCCATTCCTCCATTCGACTGTTATCCAAATATCTGGACCTTGCCGCGGCCGGTCCTTCTCCAGGCTACATCGCCTCTATCACCCTGCCGGACCGCATCTCCATACCCTTATCCAGGGTTCCAACCTCAGGGGGGGGGACCAGGACAGCCTTGCCCTGAGATGATCTCCTCACCCCCGAGGCCGTTTGCATATTCCCAGGCGGCTCGGATGACCCTCTATCTCCTGCCGACATACTCTGGGAGGAAGAGGTCTGAGGCTTTCGGGGTACTTTCCGAGCACAGGCAGATGTTATGAGGCCTTGGCAGATAGGATAAGAAAAGTCCCCCGATCCAAGGCCTGCACGGATGTCGTCAGCTCTCTCCACACGTCCTGCTCCAACCACTCCAGCGCTGCACTGACTATTCTGCTAGTGGAGTCACTCTGTACATACATTACATTACTTATCCTGTAGTGATACTGAGTTACATCCTGTATTATACTCCAGAGCTGCACTCACTATTCTGCTAGTGGAATCACTGTGTACATACATTACATTACTTATCCTGTGCTGATCCTTATTTACAGCCTTTTATTATGCTCCAGAGCTGCACTCAATATTCTGCTGGTGGAGTCAATCTTTACACTAATTTACTTATTACTTAACCCCTTAAGGACGCAGCCTAGTTTTGGCCTTAAGGCTCAGAGCCCACTTTTAAAATCGGACATATTTCACTTTATGTGGTAATAACGTCGGAATGCTTAAATCTATCCAAGCGATTATGAGACTGTTTTCTCGTGAGACTTGGGCTTTATGTTAGTCATAAAATTTGGTCGATATATTTAGTGTTTATTTGTGAAAAATTGCAAAATGTTGAGAACATTTTGAAAAAATTGAATTTTTCTGAATTTAAATGCATCTGCTTGTAAAACAGATGTTTATACCCCCAAATAATAGTTACTAGTTCACATTTCCCATATATCTACTTTAGATTGGCATCATTGGCATCATTTTTTTCAAAAAAAAAATTTTTCTTGGACGTTACAAAGCTCAGAACATAAACAGCAATTTCTCATATTTTTAAGAACATTTCAAAATCCTTTTTTTTAAGGTACCTGGTCAGTACTGAAGTGGCTTTGAGGGGCCTATGTATTAGAAACCCCCATAAAACACCAGATTTTAAAATCTAGACCCCCTCAAAGTATTCAAAACAGCATTTAGAAAGTTTTTTAACAGTTCAGGAATTTCACAGGAATTAAAGCAAAGTGGAAGTGAAATTTGCAAATTTCATTTTTCTTGCTGAATTTCAATTTTATTCCATTTTTTTTCTGTAACAGAGAAGGTTTTACCAGATAAACACTACTAAATATGTATTGTCCAGATTCTGCAGTTTTTAGAAATGTCCCACATGTGGCCCTAGTGCACTAATAGACTGAAGCACCGGCCTCAGAAGTAAAGGAGCACCTAGTGCATTTTGGGGCCTCTTTTTTATTAGAATATATTTTAGGCAGCATGCCGAGTTTGAAGAGGTGTTGAGGTGCCAAAACAGTAGGAATCCCCCAAAAGTGAAGCATTTTGGAAACTACACCCCTCAAGAAATTCATGTATGGTTGTTGTGACCATTTTGACAACACAGCTTTTCACAGCACGTATTTGAATTGTGCTGTGAAATTAAACAAATGACATTTTTTCCAATAAGATGTCATTTTTGATAAAAATTTCTTATTTTCACAAGAAATAAAATATTCTATTTTGTTCCACAATTTGTCCTGAGTGCGGCAATACCCCATTTGTGGTGATAAACTGCCTTGGGAGGGCTCAGAAGGAAAGGAGCGCTATGTATTTGTTGGAGTCCAGATTTTGCTGGATTGGTTTTCGGGTGCCATGTCGTATTTGCAGAACCCCAGAGATATCAAAGCAATTGAAACCCTCCAGAAGTGACCCCATCTTGGAAACTACTCCCCTCAAGGAATTGATTTATGGTTGTTGTGACCATTTTGACTGCACAGTTTTTTCGCAGCACGTATTTGCAATTTTGGGAAGTAAAAACAGATAAAAACAAGGACATTTAAGCAAAAACACCGAAAAAGGCCATACTTACAAATGGACACAGCCAAGTCAGAAATGCTGATGAAGGCGAGTGAGCAGGTGCTTTAAATAATAATAGCCACTCCCACTAGTCTTGAGGGGAGTGGTATGTGGTGCATGGGAGGTGTAGTAAGAAATAATAAATAAATAGTGTATGTGCAAGTGTAATAATGTAAGTGAAATATAGGGGGCAGTAATGAGTAAAGTGCCTAAAAAATAAATGAATAATGGGATGCAAGTGTGTGAAACATGGAGGGATAGTGTGTAAGTCATGAGGCGCAACGTGTCTAGCCAGGTAGAAGCCTATTTGTGACGCCTTGATAATTCATAGAGCGGGCTACCCTGCTTGCTAGGCCAAACAACAACACACCATGCTCTCCCAGCATCAAAGACCTGGCTGTGTCCAAAAGAAGCGAATATAAGTAATAATGAAAAATACCTGGGGTATTAGTGATCATTTTGGCCAAAAGGACGCAAGCTCGCAATCCACGACAAGGATCCCCAGACTTGCGAGTCCCTAACTGGAGCGAAAAGCTCCTGATGTACAGACAAAAACAGATAAAAACAAGGACATTTAAGCAAAAACACCGAAAAAGGCCATACTTACAAATGGACACAGCCAAGTCAGAAATGCTGATGAAGGCGAGTGAGCAGGTGCTTTAAATAATAATAGCCACTCCCACTAGTCTTGAGGGGAGTGGTATGTGGTGCATGGGAGGTGTAGTAAGAAATAATAAATAAATAGTGTATGTGCAAGTGTAATAATGTAAGTGAAATATAGGGGGCAGTAATGAGTAAAGTGCCTAAAAAATAAATGAATAATGGGATGCAAGTGTGTGAAACATGGAGGGATAGTGTGTAAGTCATGAGGCGCAACGTGTCTAGCCAGGTAGAAGCCTATTTGTGACGCCTTGATAATTCATAGAGCGGGCTACCCTGCTTGCTAGGCCAAACAACAACACACCATGCTCTCCCAGCATCAAAGACCTGGCTGTGTCCAAAAGAAGCGAATATAAGTAATAATGAAAAATACCTGGGGTATTAGTGATCATTTTGGCCAAAAGGACGCAAGCTCGCAATCCACGACAAGGATCCCCAGACTTGCGAGTCCCTAACTGGAGCGAAAAGCTCCTGATGTACAGACAAAACAGATAAAAACAAGGACATTTAAGCAAAAACACCGAAAAAGGCCATACTTACAAATGGACACAGCCAAGTCAGAAATGCTGATGAAGGCGAGTGAGCAGGTGCTTTAAATAATAATAGCCACTCCCACTAGTCTTGAGGGGAGTGGTATGTGGTGCATGGGAGGTGTAGTAAGAAATAATAAATAAATAGTGTATGTGCAAGTGTAATAATGTAAGTGAAATATAGGGGGCAGTAATGAGTAAAGTGCCTAAAAAATAAATGAATAATGGGATGCAAGTGTGTGAAACATGGAGGGATAGTGTGTAAGTCATGAGGCGCAACGTGTCTAGCCAGGTAGAAGCCTATTTGTGACGCCTTGATAATTCATAGAGCGGGCTACCCTGCTTGCTAGGCCAAACAACAACACACCATGCTCTCCCAGCATCAAAGACCTGGCTGTGTCCAAAAGAAGCGAATATAAGTAATAATGAAAAATACCTGGGGTATTAGTGATCATTTTGGCCAAAAGGACGCAAGCTCGCAATCCACGACAAGGATCCCCAGACTTGCGAGTCCCTAACTGGAGCGAAAAGCTCCTGATGTACAGACAAAAACAGATAAAAACAAGGACATTTAAGCAAAAACACCGAAAAAGGCCATACTTACAAATGGACACAGCCAAGTCAGAAATGCTGATGAAGGCGAGTGAGCAGGTGCTTTAAATAATAATAGCCACTCCCACTAGTCTTGAGGGGAGTGGTATGTGGTGCATGGGAGGTGTAGTAAGAAATAATAAATAAATAGTGTATGTGCAAGTGTAATAATGTAAGTGAAATATAGGGGGCAGTAATGAGTAAAGTGCCTAAAAAATAAATGAATAATGGGATGCAAGTGTGTGAAACATGGAGGGATAGTGTGTAAGTCATGAGGCGCAACGTGTCTAGCCAGGTAGAAGCCTATTTGTGACGCCTTGATAATTCATAGAGCGGGCTACCCTGCTTGCTAGGCCAAACAACAACACACCATGCTCTCCCAGCATCAAAGACCTGGCTGTGTCCAAAAGAAGCGAATATAAGTAATAATGAAAAATACCTGGGGTATTAGTGATCATTTTGGCCAAAAGGACGCAAGCTCGCAATCCACGACAAGGATCCCCAGACTTGCGAGTCCCTAACTGGAGCGAAAAGCTCCTGATGTACAGACAAAAACAGATAAAAACAAGGACATTTAAGCAAAAACACCGAAAAAGGCCATACTTACAAATGGACACAGCCAAGTCAGAAATGCTGATGAAGGCGAGTGAGCAGGAAGTGCTGCCCTGGTACGATGCGTGTGGCCTCGCTTCCAGAAGTACTGGGTGCCCCCCCTTCTCGGTCCCTAAAGATTAGGTTCTTGATAATGATGTGCATGGCCAGCTTCTTATACCACACCGCATGGCGCTGTAGGGCTTCAGGACTTGATCTGACTATTGTAGTCCAGGATGCAGTCTGGTTTGGGGGTGTCTGTACTGGTACCTCGTACTGGTACATGTGTGCTGGTGTGGGCATGTATTGTTGTCAATACAAGGACATCTCTCTTGTCCTTGTACTTGACACACAATATGTTGCTGCTGGATTGTGCCCTTCTCTCACCCCTTCTTCTTTTGCCCAAGCAGTGTCTTAGGGAGGCCTCTCAGATTTCTTCTAGCCGTGCCGCATGCCGCAGGACTTCTGGATGCACATGAAGAGCGGGACGCTGGTATAAGAATTATCCAGGTAGAGGTGGTAACCCTGGTCCAGAGTACTGGTGTCCTTCCCTTCATATATCCTAAATTTGTAGGTATACCCTGATGCACTCTCACACAGCTTATATATCTTCACGCCATACCTTGCCCTCCTACCCGGCAGGTACTGGCAGAATTGAAGCCTCCCTTTAAAATCTACCAATGACTCATCAATAGAAATACACTTCTCGGGGGTGTGTGCTTGTGCAAACCGGGCACTGAAATGGTCTAATAGGGGTCTCCGTTTATACAAACGGTCAAAATTGGGCCATCTCGGGGTGGGCACTGCTCATTATCAGTATAATATAAGAAGGGAAGTATTGCCTCATTTAGTTTTTTTAGGTTCCAGTTCAGTTCTGAAGTTGCTTTGAGGGGCCTATATATTAGACACCCCCATCAAACACCCCATTTTAGAAACTAGACCCACTCAATGTATTCACAACAGCATTTAAAAAGTTTATGAACCCTTTAGGTGTTTTTTTAGAGCAAAGTAGAGGTGAAATTTACATATTTATTTATTTTTGTCAGAAAATCCTTTTTATACCATTTTTTTCTATAACACAAAAGGTTTTACCAGAGAAACGCAACTTAATACGTATTGCCCAGATTCTGCCTTTTTGATAAATATCCCACATGTGGCCCTAGTGCAGTAATAGACTGAAGCGCCGGCCTCCGAAGCAAAGGAGCACCTAGTGGATTTTGAGGCCTCTTTTTTATTAGTCGCCATGTCCGGTTTGAAGAGGACTTGTGGTGCCAAAAAAGCGAAAAAACCCCAAAAGTGACCCCAATTTGGAAACTAGACCCCTTGAGGAATCCATTGTAGTTTTCTTGGGGTGCATGTGGCTTTTTGATCAGTTTTTATTCTATTTTTAAGTGGCGTGGTGACTAAAAAACAGCAATTCTACTATTGTTTTTTATTCTATTTTTTTTACAGCGTTCACCGTGCGCTATAAATGACATATTCACTTTATTCTGCGGGGCGATACGATTACGGCGATACCAGATGTTTATAGTGTTTTTATGTCTTAAGGCGTTTGCACAATAAAATACGTTTTGTAATAAATCATTCACTTTTTGTGTTGCCTTATTCTAAGAGCCAGAACTTTTTTATTTTTCCATCAATAAAGCCGTGCGAGGACTTATTTTTTGCGTAACGAACTGTAGTTTCGATCAGTACCATTTTTAGGTACATGCGACTTTTTGATCTCTTTTTATTCCATTTTTTGGGAGGTGAAGTGACCAAACAATTGTGATTCTGGTACGGTTTATTATTATTTTCTTTTATGGCGTTCACCGTGCGGGATAAATAACGAAATAATTTTGTAGTTCAGGCCGTTACGGACGTGGCGATACCAATTATGTATAGTTTATTTGTTTATTTATTTATTTTTATTAATAATAAATGATTGATAAGGGAAAAAGGGGGATTTTTACTTTTATTACTTTTAAAACTTTTATTTTCTTATTTTTACACATTTTTGTTAATTTTTTTTACTTTATTACTTTCTCCCACTAGGGGACTTGAGGGCAGGAGGCCCTGATCGCTATTCTAGTGCAGTGTATTAGATCTGTCAGCTACTCACTGACAGCAAGCATAGTGGGTCCTGACTTTGTCAGGACCCACTAGGCTTCCATCGATGGCATAGCCGGACGCCATTGTTAGGTGTCCGGTTGCCATAGTCACCATCGTGTAGCAGGCCGGCGATTGTAGCTTCACCCCTAAAAAGCTGCGATCGGTATTGAACGCGATTTTTAAGGGGTTAATCAGCGGGGACACAGCGATCGGTCCCCGCTATAGGAGCTGCGGCAACTGCTGTACAAGACATCAGCTGTTACAGCTCCTGCATGTGTCGGGAGGACGGCCGAAATGGGGTTAAAACATGAGGTTCTTATAAACATTTTTATCACATTGTATAAGTCCAGTAGCCAATTCTCGGAGGCCTCTTTTAATTGAGTCCCTACTCTATTAGGTGCAGCACTGCATGGCGGTCGCAGTCTAGAAGGAGATCACATTAGGGTTTCCACATTTTTGCCCTCAGTTTGTCCACATGGAAAGGTGACATTTTTTATCTATTCACATGGTTGTGGTGTTGTGTGGTGGTCTATGTTGCTGCGGTATTGTGCATGTGGGGGAATGTGGCATAGAGCCAAGATGGCCTCGCCTTTCAGCAGGGGTAATGTTGAGCTCTTGGGTTGCCCCCCTGCAGGTGCCTTGTTGCGGCGAAGGCGGCCGCCGTGCAGTGCTGCACCTAATAGAGTAGGGACTCAATTAAAATAGGTCGCCGTGAAGTGTTAAGTGGACTAATACATTCTGACAATTATTTTTCTAAGAACCTCCTGTTCATGTTTGTGCAGCAATAGATGAAGGTATAAAAGTGGATGTGCGCTCCATGTCTTGTTCTCCCATGTTGGTAGATAAGTCATGTAATGTGTCTATAAAGATCCATCAGTAATCCGCTTCTTGTAGACGACCTTTTTTATTTTTACTTGGTATATTATTCTTACTATTACTTTATAAGAAATGACTCGATACTTTACAGCTTTATGATATTTTATTGAGCTGATAATAAGAAAATAATGTTCGGCCTTTCTGTGGACACCGGTGGACGTGTCCTCCATGATTTTATAGGATGAGGTGGACTTTTCATATGGTCAGTGGTATTCTTGGTGTTCACTTGAAGAGTTTTAATGGATGACCCTTCCAAGAAGAGATGGACCTGGCTGTGTGCCATCAAGAGGTCACGACCCTCCGGCTATTTGCCATCAGGAGGTCGTCACCATCAGGCATTGTGCCATATCCAGATGTAAACTTCTGACTGGGGGCATCGCCTCAGTTCTTTTCCACTGACAGCAGATGGTAGAGAATAGACAAACCCAACAGTGTGGTCATAAGGTGGCAAGAAGGTGAGATGCTGATGACTTCAGGAGGCGTTACTCAACCTGTAATCTGGATGAAATAGTGATGGTTCAGGAACAGGTGAGCACTTGTAATGACTGAGGCATTTTTGCTCACCTCAGTCTTCTTCGCCTCTTAAGCATCCCCAGAAAGATCTTCTTCTCGCTCTTGTGCGTCTGGGTTCGGATGTACTGGGTTTTGGTGTTCTGGGTTCCGGTGTTCTGGGTTGTTGACGTTGATAGACCAGAATCCTCTCCTCATGACTATTAGAAGAAGGAGCTTTGCGTCCTATGTTGTCAGGAGGTATTGACCGGACCCAGACGATGTTACTGAATGCCACATTATACTTGCGTTTTGGTGACTCTTTCACATCGTGTAGAGCAGAAGCAATAGGTTCACTTGGAACATTCTGTAATACAGATTTATTATGTATTTTTGATGTTCTTGGTTCTGGTGTTCTGGGCTCTGGTGTTCTGGATGGTTGACGTTGATAAACCAGAATCCTCTCCTTATGACTATTAGTAGAAGGAGCTTTGAGTCCTGTGTTGTCAGGAGGTATTGACCGGGCCCAGACGATGTTACTGAATGCCACATTATACTTGGGTTTTGGTGTCTTTTTCACATCCTGTGGAGCAGAAGCCGTGGATGGTCCAGGACGTTCCTTGTTAGACAGGACTGGTGTTCTCCTGGATTCTTGTACCCGAAATTCAGGGGTATAAATCGGCTCCTTACAAGCTTCTTGGTCTTTCAGAACATTTTCTTTTTCTTGAATGTGACTTTCTTTGGTTGTGTCCTTGGCTTCAGCTGTGCTTGTCAGAGGTGATTCTGTGTTTGGTTCTTCATCAGAATCCGAGGGCTCCTCCTCCTCCTCCTTCTCCCTCTCACTCAGGACAGGCACTATAGCCAAGGACAGTATAAGGACGAGTGGTGACATCATGATGACACAGGCCAAGCCATTGATGAGCCGAGCATGAAGTTTGATCTCACATTCAGAGGGGTCTTTTTTGGGAACCACAGGTGGTGGGTTGTCCTGCAATAGAAAGAGGAATAATAAAATCTTGTAGATATTGGGTTACCGCGCCATTTGTGTTCTTGCTGCGCCATTTTATTATCTCCTTTTCTTGTGTTGAATCTGCACATTTTTACTTACCCCAAAGACCATTGCATTTTTCCAGTTGTAGAACCTCTGTAATATAATCGGCTTCTCACGGGGGGCAATAGATTCATTTGGAACATTCTGTAAAACAGATTTATGATATATTTATGACATGTCACATGACTGTCGCCATCACTATCTTAACCCCTTAAAAACACAGCCTATTTCGGACCAAAGGAGGCAGCGATATTTTTGTTTTGTTTTTCCTTCTTCATATTCTGAAAGTCATAATTTTTATTTGGTTTTCAGTCTATGGAGTCATATGAGGGCTTATTTTTTTTAGGACAAGACGTACATTTTAATGGCAACATTTTGGGGTACATATAATGTATTGTATTCGTTTTATTAACTTTCTTTTGGTGGGAGAGAGGAAAAAATCTGCAATTCTACCATTGTTTTTTTTTTATTTTGTTTTTACAGAGTTCAACGTGCGCTATAATTGACATAATAAATTTATTCTAAGCGATACCAAATGTATATATTTTTTCATGATTTTCCACTTTTGCTCAATAAAAATCCTTTTTTTTTCGAAAATATTTTATTGTGTTGCTGCATTTAAAGACCCCTATCATTTTTTTTATTTTATTTAAAGGAGCTCTATGTTGTCTTATGTTTTGCAGGACGAGTTGTAGTTTTTATTGGTACCATTTTGGGGTACATACTATATTCTTTTCACTTGGATTTCAGATTCATTGAGAGACGGGATGATCAAAAACAGCAATTTTGCTATTGATTTTTAGTAAATTTTTTACAGTGTTCACCGTGTGGGATAAATATTGTGTTTATTTTATACTACGGGTTGTTACGAAGGCAGTAATAGCAAATATGTATAGGTTTTTTTTACATTTTTTGCAGTTTTTCCAAAATAAATGGCTTTGTACAGAAAAAACAGCGACTTTCAGGTATTTTTCAATATCTTTAGAAAATGTTTTTAACTTTTATTGTTCGTCCCACATGGGACTTGAACATCTGACTTTCTGATTACTTATATAATATATTATGTAACACTTCTGTATTGCAATGCATTATATGTGTCAGTGTAAAACTGGCAGGCAGCTTATTAGGCTTCCGTTTATGCCAGACCTGCCATAGCAACCCATCGGCACACCGCGATCCGTTTTCATGGAGCCCCGGTGTAGTGACAGAGGGAGGCCACTAAGGGGTTAAAAGTCCAGGATCAGAGTTTTCTCCATTCCCGGCGGTTAGAGTCTCTGCTATCACAGCGTTGTAATACTACAGCAGCTCGCGTTAACTTACTGCAAGCCATGACGTATTATTACAGAGGAGGGTGGAAGGGGTTAAAATCGGGATGGTCACCATAGTAACACAGCAGAAATGCCCGTTCTACCCACAACTTATAAAGGAACTTTAACCTATAGGGTTCCTGAATAATAAGCCCCAACAATAGAGAAGCTACTTACCCCAATGCACCACTCTCGTGTCCTTGTATGTCCAGGAGGAACGTACGGGTCCCCAACTGGGTCAGATAGAAATCCCTACAACACAAGTGATAGATGTAATGTAGACTCTATTCTATCCCGTGCAGGTAATGGGATTATTACATCTATATTCCTGTACAGCTGATTATTAGGATCTCCTCATCTACTTTATGTCTATTGTTTCTATGAAGAGCCGACATTTCCTGATAATAAATATTATACTGGTGATACAACCAGATACAAGCAAGTAACTCACCCCAAAGAGCTGGAATACGACCCGTATATGTGGAACCACGTCCTCAGACTGGAAATCCTGAAAGACAAGAAGTGGCTGTAATACCCCGGATAAGAAGAGTAAAGTGGGGGTTTGGTTGGACACCCCCTTTTTTCAGATTGTGGGTCCCACAGAGACAGGATAATGACGGGAGCCCCCACTACTAGTGACCTAAATAATGAACTGCCCCCAAAATCACCGGACGACCACTGTTCTCAATGCCGGCCTGTTGTCCTCCAGAGCTGAGAGATATATTACATGAGACTCTCAGCAGCAGCTAGTAGAGGGGGGTCCTGAGTGGGGGTGACCCCTCTATCAGCGTAATAGAGTAATGGACACCAGACAACCCCTCTAATAGGACGTTTTGTCAGAAATCAGTAGAAAGTTGTTGCGTTACCTCAAAGTTCCATGTTTTCTGGGGTTCGGAGGGACCATCATAGAATGGAAGATATTTAATCCAGAAGAAATGGTCCTGTAAGAGACAATATGATCATTATAGTCCTATATCTCCTCCATAGAAGAGCGCAGTATATTTATATATATGGTGAGGAATGTTCTAGAGGCCCAGAATGTAGCCAATCACAGTGCAGAAGCCAGTGACATCACACAACGTCTATTCCCATCCCCCCCCAAGTTCTACAAGGAACATCCGCGTCCCTGTCATCCATGAAAAGAATAATCCATATATAATATCAGAAGAAGTTGTGGATTTACCTCCAGCGTCCATGGAATCAGGTTGTTGGTTGGACTTTCATATGATGGAAGGTGATGAGTCCAGTATGAAAAGTCCTGCGAGAGACAAAATCATCATTATAGTCAACTCCGTCCCATACAGAGCAGTGTATATGTATATATGTGCCCGCCATAGATATATATAGTGTACAGACCCCACACTTATATCCGCTCTGACCATTTACATCCTCTGTATATTCTCCTGTCATATCTCCCCCTTTATAGCAGATAATTTCTCCCCCCCCCCAATCACCTGACACTGCCGCAGCCGATTCCAAGTTACCTCCATATTGAATAAGGGAAACATACTCACCGGCAGCGTACCGCAATGTACGAGGTAGATCAAGTTCAAAGACAGAAAAAATAGGATAATCCTCATTTTCTCCAATACTTCAAAGGGTCTCTCAGCACCAAGATGCCAATGAGATAGAAGCTGCAGGTGGGCGGAGCCACCTTATATACCCCCAGCTGTGACATCACAATGTCTTCTGTGACATCACAATTCTCTTTGTGACATCACAATTCTCTTTGTGACATCATCACCGACCACACCATACCACATGACATCATCACACACCACTAGACATCATGTGACTCTGAGACTATGGGCCTCATGTATCATAACCGTCTAATAGAAAAAATGTCCTTGTTGTCCATAGCAAACAATCACAGAGCAGCTTTCATTGTAGCACAACAGTTAGGAGATGAGAGCTGCACTGTGATTGGTTGCTATGGGTAACTAGGACAGTTTTCCTCTTATACAGTGTGGATACATGAGGCCGCCATCTTTGAATGATCTACCTGAACCATTAAAAATGAGAATTATCGTCTTCAGTATGGAGGTAGACTATGGAGGGGTCACATAGAAACATCAACATGGCCCTTCTCCTTGTATGGACCCTAAAAAACCAACAACTCATCTACTCTCCAATATATGTATATATATCATCCTACTAAATCTCATTATCCCCTACACAACCTTACATTCATCCAGAGACCTCGATACCTAACAAGTGTGGCCCCCCCTGTGGAGCTGCAGATGTGGGGACGGAGGCAGGAGAGGGGCCCAGCGTCTAGATACCCCTCCCCCAGACACTGACTTTGGACTCAGGAATTGTCCCTTGGGTAATGGCGGCTCCGCTCTGGACCTTACTGCACTGACGTGGCCCAATACTGAGTTACAGACTATGGACTTGTCACTATAAGAGGGGGTCACATTTACCCCATTTACTTATTGTTGGGCTTTAAAGGGAATGTGTTGCCAGAAAAACATGTTTTTTTTTAAAAAATTAAACATTTAGTGTGTGGGTGATTAAACATTGTTCAAATTTTTTTTATTTTTTTGCACGAGTCCAGGAAATATTATAAATTATTTCTAATTTATAATACTACCCATTTTTGGTCACTAGATGGAGCTGTTCCCAAAATTGCAGCATTGCAACATTGGGTTAAAAGCCCTCGCTCTAGTGAGCTCTCAGCATCCCCCCCTCCTTTATCCTGGCTAGTGCCGGGATAAACGAGGGGTTTGAACGGTGTAACCTCCTACACTGTGTGTCGCCATTTTTTGAGCTAACCCACAGTGTAGTAGGTTTACATACAGTAGTAAACACACACAAACACGAACATACATTGAAATCTCTTACCTGCTCCTGCCACCGTGGCTCCCTCCGGCCCGTCCGCTCCGTTTGCTGCCGCTGGTGCAAGTGCACAAATCCGGAAGCCGCGACCGGAAGTAGTAATATTACTGTCCGGCCGCGACTTCCGGTCCACAGGAAAATGGCGCCGGACGGCGCCAATTTCGAATAGGACTGTGTGGGAGCGGCGCATGCGCAGTTCCCACACAGACGCCGTACACTGCAGTCAATGGGACGGGAGCCGTTCGCAGTCCCTATGGGACTGTGGCTGCCGTATTCCATGTCTGTATGTGTCGTTAATCGACACACACAGAAATGGAACAAAAAATGGCAGCCCCCATAGGGAAGAAAAAGTGTAAAAATAAGAAAAAGTAAAACACAAACACACAAATGAATATAAACGTTTTTAATAAAGCACTAACATCTTTAACATATAAAAAAATAATTTGTGATGACACTGTTCCTTTAAAGGGACAGTAGCATGGACCCATAATTAAGTCCAGGACATTATCATTATCGTTACCCCCTCCCCCATCACCTCACCCTGTCGCAGCTGATTCTAGGCACCCGCCATATGTAATAATACAGTTGTACTCACCGGCAGCGTACCGCAATGTACGGGGTAGATCAAGTTCAAAAACAGGAGTAATAGGATAATCCTCATTGTCTCCAAAACGTCAAGGGGTCTCTCAGCACCAAGATGTCAAAGAGATACAAGCTGCAGCTGCACGGAACCCCCTTATATACCCCCCATTGTGACATCACAATACCCTCTGTGACATCATCACCCACCACACGACACCACGTAACATCATCACCCACCACAAAATACCACGTGACATCTTCACCCACCACACAATACCACTGACATCATCACCCACCACACTACCCTCTGTGACATCATCACCCACCACACAATACCACATGACATCATCACCCACCACACAATACCACATACGACTAAATTGATGAAAGCAAGAAAAAAAAATCACGATCAAAAAAGCGCACACCCAATACAAATAGTTTGAAAAAAGAAAAAACTTTTATTGATCCAAAACATATATATATGACACACAAATAAAAACATTTAAAAACATGTATGAACAGAAGCCCATGTGTAGATAAACAGGGCAAAACTACAGTCACTATACTTGTCTCAATAGGACAATAATATACCAATAGATGGATAGTACTGGGTAAATATAAAGCCTCTACTCAACAACATACAATAATCACAAGAACCAGAAACCTGGGATTACCTGGTGCTCAGCATGCCAAGAATTGCAGCTACACAAGGGATAAAGCTGGAGAATGAATTACAAGCAGGCACCAGAAAACAGGTAGAAAACAGAAAGAGTAGACGCCAAATATTTGAAGCACCCCGAATATCAGGTACGCATAACCCAGGAGTGCTGAAGTAAGGGAACTTTACCCCACGCGTATCGCTGCTTTACATTGCAGCTTCCTCAGGGGAAATAGAATGCCACACACAATACCACATGACATCATCAGCCACCACACTACCCTCTGTGACATCACGCACCACATGTCACCACGTGACATCATCACTCAGCACAAGACGTCATGTGACCAGCACAATTTCCAGATTTAGTCATTTCTAAAGTAAAATCTTGAGTTTCTTGTACTGTCCCTGGACATTGGGGAGTGCAGGTGACGTGTGTGACAGTGCCATAGTGAGACTTCGCTTCTCCTGTATACCAGGATATATGATAAGGCCTCATGCACACGTTGCATATTTTGCTGCGGAAGATACGCACTAAAACCGCAGCAATACTCAGGAAACTCAAGGTAAAAACTGTACCCAATCATGCGTTTTTCTATACGTTTTTTTACGTTTTGATGATTTTTTCGGCGCGTTTTCATGCTGCGGGTTTTGGTGCGATTTTCCACAGCTCTAGGCAGATATAATTTGCGAGGGGAAACACAAAATAAATTTACATGCTGCGGATTCTAAAAAACACATTGCTGGTCAATTTCCGTCCCGAAAAATACTGCAGCGAGTACATGAGATTTCCTGGAATCTCATTGACTATGCTGGTACTGTATTACGCCATCCGCGCGGCATAGCCACACGTATACGCATCGTGTACATTGAGCCTTACGCTGCCGTTACAGGGTGTATACATGTAGTATATGTCTCTGGACGCCATGTTGGTTGGGGGGGGGGTGCCAGTCTCTGGCTATCAGTCAGAAGTTTAGCAGTGTGGCTGGCGCCATATTCCTGCAGTGTCGGGGGAGGGGCAGCATGTAGCGGGTGCTGCTCCCATGGAGGGGAGGGATTTCAGTTACTATGGTAACATCAGTAATTAATATGGAGGAGCAGCGCTGACTTTTCAGGACTAATAAATAATCTTATTAATTGTGTAACGTTCCCGCACCGCCACTCGCCATTCTCTATATGTGGACGTTACGTTATCAGGTGTAAACAGAGGAGAGGAGTGACGCCATAATGCCGTTTTTCTATGTCATGTGACCAGTTCTTATAATATATTATCTTTACAGTTAATGTTCATTATATTATTTTCTATCAGATCTTTATAGCTGGAGCTCTGTTATTACTGATGCAGCGTGTGAGGAGATAAGATATTTTATAATAAACTATTCGCTCCTCACGACTCGTATGTCAGAAAAGTAGAATAGGTCTGAATAGCAAATATGTCACTGTATTTACAGCGGACAACTGACATATATACATTACTAAATTTCCCCCGTACACCTCCAAACATGATAAATCACTGGCTGCCTGCACCACCACTAGGGGGAGCTGCTTCATATGGATTTATACAGATAGCGCTGAACTCAATGTAAGCTGTAAACATCTCTATGTAGTGGTGAGCTCCCCCTAGTGGTGGCTGCAGGAAATACAATGGGAGCTGCAGGAAATATTATGGCTCTTTGACAAGAAGCAGGAGGATCAGTGCCGGCACCCGCTCACCTCGGGCCCCATAGCAGTGACGTGGTCTGCCTCTATGGTGTGTACAGCACTGAGTATATGTAGCTATTATGTATATGTACAGTATATAGTAGTAATAGTTACATATCCTATATATATGGGTTTGCATCAACAAAATCCCAATTCCAATACAGGTGATTTTTTTTAGGCCATCCAACATACAGGACCCAGAAGGAGTACTAGGAGGGCAGATCGCAGGAGGAATAGAACAAAGAAAAACGCGACCACCACTTTACGACCACAAGGAATGAGGAACACACCCAACAAGGGGAAATATCCTCAGAAACAGTGGTAAAGATCTCATCCACTGTTTTGACACCCATTATACAATCATTGGTCTTGTCCAAAGGACTGTCTTTCTGCCCAAGCCAAACGATGGATTGGTTTGGTTTGGAGTTGGATTTGTATAATTTCATTAGGAGTTTAAAATTAAAAGTGTGGTTTAACATATGTGGGGTAGATACTGATTACAACAATGTTGACAGTGGATTCTGTCTGAACAGTCTTGGACAACATAACAAAAGTAAATTCCAACCATGTTTAGAACATCCCATAGAGACTTATATGGATTTAGTTAAAAAAGATATTGATAAATTGTGTATTGAATGCCAAGATATGAATTTGAGACACCCTGATATTACATCTATTGAAATGCTGGCTCTTGATGAACTGATCCATAACCATGATCTAACCATAAAACCCGCGGACAAGGGTGGGGCGATCGTGGTCATGGACACTATTATGTATATGAGGGAGGCATGTAGACAGTTACAAGATGGGAATGTCCATAGATTACTTATTGGTGATCCTAGGTTTGACTTAGAGAAAAAGATTTTGAATCTAGTCAATCAAGCTTTTGAAGATGGGTTAATTGATCATGCCCTAAAGAAATATCTTATTATTGAGCATCCTAAGACACCTTGTCTTTATTTGTTGCCTAAAGTGCATAAATGCCTTGCTAATGCCCCAGGTCGCCCAATCGTATCGGGTAGGGACTCTATATTGAACAATATTTCTATTTTTATTGATAGAACATTGAGAGATTTTGCTATAGATACTAGGTCCTATATCAGGGGTACCTCCGACTTTATCTGTAAACTACAACAGGTCGCACCACCGCATGGGGCAATACTTGCTTCCTTCGATGTAGTGTCACTGTACACATCCATTGACCATAGTAAGGGGTTGGAAGCAGTCAAACGTAGATTGCTCACATCGGTATATAGTCCATCATGCTGTGAGCTGATTATTTCCCTTCTGGAACATATACTTACCTCTAACTACTTTGTATTTGATGATAAATTTTTTCTTCAACTAATGGGTACGGCAATGGGGTCCAATATGGCCCCTACGTATGCCAACACTTTTGTGGGCATGATGGAGGAGATGTCGATCTATGTATCCCACCACTTTACATATGTTCTGAGGTGGTGGCGATACATAGACGACATCTTCCTCATCTGGACAGACACGACAGAATCCTTTTTGGAATTCCACACCTATTTGAATCAAATCGATCCAGACTTTCAATTTACTTATACTTATTTGACTGAGATGATCCAATTCTTGGATGTATCAATAAGCATTAAAAATTATGTCTTATACACTAGTCCATATACTAAGCAAACTGACCGTAACACCATTATTGAAATTTGAGAGCTGTCATCCGAAAAAGATGATACGCTCTCTTCCATACAGTCAAATGCTCAGGGCGAGACGTATTGTGGATGATGATTCAGAATTGAATCAGACTCCTGATCAGATGATCCTAAACTTTAAACATAGAGGATAATCAAGACGACTGTTGAATACCTTTAAGCACCAGGTCAAGAAGACTCCTAGAAATAATCTATTGGTTAATCCTAAACAGCGTATATCTCTTTCCTGTGTTCCGTTTGTGTCCACCTATCAAAATCTTAGTTGAGAAGTGGCAAAGATTTTTAATAGACATTGGGGCATTATTAAGAACAGTTATAAACACATTGAATCGTTTAATAACGCACCCCTCATGTCAAAAAGACGTCCACAAAATTTACGTGACAAATTAGTCAGTAGTCTGACACATCGAAAAACAGGAGAACAGACACTCCTTAGACCAAAATAAATGGGTCATTTTCCCTGTCTCCATTGCATTAATTAAAGGGGGAATGTCGTTATTCATCCGCAAACACAAAGAGAGCACAGGATTAAACAATTTCTTACACGCGATTCGGATTGGGTTATTTACGTTCTCTGGTGCCCGTGTTCACTTCTATATGTCGGTGAAACCTCTTGTGATTTCAAGACACGTCTGAATAATCACAGATATTCCATACGTAAGAAGAAAAGTGATTTACCGGTAGCGAAACATTTCTCGGAATTTGGACACACAGAAAAAGATCTTAGATTTATGATTTTGGAACAGGTTCCTAGCCCTTATAAGGGGGGTCATAGATCAGCATTATTACACAAGTGTGAATTGAAATGGATCTTTTTACTGGAATCATTGAAACCAAATGGCCTCAATGTTGCGTTCAATGTTATGAGACTCATTACCTAATATGTCGCGTTCCCGTTTTTTTCCCCTCCCTGTCCTTGCGGTGTCTTTCTCAGTGAATGTATATTTATACACACATGCCATACATGATTTGTATATTTGTAGATTGTTTTTAATTTTTCCTTTTTTCTCTTTCCAGAGGATAATAGAATTTCAGGACCACTCACCATGACTGGAGCGCTGTCTTCATATATGATGTATGATATCTTACACAAGTCTGTCTGTTAACATTAATATGTACTAGTTTAGTATTATTATTATTTCTTCTTTTTTAATCCTTTGAATTCATGAGAGACATGTGTACCTTTAAATTTAGGGGCTGTTGAATATATATTAACCCCTAAATATCTTCTTGCTGTCATCACATGAGTAATAGGTTTTCTAGTGGCTGTCCCTGTTCATGAATTTGGAATGGGATTACACACGGACCATTTTTCGATCTAACGATACCCATTTCTATTGGTTCGGTTGGCTCGAGTAATCATTTGTAAAAGAGCAAATAATATAATAATAATAATAATAATAATAATAATAATAATAATAATAATAATCTTTATTTATATAGCGCCAACACATTACGCAGCATTTTACAATTTAGAGGGAACATGAAACAAACAATATCAGACATTACATACATAGTGAGGACCCTGCTCGCAAGAGTTTACAATCTATGAGGACATAAGGAAGACACAAAGTGTAACAGTGTTTGTTCTGTACAATGGTCCGGCCATTTTTATACACATGCAGTGGTAACATAAAGCTGCATGAGCCGGTCACCAGCCAGTATCCGTGTATGACGGACATGAAGAGAAGGAGTGTGAGGGAATCTTATTCTGATGACTAATCTAAAAGGAGGGCCATGGAAAGGAGTCAGATTAGGGAATGTTATAGGCCTGTCTAAATAGATGTGTTTTCAGGGCACGTTTAAAACTGTGGATATTGGGAATTAATCTGATTGTCTGGGGTAGCGCATTCCAGAGGACGGTGCAGCACGAGAGAAATCCTGGAGACGGTAGTGGGAGGTTCGGATTATGGAGGATTTTAATCTAAGGTCGTTGGCAGAACGTAGAGCCCGAGCAGGGTGGTAGACAGAGATGAGGGAGGACATGTAAGGAGGTGCAGCACTGTGGAGAGCTTTGTGGGTGAGAGTAATAAGTTTGAATTTTCTTCGGAAGGGGATGGGCTACTAGTGCAGTGACTGGCACAGATTAGAGGCGTTGGTGTAGCGGTTGGTCATAAAGATGAGCCTGGCTGCTGCATTGAGGATAGATTGGAGAGGGGAGAGTTTAGTGAGGGGAAGACCGACTAGTAATGAGTTACAGTAATCAAGACGAGAGTGAATAAGAGCAACAATGAGAGTTTTGCCGGTTTCCTCCGTAAGAAAAGAGCGGATTCTGGAGATGTTTTTGAGGTGAAAATGACAGGAACGTGAAAGTAATTGTATGTGAGGAGTAAAGGAAAGATCTGAGTCAAAAATAACCCCGAGACAGCGGGCGTGCTACTTAGGAGTGATGGTAGTGCCACACACAGAGATGGAGACATCAGGTTTAGGGAGGTTAGTAGATGGTGGGAACACAAGGAGCTCAGTTTTAGAAAGATTCAGTTTCAGATAGAGAGAGGACATGATGTTAGAGACAGCGGACAGACAATCACTGGTGTTTTGTATTAGCGCAGGGGGTGATGACACGGGAAGAGGTATATAATTGGGTGTCATCAGCGTAGAGATGGTACTGGAAGCCAAATCTGCTGATGGTTTGTCCAATAGGAGCTGTGTAGAGAGAAAAGAGCAGCGGGCCTAGGACTGATACCTGAGGAACCCCGAGAGCAAGGGGAAGAGGAGAAGAAGTGGAACCAGCAAATGACACACTGAATGAGCGGTCAGAGAGATAGGAGGAAAACCAAGAGAGAGCCGCGTCCTTGAGGCCAATAGAGTGGAGCATGTTAAGTAGGAGTTTGTGGTCTACAGTGTCAAAGGCTGCAGAGAGATCCAAAAGAATCAGGAGAGAGGATTTACCGTCCGATTAAATTAACGTCAATTTCTGCATTTATTTGTCTGATTACCTTCACAATAAACATATACTTTGATTTATTTTTGACACTGTCTATTGTACATATGTCTCTCATATCCATGACTGGATTGCTAGCCATTATTTCCCTGGACTATTGTCCTGTTTGATGTCGGCGTACAGACTTATCATAATCCATAAATTGCAACCTACGTTGTTGGCCCTCCTTATGCAGTTACCTTGTATCTTATTCACGGAGGTTCGTATCCGGACCCCCAGCGCATGCGCAACAAATAAAGCATCGTGTGGTTGCTATGCAACCAAACGCGTCTGTGATGACGACACGAGCATGCCCAGTTCTGTTTGGAGGACGCCAGACATCCTGACCACATGTGGAAATCAGCACGAACAAGGATTAAACCAGGGGTCTCAAACTCGGCCGGGTAAGTGGGCCGCATATAGAAAAAATGGGAAGTTGACGGGCCGCATTACTTTCAAATTTGATACAATACAAAATTATTGTTAATCAATTAGTTATTTGAACTACTATAACACTATATTACTAGAATAATAATCCTACATTACTATAATAATAGCGCTAGGTTTAAAATGTGAGATATTTCTCCACGTGCTTATTTCAACAATCCAGCTTTCCAGTTTAACAGGTTCCCGACCGCTGGCCGTAAATATACGGCCAGCGGTCAGGGTCTCTAAAGTCCGGCGTATAGTATATATACGGCCGCACTTCAGAGACTGTGCACGCGCGATCGCGTGCACACAGCTCTATGCCCTGGCTGTTGCTAACAGCCATGGGCACTGGGCAGAATGTCAGGGGTCAATCTTTTGGCCCCTGAACATGTGATCGCTGTGACAACCAATCACAGCGATCACATGCATTTCTGCATAGAAAACAGTGTGCACGCGATCGCGTGCACACAGCCCTGTGCCCTCGCTGTTACCAACAGCTCTGGGCACTGGGCAGAGTATCAGGGACCAATCTGATGGTCCCTGATCATGTGGTCGCTGTGAAAACCTATCACAGCGACCACATTTGTTTTATTTTGACTTTTCTGGCAGTAAATCTTCTGCCTCTTTTCTTCTCCTCAAACATTGTTTCAGTTTGAGGAGAAGAAGAGACTCGGGAGAATTGCTGCCAGAAGAATACAGTGAAAAAAAATACAGTTACACTAAAACATTCTCTGTATAGATAGATTTCTATCTATCTATACAATCTATCTATCCATCTATCTTTTTTTCTATCTATCTACCTTTCTTTCTTTTATTCTATTAGAATAGGCAGGTAGGGAGTATATAATTATATATATATCCACATATATATAATATATATAGCAATAGCGGTTTATTTTTTTGTTAGCGGTAGTGTAGATATATATAGCAGTTAGTTTGTGTGTTTTATAAAAAAAAAAAAAAAAAAAAAAATTTGTTTAGTTAGTGTTAGTGTTAGTTACGTTATGGCGAGGAAGTTGTTTAGCGCCGAGGAGGCATACGCCATGCTGTGGTCTGAGTCGGAGACCGCATCAGAGATGGCGTCCGAGATGGAACCTGTTTTAGGTAGTGACGATGACAGCGTCACTTCAGGTTCATCTTCAGGGGACGTTGTCCCTGATGCAGTCGAAACTGCAGAACATGAAAGTGCAGGGCCAAGTAGCGCTGTAGCACGGGACAGCCTGGTCCCTCCAGTCCAGGCTCTTGTATGGGCACCTGCCCCATCTTTTGGGCCTAGAATCCACGGATTTACGGCCACTCCTGGCATAACCGTGGACAATACAAATTTTGTCCAAATGGATTACTTCCATTTATTTATAACGGACGACATCCTAAATCAGATTGTCCACGAAACAAATTTATATGCCACGCAATATATAAGGCAGAAACCTTCATCCACCCATGCCAGAGATTGGACGCCCACCAATTTGCAGGAATTAAAAAATTTTTTGGGGCTCACCCTAAATATGGGTATTGTCAAAAAGCCCTCCATTAGGTCTTACTGGTCAACAAGACCCGCCCAAGCCACCCCAGTATATTCTGCAGTAATGCCCAGGTCTCGTTATGAGACAATAATGAGGTTCCTCCACTTCAATGACAACGCACAGGCCCCCCCAAGTACCGATGCAAACCGGGATCGGTTGTTCAAAATAAGACCGCTAATAAATTCCCTGAATAATTTATTTCTGCAACTCTACACCCCTGAGCAGAATGTAAGTGTGGACGAATCCCTCCTCAACTTCCATGGCAGACTTAGCTTTCGCCAATATCTACCTTCAAAAAGGGCAAGATATGGCGTTAAGCTCTACAAATTGTGTGAAAGCGGGTCAGGATATACCACCGCCTTCAGGATTTATGAAGGGCGGGACCGCACAATAAATGTTCCTGGATGCCCCCCTGATCTTTCCACCAGCAGTAAGATCGTGTGGGAGATAATGCAGCCTCTGCTTCACAAGGGGTACCACCTGTACTGTGATAATTTTTATTCCAGTGTGCCCCTGTTTAGGCATTTGCATGCTGCAAGGACTGGGGCATGTGGTACCATGCGCAAAAACAGAATTGGTTTTCCACAGCAATTAGTGGGGAAGCGCATGGTAAAGGGGGACTCCTGTGCTTATGCATCTGAGGAATTGCTGGCGGTCAAGTTCAGGGATCGCAAAGATGTGTATGTGCTAAGCACGATTCATACCGCAGGAACAGTGGCAGTGAGGGAAAGAGGGGCAACATCGGACAAGCACAAACCAGTGAGCGTGTCCGAATATAACAAGTACATGGGGGGGGTGGATTTAAGCGACCAGGTTTTACAGCCCTATTTAGTAAAACGCAAAACTAAAACCTGGTACAAAAAGGTGGCCATTTATTTGTTACAGGTGGCCATCCACAACTCATTTGTGCTCTATAAAAAAAACAGAGGCAGAGACACATACCTGGATTTCCAGGAGAAAATTATTGAAGGCCTCATTTTTGATGTTCAGGACACCCGAGAATGCCCCCAGTCTGAGGATGTCACGCGACTGACTGAAAGACACTTCGTCAGTCGGATTCCCCCAACAGCAACCAGAAGCAACCCCCAGAAAAAGTGCCGCGTCTGCAGAAAAGACGGGCACCGCAAAGATTCCCGATATTTCTGTCCCTCATGTCCCTCGCAACCAGGCCTGTGCATTGAGCCATGTTTTAAAAAATACCACACTGTTCTGAATTATTAGATTTTAGTTAATTTGTTGAAAATATATTTGCCCTACATTACGTTTTTATTTTTCCCCCGATTTTACTCCAAGGGTGAGGGAGGGAATGGGTGGGGGGTGGATGTCATGTTTGATGTTTTCTAAAGTTCATCTGCTGGAGAGCTCCATTTGCATTAACCTGAAATTTCTTATTTTAGAAAACCCCAAAAATTAAATTCCCATTATACCGCTAGATGAATATTTTGGGATCTCTGCTTCAAGAGCAGATATTTTGGAAGTGTTATAGAAACTCTGTTGAGTTTTGTAAAACCAGCTTTGAAAAAAAGCGATTTGTGAAATAATCTTCTTCTATCGTCCGCCCTCCTACATCTCTATGTGATAAATAAGGCCACATATTTGGTATCCCCATGCACGGGAGAAGTGGCAGAATGTGAACGGAGATTAATTTTGACCGTGGTCTATACCGTGTGTGAAAAATGCTGGTATAAACTGACGCATTTGCTAAAAAATTGCTAATTTTATTTTGATCCATCTTATTCAAGAAACTTTCAGAAGAAAACGGGACTGTCTAAAAATATGATAAACCCCTTGAAGGAAACCTTGTGGGGTCTACTTGTGTGAATGAAGTCATTTATGGGGTGATTCTAATGTTTCAGCAGCATTACACCCCCCAGAAAACAGTACGCTGCTATAAAATCAAGTGCAGAATTCCTGGACCGAAAAGGCCAAAAAGCCTCCTTTTATGCCAAGCCCTGGCACATGCCCGTGAATAAAGCACACATATTTGGTATCCCCATGCACGGGAGAAGTGGAAGAATGTGAAATGCGATGAATTTTGTCCGTGGTCCATTTTGTGTGTGAAAAAGCTAGCATAAACTGGCGCAATTGTTAAAAAAAAAAGGTAATTTTATTTTGTTCCATCTTATTCAAGAAACTTTCAGAAGAAAACTGGACTGTCTAAAAATATGATAAACCCCTTGAAGGAAACCTTGTGGGGTCTACTTGTGTGAATTAAGTCATTTATGGGGTGATTCTAATGTTTCAGCAGCATTAGGCCCCCCAGAAAACAGTATGCGGCTCTAAAATCAAATGCAAAATTCCTGGACCGAAAAGCCTCCTTTTATGCCAAGCCCTGGCACATGCCCGCACAGCGAATAAGGCACACATATTTGGTATCCCCATGCACGGGAGAAGTGGAAGAACGTGAAAGGAGATGAATTTTGGCCGTGGTCTATACCGTGTGTGAAAAATACTAGCCTAAACTGACGCATTTGCTAAAAAAGTGCTGATTTTATTTTGTTCCATCTTATTCAAGAAACTTTCAGAAGAAAACTGGACTTGCTAAAAATATGATAAACCCCTTGAAGGAAACCTTGTGGGGTCTACTTGTGCGAATGAAGTCATTTATGGGGTGATTCTAATGTTTCAGCAGCATTAGGCCCCCCAGAAAACAGTATGCGGCTCTAAAATCAAATGCAAAATTCCTAGACCGAAAAGGCCAAAAAGCCTCCTTTTATGCCAAGCCCTGGCACATGCCCCCCCATTGAATAAGGCACACATATTTGGTATCCCCATGCACGGGAGAAGTGGAAGAACGTGAAAGGAGATGAATTTTGGCCGTGGTCTATACCGTGTGTGAAAAATACTAGCCTAAACTGACGCATTTGCTAAAAAAGTGCTGATTTTATTTTGTTCCATCTTATTCAAGAAACTTTCAGAAGATAACTGGACTTGCTAAAAATATGATAAACCCCTTGAAGGAAACCTTGTGGGGTCTACTTGTGTGAATGAAGTCATTTATGGGGTGTTTCTAATGTTTCAGCAGCATTAGGCCCCCCAGAAAACAGTATGCGGCTCTAAAATCAAATGCAAAATTCCTGGACCGAAAATGCCAAAAAGCCTCCTTTTATGCCAAGCCCTGGCACATGCCCGCACAGCGAATAAGGCACACATATTTGGTATCCCCATGCACGGGAGAAGTGGAAGAACGTGAAAGGAGATGAATTTTGGCCGTGGTCTATACCGTGTGTGAAAAATACTAGCCTAAACTGACGCATTTGCTAAAAAAGTGCTGATTTTATTTTGTTCCATCTTATTCAAGAAACTTTCAGAAGAAAACTGGACTTGCTAAAAATATGATAAACCCCTTGAAGGAAACCTTGTGGGGTCTACTTGTGCGAATGAAGTCATTTATGGGGTGATTCTAATGTTTCAGCAGCATTACACCCCCCAGAAAACAGTATGCGGCTCTAAAATCAAATGCAAAATTCCTGGACCGAAAAGGCCAAAAAGCCTCCTTTTATGCCAAGCCCTGGCACATGCCCGCACAGCGAATAAGGCACACATATTTGGTATCCCCATGCACGGGAGAAGTGGAAGAACGTGAAAGGAGATGAATTTTGTCCGTGGTCTATACCGTGTGTGAAAAATACTAGCCTAAACTGACGCATTTGCTAAAAAAGTGCTGATTTTATTTTGTTCCATCTTATTCAAGAAACTTTCAGAAGATAACTGGACTTGCTAAAAATATGATAAACCCCTTGAAGGAAACCTTGTGGGGTCTACTTGTGTGAATGAAGTCATTTATGGGGTGTTTCTAATGTTTCAGCAGCATTAGGCCCCCCAGAAAACAGTATGCGGCTATAAAATCAAATGCAAAATTCCTGGACCGAAAATGCCAAAAAGCCTCCTTTTATGCCAAGCCCTGGCACATGCCCGCACAGCGAATAAGGCACACATATTTGGTATCCCCATGCACGGGAGAAGTGGAAGAACGTGAAAGGAGATGAATTTTGGCCGTGGTCTATACCGTGTGTGAAAAATACTAGCCTAAACTGACGCATTTGCTAAAAAAGTGCTGATTTTATTTTGTTCCATCTTATTCAAGAAACTTTCAGAAGAAAACTGGACTTGCTAAAAATATGATAAACCCCTTGAAGGAAACCTTGTGGGGTCTACTTGTGCGAATGAAGTCATTTATGGGGTGATTCTAATGTTTCAGCAGCATTACACCCCCCAGAAAACAGTATGCGGCTCTAAAATCAAATGCAAAATTCCTGGACCGAAAAGGCCAAAAAGCCTCCTTTTATGCCAAGCCCTGGCACATGCCCGCACAGCGAATAAGGCACACATATTTGGTATCCCCATGCACGGGAGAAGTGGAAGAACGTGAAAGGAGATGAATTTTGTCCGTGGTCTATACCGTGTGTGAAAAATACTAGCCTAAACTGACGCATTTGCTAAAAAAGTGCTGATTTTATTTTGTTCCATCTTATTCAAGAAACTTTCAGAAGATAACTGGACTTGCTAAAAATATGATAAACCCCTTGAAGGAAACCTTGTGGGGTCTACTTGTGTGAATGAAGTCATTTATGGGGTGTTTCTAATGTTTCAGCAGCATTAGGCCCCCCAGAAAACAGTATGCGGCTATAAAATCAAATGCAAAATTCCTGGACCGAAAAGGCCAAAAAGCCTCCTTTTATGCCAAGCCCTGGCACATGCCCGCACAGTGAATAAGGCTCACATATTTGGTATCCCCATGCACGGGAGAAGTGGAAGAATGTGAAAGGAGATTAATTTTGGCCGTGGTTCATACCGTGTGTGAAAAATGCTAGCATAAACCGACGCAATTGTTAAATTCTTGCATTTTTTTCCAATTTTGCCCACTTTAGTGAAAAAAAAAAAAATGATATATACTGACAAATGCCACTAAAACAAAGCCCTATCTGTCCTTTAAAAAGAGTGTAAAATTCAAAGATGAACTTTATTCACCTGCTGAGTTATAGTCATGTAAAGAAGCGCATAGCAAAATTGTGAAATTTGCTCTGGTCATTTAGCTGTAAAACAGCCTAGTCCTTAACCGGTTAAGTGTCGCTAAATGCAGTCCGGCGGCTCAGTTAGCGCACATGTCAAGATTTGGCAGCCCCTTTTTAGATAATGCCGCAGTGCCCTCTGTGGATGCTGCCGCAGTGCCCTCTGTGGATGCTGCCGCAGTACCCTCTGTGGATAATGCAACACACCCCTAGATAAGTCCACAGTGCCCTCTGTAGATAAGGCCACGGTGCCCTCTGTAGATAAGGCCACGGTGCCCTTTGTAGATAAGGCCACGGTGCCCTCTGTAGATAAGGCCACAGTGCCCTCTGTAGATAAGGCCACGGTGCCCTCTGTAGATAAGGCCACGGTGCCCTCCGTAGATAAGGCCACGGTGCCCTCTGTAGATAAGGCCACAGTGCCCTCTGTAGATAAGGCCACGGTGCCCTCTGTAGATAAGGCCACGGTGCCCTCTGTAGATAAGGCCACGGTGCCCTCTGTAGATAAGGCCACGGTGCCCTCTGTAGATAAGGCCACGGTGCCCTCTGTAGATAAGGCCACGGTGCCCTCTGTAGATAATGCAACACACCCCTAGATAATGCCAGTGTCCTCTTCAGATACTGTCACACACCCACTTGTAGATAACGCCACAGTGCCCTCTGTAGAGGCTGCCACAGTGCCCTCTGTAGAGGCTGCCACAGTGCCCTCTGTAGAGGCTGCCTCAGTGCCCTCTGTAGAGGCTGCCACAGTGCCCTCTGTAGAGGCTGCCCCAGTGCCCTCTGTAGAGGCTGCCCCAGTGCCCTCTGTAGAGGCTGCCCCAGTGCCCTCTGTAGAGGCTGCCCCAGTGCCCTCTGTAGAGGCTGCCCCAGTGCCCTCTGTAGAGGCTGCCCCAGAGCCCTCTGTAGAGGCTGCCCCAGAGCCCTCTGTAGAGGCTGCCAAAGTGCCCTCTGTAGAGGCTGCCAATGTGCCCTCTGTAGAGGCTGCCAATGTGCCCTCTGTAGAGGCTGCCCCAGTGCCCTCTGTAGAGGCTGCCCCAGTGCCCTCTGTAGAGGCTGCCCCAGTGCCCTCTGTAGAGGCTGCCCCAGTGCCCTCTGTAGAGGCTGCCCCAGTGATGTCAGGGGCTTGCCCAGAGCTGGAGTCCCAGGCAGAGCGCTAGTAGGCTCTTCCTGGGACTCCAGCTGTGCTCCTGACATCACTGGGGCTCCTGCTCTGGGGAAGCCCCTGACATCATTGTCAATGTATGGACAGCGATGTCAGAGGCTTCCCCAGAGTCCCGGAGCAGAGCCGATAATAGCGCTCTGCCCGGGACTCCGCTCTGGGGAAGACCCTGACACACTGTCCATATATGGGCAGCGATGTCAGGGAATTCCACAGAGTCCCGGAGCAGAGCCGACACCAGCGCTCTGCTCGGGACTCCGGCTCTGGGGAAGCCCCAGACATCGCTGTTCATATGTGGACAGCGATGTCAGGGAATTCCACAGAGTCCGGCAGCAGAGCTGACACCAGCGCTCTGCTCGGGACTCCGGCTCTGGGGAAGCCCCAGACATCGCTGTTCATATGTGGACAGCGATGTCAGGGAATTCCACAAAGTCCAGGAGCAGAGCCGACACCAGCGCTCTGCTCCGCTCTGGGCAAGCACCCTGACACACTGTCCATATATGGGCAGCGATGTCAGGGAATTCCACAGAGTCCTGGAGCAGAGCTGACACCAGCGCTCTGCTCGGGACTCCGGCTCTGGGGAAGCCCCAGACATCGCTGTTCATATGTGGACAGCGATGTCAGGGAATTCCACAGAGTCCAGGAGCAGAGCCGACACCAGCGCTCTGCTCCGCTCTGGGCAAGACCCTGACACACTGTCCATATATGGGCAGCGATGTCAGGGAATTCCACAGAGTCCCGGAGCAGAGCCGACACCAGCGCTCTGCTCGGGACTCCGGCTCTGGGGATGCCCCAGACATCGCTGTTCATATATGGACAGCGATGTCAGGGAATTCCACAGAGTCCCGGAGCAGAGCCGACACCAGCGCTCTGCTCGGGACTCCGGCTCTGGGGAAGCCCCAGACATCGCTGTTCATATGTGGACAGCGATGTCAGGGAATTCCACAGAGTCCAGGAGCAGAGCCGACACCAGCGCTCTGCTCCGCTCTGGGCAAGACCCTGCCACACTGTCCATATATGGGCAGCGATGTCAGGAAATTCCACAGAGTCCCGGAGCAGAGCCGACACCAGCGCTCTGCTCGGGACTCCGGCTCTGGGGAAGCCCCAGACATCGCTGTTCATATGTGGACAGCGATGTCAGGGAATTCCACAGAGTCCCGGAGCAGAGCCGACACCAGCGCTCCGCTCGGGACTCCGGCTCTGGCGAAGCCCCAGACATCGCTGTTCATATGTGAACAGCGATGTCAGGGAATTCCAGTGTCTCGGAGCAGAGCCGATACTAGCGGCTCTGTGTCCCGCGGGCCGCAGATGACAGCCCAAGGGGCCGCATGCGGCCTGCGGCCCGAGTGATTGAGACCCCTGGATTAAACTGTTTACTTCACATATCAAGTCAGCGATTGGTGAGTGGCCTGAAGACCTGGCCCCCTACACATATGATTGCATTTTTGATTAAGGGATAATCAAGCTATATTATGCGTTTTTAAATGTATGTCTATTTTTACACTGGATTTTATCACTGTACACTGTTTTCATAATTGCAACATATGATATTTATACAAGTATTTATATCCTGTACCACATATTTTTTTGTCTGTGCACTTTATTAACAACTTTAGGACGCAGCCTGTTTTGGCCTTGAGGCTGTAATGATGGGGTAGGGAGACAGACAGGTGAGCCCTAATCTACCCGCCACTCAGTCCCTGCCTACTTGCAACTACCCGTCATAGGCAATGGGGTACAACTGGGCGACGGTCCCTACGCTCAGTAAGTGCACGACAGACAAACAAACAAGGTTACACAGAAGCTAGGGAAACGGTACAGCCTCCCACGGAGACACCGTGAGCAACGAGAGTAGTGAACGAGCCGAGTCAAACCAGGAGTGCACGAGGTACAAAACGCTGAGCAGGAGAGTAGTCAGTAAGCCAAGGTCAATAACAAGCAGAGGATCAGTAGTTCAAGCAGCAGAGCCAGGAAACAAGCAGAGAAGAATCACAGGCAAAGGAGGAACAGGAAAGGCAGGTATAAATAGACAGTGGGCGGGAGCTAGCTCCGTCTGGTCAGGCTGTGATAGGCTCTCCCACTCCTAAGCCTGCCATCCTGAGTGGTGGAAGATGGAGTCAGTCTCACAGACATAGGAGCAGGTGCAGACTGATTACCCACGGGCGTCGACACAGAAGCTGTGTCTGGCAGATCCTTTACAGTGGCACAGCCGATTTTGTCAGATCTGACATGTGTCACTTTATGTGGTAATAACTTGGGAATGCTTTTACCTATCCAAGCGATTCTGAGTTTTTTTTCCCGTGACATATTGTACTTTATGATAGTGGAAAAATTTGGTCGATAAATTCAATATTTATTCATGAAAAACATCAAAATTTAGGGAAAATGTGCAAAAATTAGCAGTTTTCTAAATTTAAATGTATCTGCTTGTAAAACAGATAGTAATACCACACAAAATAGTCACTAGTTAACATTTCCCATATGTCTACTTTATGTTTGCATAGTTTTTTGAATGTCCTTTTATTTTTCTAGGATGTTACAAGGCTTAGAACTTTAGCAGCAATTTCTCACATTTTCAAGAAAATTTCAAAAGGACATTTTTACAGGTACCAGTTTAGTTGTGGGTTTGAGGGCCTTATATATTAGAATCCCCAAATAAATCACCCCATTTAAAAAACTGCACCCCTCAAAGTATTCAAAACAGCATTCAGAAAGTTTCTTAACCCTTTAGGCGTTTCACAGGAAATAAAGCAAAGTAGAGGGGAAATTTACAAATTTCTCTTTTGCCGAAATTCATTTGCAATAAAAAAAATTCTGTACCACAGAAGGTTTTACTAGAGAAACGCAACTCAATATTTATTGCCCAGGTCCTGCAGTTTTTAGGAATATCCTACATGTGGCCCTAGTGCCCTAATGGACCGAAACACCGGCCTCAGAAGCAAAAGAGCACCTACAGGATTTTGGGGCCTGCTTTTTTTTAGATTATATTTTAGGCACCATGTCAGGTTTGAATAGGTCTTGTGGTGCCAAAACAGTGGAAACCCCCCAAAAGTGACCCCATTTTGGAAACTAGACCCCTCAAGGAATTTATCTAGGGGTATAGTTAGCATTTTGACCCCACAGGTATTTTGCTATATTTATTGTAATTAGTCTGTGAAAATGAAACTCTACTTTTTTTCTGAAAAAACATAGAAATTTGTAATTTTTAAAAGTAAATGCTCTCCAACATTTGTAAAGCAATGTCTCCCGATTACGGAAATACCCCATATGTGGTAATAAACTGCTGTTTGGACCCACAGCAGTGTACAGAAGGGAAGGAGCGCCATTTGGATTTTGGAGTGCAGATTTTGCTGGATTGGTTTTTAGTGCCATGTCGCGATTGCAACGTCCTGGAGAGAACAAAATAGTGGAAACACCCCAAAAGTGACCCCATTTGGGAAACTACACCCCTCAAGGAATTTTTCTAGGGGTATAGTAAGCATTAATACCACACAGGTTTTTGCTGAATTTAGTAGAATTAGGCCATGAAAATTAATATAAACATTTTTGTCCACTAAAATGTTGAATTTTTTCATTTTCACAAGAGTTAAAGGAGAAAAAGTCACCCTAAATTTGTAACGCAATCTTTCCCGAATATGACAATACCCCACATGTGGTAATAATTTATTTTTTTAATAGAAATTAATTAATCTTTGCAGGACTGATGCTTTTTTGCTTTTCCATTTGATTTTCACTCCACGCCTTCCAAACGCCATAACTTTTTTATTTTTCCATCAATTGAGCGGTGTGAGGGCTTAGTTTTGGCAGGACGAGCTGTAGTTTTTATTGGTACCATTTTTTGGTACATACAACTTTTTGATCACTTTTTATTACATTTTGTTAAAAGCTTTGGTGACCATAAAACAGTGATTTTGGTGTTTTCAATTCTTAATTTCTTACGGCGTTCATAATGCGCTATAAGTGACCATTATATTTTATTCTGCGGGTCGGTACGATTATGGCGATACCATATGTATATAGTTTTTTTATGTTTTGCAGCGTTTGCACAATAAAATCACTTCTTTATAAAATAATTTATTTTCTTTGTCACCGTATTCTGAGAGCCGTAACTTTTTTATTTTTCAGTCAAAAAAGCGGTGTAAAGGCTCGTTTTTTGCGGGACGGGTTATAGTTTTTATTGGTACTATTTTGGGGTACATGCGACTTTTTGATCACTTTTTATTTTATATTTTGATAGGGGTGGTGACCAAAAAATAGTTATTCTGGCATTGTTTTTAGTTGTTTTTTTTTTTGCGCCGTTCACCGTGCGGTAAAAATAACATTGTAGTTTTATATATTGGGTCGTTATGAACGCGGTGATAACGAATATGTGTACTGTTTTTTAACGTTTTCATTTTGTTCCTATAATAAGATACTTATTATACGAAAAAAAATCTTTTATTTTTACACTTTTGTAAAACATATTTATTAACGTTTTTTTACTTTTTTCTTTACTTTTTACGCTTTCTTTTTTTACCTGCAGGTCTGATCGCTGCTAGAATACATTACACTACCTAGGTAGTGTAACGTATTCCAACTGTCAGTGTGACGTCACAGTCACTCTGACAGTTAGTCTACAAGGACCAGCCAGAGGCTGGTCCTTATAGGCTTCCATACACGGCAGACCCGGAGGCCGTTGTCTGGCCCCCGGGTGCCATCTCAAGCATCAGCAGGCCCCCACAATTGCATGGGGGCTGCTGATGTGCTATATACCCCCTTCATGCGGAGATCGCAATCGAGCTCCACATTTAACGGGTTAATTGCCAAAATCAGCGGCAATGAGACGCTGATCGGCAACAGTGGAGTGTCAGCTGTCAGGGACAGCTGACGTCCCGGTTCCCGATGCACACTGCCACAGACACTGTCACCGACAGTGTGCATCGCGAACGGCAGTGACGTCCTGTCACTCTGACAGGAAGTCTATCAGGAGGCTGGTCCTGATAGGCTTCCGTACATGGCAGACACGGAGGCCATTCAGTGGCGGATTAAGTAGACCATAGGCCCTGGGCTGTTACCCATAGTTGGGCCCCCCTTCTCCACCGCCGCCCTGTAACTATTGTTAACACTTCCTTTTTGTCCAGACATTAACAAATGGGTGTTACTACTTCCCTTGTCAAAAGGCTGTGTCCCCACATACTGACAGTCTCCAACCTTCGCTGACAGTATCGCACCCTGTAGGGACACATTCTCCTGACAAGGGGAATAGTAACACTTATTTGTCTATCAGTCCTGGACTGCACAAAGACTCTGTAAAATACAAGGATTTCCTATAATAAACATGTCAGTAGAGATGACAGATTATCTATAAATCTAGTGACTCACAGGTGACGACGTAGTTTTTTTCCTCTTCTCCATCCAGTCCAGACTTCATGACGACTTTTCCCGGCCATGACCCATTTCTGCAGAATTTGCCACTCAGATGTCTTTGGCTCCTCACTTTTCCAACATTTCCACACCTATAAACAAAGATAATATTATCATGGTGCCACACACTGTGCCCCTAAATATAATAGCACCAAACACTGCACCCCTGAATAAAATAGTACAAACACTGTGCCCCTAAATATTATAGCACCATAGACTGCGCCCCTGAATATAATTGTGTCAAACACTGTAGATAGCACCACACACAGCCCCCTGTAAATAGCGCTACACAGTCCTCCCCCTCTGTAAATAGCGTGACATAGCCCTCCCCCTCTTGTATATAGTGCTACACAGCAATCCCCCTTAGATATAGTGATACACAGCGCTCCCTTCTATATAGTGCTATACAACAATCCCCCCTTGTATATTGTTCTACACAGCGTCTCCCCCCTTGGACCTGCAGCTCTTGTAATTGCTCAGTATAATGTCCCCCGTAGCTGCCCCCACAGTATATTGCCACCCATAGCTGCCCCCACAGTATAATGCCCTTCATAGCTGCCTCTACACAGTATAATGCCTCCATAGTTGCAACACAGTATAATGCCTCCATAGCTGTGACACAGTATAATGCCTCCATAGCTGCGACACAGTATAATGTCCCCATAGCTGCTACACAGTAATAATGCCCTCATAGCTGTGACACAGTATAATGCCCTCATAGCTGTGACACAGTATAATGCCCCCATAGCTGCGACACAGTATAATGCCTCCATAGCTGTGACACAGTATAATGCCCCCATAGCTGCGACACAGTACAATGCCTCCATAGCTGTGACACAGTATAATGCCCCCATAGCTGTGACACAGTATAATGCCCCATAGCTGCTACACAGTATAATTTCCCCATAGCTGCTACACAGTATAATGCCTCCATAGCTGCGACACAGTATAATGTCCCCATAGCTGCTACACAGTATAATGCCCCCATAGCTGCGACACAGTATAATGTCCCCATAGCTGCTACACAGTATAATGCCACCATAGCTGCGACACAGTATAATGCCTCCATAGCTGCAACACAGTATAATGCCTCCATAGCTGCGACACAGTATAATGCCTCCATAGCTGCAACACAGTATAATGCCTCCATAGATGCGACACAGTATAATGCCTCCATAGCTGCTACACAGTATAATTCCTCCATAGCTGCTACACAGTATAATTCCTCCATAGATGTGACACAGTATAATGTCCCCATAGCTGCGACACAGTATAATGTCCCCATAGCTGCGACACAGTATAATGTCCCCATAGCTGTGACACAGTATAATGCCCCCATAGCTGCGACACAGTATAATGCCCCCATAGCTGTGACACAGTATAATGTCCCCATAGCTGCGACACAGTATAATGCCCCATAGCTGCGACACAGTATAATGTCCCCATAGCTGCGACACAGTATAATGCCCCCATAGCTGCTACACAGTATAATGCCCCCATAGCTGCTACACAGTATAATGCCCCCATAGTTGCGACACAGTATAATGCCCCATAGCTGCGACACAGTATAATGCCCCATAGATGCGACACAGTATAATGCCCCATAGATGCGACACAGTATAATGCCCCCATAGATGTGAGTGACACAGTATAATGCCCCATAGATGTGAGTGACACAGTATAATGCCCCATAGATGTGAGTGACACAGTATAATGCCCCATAGATGTGAGTGACACAGTATAATGCCCCATAGATGTGAGTGACACAGTATAATGCCCCATATGAACGTACCTAATAAATAAATAAAAAAATAATTACTTACCTATCCCGGTTCCCACGACGGTGGGGGATGCTTCTCCTCTTCTGCACTGTGCTGTGAGTGACTCCGTGCAGACAGGCGCGATGACGTTACTACATCGCGCCTGCCTGCACCGAGCCGCTCACAGCAGAGCCTGTGCTCACAGGCTCCAGCATTCCACCCAACTGAATCTGCGTCCTGTGGACGCAGATTCAGTTGGAAGCGGGAAGCGCGGCAGCGCTGCATAGTTGCATAGTTTTTTAACATTGTGTGCGGGGGCGATGGGCCCCCTGGCAGCCTCGGGCCCCGGGCGGCCGCCCGAAACGCCCAAATAATAATCCGCCATTGAGGCCATTACTTGGCCACCGGTCGCCATGCTAGCCATCTGCAAACCTCACGATTTCATTGTGAGGTCTGCCGTTGTGCTAGTAACCTCTAATTTCAATCGATCACCGCAATTAAGGGGTTAATTGCCAAAATCAGCAGAAATAAGCCGCTGATCGGTATACAGTGGAGTGTCAACTGTCGGGGACAGCTGGCCTCACGGTTCCCTGGCACACTATCGCCGACAGTGTGCACCGGGAACCGCGCAGTAACTGTACGTCCCCGTGCGCTAAGACACTGGCCACCCGGACGTACTGTTGGGTCGTGGTGCGCCTAGGGGTTAATGATCCCTCATTATGATAATGAGGCACATGGTTTATATACTGCATGTACTGGTTGTGTCACTATGCTTGAAAAAGGTCCTATAGCAGGACGGAAACGTTGCAGCTGTTGACTGAATAAATCACATTCTATTTTGGAACCTTCGGAGTGCTGTGGGATTTCTTTCACTTATGCCTTACAATCCACGGATCTGGATTACCTGCTTGCACCATCTCCGTGTTGGAATTTGACGCAGTGTGCTGCTTATTTTTATATATATATATATATATATATATATATATATATATATATATATATATATTATACACGCACATGGCCGATTGTAGCTGTTCTGCTGTCTAAGGGAAAAATTTTAAATGGTGCCCCCCCATCCGCCAAAAAATCATAAGAAATCCAAGTAGCCAACCTCTAAAATGCCCACAAAGATGGCCCCATACAGTATAATGCCCTATAGCAACTCCATACAGTATAATGTCCCAATAGCTGCTCTTATACAGTCTAATGCCCCATAGCTGCCATACACGGTATAATGCCCCCTTGCATTATAATGCCCCAACAGCTTCCCATACAGTATAATGCCCCTCTAGCTTCATCCTTACAGTATTATGCCCCCATACAGCATAATGGCCTCATACCGTATCATGCCCCCTTAGCTGCCACCATACACTATAATGGCCCCTCAGCTGCAACATATGGTATAATGTCACTATAGCTTCCGCCATACAATATAATGCCTTCATAGCTTCCTCCATACAGTATAGTACCCCCATAGCTGCCCCCATACAGTTGAATGCCGCTTTAGTTGCCACCATACAGTATAATGCCCCCTTAGCTGCCCCTATACATTATAATGCCCCTTTAGCTACCACCATACAGTATAATGCCCCCTTAGCTGCTCCAATACAGTATAATGCTTCATATCTGCCCCATACAGTGTAATTTCACCTCAGCTGCCCCCATACAGTATAATGCCCCCTTAGCTGCCCCTAGTGCCACTGCCCACATATAAAGTGCCAGTGCCCACGTGGATAGTGCCACACCCCCTAAAAGATAGGGTCACCCCCCTGTAGATATATCACTACCCCCTGCTGTAGCCATTGGCCGGGGATTCCGCTATGGACAGTGACATCAGGGATTCCCTCTATGATCTTAATCCCCGGCCACAGCATCGGCAATGCTCTGGCATGGGATTCCACTGTACCGGGGAGTCCTTTGTACTAATGCTGAAGCAGGGATCTGATGGTTCCCTGCTTCATCATTGGGTTCAATTGTATCTGCGTCCTGCGAAAGAAAGATACAGTTGACACCAGGAGTCCAGGACATACCACCGGCTGCCCGGATTGGAGGGCCCCCCCTCGAAATCTGGGACTGTCCCGTTGAATCTGGAATGTTTGGGAGGTATGTAACAACCACTGTCTGATTGACAGCATTCCATTACTAGGCTGGGGCTTAGTATTAGTCAGTAAAAAGACACTAACCCCCATTATTACCCCAGTACGCATCGCCACCAGGGGTACCGGAAAGATCCGGGTACGATACAGTACCCGACCATCTGAAGTGATGGCCGGGCAAAGGGGCGGCTGCAGGCTGGTACTGCTAGGCTGGGAAGGGCCAAAAACTGTGACCATCGTTTCAGATGGTCAGGTACTGGATTGCGTCCTGCTGTTCATGATACCCCTTCTAGCGTTGGGTACCGGGGTAATATTGGGAGTGTAACATCCACAGCCTGTCGCACTCACTTGCCCCCCGATGGCCACGGCCGCAAACTTCCATGTCCGTGTCGGCACCTCCCTCCCAGGAGAAGCCAGCGCTCGTATCCGCCCATTTCTGCACTGGTCTTTAAGGTGCGCGCGCGTGCTCGTTCCCGGCCTTAATGGACCAGTGAGCACATATTTATTTAATTAATTATCCCCACATCACCCTGGACAATAAGTAGGGCCCTGCCCTTTCACTCCTTGCCTGAGCGTTGTTATGTTTACCCATGTTAGTCTTGCAAATGGTCCCTTAGTCATATCCTGTTCCCAGTGTTCCCGTGCCCTGCTACCTGTATCCTGTATCCCGTGCTGTGTTTGTTCCTGTGCCCTTTCCAGTGTTGGAGTCGTGTAGTACCATCTGCCACACCTGCTGTCATTCACCACGTCTGGTGACGTCTGTCACGCCTGGTATCATCCGCCACGTTTTGCGTTATCTACCGTCAAGTTCCATCTGTGCTAAACCTCTACTACTGACAGGACTGTTACAGGTACTCCCATACTAGGACTTTGCATAGACTGTATATACTATTGTTTGGAGAGCTGCTACTCCGCTACGGCCTAGTGGGTCCACATACCCATCGTGGATCGTGACAGGCTGAGTGCTAGCCTTTTTACTGACTAACGCTAAGCCCTGCCTTAGTAATGGACGTCATCAAACAGACAACTGCCATTACTAAGGCGGTAATAAAGTATTAGAAAAACACAGAGTCATAAGATTTCTTTTATTGAAATAAAAACTCCCTTACACAATCCTCGCTAACCATTTTATTTTATTAAAAAAATAAAATAAAACATAAATCATCGAAGTAGTCCAACGAATCTTCGACGTAGTCGAAACGGTCCAGTGGAACCTGTAAAACAAAAATGAGCAATATGAAAAATAAAAAATAATTATAGTCATCCACAACAGTCTTCTGTCTTCTTTTTTACCCCATTTGTGGTGATAAACTGCCGTTTGGGCCCATGGGAGGGCTTAGAAGGAAAGTAGCGCTATGTGTTTGATGGAGTCCAGATTTTGCTGGATTGGTTTTCGGGTGCCATGTCGCATATGCAGAGCCCCAGAGATATCAAAGCAATGGAAACCCACCAGAAGTGACCCCCATCTTGGAAACTAAACCCCTCAAGGAATTGATTTATCGCTGTTGTGACCATTTTGACTGCTCAGTTTTTTTACAGCACGTATTTGAAATTGGGCTGTGAAATTAAAAAAATTGAATTTTTTCCAATAAGAGGTCATTTTTGATCAAAATTTCTTATTTTGACAGGTAACAAAATACCCAATTTTGTTGCCCAATTTGTCCTGAGTGTGGCAATAGCCCATTTGTGGTGATAAACTGCCGTTTGGGCCCATGGGAGGGCTCAGAAGGAAAGGACCACCATTTGGCCTATTGTAGCTTTTCTGGTGCTAAGTCATGTATGCAGAAGCCCCTGAGGTACCAGTACAGTTGAAACCCCCGAGAAGTGACCCCATTTTAAAAACTACACCCCTTAAGACATTCATCTAGAGGTGTAGTGAGCATTTTGACACAACAGGTATTGTTGAAAAAAGGTAATGCACAGCAGATGGTGCAGTGTGATATTTGCAATTTTCTATATACAGTATCTATGCCATTTCAGTGTCCAATATATTGTGCCCAGCATGCGCCACCAGAGATATACACCCTATAAACTGTAATGTGGGTTCCCCCAGGTACAGCAATACCTTACATGTGGCTGTTATCAGCTGCCTGGGCACACAGCAGTGCTCAGAAGGGAAAGATGAGGGGGATAAGCTGTGCGGAGTGCGTCAGGGTAGATGAAAAATCTAAGGGATGTATGATAAATTTTAAAACACTTTCATACAGAGCCCTGGTTTTTCGGGGCACGTGTCACATTGAGATATTGTGTCCTCCCTTATCCCTCTCTTATAGCAGACTTTGGACCTCTTTTGACTTTTTCCCTTCTTGCCAGTTTGGGGAACTTCTCCTGGAATGTGCTGCCCTGGTACGATGCGTGTGGCCTCGCTTCCAGAAGTACTGGGTGCCCCCCCCCTTCCTGGTCCCTAAAGATTAGGTTCTTGATAATGATGTGCATGGCCAGATTCTTATACCACACCACATGGCGCTGTGGGGCTTCAGGAATTGATCTGACAAGTCCACCCCTCCCATGTACCTATTGTAGTCCAGGATGCAGTCTGGTTTGGGGGTCTCTGTACTGGTACCTCGTACTGGTACATGGGTGCTGGTGTGGCCATTTATTGTTATCAATACAAGGACATCTCTCTTGTCCTTGTACTTGACACACAATATGTTGCTGCTAGATTGTGCCCTGCTCTCACCCCTTCCTCTTTGCCCAAGCAGTGTCTTAGGGAGGCCTCTCAGATTTCTTCTAGCCGTGCCGCATGCCGCAGGACTTCTAGATGCGAGGCACTTAAAGAGCGGGACGCTGGTATAAGAATTATCCAGGTAGAGGTGGTAACCCTGGTTCAGCAGTGGGTGCACCAAATCCCACACAATTTTTGCATTAACTCCCAGTAAAGGGGGGGGGGGTATTCTGTGGGCTGAGTACTGGTGTCCTTCCCTTCATATATCCTAAATTTGTAGGTATACCCTGATGCAATCTCACACAGCTTATACATCTTCACGCCATACCTTGCCCTCTAGCTCGGCAGGTACTGGCAGAATTGAAGCCTCCCTTTAAAATGTACCAAGGACTCATCAATAGAAATACACTTCTCGGGGGTTTATGCTTGGGCAAACCGGGCACTGAAACGGTCTAATAGGGGTCTCCGTTTATACAAACGGTCAAAACTGGGGCCATCTCGGGGTGGGCACTGCTCATTATCAGTATAATGTAAGAAGCCAAGTATTGCCTCATTTATTTTTTTTAGGTTCCATTTCAGTTCTGAAGTTGCTTTGAGGGGCCTATATATTAGACACCCCCATCAAACACCCCATTTTAGAAACTAGACCCCTCATTGAACGCGGCTTTTAAGGGGTTAATCAGCGGGGACACAGCGATCAGTCCCCGCTATAGGATATGCAGCAACTGCTGTACAAGACAGCAGCTGATACAGCTCCTGCATGTGTCGGAAAGACGGCAGAAATGGCCGTTAATCCCGCAACGTAATATTCCGTCGCTGAGGGCGAACGGGGTGGTCAGCACGACGGAATATTACGTCGCTGAGCGTTAAGGGGTTAAAACATGAGGTTCTTATAAACATTTTTATCACATTGTATAAGTCCAGTAGCCACTTCTCGGAGGCCTCTTTTAATTGAGTCCCTACTCTATTAGGTGCAGCACTGCATGGCGTTCGCAGTCTAGAAGGAGATTACATTAGGGTTTCCACCTTTTTGCCCTCAGTTTGTCCACATGGAAAGGTGACATTTTTTATCTATTCACATGGTTGTGGTGTTGTGTGGTGGTCTATGTTGCTGTGGTATTGTGCATGTGGGGGAATGTGACATAGAGCCAAGATGGCCTCGCCTTTCAGCAGGGGTAATGTTGAGCTTTTGGGTTGCCCCCCTGCAGGTGCCTTGTTGCGGCGAAGGCGGCCGCCATGCAGTACTGCACCTAATAGAGTAGGGACTCAATTAAAATAGGTCGCCGTGAAGTGTTAAGTGGACTAATACATTCTGATAATTATTTTTCTAAGAACCTCCTGTTCATGTTTGTGCAGCAATAGATGAAGGTATAAAAGTGGATGTGCGCTCCATGTCTTGTTCTCACATGTTGGTAGATAAGTCATGTAATGTGTTTATAAAGATCCATCAGTAATCCGCTTCATGTAGACGACCTTTCTTATTTTTAGTTGGTATATTACTCTTACTATTACTTTATAAGAAATGACTCGATACTTTACAGCTTTATGATATTTTATTGAGCTGATAATAAGAAAATAATGTTCGACCTTTCTGTGGACACCGGTGGAAGTGTCCTCCATGATTTTATAGGATGAAGTGGACTTCTTATATGGTCAGTGGTAGGCTTGGTGTTCACTGAGGTGAAGAGTTCTAATGGATGACCCTTCCAAGAAGAGATGGACCTGGCTGTGTGCCATCAAGAGGTCACGACCCTCCGGCTGTGTGCCATCAGGAGGTCGTCACCATCAGGCATTGTGCCATATCCAGATGTAAACTTCAGACTGGTGGCCATCACCTCAGTTCTTCACCACTGACAGCAGATGGTAGAGAATAGACAAACCCAACAGTGTGGTCATAAGGTGGCAAGAAGGTGAGATGCTGATGACTTCAGGAGGCGTTACTCAACCTGTAATCTGGATGAAATAGTGATGGTTCAGGAACAGGTGAGCACTTGTGATGACTGAGGCATTTTTGCTCACCTCAGTCTTCTTCGCCTCTTAAGCATCCCCAGAAAGATCTTCTTCTCGCTCTTGTGCGTCTGGGTTCGGATGTACTGGGTTCTGGTGTTCTGGGTTCCGGTGTTCTTGGTTGTTGACGTTGATAGACCAAAATCCTCTCCTCATGACTATTAGAAGAAGGAGCTTTGCGTCCTATGTTGTCAGGAGGTATTGACTGGGCCCAGACGATGTTACTGAATGCCACATTATACTTGCGTTTTGGTGACTCTTTCACATCGTGTAGAGCAGAAGCAATAGGTTCACTTGGAACATTCTGTGATACAGATTTATGATGTATTTCTGATGTTCTTGGTTCTGGTGTTCTGGGCTCTGGTGTTCTGGATGGTTGACGTTGATAAACCAGAATCCTCTCCTTATGACTATTAGTAGAAGGAGCTTTGAGTCCTGTGTTGTCAGAAGGTATTGACCGGGCCCAGACGATGTTACTGAATGCCACATTATACTTGGGTTTTGGTGTCTTTTTCACATCCTGTGGAGCAGAAGCCGTGGATGGTCCAGGACGTTCCTTGTTAGACAGGACTGGTGTACTCCTGGATTCTTGTACCCGAAATTCAGGGGTATAAATCGTCTCCTTACAAGCTTCTTGGTCTTTCAGAACATTTTCTTTTTCAGGAATATGACTTTGTTTGGTTGTGTCCTCGGCTTCAGCTGTACTTGTCAGAGGTGATTCTGTGTTTGGTTCTTCATCAGAATCAGAGGGCTCCTCCTCCTCCTCCTCCTCCTTCTCCCTCTCACTCAGGACAGGCACTATAGCCAAGGACAGTATAAGGACGAATGGTGACATCATGATGACACAGGCCACGCCATTGATGAGCCGAGCATGAAGTTTGATCTCACATTCAGAGGGGTCTTTTTTGGGAACCACAGGTGGTGGGTTGTCCTGCAATGGAAAGAGGAATAATAAAATCTTGTATATATTAGGTTACCGCGCCATTTGTGTTCTTGCTGCGCCATTTTATCATCTCCTTTTCTTGTGTTGAATCTGCACATTTTTACCTACCCCAAAGACCATTGCATTTTTCCAGTTGTAGAACCTCTGTAATATAATCGGCATCTCACGGGGGGCAATAAATTCATTTGGAACATTCTGTAAAACAGATTTATGATATATTTATGACATGTGACATGACTGTCGCCATCACTATCTTAACCCCTTAAAAACACAGCCTATTTCGGACCAAAGGAGGCAGCAATATTTTTGTTTTGTTTTTCCTTCTTCGTATTCTGAAAGTCATAATCTTTATTTGGTTTTCAGTCTATGGAGTCATATGAGGGCTTATTTTTTTTTTAGATAAAGACGTACATTTTAATGGCAACATTTTGGGGTACATATAATGTATTGTATTCGTTTTATTAACTTTCTTTTGGTGGGAGAGAGGAAAAAATCAGCAATTCTACCATTGTTTTTTGGATTTTGTTTTTACAGAGTTCAACGTGCGCTATAATTGACATAATAAATTTATTCTAAGCGATACCAAATGTATATATTTTTTCATGATTTTCCACTTTTGCTCAATAAGAATCCTTTTTTTTTTAGAAAATATTTTATTGTGTTGCTGCATTTAAAGACCCCTATCATTTTTATTTTTTTTTCCAAAGGAGCTCTATGTTGTCTTATGTTTTGCAGGACGAGTTGTAGTTTTTATTGGTACCATTTTGGGGTACATACTATATTCTTTTCACTTGTATTTCAGTTTCATTCAGAGGCGGGATGATCAAAAAACAGCAATTTTGCTGTTGATTTTTAGTATATTACGAAGGCAGTGATACCAAATATGTATAGGTTTTTTTTACATTTTTTGCAGCTTTTCTAAAATAAATGGCTTTGTACAGGGAAAAAACAGCGACTTTCAGGTATTTTTAAATATTTTTACAAAATGTTTTTAACTTTTATTGTTCGTCCCACATGGGACTTGAACATCTGACTTTCTGATTACTTATATAATACATTATGTAACACTTCTGTATTGCAATGCATTATATGTGTCAGTGTAAAACTGGCAGGCAGCTTATTAGGCTTCCGTTTATGCCAGACCTGCCATAGCAACCCACCGGCACACCGCGATCCGTTTTCATGAGCCCGGTGGAGTGACAGAGGGAGGCCACTAAGGGGTTAAAAGTTCAGGATCAGAGTTTTCTCCATTCCCGGCGGTTAGAGTCTCTGCTATCACAGCATTGTAATACTACAGCAGCTCGCGTTAACTTACTGCAAGCCATGACGTATTATTACAGAGTAGGGTGGAAGGGGTTAAAATCGGGATGGTCACCATAGTAACACAGCAGAAATACCCGTTCTACCCACAACTTATACAGGGACTTTACCCTATAGGGTCCCTGAATAATAAGCCCCAACAATAGAGAAGCTGCTTACCCCAATGCACCACTCTCGTGTCCTTGTATGTCCAGGAGGAACGTACGGGTCCCCAACTGGGTCAGATAGAAATCCCTACAACACAAGTGATAGATGTAATGTAGACTCTATTCTATCCCGTGCAGGTAATGGGATTATTACATCTATATTCCTGTACAGCTGATTATTAGGATCTCCTCATCTACTTTATGTCTATTGTTTCTATGAAGAGCCGACATTTCCTGATAATAAATATTATACTGGTGATACAACCAGATACAAGCAAGTAACTCACCCCAAAGAGCTGGAATACGACCCGTATATGTGGAACCACGTCCTCAGACTGGAAATCCTGAAAGACAAGAAGTGGCTGTAATACCCCGGATATGAGGGGTTTGGTTGGACACCCAGTTTTTTCAGATTGTTGGTCCCACAAAGACAAGGTTTTGGCGGGAGCCCCCACTACTAGTGACCTAAATAATGAACTGCCCCCGAAATCACCGGACGACCACTGTTCTCAATGCCGGCCTGTTGTCCTCCAGAGCTGAGAGACATATTATATGAGATTCTCAGCAGCAGCTAGTAGAGGGGGGTCCTGAGTGGGGGTGACCCCTCTATCAGCAAAATGGAGTAAAGGACACCAGGCAACCCCTCTAATAGGACGTTTTGTCAGAAATCAGTAGAAAGTTGTTGCGTTACCTCAAAGTTCCATGTTTTCTGGGGCTCGGAGGGACCATCATAGAATGGAAGATATTTAATCCAGAAGAAATGGTCCTGTAAGAGACAATATGATCATTATAGTCCTATATCTCCTGCATAGAAGAGCGCAGTATATTTATATATATGGTGAAGAATGTTCTAGAGGCCCAGAATGTAGCCAATCACAGTGCAGAAGCCAGTGACATCACACAACGTCTATTCCCATTCCCCCCAAGTTCTACAAGGAACGTCTGCGTCCCCGTCATCCATGAAAAGAATATTCCATATATAATATCAGAAGAAGTTGTGGATTTACCTCCAGCGTCCATGGAATCAGGTTGTTGGTTGGACTTTCATATGATGGAAGGTGATGAGTCCAGTATGAAAAGTCCTGCAAGAGACAAAATCATCATTATAGTCACCTCCATCCCATACAGAGCAGTGTATATGTATATATGTGCCCCCTATAGATATATATAGTGTACAGACCCCAAACTTATATCCGCTCTGACCATTCACATCCTCTGTATATTCTCCTGTCATATCTCCCCCTTTATAGCAGATAATTTCTCCCCCCCCAATCACCTGACCCTGCCGCAGCCGATTCCAAGTGACAGCCATATTGAATAAGGGAAACATACTCACCGGCAGTGTACCGCAATGTACGGGGTAGATCAAGTTCAAAGACAGAAAAAATAGGATAATCCTCATTTTCTCCAATACTTCAAAGGGTCTCTCAGCACCAAGATGCCAATGAGATAGAAGCTGCAGGTGGGCGGAGCCACCTTATATACCCCCAGCTGTGACATCACAATGTCTTCTGTGACATCACAATTCTCTTTGTGACATCACAATTCTCTTTGTGACATCATCACCGACCACACAATACCGCATGACATGATCACACACCACTAGACATCATGTGACTCTGAGACTATGGGCCTCATGTATCATAACCGTCTAATAGAAAAAATGTCCTTGTTGTCCATAGCAACCAATCACAGAGCAGCTTTCATTGTAGCACAACAGTTAGGAGATAAGAGCTGCACTGTGATTGGTTGCTATGGGTAACTAGGACAGTTTTCCTCTTATACAGTGTGGATACATGAGGCCGCCATCTTTGAATGATCTTCCTGAACCATTAAAAATGAGAATTATCGTCTTCAGTATGGAGGTACACTATGGAGGGGTCACATAGAAACATCAACATGGCCCTTCTCCTTGTGTGGACCCTAAAAAATCAACAACTCATCTACTCTCCAATATATATCTATCATCCTACTACATCTCATTATCCCCTACACAACCTTACATTCATCCAGAGACCTCGATACCTAACAAGTGTGGCCCCCCCTGTGGAGCTGCAGATGTGGGGACGGAGGCAGGAGAGGGGCCCAGCGTCTAGATACCCCTCCCCCAGACACTGACTTTGGACTCAGGAATTGTCCCTTGGGTAATGGCTCCGCTCTGGACCTTACTGCACTGACGTGGCCCAATACTGAGTTACAGACTATGGACTTGTCACTATAAGAGGGGGTCACATTTACCCCATTTACTTATTGTTGGGCTTTAAAGGGACAGTAGCAAGGACCCATAATTAAGTCCAGGACATTATCATTATTGTTACCCCCTCCTCCATCACCTCACCCTGTCGCAGCTGATTCTAGGCACCCGCCATATGTAATAATAGAGATGTACTCACCGGCAGCGTACCGCAATGTACGGGGTAGATCAAGTTCAAAAACAGGAGTAATAGGATAATCCTCATTGTCTCCAAAACGTCAAGGGGTCTCTCAGCACCAAGATGCCAAAGAGATACAAGCTGCAGGTGCACGGAACCCCATTATATACCCCCCATTGTGACATCACAATAGCCTCTGTGACATCATCACCCACCACACAACACCACGTGACATCATCACCCACCACACAATACCACATGACGTCATCACCCACCACACAATACCGCATGACATCATCACCCACCACACAATACCACGACATCATCACCCACCACACTACCCTCTGTGACGTCACCCACCAAACAATAACACGTGACATTATCACCCATCACACTACCCTGTGTGACATCATCACCCACCACACAATATCACATATGACTAAATTAATGAAAGCAAGAAAAGATAGCAGGATCAAAATAGCGCACACCCAATACAAATAGTTTGAAAAAAGAAAAAACTTTTATTGATCCAAAACATATATATATGACACACAAATAAAAACATTTAAAAACATGTATGAACAGAAGCCCATGTGTAGATAAACAGGGCAAAACTACAGTCACTATACTTGTCTCAATAGGACAATAATATACCAATAGATGGATAGTACTGGGTAAATATAAAGCCTCTACTCAACAACATACAATAATCCCAAGAACCAGAAACCTGGGATTACCTGGTGCTCCGCATGCCAAGAATTGCAGCTACACAAGGGATAAAGCTGGAGAATGAATTACAAGCAGGCACCAGAAAACAGATAGAAAACAGAAAGAGTAGACGCCAAATATTTGAAGCACCCCGAATATCAGGTACGCATAACCCAGGAGTGCTGAAGTAAGGGAACTACCGCACGTGTATCGCTGCTTTACATTGCAGCTTCCTCAGGGGAAATAGAATGCCACACACAATACCACATGACATCATCAGCCACCACACTACCCTCTGTGACATCACGCACCACATGACACCACGTGACATCATCACTCAGCACAAGACATCATGTGACCAGCACAATTTCCAGATTTAGTCATTTCTATAGTAAAATCTTGAGTTTCTTGTACTGTCCCTGGACATTGGGGAGTGCTGGTGACGTGTGTGACAGTGCCATAGTGAGACTTCTCTTCTCCTGTATACCAGGATATATGATAAGGCCTCATGCACACGCTGCGGAAGATACGCACTAAAACCGCAGCAATACTCAGGAAACGTGAGGTAAAAACTGTACCCAATCATGCGTTTTTCTATACGTTTCTTTACGTTTTGATGCTATTTTCGCCGCGTTTTCATGCTGCGGGTTTTGGCGTGATTTTCCACAGCACTAGACAGATATAATTTGCAAGGGGAAACACAAAATAAATTGACATGCTGCGGATTCTAAAAATCACATTGCTGGTCAATTTCCGTCCCGAAAAATACTGCAGCGAGTACATGAGATTTCCTGGAATCTCATTGACTATGCTGGTACTGGATTACGCCTTCCGCGCGGCATAGCCACACGTATACGCATCGTGTACATTGAGCCTTACGCTGCCGTTACAGGGTGTATACATGTAGTATATGTCTCGGGACGCTATGTTGGTTGGGGGGTGCCAGTCTCTGGCTATTAGTCAGAAGTTTAGCAGTGTGGCTGGCGCCATATTCCTGCAGTGTCGGGTGAGGGGCAGAATGTAGCGGGTGCTGCTCCCATGGAGGGGAGGGACTTCAGTTACTATGGTAACATCAGTAATAAATATGGAGGAGCAGCGTTGACTTTTCAGGACTAATAAATAATCGTATTAATTGTGTAACGTTCCCGCACCCCCGCTCGCCGTTCTCTATATGTGGACGTTACGTTATCAGGTGTAAACAGAGAAGAGGAATGACGCCATAATGCCGTTTTTCTATGTCATGTGACCAGTCCTTATAATATAATATCTGTACAGTTAATGTTCATTATATTATTTTCTATCCATAGCTGGAGCTCTGTTATTACTGATGCAGCGTGTGAGGAGATAAGATATTTTATAATAAACAATTCTCTCCTCACGACTCGTATCTGACTCGTATGTCGGAAAAGTAGAATAGGCCTGAACACCAAATATTTCACTGTATTTACACCGGACAACTGACATATATACATTACTAAATCTCCCCCGTACAGCTCCAAACATGATAAATCACTGGCTGCCTGCACCACCACTAGGGGGAGCTGCTTCAAATGGATTTATACAGATAGCGCTGAACTCAATGGAAGCTGTAAACATCTCTATGTAGTGAGCTCCCCCTAGTGGTGGCTGCAGGAAATACTTTGGCTCTTTGTCGGGAAACAGGAGGATCAGTGCCGGCCCCCCCTCACCTCGGGCCCCGTAGCAGTGACGTGGTCTGCCTCTATGGTGTGTACAGCACTGAGTATATGTAGCTATTATGTATATGTACAGTATATAGTAGTAATAGTTACATATCCTATATATATGGGTTTGCATCAACAAAATCCCAATTCCAATACAGGTGATTTTTTTAGGCCATCCAGTGGCGGATTATCATTAGGGCGTTTCGGGCGGTCGCCCGGGGCCCAAGACTGCCAGGGGGCCCAAGGAGCCTATGACCGCCCGAACCCCCTCATGCCCAGTGGCGTCGCTAGCACCGGAGGGAGCCCCGGTGCCAGGACCGCACCTGTCAGGCGAGGGGAGCTTTGCTTCTACTTAGCAGCCGTGGTCTGTGCTGCTTTAGAAGCTCCCCCTCCAGCCCCCCTTCCCTGCTCTAAACATCTCTGCTGCTAGCTGTCGGGACATGGGGGAGGGGAGACTGTCGGCGGGCTCTGTGCTGTGAGCAGGAGAAGAGCTGCAGTGAAGACATAAAAGGTAAGTGCATGTGTGTTTAATATCCATATTCATGTGTGTTTAATGTCCATATTCATGTATGTTTAATGTCCATATTCATGTATGTTTAATGTCCATATTCATGTATGTTTAATGTCCATATTCATGTATGTTTAATGTCCATATTCATGTGTTTACAAGGTGTACTTTGTGTATAATGTGCATACTCGTGTATAATGTGCCTACTTAGTGTATAATGTGCATACTCGTGTGTACTTTGTGTACTATGCATACTTTGTGTATAATGTGCCTACTTTGTGTACTTTGTGCATAATGTGTGTACTTTGTGTACTGTGCGTACTTTGTGCATAATGTGCGTACTTTGTACTGTGCGTACTTTGTGCATAATGTGCGTACTTTGTGCGTACTTTGTGCATAATGTGCGTACTTTGTGCGTACTTTGTGCATAATGTGCGTACTTTGTGCATAATGTGCGTACTTTGTGCATAATGTGGTACTTTGTGTACTGTGCATACTTTGTGCATAATGTGCCTACTTTGTGCATAATGTGCGTACTTTGTGCATAATGTGCGTACTTTGTGCATAATGTGCCTACTTTGTGCACAATGTGCCTACTTTGTGCATAATGTGCGTACTTTGTGTACTTTGTGCATAATGTGGGTACTTTGTGCATAATGTGCGTACTTTGTGTACTTTGTGCATAATGTGTGTACTTTGTGCATAATGTGCGTACTTTGTGCATAATGTGGTACTTTGTGTACTGTGCATACTTTGTGCATAATGTGCGTACTTTGTGTACTTTGTGCATAATGTGCGTACTTTGTGCATAATGTGCCTACTTTGTGCATAATGTGCGTACTTTGTGTACTTTGTGCATAATGTGCGTACTTTGTGCATAATGTGCCTACTTTGTGTACTTTGTGCATAATGTGGTACTTTGTGTACTTTGTGCATAATGTGCGTACTTTGTGCATAATGTGCCTACTTTGTGTACTTTGTGCATAATGTGCGTACTTTGTGCATAATGTGCATAATGTGCGTACTTTGTGCATAATGTGCGTACTTTGTGCATAATTTGCGTACTTTGTGCATAATGTGGTACTTTGTGTACTGTGCGTACTTTGTGCATAATGTGCCTACTTTGTGTACTTTGTGCATAATGTGCGTACTTTGTGCATAATGTGCGTACTTTGTGCATAATGTGCGTACTTTGTGCATAATTTGCGTACTTTGTGCATAATGTGGTACTTTGTGTACTGTGCGTACTTTGTGCATAATGTGCCTACTTTGTGTACTTTGTGCATAATGTGGTACTTTGTGTACTGTGCATACTTTGTGCATAATGTGCATACTTTGTGCATAATGTGCGTACTTTGTGCATAATGTGCGTACTTTGTGCATAATGTGCATAATGTGCGTACTTTGTGCATAATGTGCGTACTTTGTGCATAATTTGCGTACTTTGTGCATAATGTGGTACTTTGTGTACTGTGCGTACTTTGTGCATAATGTGCCTACTTTGTGTACTTTGTGCATAATGTGCGTACTTTGTGCATAATGTGCGTACTTTGTGCATAATGTGCGTACTTTGTGCATAATTTGCGTACTTTGTGCATAATGTGGTACTTTGTGTACTGTGCGTACTTTGTGCATAATGTGCCTACTTTGTGTACTTTGTGCATAATGTGGTACTTTGTGTACTGTGCATACTTTGTGCATAATGTGCATACTTTGTGCATAATGTGCGTACTTTGTGCATAATGTGCGTACTTTGTGCATAATGTGCATAATGTGCGTACTTTGTGCATAATGTGCGTACTTTGTGCATAATTTGCGTACTTTGTGCATAATGTGGTACTTTGTGTACTGTGCGTACTTTGTGCATAATGTGCCTACTTTGTGTACTTTGTGCATAATGTGGTACTTTGTGTACTGTGCGTACTTTGTGCATAATGTGCATAATGTGCGTACTTTGTGCATAATGTGCCTACTTTGTGTACTGTGTGTACTTTGTGCATAATGTGCGTACTTTGTGCATAATGTGCGTACTTTGTGCATAATGTGCGTACTGTGTGTACTTTGTGCATAATGTGCCTACTTTGTGTACTAGTGTTTAGGTAGTGTTAGCAATAGTTACGGCGCGGCAGGGTGGTGGTGGAGAAGGGGGGCCCAAGTTTGGGTAACAGCCCAGGGCCCATGGTCTTCTTAATCCGCCACTGAGGCCATCCAACATACAGGACCCAGAAGGAGTACTAGGAGGGCAGGTCGCAGGAGGAATAGAACAAAGAAAATCACACCAACAGAGGACTATCATCCACTGTTTTGACACCCATACAATCATTGGTCTTGTTCAAAGGATTGTCTTTCTGTTTGGTTTGGAGTTGGATTTGTGTCATTTCATTAGGAGTTTAAAATTAAAAGTGTGGTTTAACGTACGTGGAGTAGACATACCTCCCAACTTTTGAATTCGGAAAAGAGGGACATTTTAAGCCACGCTTCCTAACCACGCCCAATATCCCACATAAACACATCAAATCACGGTCAGATCCTTCTTCAAATAACAAGCACACTGTCATGGACACAGGGTATGTGGACCCACTAGGCCGCTCCGCCGTAGCGGGGAGGCAGCTGACCAGGTCACAGTCTATGCGAAAGTCAATGGCAGACAGTAATGCTTGGGTACCTGAAATAGTCCGGACGGCGGCTGTGGCTACAGCACGGACAGAGGCTGGTGCGGCAGGTGGCGCCAGACGTGGCGGGCAGTATGCGATGAAGCAGAAGACACTGGACGTGGCAGATGACACTGGACGGGGCAGAAGACACTGGACGTGGCAGGAGACACTGGACGTGGCAGAAGACACTGGACGTGGCAGAAGACACTGGACATGGCAAACAACACTGGATGTGGCAGAAGACACTGGACGTGGCAGAAGACACGACTCCAACGCTGGTAGGCACAGGAACTGGAACAATACGGAATACAGGAACGGGTAACAGGGCATGGGTAACAGCTGGAACGGGAAACACTAAGGGACCATTTGCGAGATAGACTGGGATAGACTAACAACGCTCAGGCAAGGATTAGAAGGCCTGGGCCTTCTTATAGACCAGGAAATCATGGCAGTTGATGATGATGACTACTTCCTATTTGCGCGCTGGCCCTTTAAGGCTGGGCGCGAGCAAGTGCGCGCACCCTACGGGACTCAGCCGAACGGAGCGGAAGTGAGCGCTGGCGTCTCCTAGGAGGGAGATGGGGACCAGCGCTCATGGATCCATGGCCGCGGGCGTCGGGAGGTGAGTAAACCCGACGGCCTGCGGCCATGGACGCTACAGTATCCCCCCTCTTATGCCCCCTCTTCTTGGGGCCAGAGCGAGAGAGGAATTTTTTAATAAGAGCAGGAGCGCTGAGGTTCTCTTCTGGCTCCCAGGACCTCTCCTCAGGACAAAACCCTCTCCAGTCCACCAGATAGAAAATCCTTCCTCCTACCCTTTTGCAGTCCAGGATCTCTTTTACCTCGAATACATCAGAAGGACCGCTGGGGGCAACTGTGGAACTAGAAGTCTTGCTGTAGCGGTTCAGGACCACTGGTTTCAGGAGGGACACATGGAAGGAGTTAGGGATTCTGAGGGTAGGAGGCAGCCGCAGTTTATAGGAGACAGGGTTGATCTTTTGCAGAATATCGAAAGGACCAGGGAACCTGGGGGCGAACTTGTATGAGGGTAACTTCAAGCGAATGTTCCGAGAGGACAGACAGACTTTAGTCCCCGGAAGATACTGAGGCGGCTCTCTTCTCTTAGTATCTGCCTTTCGCTTCATGGGATCTACTGCCAGCAAAATAGAGGACCGGGTCTGTTGCCAGATTTGCAGGAAGTCCCCATATGCAGAGTCAGCAGCGGGTACCTGAGATGAAGTCGACACAGGAAGAGGGACTCTGGGATGTTGACTGTACACGATGTGAAACGGAGTGGAAGTGGTGGACTCACTTGTGTGGTTGTTGTATGAAAACTCGGCCCATGGAAGAAGCTGTACCCAGTTATCGTGCTGTGAAGAGATGAAGTGGCGGAGATAATCTTCCATGATCTGGATAATCCTCTCAACTTGCCCATTGGATTGGGGTGATAGGCAGAGGAAAAGTCCAAACTCACATCCAGGAGTTTACAGAGGGTTCTCCAGAACTTAGAGGTAAACTGAACCCCCCGGTCGGGCACAATGTGAAGAGGCAAGCCATGCAAGCGAAAGATGTGCTGAATGAAGAGACTCGCCAGTCGTGGAGCAGAGGTAGGCCGGTCAGCGGGATAAAATGTGCCATCTTAGAAAACCGGTCCACCACCACCCAGATGGTGTTGCATCCTGCTGAGGGAGGAAGGTCTGTGACGAAGTCCATTGCGATGTGCTGCCAGGGGGCACTGGGTACAGGCAGAGGTTGAAGCAGGCCGGCAGGCTTGAAGTCAGTCACTTTGTTAGAGGCACACACAGAGCAAGCAGAGACAAAGTCCAGAACATCTTTAGGTAGCGTGGGCCACCAGAAGTGACGGGCAATAAGGTCTTGGGTTTTACGGACACCAGCGTGCCCAGCTAGTTTAGAACTGTGTCCCCAGAGGATAATTATTTTTCTGTCAGCCAATCGAACAAAAGTCCTCCCCGGAGGGATATTTCTAAGCTGCAGAGGATTAGCGGTGACAACGCAGGATGGGTCTATGATGGTCTGAAGGGACTCCACCGTGTCTTCCGTCTCAAATGATCTGGACAGGGCATCGGCCCTCACATTCTTGTCAGCGGGACGGTAGTGGAGCAGAAATTAGAAACGGGTGAAGAACAGCGACCACCTGGCTTGACGGGGATTTAGTCTTTGAGCGGACTGAAGGTAGGTGAGGTTCTTGTGGTCGGTGAAGATCAGGATGGGGTGAGCAGCGCCCTCCAGAAGATGTCTCCACTCCTCCAGGGCCAATTTGATAGACAGGAGTAATTGCGCTCGGCAGAAGAAAACAGTCTTGAGTAGTAGCCACATACCACTGCCTTTCCTTTGGAGCTCCTCTGGAACAGAAGTGCACCTGCACTAACAGAGCAGGCGTCCACTTCTAGTGAGAACTGCCGAAACACGTCAGGGTTATGGAGGATTGAAGCTGAAGTGAAGGCTTTCTTGAAGTGAAGGCTTTGCCTCTGGAGTCCACACCTTGGCGTTCACACCCTTATTGGTAAGGGTAGAGATGGGAGCCGTCAGAGAAGAAAAGTTCGGAATAAACTGCCGGTAGAAATTGGCGAATCCCAGGAACCGTTGTATGGCCCTTAGGCCTTGAGGACGTGGCCATTCCAGGACAGACTTTAGTTTCTCAGGGTCCATCTTAAGGCCTTGATCCGAGATGATGTAGCCCAGGAAGGGCAAAGACTTCTTTTCAAAGGTGCACTTTTCCAACTTGGCATACAAGCGATTCTCTCTTAGTCGCAGAAGAACTTGATGAACATGCCTCCGATGGGTCATCAGATCTGGGGAGAAAATTAAAATATCATCGAGATAAACTACAACACACATATAGAGGAGATCTCGGAAGATATCATTAACGAACTCCTGAAATACTGCGGGAGCGTTACGCAGTCCGAAGGGCATCACTAGGTATTCGTAGTGCCCATTGCGCGGGTGTTAAATGTCGTCTTCCATTTGTAAATTTTATCTACAACTAAGGGGCACGGCAATGGGGTCCAATATGCCCCTACGTATGCCAACATTTTTGTGGGCATGATGGAGGAGATGTTGATCTATGTATCCCACCACTTCACATATGTTCTGAGGTGGTGGCGATACATAGACGACATCTTCCTCATCTGGACTGACACGACAGAATCCTTTTTGGAATTCCACACCTTTTTTAATCAAATCGATCCAGACATTCAATTTACTTATACTTATTCGACTGAGATGATCCAATTCTTGGATGTCTCAATAAGCATTAAAAATGATGTCTTATACACTAGTCTATATACTAAGCAAACTGACCGTAACACATCATTGAAATTTGAAAGCTGTCATCCGAAAAAGATGATACACTCTCTTCTATACAGTCAAATGCTCAGGGCTATACGTATTGCGGATGATGATTCAGAATTGAATCAGACTCTTGATCAGATGATCCTAAACGTTAAACATAGAGGATATCCAAGACGACTGTTGAATACCTTTAAGGACCAGGTCAAGAACACTCCTAGAAATAATCTATTGGTTAATCCTAAACAGCGTATATCTCCTTCCCGTGTTCCGTTTGTGTCCACCTATCACGATCTTAGTGGAGAAGTGGCAAAGATTTTTAATAGACATTGGGGCATTATTAAGAACAGTTATAAACACATTGAATCGTTTAATAACGCACCCCTCATGTCATATAGACGTCGACAAAATTTACGTGACAAATTAGTCAATAGTCTGACACATCGAAAAACAGGACAACAGACACTCCTTAGACCGAAAAAAATGGGTAACTTTCCCTGTCTCTGTTGCATTAATTGTCGTCTTATGCATAGGGGGAATGTCTTTATTCATCCGCAAACACAAAGAGAGCACAGGATTAAACAATTTCTTACATGCGATTCGGATTGGGTTATTTACGTTCTCTGGTGCCCGTGTTCACTTCTATATGTCGGTGAAACCTCTTGTGATTTCAAGACACGTCTGAATAATCACAGATATTCCATACGTAAGAAGAAAAGTGATTTACCGGTAGCGAAACATTTCTCGGAACTTGGACACTCAGAAAAAGATCTTAGATTTATGATTTTGGAACAGGTTCCTGGCCCTTATAAGGGGGGTCATAGATCAGCATTATTACACAAGTGTGAATTGAAATGGATCTTTTTACTAGAATCATTGAAACCAAAGGGCCTCAATGTTGAGTTCAATGTTATGAGACTCATTACCTAATATGTCGCGTTACCGTTTTTTTCCCCTCCCTGTCCTTGCGGTGTCTTTCTCAGTGAAGGTATATTTATACACACATGCCATACATGATTTGTATATTTGTACATTGTTTTTAATTTTTCCTTTTTTCTCTTTCCAGAGGATTATAGAATTTCAGGACCACTCACCATGACTGGAGCGCTGTCTTCATATATGATGTATGATATCTTACACAAGTCTGTCTGTTAACATTAATATGTACTAGTTTAGTATTATTATTTCTTCTTTTTTAATCCTTTGAATTCATGAGAGACGTGTGTACATTTAAATTTAGGGGCTATTGAATATATATTAACCCCTAAAAATCTTCTTCTTGCTGTCATCAAATGAGTAATAGGTTTTCTAGCGGCTGTCCCTGTTCATGAATTTGGAACGGGATTACACACGGACCATTTTTCGATCTAACGATACCCATTTCTATTGGTTCGGTTGGCTCGAGTAGTCATTTGTAAAAGAGCAGATAATATGTAACACAATTAAAAATTAACGTCAATTTCTGAATTTATTTGTCTGATTACCTTCACAATAAACATATATTTTGATTTCTTTTTGACACTGTCTATTGTACATATGTCTCTCATATCCATGACTGGATTGCTAGCCATTATTTCCCTGGACTATTGTCCTGTTTGATGTCGGCGTACAGACTTATTATAATCCATAAATTGCAACCTACGTTGTTGGCCCTCCTTATGCAGTTACACTGTATCTTATTCACGGAGGTTCGTATCCGGACCCCCAGCGCATGCGCAACAAATAAAGCATTGTGTGGTTGCTATGCAACCGGACGCGTCTGTGATGACGACACGAGCATGCCCAGTTCTGTTTGGAGGACGCCAGACATCCTGACCACACGTGGAAATCAGCACGAACAAGGATTAAACTGTTTACTTCACATATCAAGTCAGCGATTGGTGAGTGGCCTGAAGACCTTGCCCCCTACACATATGATTGCATTTTTGATTAAGGGATAATCAAGCTATATTATGCGGTTTTAAATGTATGTCTATTTTTACACTGGATTTTATCACTGTACACTCAGTCCCTGCCTACTTGCAACTACCCGTCATAGGCAACGGGGTACAACTGGGAGACGGTCCCTACGCTCAGTAAGTGTACGACATACAAACAGACAAGGGTACACAGAAGCTAGGGAAATGGGGCAGCCTCCCACGGAGACACCGTGAGCAACGAGAGTAGTGAACGAGCCGAGTCAAACCAGGAGTGCACGAGGTACAAAACGCTGAGCAGGAGAGTAGTCAGTAAACCAAGGTCAATAACAAGCAGAGGATCAGTAGTTCAAGCAGCAGAGCCGGGAAACAAGCAGAGCAGAATCACAGGCAAAGGAGGAACAGGAAAGGCAGGTATAAATAGACAGTGGGCGGGAGCTAGCTCCGTCTCGTCAGACTGTGATAGGCTCTCCCACTCCTAAGCCTGCCACCATGAGTGGTGGAAGATGGAGTCAGTCTCACAGACATAGGAGCAGGTGCAGACTGATTACCCACAGGCGTCGACACAGAAGCTGTTTCTGGCAGATCCTTTACAGTGGCACAGCCGATTTTGTCAGATCTGACATGTGTCACTTTATGTGGTAATAACTTGGGAATGCTTTTACCTATCCAAGTGATTCTGAGTTTGTTTTCTCGTGACATATTGTACTTTATGATAGTGGAAAAATTTGGTCGATAAATTCAATATTTATTCGTGAAAAACATCAAAATTTAGGGAAAATTGGCAAAAATTTGCATTTTTCTAAATTTAAATGTATCTGCTTGTAAAACAGATAGTAATACCACACAAAATAGTCACTAGTTAACATTTCCCATATGTCTACTTTATGTTTCCATCGTTTTTTTAATGTCCTTTTATTTTTCTAGGACGTTACAAGGCTAAGAACTTTAGCAGCAATTTCTCACATTATCAAGTCAAAAGGCAATTTTTACAGGGACCAGTTTAGTTGTGGGTTTGAGGGCCTTATATATTAGAATCCCCAAATAAATCACCCCATTTAAAAAACTGCACCCCTCAAAGTATTCAAAACAGCATTCAGAAAGTTTCTTAACCCTTTAGGCGTTTCACAGGAAATAAAGCAAAGTAGAGGGGAAATTTACAAATTTCTCTTTTGCCGAAATTCATTTGCAATAAAAAAAAATCTGTACCACAGAAGGTTTTACTAGAGAAACGCAACTCAATATTTATTGCCCAGGTCCTGCAGTTTTTAGGAATATCCTACATGTGGCCCTAGTGCCATAATGGACCGAAACACCGGCCTCAGAAGCAAAAGAGCACCTACAGGATTTTGTGGCCTGCTTTTTTTTAGATTATATTTTAGGCACCATGTCAGGTTTGAAGAGGTCTTGTGGTGCCAAAACAGTGGAAACCCCCCAAAAGTGACCCCATTTTGGAAACTAGACCCCTCAAGGAATTTATCTAGGGGTATAGTTAGCATTTTGACCCCACAGGTATTTTGCTATATTTATTGAAATTAGTCTGTGAAAATGAAACTCTACTTTTTTTCTGAAAAAACATAGAAATTTGTAATTTTTAAAAGTAAATGCTCTCCAACATTTGTAAAGCAATGTCTCCCGATTACGGAAATACCCCATATGTGGTAATAAACTGCTGTTTGGACCCACAGCAGTGTACAGAAGGGAAGGAGCGCCATTTGGATTTTGGAGTGCAGATTTTGCTGGATTGGTTTTTAGTGCCATGTCGCGATTGCAACGTCCTGGAGGGAACAAAACAGTGGAAACACCCCAAATGTGACCCCATTTGGGAAACTACACCCCTCAAGGAATTTTTCTAGGGGTATAGTAAGCATTAATACCACACAGATTTTTGCCGAATTTAGTAGAATTAGGCCGTGAAAATTAATATAAACATTTTTGTCCACTAAAATGTTGAATTTTTTTATTTTCACAAGAGTTAAAGGAGAAAAAGTCACCCTAAATTTGTAACGCAATCTCTCCCGAATATAACAATACCCCACATGTGGTAATAATTTATTTTTTTAATAGAAATTAATTAATCTTTGCAGGACTGATGCTTTTTTGCTTTTCCATTTGATTTTCACTCCACGCCTTCCAAACGCCATAACTTTTTTATTTTTCCATCAATTGAGCGGTGTGAGGGCTTAGTTTTGGCAGGACGAGCTTTAGTTTTTATTGGTACCATTTTTTGGTACATGCAACTTTTTGATCACTTTTTATTACATTTTGTTAAAAGCTCTGGTGACCAAAAAACAGTGATTTTGGTGTTTTAAATTCTTTATTTCTTACGTCGTTCATAATGCGCTATAAATGACCATTATATTTTATTCTGCGGGTCGGTACGATTACGGCGATTCCATATGTATATAGTTTTTTTATGTTTTGCAGCGTTTGCACAATAAAATCACTTCTTTATAAAATAATTTATTTTCTTTGTCACCGTATTCTGAGAGACGTAACTTTTTTATTTTTCAGTCAAAAAAGCGGTGTAAGGGCTTGTTTTTTGCGGGACGGGTTATAGTTTTTATTGGTACTATTTTGGGGTACATGCGACTTTTTGATCACTTTTTATTTTATATTTTGATAGGGGTGGTGACCAAAAAATAGTTATTCTGGCATTGTTTTTAGTTGTTTTTTTTTTTGCGGCGTTCACCGTGCGGTAAAAATAACATTGTAGTTTTATATATTGGGTCGTTACGAACGCGGTGATACCAAATATGTGTACTGTTTTTTAACGTTTTCATTTTGTTCCTATAATAAGAGACTTATTATAGGAAAAAAAATCTTTTAGTTTTACACTTTTGTAAAACATATTTATTAACGTCTTTTTACTTTTTTCTTTACTTTTTACACTTTCTTTTTTTACCTGCAGGTCTGATCGCTGCTAGAATACATTACACCTACCTAGGTAGTGTAACGTATTCCAACTGTCAGTGGGACGTCACAGTCACTCTGACAGTTAGTCTACAAGGACCAGCCAGAGGCTGGTCCTTATAGGCTTCCATACACGGCAGACCCGGAGGCCGTTGTCTGGCCCCCGGGTGCCATCTCAAGCATCAGCAGGCCCCCACAATTGCATGGGGGCTGCTGATGTGCTATATACCCCCTACATGTGGAGATCGCAATCGAGCTCCACATTTAACGGGTTAATTTCCAAAATCAGCGGCAATGAGACGCTGATCGGCAACAGTGGAGTGTCAGCTGTCAGGGACAGCTGACGTCCCGGTTCCCGATGCACACTGCCACAGACACTGTCACCGACAGTGTGCATCACGAACGGCAGTGACGTCCTGTCACTCTGACAGGAAGTCTATCAGGAGGCTGGTCCTGATAGGCTTCCGTACATGGCAGACACGAAGGCCATTACTTGGCCACCGGTCGCCATGCTAGCCATCTGCAAACCTCACGATTTCATTGTGAGGTCTGCCGATGTGCTAGTAACCTCCAATATCAATCGATCACCGCAATTAAGGGGTTAATTGCCAAAATCAGCGGAAATAAGCCGCTGATCGGTATACAGTGTCACTGTCGGGGACAGCTGGCCTCACGGTTCCCTGGCACACTATCGCCGACAGTGTGCACCGGGAACCGCGCAGTAACTGTACGTCCCCGTGCGCTAAGACACTGGCCACCCGGACGTACAGTTGGGTTGTGGTGCGCCTAGGGGTTAATGATCCCTCATTATGATAATGAGGCACATGGTTTATATACTGCATGTATTGGTTGTGTCACTATGCTTGAAAAAGGTCCTATAGCAGGACGGAAACGTTGCAGCTGTTGACTGAATAAATCACATTCTATTTTGGAACCATCGGAGTACTGTGGGATTTCTTTCACTTATGCCTTACAATCCACAGATCTGGATTACCCGCTTGCACCATCTCTGTGTTGGAATTTGACACAGAGTGCTGCTTATTTATATATATATATATATATATATATATATATATATATATATATATATATTATACACGCACAGGGCCGATTGTAGCTGTTCTGCTGTCTGAGGCAAAAATTTAAAATGGTGCCCCCCCATCCGCCAAAAAATCATAAGAAATCCAAGTAGCCAACCTCTATTGGAAGTTTATAGTATTAACGTTTCTTTTTTTGGTAGGTTCCGCTGGACCGTTTGGGCTAATTCGAAGATTTGTTGGACTTGCATAATGGAGTTTTTAGTTCAATAAAATATGTTTTTTTTTACAGATGTAGCCATCTTTAACTTGACTCTGATAACTTGCTGCAGGTTGATATCACACAACAAAAGCCATTGAAAAAATAATTGAAAAAGTCAAGATAAGGGATCTAGCCACTGTTTATGTAATGCGTTAATGCGAGTAAAGATACAGACGGCTACATCTGTATGTCTCTGTTTTTTAATACTTTATTAGCGCCTTAGTCATGGCATACCTCCCATCTTTCAAGTAACGCAAAGAGGGACAACCAATGCGGCAAGTTTTTTTCCTTTTAAGCCATACCTCTATTCCCGCCCAAATCCCAACACATACACACCCGGTTCAGCCCACACAGTATCATGCTCCCATAGTGCCTCCCACACAGTATAATTTCAAATAGCTGCCCCATACAGTATAATGCCCTCACAGCTGCCCCATACAGTATAAAGCCAACACAGATGTCCCAATACCGTATAATGCCCACTCAGATGCCCCCATGCAGTATAATGCCCACACAAATGCTCCCATACAGTATAATACCCGAAAGTTTCCCCATACAGTATAATGCCCACAAAGATGGCCCCATACAGTATAATGCCCTATGGCTGCTCCATACAGTATAATGTCCCCATAGCTGCTCTTATACAGTCTAATGCCCCATAGCTGCCATACACGGTATAATGCCCCCTTGCATTATAATGCCCCAACAGCTTCCCATACAGTATAATGCCCCTCTAGCTTCATCCATACAGTATTATGCCCCCATACAGCATAATGGCCTCATACCGTATCATGCCCCCTTAGCTGCCACCATACACTATAATGGCCCCTCAGCTGCAACCATATGGTATAATGTCACTATAGCTTCCGCCATACAATATAATGCCTTCATAGCTTCCTCCATACAGTATAGTACCCCCATAGCTGCCCCCATACAGTTGAATGCCGCTTTAGTTGCCACCATACAGTATAATGCCCCCTTAGCTGCCCCTATACATTATAATGCCCCTTTAGCTGCCACCATACAGTATAATGCCCCCTTAGCTGCTCCAATACAGTATAATGCTTCATATCTGCCCCATACAGTGTAATTTCACCTCAGCTGTCCCCATACAGTATAATGCCCACTTAGCTGCCCCTAGTGCCCCTGCCCACATATAAAGTGCCAGTGCCCACGTGGATAGTGCCACACCCCCTAAAAGATAGGGTCACCCCCCTGTAGATATATCACTACCCCCTGCTGTAGCCATTGGCCGGGGATTCCGCTATGGACAGTGACATCAGGGATTCCCTCTATGAGCTTAATCCCCGGCCACAGCATCGGCAATGCTATGGCATGGGATTCCACTGTACCGTGGAGTCCTTTGTACTAATGCTGAAGCAGGGATCTGATGGTTCCCTGCTTCATCATTGGGTTCAATTGTATCTGCGTCCTGCGAAAGCAAGATACAGTTGACACCAGGAGTCAAGGACATACCACCGGCTGCCCGGATTGGAGGACCCCCCCTCGAAATCTGGGACTGACCCTTTGAATCCGGAATGTTTGGGAGGTATGTAACGGCCACTGTCTGATTGACAGCATTCCATTACTAGGCTGGGGCTTAGTATTAGTCAGTAAAAAGGCACTAACCCCCATTATTACCCCAGTGACAAATCGCCAAAAGGGGTACCGGAAAGATCCGGGTACGATACAGTACCCGACCATCTGAAGTGATGGCCGGGCAAAGGGGCGGCTGCAGGCTGGTACTGCTAGGCTGGGAAGGGCCAAAAACTGTGACCATCGTTTCAGATGGTCAGGTACTGGATTGCGCCCTGCTGTTCATGATACCCCTTCTAGCGGTGGGTACCGGGGTAATATTGGGAGTGTAACATCCACAGCCTGTCGCACTCACTTGCCCCCCGATGGCCACGACCGCAAACTTCCATGTCCGTGTCGGCACCTCCCTCCCAGGAGAAGCCAGCGCTCGTATCTGCCCATTTCTGCACTGGTCTCTAAGGTGGGCGCGCGTGCTCGTTCCCGGCCTTAATGGACCAGTGAGCACATATTTATTTAATTAATTATCCCCACATCACCCTGGACAATAAGTAGGGCCCTGCCCTTTTACTCCTTGCCTGAGCGTTGTTATGTTTACCCATGTTAGTCTTGCAAATGGTCCCTTAGTCATATCCTGTTCCCAGTGTTCCCGTGCCCTGCTACCTGTATCCTGTATCCCGTGCTGTGTTTGTTCCTGTGCCCTTTCCAGTGTTGGAGTCGTGTTGTGTCATCTGCCACACCTGCTGTCATTCACCGCGCATGCTCGTTCCCGGCCTTTATGGACCATTGAGCACATATGTATTTAATTAATTATCCCCACATCACCCTGGACTATAAGTAGGGCCCTGCTCTTTCACTCCTTGCCTGAGCGTTGTTATGTTTACCCATGTTAGTCTTGCAAATGGTCCCTTAGTCATATCCTGTTCCCAGTGTTCCCGTGCCCTGCTACCTGTATCCGGTATCCCGTGCTGTGTTTGTTCCTGTGCCCTTTCCAGTGTTGGAGTCGTGTTGTACCATCTGCCACACCTGCTGTCATTCACCACGTCTGGTGACGTCTGCCACGCCTGGTATCATCCGCCACGTTTTGCGTTATCTACCGTCAAGTTCCATCTGTGCTAAACCTCTACTACTGACAGGACTGTTACAGGTACTCCCATACTAGCACTTTGCATAGACTGTATATACTATTGTTTGGCCAGCTGCTACTTCGCTACGGCCTAGTGGGTCCACATACCCATCGTGGATCGTGACAGGCTGAGTGCTAGCCTTTTTACTGACTAACGCTAAGCCCTGCCTTAGTAATGGACGTCATCAAACAGACAACTGCCATTACTAAGGCGGTAATAAAGTATTAGAAAAACACAGAGGCATATGATTTCTTTTATTGAAATAAAAACTCCCTTACACAATCCTCGCTAACCATTTTATTTTATTTAAAAAAAGTAGTCCAACGAATCTTCGACGTAGTCGAAACGGTCCAGTGGAACCTGCAAAACAAAAATGAGCAATATGAAAAATAAAAAATAATTATAGTCATCCACAACAGTCTTCTGTCTTCTTTTTTTCTCCCCTCTGCCGCAATACCCAATTTGTGGTGATAAACTGCCGTTTGGGCCCATGGGAGGGCTTAGAAGGAAAGTAGCGCTATGTGTTTGATGGAGTCCAGATTTTGCTGGATTGGTTTTCGGGTGCCATGTCGCATATGCAGAGCCCCAGAGATATCAAAGCAATGGAAACCCACCAGAAGTGACCCCCATCTTGGAAACTAAACCCCTCAAGGAATTGATTTATCGTTGTTGGGACCATTTTGACTGCTCAGTTTTTTCACAGCACGTATTTGAAATTGGGCTGTGAAATTTAAAAAATTGAATTTTTTCCAATAAGATGTCATTTTTTATCAAAATTTCTTATTTTGACAGGTAACAAAATACCCCATTTTGTTGCCCAATTTGTCCTGAGTGTGGCAATAGCCCATTTGTGGTGATAAACTGCCGTTTGGGCCCATGGGAGGGCTCAGAAGGAAAGGACCACCATTTGGCCTATTGTAGCTTTTCTGGTGCTAAGTCATGTATGCAGAAGCCCCTGAGGTACCAGTACAGTTGAAACCCCCGAGAAGTGACCCCATTTTAAAAACTACACCCCTTAAGACATTCATCTAGAGGAGTAGTGAGCATTTTGACACAACAGGTATTGTTGAAAAAAGGTCATGCGCAGCAGATGGTGCAGTGTGAGATTTGCAATTTTCTATATACAGTATCTATGCCATTTCAGTGTCCAATATATTGTGCCCAGCATGCGCCACCGGAGATATACACCCTATAAACTGTAATGTGGGTTCCCCCAGGTACAGCAATACCTTACATGTGGCTGTTATCAGCTGCCTGGGCACACAGCAGTGCTCAGAAGGGAAAGATGAGAGGGATAAGCTGTGCGGAGTGCGTCAGGGTAGATGAAAAATCGAAGGGATGTATGATAAATTTTAAAACACTTTCATACAGAGCCCTGGTTTTTCGGGGCACGTGTCACATTGAGATATTGTGTCCTCCCTTATCCCTCTCTTATAGCAGACTTTGGACCTCTTTTGACTTTTTCCCTTCTTGCCAGTTTGGGGAACTTCTCCTAGAATGTGCTGCCCTGGTACGATGTGTGTGGCTCCGCTTCCAGAAGTACTCGGTGCCCCTCTTTTCTTGGTCCTTAAAGATTAGGTTCTTGATAATGATGTGCACGGCCAGATTCTTATACCACACCGCATGGCGCTGTAGGGCTTCAGGAATTGATCTGACAAGTCCACCCCTCCCATATACCTATTGTAGTCCAGGATGCAGTCTGGTTTGGGGGTGTCTGTACTGATACCTCGTACTGGTACATGTGTGCTGGTGTGGCCATTTATTGTTATCAATACAAGGACATCTCTCTTGTCCTTGTACTTGACACACAATATGTTGTTGCTAGATTGTGCCCTGCTCTCACCCCTTCCTCTTTGCCCAAGCAGTGTCTTAGGGAGACCTCTCAGATTTCTTCTAGCCGTGCCGCATGCCGCAGGACTTCTGGATGCGAGGCACTTGAAGAGCGGGACGCTGGTATAAGAATTATCCAGGTAGAGGTGGTAACCCTGGTCCAGCAGTGGGTGCACTAATACCCACACAATTTTTGCATTAACTCCCAGTAAGGGGGGGGGGGGGAGTATTCTGTGGGCTGAGTACTGGTGTCCTTCCCTTCATATATCCTAAATTTGTAGGTATACCCTGATGCACTTTCACACAGCTTATACATCTTCACGCCATACCTTGCCCTCTTACTCGGCAGGTACTGGCAGAATTGAAGCCTCCCTTTAAAATCTACCAAGAACTCATCAATAGAAATACACTTCTGTGGGGTGTATGCTTGGGCAAACCGGGCACTGAAACGGTCTAATAGGGGTCTCCGTTTATACAAACGGTCAAAACTGGGGCCATCTCTGGGTGGGCACTGAGCATTATCAGTATAATATAAGAAGCGAAGTATTGCCTCATTTCGTTTTTTTAGGTTCCATTTCAGTTCTGAAGTTGCTTTGAGGGGCCCATATATTAGACACCCCCATCAAACACCCCATTTTAGCAACTAGACCCCTCATTGAACGCGGATTTTAAGGGGTTAATCAGCGGGGGGACAGCGATCTGTCCCCGCTATAGGATATGCAGCAACTGCTGTACAAGACAGCAGCTGTCACAGCTCCTGCATGTGTCGGGAAGACGGCCAAAATGGCCGTTAATCCCGCGACGTAATATTCCGTCGCTGAGTGCGAACAGTGTGGTCAGCGCGACGGAATATTACGTCGCTGAGCGTTAAGGTTTTAAAACATGAGGTTCTTAAAAACATTTTTATCACATTGTATAAGTCCAGTAGCCACTTCTCGGAGGCCTCTTTTAATTGAGTCCCTACTCTATTAGGTGCAGCACTGCATGGCGGTCGCAGTCTAGAAGGAGATTACATTAGGGTTTCCACCTTTTTGCCCTTAGTTTGTCCACATGGAAAGGTGACATTTTTTATCTATTCACATGGTTGTGGTGTTGTGTGGTGGTCTATGTTGCTGTGGTATTGTGCATGTGGGGGAATGTGGCATAGAGCCAAGATGGCCTCGCCTTTCAGCAGGGGTAATGTTGAGCTTTTGGGTTGCCCCCCTGCAGGTGCCTTGTTGCGGCGAAGGTGGCCGCCGTGCAGTGCTGCACCTGATAGAGTAGGGACTCAATTAAAATAGGTCGCCATGAAGTGTAAAGTGGACTAATACATTCTGATAATTATTTTTCTAAGAACCTCCTGTTCATGTTTGTGCAGCAATAGATGAAGGTATAAAAGTGGATGTGCGCTCCATGTCTTGTTCTCCCATGTTGGTAGATAAGTCATGTAATGTGTTTATAAAGATCCATCAGTAATCCGCTTCATGTAGACGACCTTTCTTATTTTTACTTGGTATATTATTCTTACTATTACTTTATAAGAAATGACTCGATACTTTACAGCTTTATGATATTTTATTGAGCTGATAATAAGAAAATAATGTTCGACCTTTCTGTGGACACTGGTGGAAGTGTCCTCCATGATTTTATAGGATAAAGTGGACTTTTCATATGGTCAGTGGTAGGCTTGGTGTTCACTGAGGTGAAGAGTTTTAATGGATGACCCTTCCAAGAAGAGATGGACCTGGCTGTGTGCCATCAAGAGGTCACGACCCTCCGGCTGTGTACCATCAGGAGGTCGTCACCATCAGGCATTGTGCCATATCCAGATGTAAACTTCAGACTGGGGGCATCGCCTCAGTTCTTCACCACTGACAGCATATGGTAGAGAATAGACAAACCCAACAGTGTGGTCATAAGGTGGCAAGAAGGTGAGATGCTGATGACTTCAGGAGGCGTTACTCAACCTGTAATCTGGATGAAATAGTGATGGTTCAGGAACAGGTGAGCACTTGTGATGACTGAGGCATTTTTGCTCACCTCAGTCTTCTTCGCCTCTTAAGCATCCCCAGAAAGATCTTCTTCTCGCTCTTGTGCGTCTGGGTTCGGATGTACTGGGTACTGGTGTTCTGGGTTCCGGTGTTCTGGGTTGTTGACGTTGATAGACCAGAATCCTCTCCTCATGACTATTAGAAGAAGGAGCTTTGCGTCCTATGTTGTCAGGAGGTATTGACCGGGCCCAGACGATGTTACTGAATGCCACATTATACTTGCGTTTTGGTGACTCTTTCACATCGTGTAGAGCAGAAGCAATAGGTTCACTTGGAACATTCTGTAATACAGATTTATGATGTATTTCTGATGTTCTTGGTTCTGGTGTTCTGGGCTCTGGTGTTCTGGATGGTTGACGTTGATAAACCAGAATCCTCTCCTTATGACTATTAGTAGAAGGAGCTTTGAGTCCTGTGTTGTCAGAAGGTATTGACCGGGCCCAGACGATGTTACTGAATGCCACATTATACTTGGGTTTTGGTGTCTTTTTCACATCCTGTGGAGCAGAAGCCGTGGATGGTCCAGGACGTTCCTTGTTAGACAGGACTGGTGTTCTCCTGGATTCTTGTACCCGAAATTCAGGGGTATAAATCGGCTCCTTACAAGCTTCTTGGTCTTTCAGAACATTTTCTTTTTCAGCAATGTGACTTTGTTTGGTTGTGTCCTTGGCTTCAGCTGTACTTGTCAGAGGTGATTCTGTGTTTGGATCTTCATCAGAATCAGAGGGCTCTTCCTCCTCCTCCCTCTCACTCAGGACAGGCACTATAGCCAAGGACAGTATAAGGACGAGTGGTGACATCATGATGACACAGGCCACGCCATTGATGAGCCGAGCATGAAGTTTGATCTCACATTCAGAGGGGTCTTTTTTGGGAACCACAGGTGGTGGGTTGTCCTGCAATAGAAAGAGGAATAATAAAATCTTGTAGATATTAGGTTACCGCGCCATTTGTATTCTTGCTGCGCCATTTTATCATCTCCTTTTCTTGTGTTGAATCTGCAAATTTTTACTTACCCCAAAGACCATTGCATTTTTCCAGTTGTAGAACCTCTGTAATATAATCGGCATCTCACGGGGGGCAATAGATTCATTTGGAACATTCTGTAAAACAGATTTATGATATATTTATGACATGTGACATGACTGTCGCCATCACTATCTTAACCCCTTAAAAACACAGCCTATTTCGGACCAAAGGAGGCAGCAATATTTTTGTTTTGTTTTTCCTTCTTCGTATTCTGAAAGTCATAATCTTTATTTGGTTTTCAGTCTATGGAGTCATATGAGGGCTTATTTTTTTTTAGATAAAGACGTACATTTTAATGGCAACATTTTGGGGTACATATAATTAGAGATGAGCGAACCGGGACAACCGAACCCGGTTTCGGTCCGAACTTCCGGTAAAGTTCGGTTCGCAGCGAATCCGAACTTCACCGGGTTCGGCCGAACCCGTTTTGACCGAACCCGGTCAAAAACATTATACAAATCGGCAGCCACTTATCTCTATCAATCACTGATAGAGAAAAGAGGCTGCTGATTAAAAATAAAATAAAAAGCATTTCATACGTACCCGGTCGTTGTCTTGTTGACGAGTCCCTCTTCTTCCTCCAGTCCGACCTTTTCTGACGCGGCAGCCTGTGATTGGCTGCAGAGGCCTCTGCAGCCTGTGATTGGCTGCAGAGGCCGCGGCAGCCTGTGATTGGCTGCAGCGCTCACAAGGCTGCATCGTCATCAAGGAATGTCGGGCCGGATGTCGAAAGGGACGCGTCACCAAGGCAACGGCCAGGAGACCGGACTGGAGGAAGCAGAAAGTTCTCGGTAAGTATGAACGTCTTTTTTTTTACAGGTACTGTGATCGGTAGTCACTGTCCATGGTACTGAAACAGTTACTGCCGATCAGTTAACTCTTTCAGCACCCTGGACAGTGACTATTTAGTGTATGTGCACACACACTAATTACGTCCGTAAATGACGGACGTATTTCGGCCGCAAGTACCGGACCGAACACAGTGCAGGGAGCCGGGCTCCTAGCATCATACTTATGTACGATGCTAGGAGTCCCTGCCTCTCTGCAGGACAACTGTCCCGTACTGTAATCATGTTTTCAGTAAGGGACAGTAGTTCCACGGAGAGGCAGGGACTCCTAGCATCGTACATAAATATGATGCTAGGAGCCCGGCTCCCTGCAGGGTGTTCGGTCCGGTACTTGCGGCCGAAATACGTCCGTCAATTACGGACGTAATTAGTGTGTGTGCACATACCCTTACTGACGTCGCCTAGCAACGCTGCCGTAATGACGGGTGCACACATGTAGCCACCCGTCATTACGGGGCCTCATGCACACGACCATAAAAACACCCGTTATCACGGGTTGTAATTACGACCCGAAATAGCGGGCCCATAGACTTCTGTTAGCCACGGGTACCTTCCCGTTTTCTCACGGGAAGGTGCCCGTGCCGTTAAAAAGATAGAACATGTTCTATTTTTTTATTTTACGGGCCGTGCTCGTAATTACGACTCGTAAGTACGAGCACGGCCGGCCGGCCACGGGCAGCCGGCCGCTTTTGCGAACCGTGCTGTCATTATAATTATAGCAGCACGGCCCGTAAAATAGAAAAATAGAACATGTTCTATTTTTTTAACGGCACGGGCACCTTCCCGTGAGAATACGGAAAGGTACCCGTGGGTAACAGAAGTCTATGAGCCCGTTATTGCGGGTCGTAATTACGACCCGCAATAACGGGTGTTTTTACGGTCGTGTGCATGATGGGAGCACGGCTCGGAAAAACGAACGGCTGCCCGTGCTCATCTCCTGAAATAATCTGTGCTGCCTTAAACTCTGTGGACAGGTCAGGATCCTGTTTCTTTTAAATGCTGCTAGGGAACCCGCTCGATCCACTATATAAGGCTACGCTACAGTGCAGCATTTAAAAGAAACAGGATCCTGACCTGTCCACAGAGTTTAAGGCAGCACAGAGTATTTCAGGAGATGAGCGTGCAGATTCAGTGCTGTTGTGAACTCTGCTCTTACCATTACGTAGCTCTCAGTCTGTTATCTCTCCTCCACTCCTGTCCTCAAGAACACCTTCACATGATTGGCAAGTCACCACGTAATGGTAAGAGCAGAGTTCACAGCAGCACAGAGTATTTCAGGAGATGAGCGTGCGGATCTTGTGCGTGGTGGTGACTTGCCAATCATGTGAACGTGTTATAGAGGACAGGAGTGGAGGAGATGTAACAGACTGAGCTACGTAATGGTAAGAACAGAGTTCACAGCAGCACAGAGTATTTCAGGAGAGGAGCGTGCAGATTCAGTGCTGCTGTGAACTCTGCTCTTACCATTACGTAGCTCAGTCTGTTACCTCTCCTCCACTCCTGTCCTCAATAACACCTTCACGTGATTGGCAAGTCACCACCCCGCACAAGATCCGCACGCTCATCTCCTGAAATACTCTGTGCTGCTGTGAACTCTGCTCTTACCATTACGTGGTGACTTGCCAATCATGTGAAGGTGTTCTGGAGGACAGGAGTGGAGGAGAGGTAACAGACTGAGAGCTACGTAATGGTAAGAGCAGAGTTCGCAGCAGCACTGAATCTGCACGCTCATCTCCTGAAATACTCTGTGCTGCCTTAAACTCTATGGACAGGTCAGGATCCTGTTTCTTTTAAATGCTGCACTGTAGCGCAGCCGTATATAGTGGATCGAGCGGGTTCCCCAGCAGCATTTAAAAGAAACCGTGTTTGTGTATGTGTGTGTTTGTGTATATATGTGTGTTTGGGTATGTGACTTTGTCTGTTTTTGTTTTTATATGTGTGTGTGTGTATATATGGGTGTGTTTGTGTATATGTGTTTTGTGTATATGTTTGTGTATATATGGGTGTATTTGTGTATATGTTTGTGTGTAGATGTTTGTGTGTGTTTTTGTATGTGTATATGGGTGTGTGTTTGTGTGTATATATGGGTGTGTTTGTGTATATGTGTTTGTGTATATGTGTGTTTGGGTATGTGTGTTTTTGTTTGTATATGTGTTTGTGTATATGTGTTCGTGTATGTGTGTATATCTGTGTGTGTGTGTGTTTGGATATGTGTGTTTTTGTTTGTATATGTGTGAGTTTGTGTATATGTGCGTGTTTGTCTGTTTATGTGTGTGTGTATATCTTGTTGTGTTTGTGTATATATGTGTGTGTCTGTGTATGGTTGTTTGTTTGTGTGTGCGTGTATATATGTGTGTAGGTGAGTAGAAGTATTGGTATTGTTCACATTGATAACTGTTTTTTTATGTTGTTGCAGATTTTGATGTACCGATTGGACTACATCTACGATTCGTTGGACTACTGCGTAGATCTGCGTTTTTTCAAATTTTAATAAAATGGTTAACGAGGGTTTTGTTGGGGATTTCTTATTTCAATAAAAAAGAATTGTCTTTGTGTTTTTTTTTTAAACTTTATTAGTGCCTAGATAATGGCAGTTGGATGATTGACAGCGTCCATTATTAAGGCGGTACTTAGTGTTAGCCGGTGCAGAGGCTAGCACTAACCACCCATTATTACCCCGGTACCCACCACCACCAGGGGTGCCGGGAAGAGCTTGGTACGATCCAGTACCCGACCATCTGTTGTGATGGTCGGGTACTGGGGCGGCCGTAGGCTGGTATTATGAGGCTGGGAAGGGCCAAAATCAGTGGACCTTCCCACCCTTGTAATGCTAGGCTGCTGCTGCTGTGTTGTATCGGGCTGGTTATAAAAATGGGGGGGACCCCCACGTCGTTTTTTTTTTGGAATTTAACAAATTTAGCAATAGACGGGTCCCCCACATTTTTAATAACCAGCCATATACAAGGCCGCAGCAGTCTGGCATTACATGGGTGGGAAGGGCCACTGGTTTTGTCCATTCCCAGGCTAATAACACTGTGTTGTATGTGGCTGGTTATGATAAATTGGGTGGAACCCCATGTCTTTTTTAAAAAAAAAATGTAAATAAATAAATAATTTAAAAAAATGACGTGGGGTCCCCCCCACTTTTATAACCAGCCAGATACAACACAGCAGCAGCAGCCTAGCATTACAAGGGTGGGAAGGTCCACTGTTTTTGGCCCTTCCCAGCCTCATAATACCAGCCTGCGGCCGCCCCAGGGCCCGACCATCACAACAGATGGTCGGGTACTGGATCGTACCTGGCTCTTCCCGGCACCCCTGGTGGTTTTGGGTACCGGGGTAATAATGGTGGTTAGTGTTAGCCTCTGCACCGGCTAACACTAAGCCTCGCATTAGTAATGGATGTTGTCACTCAGACAGCGGCCATTACTAAAGTGGTAATAATAAAATTTGAAAAGACAAAGATATAGATAAAATATTTTATTGAAATAAAGCACCCCCAACACAACCCTCATTAACCATTTTATTGTAGAAAAAAAACCGTCATCGAAGTAGTCCTCGAAACCGACGTAGTCCAAACACCAAACCTGTAAAAAAATAAAATAATGAAATAAAACATGTTGTAGGCTTAGATTCAGTTTAATGTGTGATACTGACTGTTATACCATGTATAGAAGCCTGCCGCAAAGTTGACTTAGATACAGGGCGCCAGCAGACAGTATCATACATGGCCATACATACATATATACAAATATACATACATATATACAAACATACATACATATATACAAGCATGCACATATATACATGCAAATATACATACATGCAAACATACACACATATATACATGCAAACTATCATACATACATGCATACACACACACATGAAAACATACATACATACAAACAAACATGCAAAGATACATACTTACTGTCGTGGAAATCCATCGCTCAAAATATATTAGACTGAAATTTATACGAGTCCCAACAGACTCTCAAGGCCAGACTCCATTAGTCAGAATCCTAATTAGGATATTTCACCGATATATATCGAGAGACGAGAAGAAAACACACAGACACGCTGAAATGTTCAAAATTCTCATCTGAAGGATTTATTACCAAACTCAAACTGTTAAACTGAAATTCAGAAGGGGTGTAGGCTTGAGATAAACCAATCAGAGACAATGTAACAATATTTGTTATTCAGTAAAAAGCATACAATAAAATACATCATTATAATTCTTCACACATTATGTTTACAGGTTTCTTATCTCTCTTTTGGACAGAATGTCCTCGTGGAGATGGGGGGAGACCTTCCCTCACGCATACTTGCCATCCCCCCATCTCACTCCCATCTCACTCCCTGTCCATCTTCGCATGGGAACCAAGGTCAAAGATAAAACATACGAAATCAACATTACTTGTATTAAAGGAACAATGACTTTTCTATTCACTACAATAAAACCAAGATGGGAACTCCAGACAAGATGGCTGCTGCACGAAACTAAATCATTTAAACATTATCATCACTTTCACATAATACATATCTTAGTAATTCAGCCTCCTGCTTGATAATTCACAATGTAATTTCATACAGAGAATATAAGCAAATAAATCATCCTTCACAAACCCCCCTTTTTCTCATATTAAATTACAGAAATTATATATTATGATTATGAAACTCAAACAATATATCAATAGGGCCACAACTAATATGATGCCATCACCAATGTCCGGTTAGGGTATGGGGTCCCACCAGTGCATTGACAAGTCATGTACATCATCGTCCTCTTCTTCTCCTGTCTTCTGATTAGAACACTTGATACTGCTGACGGATTCACTCAGGTCTTTGGTCTTTACTTGGAATTTTGCTGATGTCATCACGACTTGATTTGGTCCTTTTCATCTGTCAGACACCGTCTCTTTTAGTTTACGTCACCGGGCTATACACAACACCTCATGCTGTGAGCCTGGTGTGAGATCCCACGTAGGCGGATTAGTGGGGTGTTATTGTGACCCCACAAACCCTCCGCTCATCTGTCTTCTTACTTGTCTGGGCGGCTGCTTGGAATTATGACACTGCCGTCAGTTCATGACAAACGCGTTGTACTGGCTCCGGCTGCTCCTGCCGCACCTCAGTAATGGAGTTCATCGTATTAAAAATCTTTTAGTTCATGTTTACTGCCACTTGCTCGAGGACCCCAACCCTTGTCAATTGTTACTAATCTGGTGATAACATCTACGTAACAATGTCAGGCCCTTAAACTAAATCAAACAAACACCTTTATATAAGAAAAACGTCTCTGTTCCAATGGACAGGGCACCTAGAAGATGTGTAATTATTGGGTACATTTCATTTGCACTTAGTGTCACGCTTTCCAGCAGGATTTGTACCTTGATCTGATCTGATTGCCTGGAACATTTCCAGCTCACCAAAATATACACAGATTCAACATGTTTATCTGACAAATGTCGCAAACCAATTTTCCTTACTCTAATTTGTATTGCATGGGGAGACCTCTCAAGGTCTGTTCTCTTTGTGGGAGGCGGGTATGATAAGGTTGGCACCGGTCTGCCAGGACTGTTCTGTAGGCAAATCAAACAGCTCTAACAGAATTTAGCAGCAACAGCTGTAAAGCCTGGGACATACCAATTAGATCTCACCAAATCGATCCTTGCAGTCTTGGGGCCTATGTGAGGTCATACACCATCAATGCAAAAGCCATCAAGAGTGCCTTGGGTCTTACCGATTCACGTTCCCTTATCCGTCCACATTCTGTTAGAATCTGGTTCTCACGCCTTCCGCTCCCAGTTGGACTCTTCCTGTGGAGAACAAACTTTTTCATTGTATAAACATTAATTGATCTTAATCAAATAATTAATTTGAAGAAAAACATTAACAAATAACATCTTTACATCAAACGTTCACATTGAGCAATAACTAGAAATGATACATGCAAACTCATTTTTCTTCTTTATATATATATATATATATATATATATATATATATATACACACACACACACAAACACAGAATTTTCCTTTCACAATAACAACGACAAAAAACAAATAACTAAAAATATTTTCAAATGGGAATATTCCACTTCTGTACCTTTTATCTGACGCATGACTCTAATAGTCCAATGCTAAGGCTGATCCAGAACTTTACATAAAACTTAACTTCAGTATTTAATATTACCACAACACTTCTTAAATACAATTATTAAACAAACTAACTTTGGAATAACATCTGGAGAACTGCTGATATCGTATTGTACAAACATCAGGTCAATACTTGGGATAACACTATTCCCCTGTCACTTACACACAACGTCTGCAGTGGGGAAAATACAGGCCGGGCTTCAGCCCCCCCTGAGAACAGGTCTACACACACGAGCACCGCGTCATACACTTCTACCTCGGGTAGTTGTATGTTCTGCAGTCGCTGGGACTGTTAATCTGGCCGGGCTGCACTTTTCACAGGTACCTTTGCTGTTTTACCTATGTCATGCCGTGCGCACATCATGCCGGCTGCTACAAACCTAGTGCTTGCATTATTGTATCCAGGGACAAGCCAATTTACTGACACCTGGCTGCATATACCCTTGTTGTCAGTTCTGTTTTCTCTTGCTCTCTCAATTGGCTTACCCAATGATCCAATAAAGTTCCTACTACCAATGGGCCCATAATTGTGGGCGATGCCAAAAGCGTACCTAGAGTCAGTGTAAATGTCGGCCGTCTTACCTTCTGCCAGGTTACAGCCTCAGCGAGCACCTCCAACTCCGCTCCTTGAGATGAACAAGAAGGTGAGAGTGGTTTCTGGGTAATTTACCTGGTGCCTCGTATCCTGTTCTACACATGCTGTATATGATAAAGTATGTCTTCATTACAAATTTACATTGGAAACCCATGTCACATATAGATAGAACATTTCAAAAGGGTGGAGTTTTATTGTTCCACATTTATCTGATGATCCAGAACACTTGTACATCCCACCCACCAGGTCCTGTAAATACCTGATTAATACAAAAACAAACAAAATATGTTACTGAAATCTGGCATAAAATAAACAATATTCAAACAATTTTTTTTTTGTTTTGACTTCTCCCCATCTAAATCTGTAAAGACTCATCTGTGAGTGACGTCACCTCACCTCCTGTGTAAATTGGCTGGAGGGGGATCTGGAACCATCTACACAGAAAAACCTCAAAATATAAGTTACTGTCATACACATTTAATCTGGGTTACTCCTTAAAACTCATACACATTTTGTAGATCTCCTAAAACCAAATTCATTAATTCAAAACAAAATAAAACACAAAACAAAACTACCTGATCAGTCCCTTCACCATTGGGAAATCTTCAACCCTTTCTCAGCCACTGGGATAGGGCAGTGCTTGGCATAGCTCCCTCTGGCTGTGAAGGGGTCATAAAATTGCCTGTAAAAAAGGAGAACAAAAAACAAAAACTACCTGTATTTAAATTGTTCTTTCTCACATGCAAACATCCTTCTTACGCTGCCAGCCTTTTCAACAATTTTTTTCAGTGTGTTATTTTGCCTTCACATACTTTAGAATTAAAGCCCCAGCTCCTTTTGCTCATTCTAATGTTGGCCGGGACCAGTGCCCCAAAGCATCTTTGTCCAACTTCCTCCTGACCCCATGGTCGGAGAGCAGTAGGGTGATTTCCGGTAAATCCCCCACCTCCAGGCAAACAGGCCACGTTTGCCGACAGATATCTCAGACCAGTCTATCTCCTAGACTGTCTTACCAATACGATATCACAAGTCGTTCCTCCAGACATTCTAGCAGTAGGATCCTCTGATCCCTCACTGGATTGAACATCAAGAACAGACAAAATGCTGCCAATCAACAATTACAAGAGCAAATTCTTCAACACAATCGACATTCATGAAACTCCATTGATTCAAGCAGGAGTTGGTAACACTTCACTTATGCAGAACACTTGCTGCCGGGGTGTGTCTTTCAGTTCATAGAGCCCATGATGTAACATATATCCCAAACTCTTTCCTCTAGCACTTTGCAATGGTTTCACATGCAAATTATATTTGGTAACATATATATATTATCCTCCCCGCTCAGCCGTTCACTCTGTGGGTTGTAGTTTAGGGGGTTGTCATCTATGTTGGTGATAATTTCTTTACGGGCTATGGGTCTGAGCCAATACCAATGTTCTTCACTGTAATTACTACTACGACACAGGTGGCACCTGGGATAAGTGTCAGGGTCATTCAATGAATACAGGATGTTATATTACAACGGTATTCAATCCAGCGGTCTGATGTTATACTACTACAGACTTAATTACTTGGATGTTATTTTACATCAAAGTGTATATGCCGGATTATCATGTGCTAGAAATCAGTCTGTACTGATTCCCACCTTATGCCAGTCTGGCAATGCATACAACTGGTTTATGGACCCTTACACACAATATCACTGTCTGGCAATGAGCCAGGAAAATATAAATGATTTTCTAATACAGTATTCAAAGTTTTTCCCTATTGCACTGGGTAATGGTATTGAGTGCAAATTCAATATAGACACAATTGCTTCTCCTTGCACTGGATTCTACATTATCAGGACTTAACCATTGAAGCCCCTGTGGTACTACATGATATTACTCACAACTGTCTATGGGTCTGAGCCAATACCAGTCAGTACCTCCCAACTATAATCCCAGACAAACGGGTAACAGAACAACTATTAATCCTCAACAATTTTACACAACTAAATAACAAATGACGCTACAACAAAGCAGCAAGCAGAAGTTTTGTTTTTTCCTCACAGTCCAGCCCAAACTCTTTGCATTTCAAATACTTCACATGTGAGTTACGACTTCTCTCTGCCATGCGCTACGTCACTGCATTCCAAAGGCTTCTCACAATTTTTCCTGGTTAACTATGTATTTGCTGGCAAAAATTCTCTCATGTCTTTCATATCAACAGTTTAAGATCACGTACACACCTGCAATCCTTCATCACACAAAAAGCTTCAACATACCTTTTTGGATCCATCTTGCAACCCACTGACTAAGGAGTCTCGTCCATAGAAGTGACGTTCTGACAGCTGGATTCCAAGGCTTACGCAATACATGTGTGAATGGTGTAAGAATAAGCTCCTTACCTACCGCGGTTTTTGTAATTCACAGATGCAAAGCCAGACCTCTCCAGTGACAGCTTATCAGACGTGCAATCTTCCTGGGTTTTATCGGCACCATTACTGTCGTGGAAATCCATCGCTCAAAATATATTAGACTGAAATTTATACGAGTCCCAACAGACTCTCAAGGCCAGACTCCATTAGTCAGAATCCTAATTAGGATATTTCACCGATATATATCGAGAGACGAGAAGAAAACACACAGACACGCTGAAATGTTCAAAATTCTCATCTGAAGGATTTATTACCAAACTCAAACTGTTAAACTGAAATTCAGAAGGGGTGTAGGCTTGAGATAAACCAATCAGAGACAATGTAACAATATTTGTTATTCAGTAAAAAGCATACAATAAAATACATCATTATAATTCTTCACACATTATGTTTACAGGTTTCTTATCTCTCTTTTGGACAGAATGTCCTCGTGGAGATGGGGGGAGACCTTCCCTCACGCATACTTGCCATCCCCCCATCTCACTCCCATCTCACTCCCTGTCCATCTTCGCATGGGAACCAAGGTCAAAGATAAAACATACGAAATCAACATTACTTGTATTAAAGGAACAATGACTTTTCTATTCACTACAATAAAACCAAGATGGGAACTCCAGACAAGATGGCTGCTGCACGAAACTAAATCATTTAAACATTATCATCACTTTCACATAATACATATCTTAGTAATTCAGCCTCCTGCTTGATAATTCACAATGTAATTTCATACAGAGAATATAAGCAAATAAATCATCCTTCACAATACATATATACATACATACATATATATATACAAATATACATGCAAACATAAATACATGCAAACATAATTACATACATGCACATATATATAAACATACATGCAAACATACATGCAAAAATAAAAACATGCAAACATACATACATGCACATATATACATACATACATGACAACATACATACAAACATACATGACAACATACATACATGCAAACATACATACATGCAAACATACATACACACATGCAAACATATATACATGCAAATATACATACAAACATGCACATGTATACATACATGCCAACATACATGCAAACATACATGCACATATATACATACATACATGACAACATACATACATGCAAATATACATACATACACACATGCACATATATACATACATGCCAACATACATGCACATATATACATACATGACAACATACATACATACATGACAACATACATACATATATATATATACACACATGCAAATATACATACATTCATGCAAACATACATGCAAACATACATACATACATACATACAAATATACATACACACATGCACATATATACATACATGACAACATACATACATACATGACAACATACATGCAAAAATACATACATGCAAACATACATACATGCAAATATATACATGCAAATATACATACAAACATGCACATATATACATACATGCCAACATACATGCAAACATACATGCACAGATATACATACATACATACATGCCAACATACATACATGCCAAAAAATAATAATAATACGTTCATACTTACTTTCCTCCTGTCCGGCCTCCAGCGATGACGTTTCATTCATGTCGCCGCTGCAGCCTGTGATTGGCTGCAGAGGCGGTCACGTGGGATGAAGCGTCATCCTGACGTGCGTGACCGCCACTACAGCCTGTGATTGGCTGCAGCGGCGAAAGGGATGAAACGTCATCGCTGGAGGCCGGACAGGAGGAAAGTAAGTACGAACGTATAATTTTTATTTTTTTATTACATTTAAATGGTATTTTCCGCGCGCCGAGCATGTACTGTGAAGGTTGCTGAAAGAGTTAGTGCAGCCCATTAACTCTATCAGCACCCTGGACAGTAGCATGCTCGGCGCACGTAAGTGACAGGTTCGGTCAGAACTAGTTCGGTCCGAACCGAACTTTTTTGTGAAATTCGGCGAACTAGCCGAACCGAACTTTTGATAAGTTCGCTCATCTCTACATATAATGTATTGTATTCGTTTTATTAACTTTCTTTTGGTGGGAGAGAGGAAAAAATCAGCAATTCTACCATTGATTTTTGGATTTTGCTTTTACAGAGTTCAACGTGCGCTATAATTGACATAATACATTTATTCTAAGCGATACCAAATGTATATATTTTTTTCATGATTTTCCACTTTTGCTCAATAAAAACCTTTTTTTTTTTAGAATTTTTTTATGTGTTGCTGCATTTAAAGACCCCTATCGTTTTTTATTTTTAGTCAAAGGAGCTCTATGTTGTCTTATGTTTTGCAGGACGAGTTGTAGTTTTTATTGGTACCATTTTGGGGTACATACTATATTCTTTTCACTTGTATTTCAGTTTCATTCAGAGGCGGGATGATCAAAAACCAGAAATTTTGCTATTGATTTTTAGTAAATTACGAAGGCAGTGATACCAAATATGTATAGGTTTTTTTTCATTTTTTGCAGTTTTTCCAAAATAAATGGCTTTGTACAGGGAAAAAACAGCGACTTCCTTTGTATTTTTAAATATTTTTACAAAATGTTTTTAACTTTTATTGTTCGTCCCACATGGGACTTGAACATCTGACTTTCTGATTACTTATATAATACATTATGTAACACTTCTGTATTGCAATGCATTATATGTGTCAGTGTAAAACTGGCAGGCAGCTTATTAGGCTTCCATTTATGCCAGACCAACCATAGCAACCCATCGGCACACCGCAATCCGTTTTCATGGAGTCCGGTGGAGTGACAGAGGGAGGCCACTAAGGGGTTAAATGTTCAGGATCAGAGTTTTCTCCATTCCCGGCGGTTATAGTCTCTGCTATCACAGCGTTGTAATACTACAGCAGCTCGCATTAACTTACCGCAAGCCATGACGTATTATTACAGAGCAGGGCAGAAGGGGTTAAAAATCGGGATGGTCACCATAGTAACACAGCAGAAATGCCCATTCTACCCACAACTTATACAGGAACTTTACCCTATAGGGTCCCTGAATAATAAGCCCCAACAATAGAGAAGCTACTTACCCCAATGCACCACTCTCGTGTCCTTGTATGTCCAGGAGGAACGTACGGGTCCCCAACTGGGTCAGATAGAAATCCCTACAACACAAGTGATAGATGTAATGTAGACTCTATTCTATCCCGTGCAGGTAATGGGATTATTACATCTATATTCCTGTACAGCTGATTATTAGGATCTCCTCATCTACTTTATGTCTATTGTTTCTATGAAGAGCCGACATTTCCTGATAATAAATATTATACTGGTGATACAACCAGATACAAGCAAGTAACTCACCCCAAAGAGCTGGAATACGATCCGTATATGTGGAACCACGTCCTCAGACTGGAAATCCTGAAAGACAAGAAGTGGCTGTAATACCCCGGATAAGAAGAGTAAAGTGGGGGTTTGGTTGGACACCCCCTTTTTTCAGATTGTGGGTCCCACAGAGACAGGATAATGACGGGAGCCCCCACTACTAGTGACCTAAATAATGAACTGCCCTCAAAATCACCGGACGACCACTGTTCTCAATGCCGGCCTGTTGTCCTCCAGAGCTGAGAGACATATTACATGAGACTCTCAGCAGCAGCTAGTAGAGGGGGGCCCTGAGTGGGGGTGACCCCTCTATCAGGGTAATAGAGTAATGGACACCAGACCACCCCTCTAATAGGACGTTTTGTTAGAAATCAGTAGAAAGTTGTTGCGTTACCTCAAAGTTCCATGTTTTCTGGGGTTCGGAGGGACCTTCATAGAATGGAAGATATTTAATCCAGAAGAAAAGGTCCTGTAAGAGACAATATGATCATTATAGTCCTATATCTCCTCCATAGAAGAGCGCAGTATATTTATATATATGGTGAGGAATGTTCTAGAGGCCCAGAATGTAGCCAATCACAGTGCGGAAGCCAGTGACATCACACAACGTCTATTCCCATCCCCCCAAGTTCTACATTAGACATCCGCGTCCCCGTCATCCGTGAATAGAATAATCCATATATAATATCAGAAGAAGTTGTGGATTTACCTCCAGCGTCCATGGAATCAGGTTGTTGTTTGGACTTTCATATGATGGAAGGTGATGAGTCCAGTATGAAAAGTCCTGCAAGAGACAAAATCATCATTATAGTCACCTCCGTCCCATACAGAGCAGTGTATATGTATATATGTGCCCCCTATAGATATATATATATACTGCACAGACCCCACACTTATATCCGCTCTGACCATTCACATCCTCTGTATATTCTCTTGTCATATCTCCCCCTTCATAGCAGATAATTCTTACACCCCCCAATCACCTGACCCTGCCACAGCCGATTCTGAGTTACCGCCATATTGAATAAGGGAAACATACTCACCGGGAGCGTACCGCAATGTACGTAGTAGATCAAGTTCAAAGACAGAAAAAATAGGATAATCCTCATTTTCTCCAAAACGTCAAAGGGTCTCTCAGCACCAAGATGCCAATGAGATAGAAGCTGCAGGTGGGTGGAGCCACTTTAAATACCCCCAGCTGTGACATCACAATGTCGTCTGTGACATCACAATTCTCTTTGTGACATCATCACCGACCACACAATACCCCATGACATCATCACACACCACTAGACATCATATGACTCTGAGACTCTGGGCCTCATGTATCATAATCGTGTAATAGAAAAAATGTCCTTGTTGTCCATAGCAACCAATCACAGAGCAGCTTTCATTGTAGCACAACAGTTAGGAGATGAGAGCTGCACTGTGATTGGTTGCTATGGGTAACTAGGACAGTTTTCCTCTTATACAGTGTGGATACATGAGGCTGCCATCTTTGAATGATCTTCCTGAACCATTAAAAATGAGAATTATCGTCTTCAGTATGGAGGTAGACTATGGAGGGGTCACATAGAAACATCAACATGGCCCTTCTCCTTGTGTGGACCCTAAAAAAATTCTCAACTCATCTACTCTCCAATATATATATATCATCCTACTACATCTCATTATCCCCTACACAACCTTACATTCATCCAGAGACCTCGATACCTAACAAGTGTGGCCCCCCCTGTGGAGCTGCAGATGTGGTTTGGGAGGCAGGAGAGGGGCCCAGCGTCTAGACACCCCTCCCCCAGACACTGACTTTGGACTCAGGAATTGTCCCTTGGGTAATGGCGGCTCCGCTCTGGACATTACTGCACTAACATGGCCCAATACTGAGTTACAGACTATGGACTTGTCACTATAAGAGGGGGTCACATGTACCCCATTTACTTATTGTTGGGCTTTATAGGGACAGTAGCAAGGACTCACAATGAAGTCCAGGACATTGCCATTATCGTTACCCCCTCCCCATCACCTCACCCTGCCGCAGCTGATTCTAGGCACCTGCCATATGTAATAATAGAGATGTACTCACCGGCAGCGTACCGCAATGTACGGGGTAGATCAAGTTCAAAAACAGGAGTAATAGGATAATCCTCATTGTCTCCAATACGTTAAGGGGTCTCTCAGCACCAAGATGCCAAAGAGATACAAGCTGCAGGTGCACGGAACACCCTTATATACCCCCCATTGTGACATCACAATACCCTCTGTGACATCATCACCCACCACACGACACCACGTGACATCATCACCCACCACACAATACCACATGACGTCATCACCCACCACACAATACCGCATGACATCATCACCCACCACACTACCCTCTGTGACATCATCACCCACCACACTACCCTCTGTGACGTCACCCACCACACAATACCACGTGACATCATCACCCATCACACTACCCTCTGTGACATCATCACCCACCACACAATACCACGTGACATCTTTACCCACCACACAATACCACATACGACTAAATTGATGAAAGCAAGAAAAGATAGCAGGATCAAAATAGCACACACCCAATACAAATAGTTTGAAAAAAGAAAAAAAATTTATTGATCCAAAACATATATATATGACACAAATAAAAACATTTAAAAACATGTATGAACAGAAGCCCATGTGTAGATAAACAGGGCAAAACTACAGTCACTATACTTGTCTCAATAGGACAATAATATACCAATAGATGGATAGTACTGGGTAAATATAAAGCCTCTACTCAACAACATACAATAATCACAAGAACCAGAAACCTGGGATTACCTGGTGCTCAGCATGCCAAGAATTGCTTTATAATGCAGCTTCCTCAGGGGAAATAGAATGCCACACACAATACCACATGACATCATCAGCCACCACACTACCCTCTGTGACATCACGCACCACATGTCACCACCATGTGACATCATCACTCAGCACAAGACGTCATGTGACCAGCACAATTTCCAGATTTAGTTATTTCTAAAGTAAAATCTTGAGTTTCTTGTACTGTCCCTGGACATTGGGGAGTGCTGGTGACGTGTGTGACAGTGCCATAGTGAGACTTCGCTTCTCCTGTATACCAGGATATATGATAAGGCCTCATGCACACGTTGCGTATTTTGCTGCGGAAGATACTCACTAAAACTGCAGCAATACTCAGGAAACTTGAGGTGAAAACTGCACCTAATCATGCGTTTTTCTATACGTTTTTTTACATTTTGAAGAGATTTTCGGCGCGTTTTCATGCTGCGGGTTTTGGTGTGATTTTCCACAGCACTAGGCAGGTATAATTTGCAAGGGGAAACACAAAATAAATTGACTTGCTGCGGATTCTAAAAATCACATTGCTGGTCAATTTCCGTCCCGAAAAATACTGCAGCGAGTACATGAGATTTCCTGGAATCTCATTGACTATGCTGGTAATGTATTACGCCATCCGCGCGGCATAGCCACACGTATACGCATCTTGTGCATTGAGCCTTACGCTGCTGTTACAGGGTGTATACATGTAGTATATGTCTCTGGACGCCATGTTGGTTGGGGGGTGCCAGTCTCTGGCTATTGGTTAGAAGTTTAGGAGTGTGGCTGGCGCCATATTCCTGCAGTGTCGGGGGAGGGGCAGCATGTAGCGGGTGCTGCTCCCATGGAGGGGAGGGATTTCAGTTACTATGGTAACATCAGTAATAAATATGGAGGAGCAGCGCTGACTTTTCAGGACTAATAAATAATCTTATTAATTGTGTAACGTTCCCGCACCCCCGCTCGCCGTTCTCTATATGTGGATGTTACGTTATCAGGTGTAAACAGAGAAGAGGAATGACGCCATAATGCCGTTTTTCTATGTCATGTGACCAGTCCTTATAATATAATATCTGTACAGTTAATGTTCATTATATTATTTTCTAGCAGATATTTATAGCTGGAGCTCTGTTATTACTGATGCAGCGTGTGAGGAGATTAGATATTTTATAATAAACAATTCGCTCCTCATGACTCGTATCTGACTCGTATGTCGGAAATGTAGAATAGGTCTGAGCACCAAATATTTCACTGTATTTACACCAGACAACTGACATATATACATTAATAAATCTCCCCCGTACATCTCCAAACATGATAAATCACTGGCTGCCTGCATCACCACTAGGGGGAGCTGCTTCATATGGATTTATACAGATAGCGCTGAACTCAATGGAAGCTGTAAACATCTCTATGTAGTGAGCTCCCCCTAGTGGTGGCTGCAGGAAATACAATGGGAGCTGCAGGAAATCAGGAAGCAGGAGGATCAGTGCCGGCCCCCCCTCACCTCGGGCCCCATAGCAGTGACGTGGTCTGCCTCTATGGTGTGTACAGCACTGAGTATATGTAGCTATTATGTATATGTACAGTATATAGTAGTAATAGTTACATATCCTATATATATGGGTTTGCATCAACAAAATCCCAATTCCAATACAGGTGATTTTTTTAGGCCATCCAACATACAGGACCCAGAAGGAGTACTAGGAGGGCAAGTCGCAGAAGGAATAGAACAAAGAAAAACGCGACCACCACTTTACGACCACAAGGAATGAGGAACCCACCCAACATGGGGAAATATCCTCAGAAACAGTGGTAAATATATCATCCACTGTTTTGACACCCATTATACAATCATTGGTCTTGTCCAAAGGACTGTCTTTCTGCCCAAGCCAAACGATGGATTGGTTTGGTTTGGAGTTGGATTTGTATAATTTCATTAGGAGTTTAAAATTAGAATTGTGGTTTAACATACGTGGGGTAAATACTGATTACAACAATGTTGACAGTGGATTCTGTCTGAACAGTCTTGGACTACATGACAAAAGTAAATTCCAACCATGTTTAGAACATCCCATAGAGACTTATATGGATTTAGTTAAAAAAGATATTGATAAATTGTGTATTGAATGCCAAGATATGAATTTGAGACACCCTGATATTACATCTATTGAAATACTGGCTCTTGATGAACTGATCGATAACCACGATCTAACCATAAAACCCGCGGACAAGGGTGGGGCGATCGTGGTCATGGACACTATTATGTATATGAGGGAGGCATGTAGACAGTTACAAGATGGGAATGTCCATAGATTACTTATTGGTGATCCTAGGTTTGACATAGAGAAAAGTTTTTGATTCTAGTCAATAAAGCTTTTGAAGATGGGTTAATTGATCGTGCCCTAAAGAAATATCTTATTATTGAGCGTCCTAAGACACCTTGTCTTTATTTGGTGCCTAAAGTGCATAAATGCCTTGCTAATCCCCCAGGTCGCCCGTTCGTATCTGGTAGGGACTCTATATTGAACATTATTTTTAGTGATAGAACATTGAGAGATTTTGCTATAGATACTAGGTCCTATATCAGGGGTACCTCCGACTTTATCTGTAAACTACAACAGGTCACACCACCGCAGGGGGCAATACTTGCTTCCTTCGATGTAGTGTCACTCTACACATCCATTGACCATAGTAAGGGGTTTGAAGCTGTCAAACGTAGATTGCTCACATCGGTATATAGTCCATCATGCTGCGAGCTGATTATTTCCCTTCTGGAACTTATACTTACCTCTAACTACTTTGTATTTGATGATAAATTTTATCTACAACTAAGAGGCACGGCAATGGGGTCCAATATGGCCCCTACATATGCCAACATTTTTGTGGGCATGATGGAGGAGATGTCGATCTATGTATTTCATCACTTCACATATGTTCAGAGGTGCTGGCGAATCATAGACGACATCTTCCTCATCTGGACAGACACGACAGAATTATTTTTGGAATTCCACACCTTTTTTAATCAAATTGATCCAGACATTCAATTTACTTATACTTATTCGACTGAGATGATCCAATTCTTGGATATCTCAATAAGCATTAAAAATGATGTCTTATACACTAGTCTATATACTAAGCAAACTGACCGTAACACCATTATTGAAATTTGAGAGCTGTCATCCGAAAAAGATGATACGCTCTCTTCCATACAGTCAAATGCTCAGGGCGAGACGTATTGTGGATGATGATTCAGAATTGAATCAGACTCCTGATCAGATGATCCTAAACTTTAAACATAGAGGATATCCAAGACGACTGTTGAATACCTTTAAGGACCAGGTCAAGAACACTCCTAGAAATAATCTATTGGTTAATCCTAAATAGCGTATATCTCTTTCCCGTGTTCCGTTTGTGTCCACCTATCACGATCTTAGTGGAGAAGAGGCTAAGATTTTTAATAGACATTGGGGCATTATTAAGAACAGTTATAAACACATTGAATCGTTTAATAATGAGTTATTATAGTGCAAAATGTATTCCTATAGGTAACAAGTATAAACGACTCAAATTAAACCCCACATGGCTTACACCTTCTGTGAAAGGGGCAATACATGACAAAAAAATGGCATTTAAAAAATCCAAATCTGAGGGTACAGCTGTAGCCTTTGTAAAATATAAAGAGCTTAATAAAATCTGTAAAAATGTAATAAAATCAGCAAAAATACAAAATGAAAGGCAGGTGGCCAAGGATAGTAAAACAAATCCCCAAAAATTCTTCAAGTATATAAATGCAAAAAAGCCCAGGTCTGAACATGTAGGACCCCTAGATAATGGTAATGGGGAGTTGATCACAGGGGATCAAGAGAAGGCAGAGTTACTAAATGGGTTCTTTAGCTCTGTATATACAACTGAAGAAAGAGCAGCTGATGTAGCCGGTGCCGGTGCTGTTAATATATCAGTTGATATACTGAATTGGATGAATGTAGAGATGGTCCAAGCTAAATTAAATAAAATAAATGTGCACAAGGCCCCGGGACCAGATGGGTTACACCCTAGAATTCTTAAAGAGCTTAGTTCAGTTATTTCTGTCCCCCTTTTCATAATATTCAGAGAATCTCTAGTGACTGGTATAGTGCCAAGGGACTGGCGCAGCGCAAATGTGGTGCCTATTTTCAAAAAGGGCTCTAGGTCTTCCCCAGGTAATTATAGACCAGTAAGCTTAACATCCATCGTTGGGAAAATGTTTGAGGGGCTATTGAGGGACTATATACAGGATTATGTGACAATAAATAGCATTATAAGTGACAGCCAGCACGGTTTTACTAAGGACAGAAGTTGTCAAACTAACCTAATCTGTTTTTATGAAGAGGTGAGCAGAAGCCTAGACAGAGGGGCCGCTGTGAATTTAGTGTTTTTGCACTTTGCAAAGGCATTTGACACTGTCCCCCATAGACGCCTAATGGGTAAATTAAGGACTATAGGTTTAGAAAATATAGTTTGTAATTGGATTGAGAATTGGCTCAAGGGCCGTATCCAGAGAGTTGTGGTCAATGATTCCTACTCTGAATGGTCCCCGGTAATAAGTGGTGTACCCCAGGGTTCAGTGCTGGGACCACTATTATTCAACTTATTTATTAATGATATAGAGGAAGGGATTAATAGCACTATTTCTATTTTTGCAGATGACACCAAGCTATGTAATATAGTTCAGACTATGGAAGATGTTCATGAATTACAGGCAGATTTAAACAAACTAAGTGTTTGGGCGTCCACTTGGCAGATGAAGTTTAATGTAGATAAATGTAAAGTTATGCATCTGGGTACCAACAACCTGCATGCATCATATGTCCTAGGGGGAGCTACACTGGCGGATTCACTTGTTGAGAAGGATCTGGGTGTACTTGTAAATCATAAACTCAATAACAGCATGCAGTGTCAATCAGCTGCTTCAAAGGCCAGCAAGATATTGTCGTGTATTAAAAGAGGCATGGACTCGCGGGACAGGGATGTAATATTACCACTTTACAAAGCATTAGTGAGGCCTCATCTAGAATATGCAGTTCAGTTCTGGGCTCCAGTTCATAGAAAGGATGCCCTGGAGTTGGAAAAAATACAATGAAGAGCAACGAAGCTAATTAGGGGCATGGAGAATTTAAGTTATGAGGAAAGATTGAAAGAATTAAACCTATTTAGCCTTGAAAAAAGACGACTAAGGGGGACATGATTAACTTATATAAATATATTAATGGCACATACAAAAAATATGGTGAAATCCTGTTCCTTGTAAAACCCCCTCAAAAAACAAGGGGGCACTCCCCCCGTCTGGAGAAAAAAAGGTTCAAGCTGCAGAGGCGACAAGCCTTCTTTACTGTGAGAACTGTGAATCTATGGAATAGCCACCGCAGGAGCCGTCACAGCAGGGACAGTAGATGGCTTTAAAAAAGGGTTAGATAATTTCCTAGAACAAAAAAATATTAGCTCCTATGTGTAGAAATTTTTCCTTCCCTTTTCCCTTCCCTTGGTTGAACTTGATGGACATGTGTCTTTTTTCAGCCGTACTAACTATGTAACTATATAACTAATGCACCCCTCATGTCATATAGACGTCCACAAAATGTACGTGACAAATTAGTCAATAGTCTGACACATCGAAAAACAGGACAACAGACACTCCTTAGACCGAAAAAAATGTGTAACTTTCCCTGTCTCTATTGCATTAATTGTCGTCTTATGTATAGGGGGAATGTCTTTATTCATCCGCAAACACAAAGAGAGCACAGGATTAAACAATTTCTTACATGCGATTCGGATTGGGTTATTTACGTTCTCTGGTGCCCGTGTTCACTTCTATATGTCGGTGAAACCTCTTGTGATTTCAAGACACGTCTGAATAATCACAGATATTCCATACGTAAGAAGAAAAGTGATTTACCGGTAGCGAAACATTTCTCGGAACTTGGACACACAGAAAAAGATCTTAGATTTATGATTTTGGAACAGGTTCCTAGCCCTTATAAGGGGGGTAATAGATCAGCATTATTACACAAGTGTGAATTGAAATGGATCTTTTTACTAGAATCATTGAAATCAAAGGGCCTCAATGTTGAGTTCAATGTTATGAGACTCATTACCTAATATGTCGCGTTCCCGTTTTTTTCCCCTCCCTGTCCTTGCGGTGTCTTTCTCAGTGAATGTATATTTATACACACATGCGATACATGATTTGTATATTTGTACATTGTTTTTAATTTTTCCTTTTTTCTCATTCCAGAGGATTATAGAATTTCAGGACCACTCACCATGACTGGAGCGCTGTCTTCATATATGATGTATGATATCTTACACAAGTCTGTCTGTTAACATTAATATGTACTAGTTTAGTATTATTATTATTTCTTCTTTTTTAATCCTTTGAATTCATGAGAGACATGTGTGCCTTTAAATTTAGGGGCTGTTGAATATATATTGACCCCTAAAAATCTTCTTCTTGCTGTCATCAAATGAGTAATAGGTTTTCTATTGGCTGTCCCTGTTCATGAATTTGGAACGGGATTACACACGGACCATTTTTCGATCTAACGATACCCATTTCTATTGGTTCGGTTGGCTCGAGTAGTCATTTGTAAAAGAGCATATAATATGTAACACAATTAAAAATTAACGTCAATTTCTGCATTTATTTGTCTGATTACCTTCACAATAAACATATACTTTGATTTCTTTTTGACACTGTCTATTGTACATATGTCTCTCATATCCATGACTGGATTGCTAGCCATTATCTCCCTGGACTATTGTCCTGTTTGATGTCGGCGTACAGACTTATCATAATCCATAAATTGCAACCTATGTTGTTGGCCCTCCTTATGCAGTTACACTGTATCTTATTCACGGAGGTTCGTATCCGGACCCCCAGCGCATGCGCAACAAATAAAGCATCGTGTGGTTGCTATGCAACCAAACGCGTCTGTGATGACGACGCAAGAATGCGCAGTTCTGTTTGGAGGACGCCAGACATCCTGACCACACGTGGAAATCATCACGAACAAGGATTAAACTGTTTACTTCACATATCAAGTCAGCGATTGGTGAGTGGCCTGAAGACCTTGCCCCCTACACATATGATTGCATTTTTGATTAAGGGATAATCGAGCTATATTATGTGTTTTTAAATGTATGTCTATTTTTACACTGGATTTTATCACTGTGCACTGTTTTCATAATTGCAACATATGATATTTATACAAGTATTTATATCCTGTACCACATATTTTTTTGTCTCTGCTCTTTATTAACCCCTTTAGGACGCAGCCTGTTTTGGCCTTGTGGCACAGCCGATTTTGTCAAATCTGACATGTGTCACTTTATATGGTAATAACTTGGGAATGCTTTTACCTATCCAAGTGATTCTGAGATTGTTTTCTCGTGACATATTGTACTTTATGATAGTGGAAAAATTTTGTCGATAAATTCAATATTTATTCGAGAAAAACACCAAAATTTGGAGAAAATTTGCAAAAATTTTATTTAAATGTATCTGCTTGTAAAACAGATAGTAATACCACACAAAATAGTCACTAGTTACCATTTCCCATATGTCTACTTTATGTTTGAATCATTTTTTGAATGTCTTTTATTTTTCTAGGATGTTACAAGGCTTAGAACTTTAGCAGCAATTTCTCACATTTTCAAGAAAATTTCAAAAGGCCATTTTTACAGGTACCAGTTTAGTTGTGTGTTTGAGGGCCTTATATATTAGAATCCCCAAATAAATCACCCCATTTAAAAAACTGCACCCCTCAAAGTATTCAAATCAGCATTCAGAAAGTTTCTTAACCCTTTAGGCGTTTCACAGGAAATAAAGCAAAGTAGAGGGGAAATATTCAAATTTCTCTTTTGCCGAAAATTCATTTGCAATAGAAAAAATTCTGTACCACAGAAGGTTTTACTAGGACTGCAAGGACCCATTATCCACTTTACCTGCCCAGGACCTTAACCATCCTTCTTTGAATTAACACACCAACACCTTCTTTATGGAAATGTGGAAGTGGCCACAGCTTTATTCTTATTTACAAACATCGGCATGAAGACATATATATATATTTATTTTTCTCTCCTCCTGAAATGCCGATGCTCCCTGTCTCCATCAGGCATGTAGGGTGCTACCTCCGTCTTCATCTGCCGTACTTTCCGCCAAGAAGGGGGAACTGAGAAACCTACTCAGTCCCCCGACCACCCCCACCAAGCAACGCCAACCCTCTCTCGGCGCCATCCAAGAGATCCAATAAAAAGATATCGAGCCCGATATCATTCAGATGCACTCCATCCGACGCCAGCAAATCTGCATTATCCCCCTCCAGGGATTGGTGTCGCAACCCGATCCCCCCTATAGAGCGAATGAACCGCGACACCCGCACATTAATTAGCCTGCGCACTCTCTCCAACGCTGCCATGTTCCTCGCTCCTCGCCACACCGTGTGCGCCACTATCTCGGACCAAACTACCACGCAACGGGCGAACAGGTCCTGAAAACGCGCCAAATCAGTCCGTATAAATGACAATAACTCGGCCATTTTTACTTGGCCGATATCATTTCCACCAGCATGTATGATCAGGACAACAGGTCCGTACGTGTGCCTTGTAACTGCCACTACTTCTGGCAGTAACTGCACCCACCGTAATCCCCGGACACCTCTCCAATGGACGTCGGCCTGTGAGAGGCCCAAATTCGGACCTAACGGCCTCCGTCCCGCTCGAACCGCTGCCCAATGCACATACGAATGCCCCAAGATCCACACTTGGGGGCGCCGCGACCCTAACAAAGAAATTAAGCTACATTCCGGTCAAATGAAGATACAGGCAGGATTAACATAACACTCCATATAACAAGGAAGGAAAAACAGGGGTGGGGGGGTAGGGGGGGGGGAGGGGGGGGGAAGGGGGCGACATTTTTACTATGAAAACTTCCAGCTTACACACTCTTTAAAACCAAATCTGGTCGCACATATGACTTATAGCTATTAGAACGCCATCTGCCCAGACTCATGATAGCCGCCGAATCCAAGCCCAAGGCATCCGCCTCAGTTGCCGCCCCTATCCTAAACGAATGTGTACCAAACTCGCCCGGTGGCAAACCCAGGTACTTCAAACCGGCCTTAAAAATCGCATCAAATTGAAAACGCGACATTGCGGATCCATCCTGATGGATCAAGAATTGAGCCCCGGGCACTCGGACCAACACGAATTCCTGGACCCATTTTACCGGGCAATACTGCCCCCCAATCCTCCCAATCGACAGCCAAGCCCCCCTCCCTACCATGTCAGTCTTTGACCTCCGCACACAGACCCTGAGAGAATCTCCCAACGTCACTACATCCGATCCGAGAAGACCACCGCTTGCACCCACGCTGTGCGGAACCAGCTCACTAACCCGTAATGCGGCAAAGAAAGCCAAAGAAAACGCCGCGCCGAACAAGGACACTTCATATTCATCCCGACACACAAAACATAAAACGGCTAGAAGCCGACCCAAAAGCGAAAAAGATACTGGCCGCCTCGTGTCCCTGGAACACGCCTCTTTTTTCCACCCTTTTAAAGACTGCCGAACTACAAATTCTTTTGTAACATCTCTGCATCCCCACAATTTCAACATAAAGGCCACCCCTGCTAAAAACTTGCTCGCCGTGGCCGCACTACCCCCTTCCTGACGTATTTGTACCAAACTTGCTAACGTGACGTCCAGGTGACACCCATCCTGTGATGGGAAGTTATTCCCCGCAATCTCCAACCACCGATCCCACGCTCTGCAATGACTCTTCCAAGTCGCCGGTACCACCGAACCCCTCAACAGCCTCATAAGTTGTCCTCGACCAGGGCCCATAAGTGAAGGGGGGGGGACACCCCTTCTGCCAAAGCTGCCGGGTGCAATTCCCGAAACCGGGACATCTGTGAACGAGACAAAGCATCAGCCATCACATTACGGACTCCCGGAACATGTTTTGCACGAAACCACACATTCAAACGCAAACACTTCAAAACCAACCGTCTTAATAAAGCTAATACCGGCAATGAACTAGACGACAATCCGTTCACCGCATGCACCAGCGCTATGTTGTCTGTCCAAAATACAATCCTCTTATTCACCATCACGCTACCCCACAACTCTATTGCAACTATAATAGGAAACAATTCCAGTAGTGTCAAATTACGTAAAACTCCCAAATCACTCCAATGCAAGGGCCAAGGGGATCTACACCAACTTCGGCCCAAAATTGCTCCAAAACCATCACTTCCGGCTGCATCCGTAAACAATTCCAAGTCTACATTAGACAACTCCGCGTCCTGACACACCGACCTCCCATTAAACGAACTCAAAAACGAATGCCAGACAAACAAATCCTTCTTCATCCAAGAGGTTACCCGGATAAAATGATTTGGCTTCGAGATACCCCTAGTGGCTAAAGACAAACGCCTAGAGAAAACACGACCCATTGGAATTATACGACAAGCAAACACCAGCAATCCCATTAACGACTGTAACTGTTTCAACGTCACTTTTTTCGACCCCATGACCTGGTCAACTTGCGTCACTAGCCTTGCCAATTTATCATCGGGCAAGCGAAAAATCATCTGCTCGCTATCTATTTCGATACCCAAAAATTACAAAACAGTTAAAGGACCTTCCGTCTTATCTTCGGAAATAGGTACACCGAAACGCGACATCACCTGTCGAAACACTCTCAGCAACGTGCTGCACAACCCAGAGCCCCCCGGGCCTACAAAAAGAAAATCATCCAGATAATGAATGACCGAGTCACAACCAGACTCCAAACGAACTACTCATTCTAGAAATGACGCAAACATCTCAAAGTAACTGCATGATATTGAACAACCCATGGGAAGGCACATATCAACGTAAAACCCCTTATCTAAACAACAACCCAGCAGGTGAAAACACTCCGGATGAACCGGCAGCAAACGAAAGGCCGCTTCAATATCAGATTTAGCTAACAACGCCCCCTGTCCAGCCGCCTGTACCAGCCTTACTGCAACGTCGAAAGACGTATACGAAACCGCCGCCTCCGCCCTAGAAATACCGTCGTTAACAGAACCACCGCGAGGAAAGGAAAGGTGATGAATCAGCCTAAACTTTCCTCGTTCCTTCTTTGGAACTAAACCAAGGGGGGAAACTCGCAGATTCGTATACGGCGGCTCGCTGAATGGACCTGCCATTCTCCCTAATTCCACTTCTTTCGCCAATTTTAGCCGCGCAATGCCCACATTCTCATTGATCGACTTCAAATTGTCAGCCAATGACAATGTCGCAGAATATTCAAAAGGAATCTCAAAACCAAACGAAAACCCGCTAGTGAGCACCTCTGCTTCCCGCCTCCTGTGGTACCGCTCTAACCATGGGCCCATCTCAAGAACGTTCACCGGCGTTCTCCACTGCGCCGGAAGGAGGTGCCTTAACCGGCTGCTTACCTCTCCGGAAACACCGGAGCGCCGCATGAGCGCCCCCACAGATGGAGCATTCATGTCGGAATTTGCACGTGGCAAAGAAACGACAGTGGCCCTCGTTGTAGAGCCAACAGGCACCCGTGGGCCTAGCGGCCGCAACTCCAGGGGCGGGGCCCGGCGCTGCGGCCGCACTGGGAAAGGGGCGTTGTTGCCTGCTCCCTTGCGCTAAGATAAGCTGCAACCACACGTCCGTTGCCTTCGTCGCCCAACTAATATCAGGCGACAAAGCCAAACGACGCCGAAATTCTTCATCATATCGCCACCAGGCCGCACCACCGTGCAGCCTGTGGGCGCTGAAAATTGTGTCAAAATAGACAAACAACTCGGCCCCTTTCCCAGGATAGCGTTGGCAAATAACATGAGCCAGTGTAGCGTAACACTGTACCCAGTTGCCAAATGTTTTCGCGACTTTCGCTTTCCTATCTGAACCTCTCTCAAAACCCCGCTCCTTGTCGACAGTCACCTGCTCCACCGAGACCAAGGACCAAATATCCACAAATTCATTCCTCCAAATCTTGTCCTTGATCTCAGCTGACAAATGAGTCCCGAGAGGAGCGACTCCACAAAACAATGAATCTCTAAACGTCAAACTAGCTAAAGCATTCTCTTTCTCAGACGGGGGCATAGCTCCCTCTGGTGGCACCGAGGGACACGACGTTCCCTCATTCACTTTTAACCCAGCCACCACGGCTTTTAAAACAGAAATCAAATCCGCACCCGATGCATTAGATTTATTAAGCCATGCGTCACCGCAGGCCGACTCACCGCTCCCAGAGGTCCCACCGACTCCAGAGGGTCCTTCAGCCACTTGCCGCGGCACTGGAACCACGGCCTGCACCTCCTCCACCGGCCCGGCGGGAGGGACAACCTGGGACAGCTGCTCCTGATCCACCGACAAGCGCTGCACCTCCCGGCGTCGACTGCGTCTCTGCGGCCGTGATGATCTCCGCGACGACCTCCTCCACGATCCTGACGATGCAGACGTCGTCGCCGACGAGGAGGAGAATCCATCGCTGGAAGACGAGGAATACCGCCGACCACGCCTCTTCACGTCACCTGATCTGCGACGTCTATGATGGCCGTGCCGGCGATGTCCTCCATCCCGGCGTTTCCTCCCTCGCCTGGAACGCTCCCTTCTTGGACCTGCAGGAGAAAAAGATGACAAGGCAGGAGAAGGGCAAATCGAGTCCAAAACACCCTCGACCCTATCTTTCCTAGCACACTCCCCCCCTGGCCTTGACCCATGCTGACAGGGGCCCGGGGGGGACCGGGGTGGAGAAGCGACAGGCACCGCAGAAGCCCCCGCCCCCTGGCTGGGCTGCTTGCTCACCGCCCGCTTCCCCGAACCCGCCGCCATCTTCTTTTTATGTGAGCCGCCATCTTGTTTCCTGGCCGCACTGCGCCTGCCAGGACGTCCCGCCCCTGTTCTCCCCGCCGCCAATTCTGGCTGCGCAGAGAACAGCACGGGGAAAGATGGCGCCGACCCCGGCTGCACACAGGCACCGGAAGCAAGTCCCAGCTCCTGTGAACATGCCGCATGGTAAGCAACCATGTCGGACCAATCACCTGTGTCCGCCATATTCAACCCACTGTCACGAAAATCGACCGCTGCCTCCGCGCCCGCATCAGCAGCTCGAGGCGGGTTGTACCGAGCCCGTGCCGGTTTAACAGCCGCCCTCTTACCGCCATGGGGAAGGACGCCAGCGCGACGAGTGGGCGGGGGGGAGGGGGGCACTATGTCGACCGACGAAGCACCCGTCGACATAGGCCTAGGGGACCTGCTGGGACCACCGCATGACTGTGCAGCAGTCACAGCACCCCTCATAGCAACGGGGCTAGGGCTCAGTCGAACCGGAGGGCGTGTAACGCGCTGCGGCCTACCTCGAGTAGCCGCTCCCGACTGTTCCGTGCCGCGCTCTGCTCCTCGCTTCTCTCCTTCCTCCAACAGGGATTCCAGCCAGGCAGGTCCCTCCGACGCTACCCGCTGTGCCACCTTCCGCAACAGTTCTTCTGCCATCTCCTTGAAAGAACACGCTCTGAATCTCCACAGCAGCAGCAAAGGTGTTTCTTCCACTGCAGCTTGAAGGTAAGAGGGCTTTCTGCTCCAAACCCCTGCCTTATATCTTCTTAACCACGCCCCTCTTACCCCTTGTTAACCAATCCTGGTCCTGGGCATTATTTTAAACCGTTCCATCCTTTCTTAACCCCTTGCAGTCCCTGACACTCTCCCTAGGCGCTTCAGTGTCTGCAAAGAAACGCAACTCAATATTTATTTCCCAGGTCCTGCAGTTTTTAGGAATATCCTACATGTGGCCCTAGTGCCCTAATGGACCGAAACACCGGCCTCAGAAGCAAAAGAGCACCTGCAGGATTTTGTGGCCTGCTTTTTTTTAGATTATATTTTAGGCACCATGTCAGGTTTGAAGAGGTCTTGTGGTGTCAAAACAGTGGAAACCCCCCAAAAGTGACCCCATTTTGGAAACTAGACCCCTCAAGGAATTTATCTAGGGGTATAGTTAGCATTTTGACCCCACAGGTATTTTTCTATATTTATTGAAATTAGTCTGTGAAAATGAAACTCTACTTTTTTTCTGAAAAAACATAGAAATCTGTAATTTTTAAAAGTAAATGCTCTCCAACATTTGTAAAGCAATGTCTCCCGATTACGGAAATACCCCATATGTGGTAATAAACTGCTGTTTGGACCCACAGCAGTGTTCAGAAGGGAAGGAGCGCCATTTGGATTTTGGAGCGCAGATTTTGCTGGATTGGTTTTTAGTGCCATGTCGCGATTGCAACGCCCTGGAGAGAACAAAATAGTGGAAACACCCCAAAAAGTGACCCCATTTGGGAAACTACACCCCTCAAGGAATTTTTCTAGATGTATAGTAAGCATTTATACCACACAGGTTTTTGCAGAATTTAGTAGAATTAGGCCGTGAAAATGAATAGAAACATTTTTGTCCACTAAAATGTTGAATTATTTCATTTTCACAAGAGATAAAGGAGAAAAAGTCACCCTAAATTTGTAACGCAATCTCTCCCAAGTATGACAATACCCCACATGTGGTAATAATTTATTTTTTAATAGAAACTAATTAATCTTTGCAGGACTGATGCTTTTTTGCTTTTCCATTTTAGTTTTTCACTCCACGCCTTCCAAACGCCATAACTTTTTTATTTTTTCATCAATTGAGCGGTGTGAGGGCTTAGTTTTGGCAGGACGAGCTGTAGTTTTTATTGGTACCATTTTTTGGTACATGCAACTTTTTGATCACTTTTTATTACATTTTGTTAAAAGCTTTGGTGACCAAAAAATAGTGATTTTGGTGTTTTAAATTCTTTATTTCTTACGGCGTTCATAATGCGCTATAAATGACCATTATATTTTATTCTGCGGGTCGGTACGATTACGGCGATACCAGATGTATATAGTTTTTTTATGTTTTGCAGCGTTTGCACAATAAAATCACTTCTTTATAAAATAATTTATTTTCTGTGTCACCGTATTCTGAGAGACGTAACTTTTTTAATTTTCAGTCAAAAAAGCAATGTAAGGGCTTCTTTTTTGCGGGACGGGTTGTAGTTTTTATTGGTACTATTTTGGGGTACATGCGACTTTTTGAACACTTTTTATTCTATATTTTGGGAGGGGTGGTGACCAAAAAATAGTTATTCTGGCATTGTTTTTAGTTGTTTTTTTTTGCGGCGTTCACCGTACAGTAAAAACAACATTGTAGTTTTATAGATTGGGTCGTTATGAACGCGGTGATACCAAATATGTGTACTGTTTTTTAACGTTTTCATTTTTTTCCTATAATAAGAGACTTATTATAGGAAAAAAAAATATTTTATTTTTACACTTTTGTAAAACATATTTATTAACGTCTTTTTACTTTTTTCTTTACTTTTTACACTTTCTTTTTTTACCTGCAGCTCTGATCGCTGCTAGAATACATTACATTACACTACGTGGTCCTTATAGGCTTCCATACACGGCAGACCCGGAGGCCGTTGTCTGGCCCCCGGGTGCCATCTCAAGCATCAGCAGGCCCCAACAATTGCATGGGGGCTGCTGATGTGCTATATACCCCCTACCTGCGGAGATCGCAATCGAGCTCCACATTTAACGGGTTAATTGCCGAAATCAGCGGCAATGAGCCGCTAATCGGCAACAGTGGAGAGTCAGCTGTCAGGGACAGCTGACGTCCCGATTCCCGATGCACACTGTCTCAGACACTGTCACCGACAGTGTGCATCGCGAACGGCAGTGACGTCCTGTCACTTTGACAGGAAGTCTATCAGAAGGCTGGTCCTGACAGGCTTCCGTACATGGCAGACACGGAGGCCATTACTTGGCCTCCGGTCCCAATGCTAGCCATCTGCAAACCTCACGATTTCATTGTGAGGTCTGCCAATATGCTAGTAACCTCTAAAATGCGGCGATTTCAATCGATAACCGCAATTAAGGAGTTAATTGCCGAAATCAGCGGAAATAAGCCGCTGATCGGCATACAGTGGAGTGTCAGCTGTCGGAGACAGCTGGCCTCACAGTTCCCGATGCACACTAACGGCGACAGTGTGCGCCGGGAACCGCGCAATAACTGTACATCCCCGTGCGCTAAGACACTGGCCACACGGACGTACAGTTGGGTTGTGGTGCGCCTAGGGGTTAATGATCCCTCATTATGATAATGAGGCACATGGTTTATATACTGCATGTACTGGTTGTGTCACTATGCTTGAAAAAGGTCCTATAGCAGGACGGAAACGTTGCAGCTGTTGACTGAATAAACCACATTCTATCCATGTTGGAATTTGACGCAGAGTGCTGCTTATATATATATATATATATATATATATATATATATATATATATATATATATATGTATATTATACATGCACAGGGCCGATTGTAGCTTTTCTGCTGTCTGAGGCAAAAATTTAAAATGGCGCCCCCCCCCCATCCGCCAAAAAATCATAAGAAATCCAAGTAGCCAACCTCTATTGGAAGTTTATAGTACTAACTTTTCTTTTTTTGGTAGGTTCCGCTGGGCCGTTTGGGCTAATTCGAAGATTTGTTGGACTTGCATAATGGAGTTTTTAGTTCAATAAAATATGTTTTTTTTTTACAGATGTAGCCATCTTTAACTTGATTCTGATAACTTGCTGCAGCTTGATATCACACAACAAAAGCCATTGAAAAAATAATTGAAAAAGTCAAGATATTTTTTAATACTTTATTAGCGCCTTAGTCATGGCATACCTCCCATCTTTCAAGTAACGCAAAGAGGGAGAACCAATGCGAAAAGTTTTTTTCCTTTTAAGCCATACCTCTATTCCCGCCCAATCCCCACCCATACACACCCGGTTCAGCCCACACAGTATCATGCTCCCATAGTGCCTCCCACACAGTATAATTCCAAATAGCTGCCCCATACAGTATAATGCCCACACAGCTGCCCCATACAGTATAAAGCCAACACAGATGTCCCAATACTGTATAATGCCCACTCAGATGCCCCCATGCAGTTTAATGCCCGCACAAATGCTCCCATGCAGTATAATGCCCAAAAGTTTCCCCATACAGCATAATGCCCACACAGATTGCCCCATACAGTATAATGCCCCATAGCTGCCCCATACAGTATAATGTCCCCATAGCTGCTTTTATACAGTCTAATTCCCCATAGCTGCCATACACAGTATAATGCCCCCTTAGCTGCCACCATGCATTATAATGCCCCAACAGCTTCCCATACAGTATAATGCCCCTCCAGCTTCATCCATACAGTATAATGCCCCCATACAGCATAATGGCCTCATACCGTATAATGCCCCCTTAGCTGCCACCATACACTATAATGGCCCCTCAGCTGCAACCATATGGTATAATGTCCCTATAGCTTCCGACATACAATATAATGCCTTCATAGCTTCCACCATACAGTATAGTAGCCCCATAGTTGCCCCCATACATTTGAATGCCGCTTTAGTTGCCACTATACAGTATAATGCCCCCTTAGCTGCCCCTATACATTATAATGCCCCTTTAGCTGCCACCATACAGTATAATGCCCCCTTAGCTGCTCCAATACAGTATAATGCTTCATATCTGCCCCATACAGTGTAATTTCACCTCAGCTGCCCCCATACAGTGGACCAGTGAGCACATATGTATTTAATTAATTATCCCCACATCACCCTGGACAATAAGTAGGGCCCTGCCCTTTCACTCCTTGCCTGAGCGTTGTTATGTTTACCCATGTTAGTCTTGCAAATGGTCCCTTAGTCATATCCTGTTCCCAGTGTTCCCGTGCCCTGCTACCTGTATCCTGTATCCCGTGCTGTGTTTGTTCCTGTGCCCTTTCCAGTGTTGGAGTCGTGTTGTTTCATCTGCCACACCTGCTGTCATTCACCGCGCGCGTGCTCGTTCCCGGCCTTAATGGACCAGTGAGCACATATTTATTTAATTAATTATCCCCACATCACCCTGGACTATAAGTAGGGCCCTGCCCTTTCACTCCTTGCCTGAGCGTTATTATGTTTACCCATGTTAGTCTTGCAAATGGTCCCTTAGTCATATCCTGTTCCCAGTGTTCCCGTGCCCTGCTACCTGTATCCTGTATCCCGTGCTGTGTTTGTTCCTGTGTCCTTTCCAGTGTTGGAGTCGTGTTGTGCCATCTGCCACACCTGCTGTCATTCACCACGTCAGGTGTCGTCTGCCACGCCTGGTATCATCCGCCACGTTTTGCGTTATCTACCGTCAAGTTCCATCTGTGCTAAACCTCTACTACTGACTGGACTGTTACAGGTACTCCCATACTAGGACTTTGCATGGACTGTATATACTATTGTTTGACCAGCTGCTACTCCGCTACGGCCTAGTGGGTCCACATACCCATCGTGAATCGTGACAGGCTGAGTGCTAGCCTTTTTACTGACTAACGCTAAGCCCTGCCTTAGTAATGGACGTCATCAAACAGACAACTGCCATTACTAAGGCGGTAATAAAGTATTAGAAAAACACAGAGACATAAGATTTTTTTTATTGAAATAAAAACTCCCTTACACAATCCTCGCTAACCATTTTATTTTATTTAAAAAAAAAACATAAATCATCGAAGTAGTCCAACAAATCTTCGATGTAGTCGAAACGGTCCAGTGGAACCTGCAAAACAAAAATGAGCAATATGAAAAATAAAAAATAATTATAGTCATCCACAACAGTCTTCTGTCTTCTTTTTTTCTCCCCTCTGCCGCAATACCCCATTTGTGGTGATAAACTGCCGTTTGGGCCCATGGGAGGGCTCAGAAGGAAAGTAGCGCTATGTGTTTGATAGAGTCCAGATTTTGGTGGATTGGTTTACGGGTGCCATGACGCATATGCAGAGCCCCAGAGATATCAAAGCAATGGAAACCCACCAGAAGTGACCCCCATCTTGGAAACTAAACCCCTCAAGGAATTGATTTATCATTGTTGTGACCATTTTGACTGCTCAGTTTTTTTACAGCAGGTATTTGAAATTGGGCTGTGAAATTTAAAAAATTGCATTTTTTCCAATAAGATGTCATTTTTGATCAAAATTTCTTATTTTGACAGGTAACAAAATACCCCATTTTGTTGCCCAATTTGTCCTGAGTGTGGCAATAGCCCATTTGTGGTGATAAACTGCCGTTTGGGCCCATGGGAGGGCTCAGAAGGAAAGGACCACCATTTGGCCTATTGTAAGCTTTTCTGGTGCTAAGTCATGTATGCAGAAGCCCCTGAGGTACCAGTACAGTTGAAACCCCCGAGAAGTGACCCCATTTTAAAAACTACACCCCTTAAGACATTCATCTAGAGGTGTAGTGAGCATTTTGACACAACAGGTATTGTTGAAAAAAGGTAATGCGCAGCAGATGGTGCAGTGTGAGATTTGCAATTTTCTATATACAGTATCTATGCCATTTCGGTGTCCAATATATTGTGCCCAGCATGCGCCACCGGAGATATACACCCTATAAACTGTAATGTGGGTTCCCCCAGGTACAGCAATACCTTACATGTGGCTGTTATCAGATGCCTGGGCACACAGCAGGGCTCAGAAGGGAAAGATGAGGGGGATAAGCTGTGCGGAGTGCGTCAGGGTAGATGAAAAATCTAAGGGATGTATGATAAATTTTAAAACACTTTCATACAGAGCCCTGGTTTTTCGGGGCACGTGTCACATTGAGATATTGTGTCCTCCCTTATCCCTCTCTTATAGCAGACTTTGGACCTCTTTTGACTTTTTCCCTTCTTGCCAGTTTGGGGAACTTCTAACCTGGAATGTGCTGCCCTGGTACGATGCGTGTGGCCCCGCTTCCAGAAGTACTGGGTGCCCCTCTTTTCTTGGTCCTTAAAGATTAGGTTCTTGATAATGATGTGCACGGCCAGCTTCTTATACCACACCGCATGGCGCTGTAGGGCTTCAGGACTTGATCTGACAAGTCCACCCCTCCCATGTACCTATTGTAGTCCAGGATGCAGTCTGGTTTGGGGGTCTCTGTACTGGTACCTCGTACTTGTACATGTGTGCTGGTATGGCCATTTATTGTTATCAATACTTGACACACAATATGTTGTTGCTAGATTGTGCCCTGCTCTCACCCCTTCCTCTTTGCCCAAGCAGTGTCTTAGGGAGGCCTCTCAGATTTCTTCTAGCCGTGCCGCATGCCGCAGTACTTCTGGATGCGAGGCACTTGAAGAGCGGGACGCTGGTATAAGAATTATCCAGGTAGAGGTGGTAACCCTGGTCCAGCAGTGGGTGCACCAAATCCCACACAATTTTTGCATTAACTCCCAGTAAAGGGGGGGGGGGGTATTCTGTGGGCTGAGTACTGGTGTCCTTTCCTTCATATATCCTAAATCTGTAGGTATACCCTGATGCAATCTCACACAGCTTATACATCTTCACGCCATACCTTGCCCTCTTACTCGGCAGGTACTGGCAGAATTGAAGCCTCTCTTTAAAATCTACCAAGGACTCATCAATAGAAATACACTTCTCGGAGGTGTATGCTTGGGCAAACCGGGCACTGAAACGGTCTAATAGGGGTCTCCGTTTATACAAACGGTCAAAACTGGGGCCATCTCGGGGTGGGCACTGCTCATTATCAGTATAATAACGAACGGGGTGGTCAGCGCGACGGAATATTACGTCACTGAGTGTTAAGGGGTTAAAACATGAGGTTCTTATAAACATTTTTATCACATTGTATAAGTCCAGTAGCCACTTCTCGGAGTCCTCTTTTAATTGAGTCCCTACTCTATTAGGTGCAGCACTGCATGGTGGTCGCGGTCTAGAAGGAGATTACATTAGGGTTTCCACATTTTTGCCCTCATGGAAAGGTGACATTTTTTATCTATTCACATGGTTGTGGTGTTGTGTGGTGGGCTATGTTGCTGTGGTATTGTGCATGTTGGGGAATGTGGCATAGAGCCAAGATGGCCTCGCCTTTCAGCAGGGGTAATGTTGAGCTTTTGGGTTGCCCCCCTGCAGGTGCCTTGTTGCGACGAAGGCGGTCGCCATGCAGTGCTGCACCTGATAGAGTAGGGACTCAATTAAAATAGGTCGCCGTGAAGTGTTAAGTGGACTAATACATTCTGATAATTATTTTTCTAAGAACCTCCTGTTCATGTTTGTGCAGCAATAGATGAAGGTATAAAAGTGGATGTGTGCTCCATGTCTTGTTCTCCCATGTTGGTAGATAAGTCATGTAATGTGTTTATAAAGATCCATCAGTAATCCGCTTCATGTAGACGACCTTTCTTATTTTTACTTGATATATTATTCTTACTATTACTTTATAAGAAATGACTCGATACTTTACAGCTTTATGATATTTTATTGAGCTGATAATAAGAAAATAATGTTCGACCTTTCTGTGGACACTGGTGGAAGTGTCCTCCATGATTTTATAGGATGAAGTGGACTTCTTATATGGTCAGTGGTAGGCTTGGGATTCACTGAGGTGGAGTTTTAATGGATGACCCTTCCAAGAAGAGATGGACCTGGCTGTGTGCCATCAAGAGGTCACGACCCTCCGGCTGTGTGCCATCAGGAGGTCGTCACCATCAGGCATTGTGCCATATCCAGATGTAAACTTCAGACTGGGGGCCATCACCTCAGTTCTTCACCACTGACAGCAGATGGTAGAGAATAGACAAACCCAACAGTGTGGTCATAAGGTGGCAAGAAGGTGAGATGCTGATGACTTCAGGAGGCGTTACTCAACCTGTAATCTGGATGAAATAGTGATGGTTCAGGAACAGGTGAGCACTTGTGATGACTGAGGCATTTTTGCTCACCTCAGTCTTCTTCGCCTCTTAAGCATCCCCAGAAAGATCTTCTTCTCGCTCTTGTGCGTCTGGGTTCGGATGTACTGGGTTCTGGTGTTCTGGGTTCCGGTGTTCTGGGTTGTTGACGTTGATAGACCAGAATTTTCTCCTCATGACTATTAGAAGAAGGAGCTTTGCGTCCTATGTTGTCAGGAGGTATTGACCGGGCCCAGACGATGTTACTGAATGCCACATTATACTTGCGTTTTGGTGACTCTTTCACATCGTGTAGAGCAGAAGCAATAGGTTCACTTGGAACATTCTGTAATACAGATTTATGATGTATTTCTGATGTTCTTGGTTCTGGTGTTCTGGGCTCTGGTGTTCTGGATGGTTGACGTTGATAAACCAGAATCCTCTCCTTATGACTATTAGTAGAAGGAGCTTTGAGTCCTGTGTTGTCAGAAGGTATTGACCGGGCCCAGACGATGTTACTGAATGCCACATTATACTTGGGTTTTGGTGTCTTTTTCACATCCTGTGGAGCAGAAGCCGTGGATGGTCCAGGACGTTCCTTGTTAGACAGGACTGGTGTTCTCCTGGATTCTTGTACCCGAAATTCAGGAGTATAAATCGGCTCCTTACAAGCTTCTTGGTCTTTCAGAACATTTTCTTTTTCAGTAATATGACTTTGTTTGGTTGTGTCCTTGGCTTCAGCTGTACTTGTCAGAGGTGATTCTGTGTTTGGTTCTTCATCAGAATCAGAGGGCTCCTCCTCCTCCTCCTCCCTCTCACTCAGGACAGGCACTATAGCCAAGGACAGTATAAGGACGAGTGGTGACATCATGATGACACAGGCCAAGCCATTGATGAGCCGAGCAAGAAGTTTGATCTCACATTCAGAGGGGTCTTTTTTGGGAACCACAGGTGGTGGGTTGTCCTGCAATGGAAAGAGGAATAATAAAATCTTGTAGATATTAGGTTACCGCGCCATTTGTGTTCTTGCTGCGCCATTTTATCATCTCCTTTTCTTGTGTTGAATCTGCACATTTTTACTTACCCCAAAGACCATTGCATTTATCCAGCTGTAGAACCTCTGTAATATAATCGGCTTCTCACGGGGGGCAATAGATTCATTTGGAACATTCTGTAAGACAGATTTATGATATATTCATGGCATGTCACATGACTGTCGCCATCACTATCTTAACCCCTTAAAAACACCGCCTATTTCGGACCAAAGGAGGCAGCGATATTTTTGTTTTGTTTTTCCTTCTTCGTATTCTGAAAGTCAGAATTTTTATTTGGTTTTCAGTCTATGGAGTCATATGAGGGCTTATTTTTTTTTAGACAAGACGTACATTTTAATGGCAACATTTTGGGGTACATATAATGTACTGTATTCGTTTTATTAACTTTCTTTTGGTGGGAGAGAGGAAAAAATCAGCAATTCTACCATTGTTTTTTGGATTTTGTTTTTACAGAGTTCAACGTGCGCTATAATTGACATAATAAATTTATTCTAAGCGATACCAAATGTATATATTTTTTTCATGATTTTCCACTTTTGCTCAATAAAAACCTTTTTTTTTTTAGAATTTTTTTATGTGTTGCTGCATTTAAAGACCCCTATCATTTTTTATTTTTAGTCAAAGGAGCTCTATGTTGTCTTATGTTTTGCAGGACGAGTTGTAGTTTTTATTGGTACCATTTTGGGGTACATACTATATTCTTTTCACTTGGATTTCAGTTTCATTCAGAGGCGGGATGATCAAAAAACAGCAATTTTTCTGTTGATTTTTAGTAAATTACGAAGGCAGTGATACCAAATATGTATATATTTTTTTTCATTTTTTGCAGTTTTTCCAAAATAAATGGCTTTGTACAGGGAAAAAACAGCGACTTCCTTTGTATTTTTAAATATTTTTACAAAATGTTTTTAACTTTTATTGTTCGTCCCACATGGGACTTGAACATATGACTTTCTGATTACTTATATAATACATTATGTAACACTTCTGTATTGCAATGCATTATATGTGTCAGTGTAAAACTGGCAGGCAGCTTATTAGGCTTCCGTTTATGCCAGACCTGCCATAGCAACCCATCGGCACACCACGATCCGTTTTCATGGAGCCCCGGTGTAGTGACAGAGGGAGGCCACTAAGGGGTTAAATGTTCAGGATCAGAGTTTTCTCCATTCCCAGCGGTTAGAGTCTCTGCTATTACAGCGTTGTAATACTACAGCAGCTCGCATTAACTTACCGCAAGCCATGACGTATTATTACAGAGAAGGTCAGAAGGGGTTAAAATCGGGATTTTTTTTAACTTATACAGGAACTTTACCCTATAGGGTCCCTGAATAATAAGCCCCAACAATAGAGAAGCTACTTACCCCAATGCACCACTCTCGTGTCCTTGTATGTCCAGGAGGAACGTACGGGTCCCCAACTGGGTCAGATAGAAATCCCTACAACACAAGTGATAGATGTAATGTAGACTCTATTCTATCCCGTGCAGGTAATGGGATTATTACATCTATATTCCTGTACAGCTGATTATTAGGACCTCCTCATCTACTTTATGTCTATTGTTTCTATGAAGAGCCAACATTTCCTGATAATAAATATTATACTGGTGATACACAAGAAGTGGCTGTAATACCCCGGATATGAGGGGTTTGGTTGGACACCCCGTTTTTTCAGATTGTTGGTCCCACAAAGACAAGGTTTTGGCGGGAGCCCCCACTACTTGTGACCTAAATAATGAACTGCCCCCGAAATCACCGGACGACCACTGTTCTCAATGCCAGCCTGTTGTCCTCCAGAGCTGAGAGACATATTACATGAGACTCTCAGCAGCAGCTAGTAGAGGGGGGTCCTGAGTGGGGTGACCCCTCTATCAGCAAAATGGAGTAAAGGACACCAGGCAACCCCTCTAATAGGAAGTTTTATCAGAAATCAGTAGAAAGTTGTTGCGTTACCTCAAAGTTCCATGTTTTCTGGGGTTCGGAGGGACCATCATAGAATGGAAGATATTTAATCCAGAAGAAATGGTCCTGTAATAGACAATATGATCATTATAGTCCTATATCTCCTCCATAGAAGAGCGCAGTATATTTATATATATGGTGAGGAATGTTCTAGAGGCCCAGAATGTAGCCAATCACAGTGCAGAAGCCAGTGACATCACACAACGTCTATTCCCATTCCCCCAAGTTCTACATTAGACATCCGCGTCCCCGTCATCCATGAAAAGAATATTCCATATATAATATCAGAAGAAGTTGTGGATTTACCTCCAGCGTCCATGGAATCAGGTTGTTGGTTGGACTTTCATATGATGGAAGGTGATGAGTCCAGTATGAAAAGTCCTGCGAGACAAAATCATCATTATAGTCACCTCCGTCCCATACAGAGCCGTGTATATGTATATATTTGCCCCCTATAGATATATATACTGTACAGACCCCACACTTATATCCGCTCTGACCATTCACATCCTCTGTATATTCTCCTGTCATATCTCCCCCTTTATAGCAGATAATTTCTCCCCCCCCCCAATCACCTGACCCTGCCACAGCCGATTCCAAGTGACAGCCATATTGAATAAGGGAAACATACTCACCGGCAGCGTACCGCAATGTACGAGGTAGATCAAGTTCAAAGACAGAAAAAATAGGATAATCCTCATTTTCTCCAATACTTCAAAGGGTCTCTCAGCACCAAGATGCCAATGAGATAGAAGCTGCAGGTGGGTGGAGCCACCTTATATACCCCCAGCTGTGACATCACAATGTCTTCTGTGACATCACAATTCTCTTTGTGACATCACAATTCTCTTTGTGACATCATCACCGACCACACAATACCGCATGACATCATCACACACCACTAGACATCATGTGACTCTGAGACTATGTGCCTCATGTATCATAACCGTCTAATAGAAAAAATGTCCTTGTTGTCCATAGCAACCAATCACAGAGCAGCTTTCATTGTAGCACAACAGTTAGGAGATAAGAGCTGCACTGTGATTGGTTGCTATGGGTAACTAGGACAGTTTTCCTCTTATACAGTGTGGATACATGAGGCTGCCATCTTTGAATGATCTTCCTGAACCATTAAAAATGAGAATTATCGTCTTCAGTATGGAGGTACACTATGGAGGGGTCACATAGAAACATCAACATGGCCCTTCTCCTTGTGTGGACCCTAAAAAATCAACAACTCATCTACTCTCCAATATATATCTATCATCCTACTACATCTCATTATCCCCTACACAACCTTACATTCATCCAGAGCCCTCGATACCTTACAAGTGTGGCCCCCCCCCTGTGGAGCTGCAGATGTGGGGACGGAGGCAGGAGAGGGGCCCAGCGTCTAGACACCCCTCCCCCAGACACTGACTTTGGACTCAGGAATTGTCCCTTGGGTAATGGCTCCGCTCTGGACCTTACTGCACTGACGTGGCCCAATACTGAGTTACAGACTATGGACTTGTCACTATAAGAGGGGGTCACAATTACCACATTTACTTATTGTTGGGCTTTAAAGGGACAGTAGCATGGACCCACAATTAAGTCCAGGACATTATCATTATCGTTACCCCCTCTCCCATCACCTCACCCTCCCACAGCTGATTCTAGGCACCCGCCATATGTAATAATAGAGATGTACTCACCGGCAGCGTACCGCAATGTACGGGGTAGATCAAGTTCAAAAACAGGAGTAATAGGATAATCCTCATTGTCTCCAAAACGTCAAGGGGTCTCTCAGCACCAAGATGCCAAAGAGATACAAGCTGCAGGTGCACGGAACCCCCTTATATACCCCCCATTGTGACATCACAATAGCCTCTGTGACATCATCACCCATTACACGACACCACGTGACATCATCACCCACCACACAATACCACATGACGTCATCACCCACCACACAATACCGCATGACATCATCACCCACCACACAATACCACGACATCATCACCCACCACACTACCCTCTGTGACGTCACCCACCAAACAATACCACGTGACATCATCACCCACCACACAATACCACGTGACATCATCACCCACCACACAATATCACATATGACTAAATTAATGAAAGCAAGAAAAGATAGCAGGATCAAAATAGCGCACACCCAATACAAATAGTTTGAAAAAAGAAAAAACTTTTATTGATCCAAAACATATATATATGACACACAAATAAAAACATTTAAAAACATGTATGAACAGAAGCCCATGTGTAGATAAACAGGGCAAAACTACAGTCACTATACTTGTCTCAATAGGACAATAATATACCAATAGATGGATAGTACTGGGTAAATATAAAGCCTCTACTCAACAACATACAATAATCCCAAGAACCAGAAACCTGGGATTACCTGGTGCTCAGCATGCCAAGAATTGCTTTATAATGCAGCTTCCTCAGGGGAAATAGAATGCCACACACAATACCACATGACATCATCAGCCAGCACACTACCCTCTGTGACATCACGCACCACATGTCACCACCATGTGACATCATCACTCAGCACAAGACGTCATGTGACCAGCACAATTTCCAGATTTAGTTATTTCTATAGTAAAATCTTGAGTTTCTTGTACTGTCCCTGGACATTGGGGAGTGCTGGTGACGTGTGTGACAGTGCCATAGTGAGACTTCTCTTCTCCTGTATACCAGGATACATGATAAGGCCACATGCACACGTTGCGTATTTTGCTGCGGAAGATACTCACTAAAACCGCAGCAATACTCAGGAAACTTGAGGTGAAAACTGCACCTAATCATGCGTTTTTCTATACGTTTTTTTACATTTTGAAGAGATTTTCGGCGCGTTTTCATGCTGCGGGTTTTGGTGTGATTTTCCACAGCACTTAGCAGATATAATTTGCAAGGGGAAACACAAAATAAATTGACATGCTGCGGATTCTAAAAATCACATTGCTGGTCAATTTCCGTCCCGAAAAATACTGCAACGAGTACATGAGATTTCCTGGAATCTCATTGACTATGCTGGTAATGTATTACGCCATCCGCGCGGCATAGCCACACGTATACGCATCGTGTGCATTGAGCCTTACGCTGCTGTTACAGGGTGTATACATGTAGTATATGTCTCTGGACGCCATGTTGGTTGGGGGGGGGGTGCTAGTCTCTGGCTATTGGTTAGAAGTTTAGGAGTGTGGCTGGCGCCATATTCCTGCAGTGTCGGGGGAGGGGCAGCATGTAGCGGGTGCTGCTCCCATGGAGGGGAGGGATTTCAGTTACTATGGTAACATCAGTAATAAATATGGAGGAGCAGCGCTGACTTTTCAGGACTAATAAATAATCGTATTAATTGTGTAACATTCCTGCACCGCCGCTCGCCGTTCTCTATATGTGGACGTTACGTTATCAGGTGTAAACAGAGAAGAGGAATGATGCCATAATGCCGTTTTTCTATGTCATGTGACCAGTCCTTATAATATAATATCTGTACAGTTAATGTCAGGGGCCCCCCAGGCTATTGCCTGGGGGACACATGGTCGCACGGCCCCCCATAAGTTGTTAATAAAATATGTTTTTTTGCTTGGTATGTTTTTCTCTCCCCCTTTCCCTCTTTTCTCCATTTGTTATTTTATATTAGAATGGTACTTACCATCGTGGTGTCCCCCGGGTAAGCTGTGCTGGTGGCACGAGCCGGTTTCCAGATGTTTCTGTCTCTGGGCAGTTTGGAGTTGGTCCCAGCTGATTGGACCTAGGTCAGCTGTGCAATTGCATGAGCAGGTTCTGGCAGATTCTATCTCCAGGCAGTTTTGTGGAAGGCCAGCTGATTGGTCATTGATAAAATCCTAAAGGCGGGAAAATTGGACATAAAAGGAGCAGTTCATCGTGGTCAAGCAGCCAGTTTTTGAAGATTGGACCGTCGCCCACCCTCCCGCCCTATTGTTCTTAAATTCCTTCACGTCACGTTGTTTCTTAGAGGGGTTTGTCACCCAGCTAATGCTGGGCGGACTTGGTTTTTATTGGTCAAAATATTTATATTTTATTATTTATTCGATTATTTATGGTTATTCTCTTCGAATTATTTTATCTTAGGTTACCCTTAATAAACACCGTGGCCATTTTTATCCAAAGAAACTGTTGTCATGTTTTATTTCATTTGATTGAGTATTGTGGGGTTTGTGCTACCATGTTCATTATATTATTTTCTATCAGATATTTATAGCTGGAGCTCTGTTATTACTGATGCAGCGTGTGAGGAGATAAGATATTTTATAATAAACAATTCGCTCCTCACGACTCGTATGTTGGAAATGTAGAATAGGTCTGAGCACCAAATATTTCACTGTATTTACACCAGACAACTGACATATATACATTACTAAATCTCCTCCGTACACCTCCAAACATGAAAAATCACTGGCTGCCTGCATCACCACTAGGGGGAGCTGCTTCATATGGATTTATACAGATAGCGCTGAACTCAATGGAAGCTGTAAACATCTCTTTGTAGTGAGCTCCCCCTAGTGGTGGCTGCAGGAAATACAATGGGAACTGCAGGAAATACTATGGCTCTTTATCAGGAAGCAGGAGGATCAGTGCCGGCCCCCCCTCACCTCGGGCCCCATAGCAGTGACGTGGTCTGCCTCTATGGTGTGTACAGCACTGAGTATATATAGCTATTATGTATATGTACAGTATATAGTAGTAATAGTTACATATCCTATATATATGGGTTTGCATCAACAAAATCCCAATTCCAATACAGGTGATTTTTTTAGGCCATCCAACATACAGGACCCAGAAGGAGTACTAGGAGGGCATGTCACAGGAGGAATAGAACAAAGAAAAACGCGACCACCACTTTACGACCACAAGGAATGAGGAACCCACCCAACATGGGGAAATATCCTCAGAAACAGTGGTAAATATATCATCCACTGTTTTGACACCCATTATACAGTCATTGGTCTTGTCCAAAGGACTGTCTTTCTGCCCAAGCCAAACGATGGATTGGTTTGGTTTGGAGTTGGATTTGTATAATTTCATTAGGAGTTTAAAATTAAAAGTGTGGTTTAACATACGTGTGGTAGATACTGATTACAACAATGTTGACAGTGGATTCTGTCTGAACAGTCTTGGACTACATGACAAAAGTAAATTCCAACCACCAAGTTTAGAACATCCCATAGAGACTTATATGGATTTAGTTAAAGAAGATATTGATAAATTGTGTATTGAATGCCAAGATATGAATTTGAGACACCCTAATATTACATCTATTGAAATGCTGGCTGTTTATGAACTGATCCATAACCACGATCTAACCCTAAAACCCGCGGACAAGAGTGGGGCGATCGTGGTCATGGACACTATTATGTATATGAGGGAGGCATATAGACAGTTACAAGATGGGAATGTCTATAGATTACTTATTGGTGATCCTAGGTTTGACATAGAGAAAAGTTTTTGATTCTAGTCAATAAAGCTTTTGAAGATGGGTTAATTGATCGTGCCCTAAAGAAATATCTTATTATTGAGCATCCTAAGACACCTTGTCTTTATTTGGTGCCTAAAGTGCATAAATGCCTTGCTAATCCCCCAGGTCGCCCGATCGTATCTGGTAGGGACTCTATATTGAACATTATTTTTATTGATAGAACTTTGAGAGATTTTGCTATAGATACTAGGTCCTATATCAGGGGTACCTCCGACTTTATCTGTAAACTACAACAGGTTGCACCACCGCAGGGGGCAATACTTCCTTCCTTCGATGTAGTGTCACTGTACACATCCATTGACCATAGTAAGGGGTTGGAAGCTGTCAAATGTAGATTGCTCACATCGGTATATAGTCCATCATGCTGCAAGCTGATTATTTCCCTTCTAGAACTTATACTTACCTCTAACTACTTTGTATTTGATGATAAATTTTATCTACAACTAAGGGGCACGGCAATGGGGTCCTATATGGCCCCTACATATGCCAACATTTTTGTGGGCATGATGGAGGAGATGTCGATCTATGTATCTCACCACTTCACATATGTTCTGAGGTGGTGGCGATACATAGACGACATCTTCCTCATCTGGACAGACACAACAGAATCCTTTTTGGAATTTCACACCTTTTTGAATCAAATTGATCCAGACATTCAATTTACTTATACTTACTCGACTGAGATGATCCAATTCTTGGATATCTCAATAAGCATTAAAAATGATGTCTTATACACTAGTCTATATACTAAACAAACTGACCGTAACACCATTATTGAAATTTGAGAGCTGTCATCCGAAAAAGATGATACGCTCTCTTCCATACAGTCAAATGCTCAGAGCGAGACGTATTGCGGATGATGATTCAGAATTGAATCAGACTCTTGATCAGATGATCCTAAACTTTAAACATACAGGATATCCAAGACGACTGTTGAATACCTTTAAGCACCAGGTCAAGAAGACTCCTAGAAATAATCTATTGGTTAATCCTAAACAGCGTATATCTCTTTCCCGTGTTCCGTTTGTGTCCACCTATCACGATCTTAGTGGAGAAGTGGCAAAGATTTTTAATAGACATTGGGGCATTATTAAGAACAGTTATAAACACATTGAATCGTTTAATAACGCACCCCTCATGTCATATAAACGTCCACAAAATTTACGTGACAAATTAGTCAATAGTCTGACACATAGAAAAACAGGACAACAGACACTCCTTAGACCGAAAAAAAAAAAGGGTAACTTTCCCTGTCTCTGTTGCATTAATTGTCATCTTATGTATAGGGGGAATGTCTTTATTCATCCGCAAACACAAAGAGAGCACAGGATTAAACAATTTCTTACATGCGATTCGGATTGGGTTATTTACGTTCTCTGGTGCCCGTGTTCACTTCTATATGTCGGTGAAACATCTTGTGATTTCAAGACACGTCTGAATAATCACAGATATTCCATACGTAAGAAGAAAAGTGATTTACCGGTAGCGAAACATTTCTCGGAACTTGGACACACAGAAAAAGATCTTAGATTTATGATTTTGGAACAGGTTCCTAGCCCTTATAAGGGGGGTCATAGATCAGCATTATTACACAAGTGTGAATTGAAATGGATCTTTTTACTAGAATCATTGAAATCAAAGGGCCTCAATGTTGAGTTCAATGTTATGAGACTCATTACCTAATATGTCGCGTTCCCGTTTTTTTCCCCTCCCTGTCCTTGCGGTGTCTTTCTCAGTGAATGTATATTTATACACACATGCGATACATGATTTGTATATTTGTAGATTGTTTTTAATTTTTCCTTTTGTCTCTTTCCAGAGGATTATAGAATTTCAGGACCACTCACCATGACTGGAGCGCTGTCTTCATATATGATGTATGATATCTTACACAAGTCTGTCTGTTAACATTAATATGTACTAGTTTAGTATTATTATTATTTCTTCTTTTTTAATCCTTTGAATTCATGAGAGACATGTGTACCTTTAAATTTAGGGGCTGTTGAATATACAGTGAAGGAAATAAGTATTTGATCCCTTGCTGATTTTGTAAGTTTGCCCACTGTCAAAGACATGAACAGTCTAGAATTTTTAGGCTAGGTTAATTTTACCAGTGAGAGATAGATTATATTTAAAAAAAAACCAGAAAATCACAATTTGTCAAAATTATATATATTTATTTGCATTGTGCACAGGGAAATAAGTATTTGATCCCTTTGGCAAACAAGACTTAATACTTGGTGGCAAAACCCTTGTTGGCAAGCACAGCAGTCAGACGTTTTTAGTAGTTGATGATGAGGTTTGCACACATGTTAGATGGAATTTTGGCCCACTCCTCTTTGCAGATCATCTGTAAATGATTACGATTTCGAGGCTGTCGCTTGGCAACTCGGATCTTCAGCTCCCTCCATAAGTTTTCGATGGGATTAAGGTCTGGAGACTGGCTAGGCCACTCCATGACCTTAATATGCTTCTTTTTGAGCCACTCCTTTGTTGCCTTGGCTGTATGTTTCGGGTCATTGTCGTGCTGGAAGACCCAGCCACGAGCCATTTTTAATGTCCTGGTGGAGGGAAGGAGGTTGTCACTCAGGATTTGACGGTACATGGCTCCATCCATTCTCCCATTGATGCGGTGAAGTAGTCCTGTGCCCATAGCAGAGAAACACCCCCAAAACATAATGTTTCTACCTCCATGCTTGACAGTGGGGACGGTGTTCTTTGGGTCATAGGCAGCATTTCTCTTCCTCCAAACACGGCGAGTTGAGTTAATGCCAAAGAGCTCAATTTTAGTCTCATCTGACCACAGCACCTTCTCCCAATCACTCTCAGAATCATCCAGATGTTCATTTGCAAACTTCAGACGGGCCTGTACATGTGCCTTCTTGAGAAGGGGGACCTTGCGGGCACTGCAGGATTTTAATCCATTACGGCGTAATGTGTTACCAATGGTTTTCTTGGTGACTGTGGTCCCAGCTGCCTTGAGATCATTAACAAGTTCCCCCCGTGTAGTTTTCGGCTGAGCTCTCACCTTCCTCAGGATCAAGGATACCCCACGAGGTGAGATTTTGCATGGAGCCCCAGATCAATGTCGATTGACAGTCATTTTGTATGTCTTCCATTTTCTTACTATTGCACCAACAGTTGTCTCCTTCTCACCCAGCGTCTTACTTATGGTTTTGTAGCCCATTCCAGCCTTGTGCAGGTCTATGATCTTGTCCCTGACATCCTTAGAAAGCTCTTTGGTCTTGCCCATGTTGTAGAGGTTAGAGTCAGACTGATTCATTGAGTCTGTGGACAGGAGTCTTTTATACAGGTGACCATGTAAGAGTTGTCTATAATGCAGGCACCAAGTTGATTTGGAGCGTGTAACTGGTCTGGAGGAGGCTGAACTCTTAATGGTTGGTAGGGGATCAAATACTTATTTCTCTGTGCACAATGCAAATAAATATATATAATTTTGACAATGTGATTTTCTTTTTTTTTTTTTTTATATAATCTATCTCTCACTGGTAAAATTAACCTAGCCTAAAAATTCTAGACTGTTCATGACTTTGACAGTGGGCAAACTTACAAAATCAGCAAGGGATCAAATACTTATTTCCTTCACTGTATATTGACCCCTAAAAATCTTCTTCTTGCTGTCATCACATGAGTAATAGGTTTTCTATTGGCTGTCCCTGTTCATGAATTTGGAACGGGATTACACACGGACCATTTTTCGATCTAACGATACCCATTTCTATTGGTTCGGTTGGCTCGAGTAGTCATTTGTAAAAGAGCAGATAATATGTAACACAATTAAAAATTAACGTCAATTTCTGCATTTATTTGTCTGATTACCTTCACAATAAACATATACTTTGATTTATTTTTGACACTGTCTATTGTACATATGTCTCTCATATCCATGACTGGATTGCTAGCCATTACGTCCCTGGACTATTGTCCTGTTTGATGTCGGCGTACAGACTTATCATAATCCATAAATTGCAACCTATGTTGTTGGCCCTCCTTATGCAGTTACACTGTATCGTATTCACGGAGGTTCGTATCCGGACCCCCAGCGCATGCGCAACAAATAAAGCATTGTGTTGTTGCTATGCAACCGGAAGGTCTGTGATGACGACACGAGCATGCCCAGTTCTGTTTGGAGGACGCCAGACATCCTGACCACACGTGGAAATCAGCACGAACAAGGATTAAACTGTTTACTTCACATATCAAGTCAGCGATTGGTGAGTGGCCTGAAGACCTTGCCCCCTACACATATGATTGCATTTTTTGATTAAGGGATAATCGAGCTATATTATGCGTTTTTAAATGTATGTCTATTTTTACACTGGATTTTATCACTGTGCACTGTTTTCATAATTGCAACATATGATATTTATACAAGTATTTATATCCTGTACCACATATTTTTTTTTCTGTGCACTTTATTAATGATCCCTCATTATGATAATGAGGCACATGGTTTATATATTGCATGTACTGGTTGTGTCACTATGCTTGAAAAAGGTCCTATAGCAGGACGGAAACGTTGCAGCTGTTGACTGAATAAATCACATTCTATTTTGGAACCATCGGAGTACTGTGGGATTTATTTCACTTATGCCTTACAATCCACGGATCTGGATTACCTGCTTGCACCATCTCCGTGTTGGAATTTGACGCAGAGTGCTGCTTATTTCTATCTATCTATCTATCTATCTATCTATCTATCTATCTATCTATCTATCTATCTATCTATCTATCTATCTATCTATCTCATATCTATCTATCTATCTATCTATCTATCTATCTATCTATCTATCTATCTATCTATCTATCTATCTATCTATCTATCTATCTATCTATCTATCTATCTATCTATCTATCTATCTATCTATCTATCTGTCTATCTATCTATCTCATATCTATCTATCTATCTATCTCATATCTATCTATCTATCTATCTATCTATCTATCTATCTATCTATCTATCTATCTATCTATCTATCTATCTATCTATCTATCTATCTATCTCATATCTATCTATCTATCTATCTATCTATCTATCTATCTATCTATCTATCTATCTATCTATCTATCTATCTATCTATCTATCTATCTATCTATCTATTATCTATCTATCTATCTATCTATCTATCTATCTATCTATCTATCTATCTATCTATCTATCTATCTATCTATCTATCTATCTATCTATCTATCCACTACCGTTCAAAACTTTAGGGTCACTTAGAAATTTCCTTATTTTTGAAAGAAAAGCACAGTTTTTTTCAATGAAGATAACCAGAAATATACTCTATACATTGTTAATGTGCTAAATGACTATTCTAGCTGCAAACGTCTGGTTTTTAATGCAATATCTACATATGTGTATAGAAGCCCATTTCCATCAACCATCACTCCAGTGTTCTAATGGTACATTGTGTTTGCTAACTGTGTTAGAAGGCTAATGGATGATTAGAAAACACTTGAAAACCCTTGTGCAATTATGTTAGCACCGCTGTAAACAGTTTTGCTGCTTAGAGGAGCTATAAAACTGACCTTCTTTTGAGCTAGTTGAGAATCTGGAGCATTACATTTGTGAGTTCGATTAAACTCTCAAAACGGCTAGAAAAAGAAAGCTTTCATGTGAAACTCGACATTCTATTCTTGTTCTTAGAAATTAAGGCTATTCCATGCGAGAAATTGCCAAGAAACTGAAGATTTCCTACAACGGTGTGTACTATTCCCTTCAGAGGACAGCACAAACAGGCTCTAATCAGAGTAGAAAGAAAAGTGGGAGGCCCCCGCTGTACAACTGAGCAACAAGACAAGTACATTAGAGTCTTTAATTTGAGAAATAGACGCCTCAAAGGTCCTCAACTGGCAGCTTCATTAAATAGTACCCGCAAAACGCCAGTGTCAACGTCTACAGTGAAGAGGCGACTCCGGGATGCTGGCCTTCAGGGCAGAGTGGCAAAGAAAAAGCCATATTTGAGACTGGCTAATAAAAAGAAAATATTAATATGGGCAAAAGCACACAGAGATTGGACAGAGGAAGATTCGAAAAAAGTGTTATGGACAGACGAATCGAAGTTTGAGGTGTTTGGATCACACAGAAGAACATTTGTGATACGCAGAACAACTGAAAAGATGCTGGAAGAGTGCCTGACGCCATCTGTCAAGCATGGTGGAGGTAATGTGATGGTCTGGGGTTGCTTTGGTGCTGGTAAAGTGGGAGATTTGTTCAAGGTAAAAGGGATTTTGAATAAGGAAGGCTATCACTCCATTTTGCAACACCATGCCATACCCTGTGGACAGCGCTTGATTGGAGCCAATTCCATCCTACAACAGAACAATGACCCAAAGCACACCTCCAAATTATGCAAGAACTATTTAGGGAAGAAGCAGGCAGCTGGTATTCTATCTGTAATGGAGTGGCCAGCGCAGTCATCAGATCTCAACCCCATAGAGCTGTTGTGGGAGCAGCTTGACAGTATGGTACGCAAGAAGTGCCCATCAAGCCAATCCAACTTGTGGGAGGGCCTTCTGGAAGCATGGGGTGAAATTTCTCCCGATTACCTCAGCAAATTAACAGCTAGAATGCCAGAGGTCTGCAATGCTGTAATTGCTGCAAATGGAGCATTCCAAGACCAAAGCAAAGTTTGAAGGAGAAAATTATTATTTCAAATAAAAATCATTATTTCTAACCTTGTCAATGTCTTGACTATATTTTCTAGTCATTTTGCAACTCATTTGATAAATATAAGTGTGAGTTTTCATGGAAAACACAAAATTGTCTGGGTGACCCCAAACTTTTGAACGGTAGTGTATATATATATAAAGAAAAAATCAGGCAGCACTCCGTTTATGAATGTGAAAGAAGAGGGTACTTTTATTGTCCCATAGGCATTACCTATGGGACAATAAAAGTACCCTCTTTTTTCACCTTCATAAACGGAGTGCTGCCTGATTTTTGCTTTTTATATAACTGGGATCTTGGTCTATCCCTTGGGCTTGCACCCACGCTATACTGGTGCTGCTGGATCCATTTGTCTATCTATCTATCTATCTATATATATATATATATATATATATATATATATATATATATATATATATATATATATATTATACACGCACAGGGCCGATTGTAGCTTTTCTGTTGTCTGAGGCAAAAATTTAAAATGGCGCCCCCCCATCTGCCAAAAAATCCTAAGAAATCCAAGTAGCCAACCTCTATTGGAAGTTTATAGTATTAACTTTTCTTTTTTTGGTAGGTTCCGCTGGACCAATTGGACTAATTTGAAGATTTGTTGGACTACTACGATGATTTACGTTTATTTTTAGATAGAATGGTGAAAGTTGGTTGCATGAAAGAGTTTTTAGTTCAATAAAATATGTTTTTTTTTTACAGCCATCTTTAACTTGATTCTGATAACTTGCTGCAGGTTGATACCACACAACAAAAGCCATTGAAAAAATAATTGGAAAAAGTCAAGATAAGGGATCTAGCCACTGTTTATGTAATGCGTTAAAAGTCAAGATAAATACGGCTACATCTGTATGTCTCTGTTTTTTAATACTTTATTAGCGCCTTAGTCATGGCATACCTTCCAACTTTCAAGTAACGCAAAGAGGGACAACCAATGCGGCAAGTTTTTTTCCTTTTAAGCCATACCTCTATTCCCGCCCAATCCCCACCCATACACACCCGGTTCAGCCCACACAGTATCATGCTCCCATAGTGCCTCCCACACAGTATAATTCCAAATAGCTGCCCCATACAGTATAATGCCCTCACAGCTGCCCCATACAGTATAAAGCCAACACAGATGTCCCAATACTGTATAATGCCCACTCAGATGCCCCCATGCAGTTTAATGCCCGCACAAATGCTCCCATGCAGTATAATGCCCGAAAGTTTCCCCATACAGCATAATGCCCACACAGATTGACCCATACAGTATAATGCCCCATAGCTGCCCCATACAGTATAATGTCCCCATAGCTGCTTTTATACAGTCTAATGCCCCATAGCTGCCATACACAGTATAATGCCCCCTTAGCTGCCACCATACATTATAATGCCCCAACAGCTTCCCATACAGTATAATGCCCCTCCAGCTTCATCCATACAGTATAATGCCCCCATACAGCATAATGGCCTCATACCGTATAATGCCCCCTTAGCTGCCACCATACACTATAATGGCCCCTCAGATGCAACCATATGGTATAATGTCCCTATAGCTTCCGCCATACAATATAATGCCTTCATAGCTTCCACCATACAGTATAGTAGCCCCATAGTTGCCCCCATACAGTTGAATGCTGCTTTAGTTGCCACTATATAGTATAATGCCCCCTTAGCTGCCCCTATACATTATAATGCCCCTTTAGCTGCCACCATACAGTATAATGCCCCCTTAGCTGCTCCAATACAGTATAATGCTTCATATCTGCCCCATTCAGTGTAATTTCACCTCAGCTGCCCCCATACAGTATAATGCCCCCTTAGCTGCCCCTAGTGCCACTGCCCACATATAAAGTGCCAGTGCCCACGTGGATAGTGCCACACCCTCTAAAAGATAGGGTCACCCCATGTAGATATATCGCTACCCCCTGCTGTAGCCATTGGCCGGGGATTCCGCTATGGACAGTGACATCAGGGATTCCCTCTATGAGCTTAATCCCCGGCCACAGCATCGGCAATGCTCTGGCATGGGTTTCCACTGTACCGGGGAGTCCTTTGTACTAATGCTGAAGCAGGGATCTGATGGTTCCCTGCTTCATCATTGGGTTCAATTGTATCTGCGTCCTGCGAAAACAAGATACAGTTGACACCGGGAGTCCAGGACATACCACCGGCTGCCCGGATTGGAGGGCCCCCCCTCGAAATCTGGGACTGTCCCGTTGAATACGGAACGTTTGGGAGGTATGTAACGGCCACTGTCTGATTGACAGAATTCCATTACTAGGCTGGGGCTTAGTATTACTAAGGCACTAACCCCCATTATTACCCCAGTACCCATCGCCACCAGGGGTACCGGAAAGATCCGGGTACGATCCAGTACCCGAATATCTGAAGTGATGGCCGGGCAACGGGGTACTACTAGGCTTGGAAGGGCCAAAAACTGTGACCTTCCCACCCTAGTAATGCTAGGCTGCGGGTGCTTTATTGTATCTGGCTGGTTATGAAAAATGGGGGGGGACCCCACATAGTTTTTTTTAATTATTTATGCATTCAAAAAAAAATAATTGTGGGTCCCCCCCATATTTCATAACCAGCGGCTGCACCAGTACCCGACCATTGTTTCAGATGGTCGGGTACTGGATTGCGCCCTGCTGTTCATGATACCCCTTCTAGCGGTGGGTACCGGGGTAATATTGGGGGTGTAACATCCACGGCCTGTCGCACTCACTTGCCCCCCGATGGCCACGACCGCAGACTTCCATGTCCGTGTCGGCACCTCCATCCCAGGAGAAGCCAGCGCTCGTATCCGCCCATTTCTGCACTGGTCTCTAAGGTGCGCGCGCATGCTTGTTCCCAGCCTTAATGGACCAGTGAGCACATATGTATTTAATTAATTATCCCCACATCACCCTGGACAATAAGTAGGGCCCTGCCCTTTCACTCCTTGCCTGAGTGTTGTTATGTTTACCCATGTTAGTCTTGCAAATGGTCCTTTAGTCATATCCTGTTCCCAGTGTTCCCGTGCCCTGCTACCTTTATCCTGTATCCCGTGCTGTGTTTGTTCCTGTGCCCTTTCCAGTGTTGGAGTCGTGTTGTGCCATCTGCCACACCTGCTGTCATTCACCACGTCTGGTGTCGTCTGCCACGCCTGGTATCATCCGCCACGTTTTGCGTTATCTACCGTCAAGTTCCATCTGTGCTAAACCTCTACTACTGACTGGACTGTTACAGGTACTCCCATACTAGGACTTTGCATGGACTGTATATACTATTGTTTGACCAGCTGCTACTCCGCTACAGCCTAGAGGGTCCACATACCCATCGTGGATCGAGACAGGCTGAGTGCTAGCCTTTTTACTGACTAACGCTAAGCCCTGCCTTAGTAATGGACGTCATCAAACAGACAACTGCCATTACTAAGGCGGTAATAAAGTATTAGAAAAACACAGAGGCATAAGATTTTTTTTATTGAAATAAAAACTCCCTTACACAATCCTCGCTAACCATTTTATGTTATTTTGAAAAAAAAATAAAACATAAATCATCGAAGTAGTCCAACGAATCTTCGACGTAGTCCAAACGGTCCAGTGGAACCTGCAAAACAAAAATGAGCAATATGAAAAATAAAAAAAAATTATATTCACCCTCAGCAGTCTTCTGTCTTCTTTTTTTCTCCCCTGTGCCGCAATACCCCATTTGTGGTGATAAACTGCCGTTTGGGCCCATGGGAGGGCTCAGAAAGAAAGGACCACCATTTGGCCTACTGGAGCTTTTCTGGTGCTTAATCATGTATGCAGAAGCCCCTGAGGTACCAGTACAGTTGAAACCCCCGAGAAGTGACCCCATTTTAAAAACTACACCCCTTAAGACATTCATCTAGAGGTGTAGTGAGCATTTTAACCCAACAGGTATTGTTGAAAAAAGGTAATGCGCAGCAGATGGTGCAGTGTGAGATTTTCAATTTTCTATATACAGTATCTATGCCATTTCAGTGTCCAATATATTGTGCCCAGCATGCGCCACCGGAGATATACACCCTATAAACTGTAATGTGGGTTCCCCCAGGTACAGCAATACGCTATATGTGGCTGTTATCAGCTGCCTGGGCACACAGCAGGGCTCAGAAGGGAAAGATGAGGGGGATAAGCTGTGCGGTGTGCGTCAGGGTAGATGAAAAATCTAAGGGATGTATGATAAATTTTAAAACACTTTCATACAGAGCCCTGGTTTTTCGGGGCACGTGTCACATTGAGATATTGTGTCCTCCCTTATCCCCCTCTTATAGTAGACTTTGCACCTCTTTTGACTTTTTCCCTTCTTGCCAGTTTGGGGAACTTCTCCTGGAATGTGCTGCCCTGGTACGATGCGTGTGGCCCCGCTTCCAGAAGTCCTGGGTGCCCCTCTTTTCTTGGTCCTTAACCCGTTAGTGACCGGCCCATAGTCTTTTTACGTCGGTCACTAACGGGCCTTATTCCGATGCCATAGACTTTTTACGTCGCGGCATCGGAATAAGTAAACAGAGCAGGGAGCTGTCAAGTCTCCTTGCTCTCTGCTGCTAGAGGCAGCTGACGGCTGGGGGCGTCCCTGCTCTGCCGTGTGAGATCGATATTAGTATCGATCTCACACGTTTAACCCCTCAGATGCGGTGCACAATAGCGTGCACCGCATCTGAGTGGTTTTGGAGAGAGGGAGGGAGCTCCCTCTCTCTCCCACCGACACCCGGCGATACGATCGCCGAGTGTCTGTGTCTCCCATGGCAGCCGGGGGCCTAATAAAGGCCCCCAGGTCTGCCTGTGGTGAATGCCTGCTAGATCTTGCCGGAGGCCTAGCAGATGCCTGTCCGTTTTAAACGGACAGGCAGTAATACACTGCAATACAAAAATATTGCAGTGTATTATAAATGCGATCGCAGAATCGCATATTATAGTCACCTAGTGGGACTACTAAAAAAGTTAAAAAAAAAGTTTAATAAAGTTAATTAAAAAAAAATGTGAAAAAAATGAAAAACCCACTTTTTCCCCTTACAAAATGCTTAAAAAAACAAAATAAAGTTAAAAAGTTACACATATTTGGTATCGGCGCGTCCGTAACGACCCCGACTATAAATCTATTACATTATTTAACCCGCACGGTGAACACCGTAAAAAATGTAATAAAAAACTATGGAAAAATTGCTGTTTTCTGTGAATCCTGACTTTAAAAAAATGTGATAAAAAGTGATCAAAAAGTAGCATCTACTCCAAAATGGTACCAATAAAAACTACAAGTCTTCCCGCAAAAAAAAAGGCCTCATACAACCGCATCGGAGAAAAATTAAAAACGTTACGGCTCTTCAAATATGGAGACACAAAAACAAATCATTTTGAAAAAAAAGCGTTTTTACTGTGTAAAAGTAGTAAAACATACAAAAACTATACAAATTTGGTATCGTTGCAATCGTAACAACCCGTTTAATAAAGGTATTGTGTTATTTATACCACACGGTAAACGGCGTAGATTTAAGACGCGAAAAAGAGTGGCGAAATTTCAGTTTTTTTTCTATTTCCCCCCAAATAAAAGTTAATCAATAAATAATATGTCCCCCAAAATGGTGCTATTAAAAAATACAACTTGTCCCGCAAAAAACAAGACCTTATACAGCTATGTCGAGGCAAAAATAAAAAGGTTATAGCTCTTGGAATGCGACGATGGAAAAACGTAAAAAATGGCTTGGTCATTAAGGTTTAAAATAGGCTGGTCATTAAGGGGTTAATAAACCGTTTTTTTTAAAAAAAAGGGAAAAAAATAAATAAAGAAAAACCCACTTTTTCCCCTTATAAACAGATTTATTATTAAAAAGCAAAATAAAGTAAAAAGTTACACATATTTGGAATCGCCGCGTTCGTAACGACCCAAACTATAAAGTTATTATATCATTTAACCTGCACGGTGAACGTCGTAAAAAATCAAATAAAAAACAATGCAAAAATTGCTGTTTTCTTTGAATCCTCCCTTAAAAAAATGCGATAAAAAGTGATCAAAAAGTCACATCTACTCAAAAATGGTACCAATAAAAACTACAAGTCGTACCGCAAAACAAAAGCCCTCAGAAACAATATCGGCGAAAAAATAAAAAAGTTATGGCTCTTCAAATATGGAGAAACAAAACAAATAATTTTGAAAAAAAAGTGTATTTACTGAGTAAAAGTAGTAAAACATACAAAATCTATATAAATTTGGTATCGTTGCAATCGCAACAACCCGCTGAATAAACTTATTGTCTTATTTATACCACACGGTAAGCGGCATAAATTTAGGACGCAAAAAAATTTGGTAAAATTTCATTTTTTTTTCTATTCCCCCGCAAAAAAAGTTAATAAAGGTTAATCAATAAATTCTATGTACCCCAAAATGGTGCTATTACAAATTACACCTTGTCCCGCAAAAAATAAGACCTTATACAGCTATGTCGACGCAAAAATAAAAAAAGTTATAGCTCTTTGAATGAGACGATGGAAAAACGTAAAAATAGCTTAGTCATTAACCCGTTAACGACATTTGACGTATCCATACGCCAAATTCTGGTAGGGGAAGTATGGAACGGGCTCACGGAGTGCTCTATACGATGCCGGTGTCGGCTGTATGTTAAGCCGACACTTCGAGCGCGATCACGTTAGTTTAACTCGTTAGAAACTACAACTCGTCCCACAAAAATCAAGCCCTCATAGGTTTTTATCGACAGAAAAATAAGTAATGGCTTTTGGAAGGTGGGGTGGAAAAAACGAAAATGAAAATCTGAAAAATGGCTGCGGCGGGAAGGGTTTAAGTTCTAAAATAGGCTGGTCATTAAGGGGTTAAAGATTAGGTTCTTGATAATGATGTGCACGGCCAGATTCTTATACCACACCGCATGGCGCTGTAGGGCTTCAGGAATTGATCTGACAAGTCCACCCCTCCCATGTACCTATTGTAGTCCAGGATGCAGTCTGGTTTGGGGGTGTCTGTACTGGTACCTCGTACTGGTACATGGGTGCTGGTGTGGCCATTTATTGTTATCAATACAAGGACATCTCTCTTGTCCTTGTACTTGACACACAATATGTTGTTGCTAGATTGTGCCCTGCTCTCACCCCTTCCTCTTTGCCCAAGCAGTGTCTTAGGGAGGCCTCTCAGATTTATTCTAGCCGTGCCGCATGCCGCAGTACTTCTGGATGCGAGGCACTTGAAGAGCGGGACGCTGGTATAAGAATTATCCAGGTAGAGGTGGTAACCCTGGTCCAGCAGTGGGTGCACCAAATCCCACACAATTTTTGCATTAACTCCCAGTAAGGAGGGGGGGGGGGGTATTCTGTGGGCTGAGTACTGGTGTCCTTCCCTTCATATATCCTAAATTTGTAGGTATACCCTGATGCACTCTCACACAGCTTATACATCTTCACGCCATACCTTGCCCTCTTACTCGGCAGGTACTGGCAGAATTGAAGCCTCCCTTTAAAATCTACCAAGGACTCATCAATAGAAATACACTTCTTGGGGGTGTATGCTTGGGCAAACCGGGCACTGAAACGGTCTAATAGGGGTCTCCGTTTATACAAACGGTCAAAACTGGGGCCATCTGGGGGTGGGCACTGCTCATTATCAGTATAATATAAGAAGCGAAGTATTGACTCATTTAGTTTTTTTAGGTTCCATTTCAGTTCTGAAGATGCTTTGAGGGGCCCATATATTAGACACCCCCATCAAACACCCCATTTTAGAAACAAGACACCTCATTGAACGCGGCTTTTAAGGGGTTAATCAGCGGGGACACAGCGATCGGTCCCCGCTATAGGAGCTGCAGCTGATACAAGACAGTAGCTGATACAGCTCCTGCATGTGTCGGGAAGACGGCCGAAATGGCCATTAATCCCGCGACGTAATATTCCGTCGCTGAGCGCGAACGGTGTGGTCAGCACGACGGAATATTACATCGCTGAGCGTTAAGGGGTTAAAACATGAGGTTCTTATAAACATTTTTATCACATTGTATAAGTCCAGTAGCCACTTCTCGGAGGCCTCTTTTAACTGAGTCCCTACTCTATTAGGTGCAGCACTGCATGGCGGTCGCGGTCTAGAAGGAGATTACATTAGGGTTTCCACCTTTTTGCCCTCAGTTTGTCCACATGGAAAGGTGACATTTTTTATCTATTCACATGGTTGTGGTGTTGTGTATGTTGCTGTGGTATTGTGCATGTGGGGGAATGTGGCATAGAGCCAAGATGGCCTCGCCTTTCAGCAGGGGTAATGTTGAGCTTTTGGGTTGCCCCCCTGCAGGTGCCTTGTTGCGGCGAAGGCGGCCGCCATTCAGTGATGCACCTAATAGAGTAGGGACTCAATTAAAATAGGTCGCCGTGAAGTGTTAAGTGGACTAATACATTCTGATAATTATTTTTCTAAGAACCTCCTGTTCATGTTTGTGCAGCAATAGATGAAGGTATAAAAGTGGATGTGCGCTCCATGTCTTGTTCTCCCATGTTGGTAGATAAGTCATGTAATGTGTTTATAAAGATCCATCAGTAATCCGCTTCATGTAGACGACCTTTCTTATTTTTACTTGGTATATTATTCTTACTATTACTTTATAACAAATGACTCGATACTTTACAGCTTTATGATATTTTATTGAGCTGATAATAAGAAAATAATGTTCGACCTTTCTGTGGACACTGGTGGACGTGTCCTCCATGATTTTATAGGATGAAGTGGACTTCTTATATGGTCAGTGGTAGGCTTGGTGTTCACTGAGGTGAAGAGTTTTAATGGATGACCCTTCCAAGAAGAGATGGACCTGGCTGTGTGCCATCAAGAGGTCACGACCCTCCGGCTGTGTGCCATCAGGAGGTCGTCACCATCAGGCATTGTGCCGTATCCAGATGTAAACTTAAGACTGGGGGCCATCACCTCAGTTCTTCACCACTGACAGCAGATGGTAGAGAATAGACAAACCCAACAGTGTGGGCATAAGGTGGCAAGAAGGTGAGATGCTGTTGACTTCAGGAGGCGTTACTCAACCTGTAATCTGGATGAAATAGTGATGGTTCAGGAACAGGTGAGCACTTGTGATGACTGAGGCATTTTTGCTCACCTCAGTCTTCTTCGCCTCTTAAGCATCCCCAGAAAGATCTTCTTCTCGCTCTTGTGCGTCTGGGTTCGGATGTACTGGGTTCTGGTGTTCTGGGTTCCGGTGTTCTGGGTTGTTGACGTTGATAGACCAGAATCCTCTCCTCATGACTATTAGAAGAAGGAGCTTTGCGTCCTATGTTGTCAGGAGGTATTGACCGGGCCCAGACGATGTTACTGAATGCCACACTATACTTGCGTCTTGGTGACTCTTTCACATCGTGTAGAGCAGAAGCAATAGGTTCACTTGGAACATTTTGTAATACAGATTTATGATGTATTTCTGATGTTCTTGGTTCTGCTGTTCTGGGCTCTGGTGTTCTGGATGGTTGACATTGATAAACCAGAATCCTCTCCTTATGACTATTAGTAGAAGGAGCTTTGAGTCCTGTGTTGTCAGAAGGTATTGACCGGGCCCAGACGATGTTACTGAATGCCACATTATACTTGGGTTTTGGTGTCTTTTTCACATCCTGTGGAGCAGAAGCCGTGGATGGTCCAGGACGTTCCTTGTTAGACAGGACTGGTGTTCTCCTGGATTCTTGTACCCGAAATTCAGGGTTATAAATCGGCTCCTTACAAGCTTCTTGGTCTTTCAGAACATTTTCTTTTTCAGGAATATGACTTTGTTTGGTTGTGTCCTTGGCTTCAGCTGTACTTGTCAGAGGTGATTCTGTGTTTGGTTCTTCATCAGAATCAGAGAGCTCCTCCTCCTCCTCCTTCTCCCTCTGACTCAGGACAGGCACTATAGCCAAGGACAGTATAAGGACGAGTGGTGACATCATGATGACACAGGCCACGCCATTGATGAGCCGAGCATGAAGTTTGATCTCACATTCAGAGGGGTCTTTTTTGGGAACCACAGGTGGTGGGTTGTCCTGCAATGGAAAGAGGAATAATAAAATCTTGTAGATATTAGGTTATCATGCCATTTGTGTTCTTGCTGCGCCATTTTATCATCTCCTTTTCTTGTGTTGAATCTGCAAATTTTTACTTACCCCAAAGACCATTGCATTTATCCAGTTGTAGAACCTCTGTAATATAATCGGCATCTCACGGGGGGCAGTAGATTTATTTGGAACATTCTGTAAGACAGATTTATGATATATTCATGACATGTCACATGACTGTCACCATCACTATCTTAACCCCTTAAAAACACAGCCTATTTTGAACCAAAGGAGGCAGCGATATTTTTTTTTTATTTTTCCTTCTTCGTATTCTGAAAGTCATAATCTTTATTTGGTTTTCAGTCTATGGAGTCATATGAGGGCTTATTTTTTTTTAGATAAAGACGTACATTTTAATGGCAACATTTTGGGGTACATATAATGTATTGTATTCGTTTTATTCTTTCTTTTGGTGGGAGAGAGGAAAAAATCAGCAATTCCACCATTGTTTTTTGGATTTAGTTTTTACAGTTCAACGTGCGCTATAATTGACATACTAAATATATTCTATGTGATTACAAATGTATATTTTTTTCATGATTTTCCACTTTTGCTCAATAAAAATCCCTTTTTTTTTTAGAAAATATTTTATGCATTTAAAGACCTCTATCATTTTTTATTTTTAGTCAAAGGAGCTCTATGTTGTCTTATGTTTTGCAGGACGAGTTGTAGTTTTTATTGGTACCATTTTGGGGTACATACTATATTCTTTTCACTTGTATTTCAGTTTCATTCAGAGGCGGGATGATCAAAAAACAGCAATTTTGCTATTAATTTTTTGTATATTACGAAGGCAGTGATACCAAATATCTATAGGTTTTTTACATTTTTTGCAGCTTTTCTAAAATAAATGGCTTTGTACAGGGAAAAAACAGCGACTTTCAGGTATTTTTAAATATTTTTACAAAATGTTTTTAACTTTTTATTGTTTGTCCCACATGGGACTTGAACATCTGACTTTCTGATTACTTATATAATACATTATGTAACACTTCTGTATTGCAATGCATTATATGTGTCAGTGTAAAACTGGCAGGCAGCTTATTAGGCTTCCATTTATGCCACACCTGCCATAGCAACCCATCGGCACACCACGATCCGTTTTCATGGAGCCCGGTGGAGTGACAGAGGGAGGCCACTAAGGGTTTGAAAGTTCAGGATCAGAGTTTTCTCCATTCCCGGCGATTAGAGTCTCTGCTATCACAGCATTGTAATACTACAGCAGCTCGCGTTAACTTACTGCAAGCCATGACGTATTATTACAGAGCAGGGCAGAAGGGGTTAAAATCGCGATGGTCACCATAGTAACACAGCAGAAATACCCGTTCTACCCACAACTTATAAAGGAACATTACCCTATAGGGTCCCTGAATAAAAAGCCCCAACAATAGAGAAGCTACTTACCCCAATGCACCACTCTCGTGTCCTTGTATGTCCAGGAGGAACGTACGGGTCCCCAACTGGGTCAGATAGAAATCCCTACAACACAAGTGATAGATGTAATGTAGACTCTATTCTATCCCGTGCAGGTAATGGGATTATCACATCTATATTCCTGTACAGCTGATTATTAGGATCTCCTCATCTACTTTATGTCTATTGTTTCTATGAAGAGCCGACATTTCCTGATAATAAATATTATACTGGTGATACAACCAGATACAAGCAAGTAACTCACCCCAAAGAGCTGGAATACGACCCGTATATGTGGAACCACGTCCTCAGACTGGAAATCCTGAAAGACAAGAAGTGGCTGTAATACCCCGGATAAGAAGAGTAAAGTGGGGGTTTGGTTGGACACCCCCTTTTTCAGATTGTGGGTCCCACAGAGACAGGATAATGGCGGGAGCCCCCACTACTAGTGACCTAAATAATGAACTGCCCCCGAAATCACCGGACGACCACTGTTCTCAATGCCGGCCTGTTGTCCTCCAGAGCTCAGAGATATATTACATGAGACTCTCAGCAGCAGCTAGTAGAGGGGGGTCCTGAGTGGGGGTGACCCCTCTATCAGCAAAATGGAGTAAAGGACACCAGGCAACCCCTCTAATAGGACGTTTTGTCAGAAATCAGTAGAAAGTTGTTGCGTTACCTCAAAGTTCCATGTTTTCTGGGGTTCGGAGGGACCTTCATAGAATGGAAGATAATTAATCCAGAAGAAATGGTCCTGTAAGAGACAATATGATCATTATAGTCCTATATCTCCTCCATAGAAGAGCGCAGTATATTTATATATATGGTGAGGAATGTTCTATATATATATATATATACTGTACAGACCCCACACTTATATCTGCTCTGACCATTCACATCCTCTGTATATTCTCTTGTCATATCTCCCCCTTTATAGCAGATAATTTCTCCCCCCCCCCAATCACCTGACCCTGCCGCAGCCGATTCCAAGTGACAGCCATATTGAATAAGGGAAACATACTCACCTGCAGCGTACCGCACTGTACGAGGTAGATCAAGTTCAAAGACAGAAAAAATAGGATAATCCTCATTTTCTCCAATACTTCAAAGGGTCTCTCAGCACCAAGATGCCAATGAGATAGAAGCTGCAGGTGGGCGGAGCCACCTTATATACCCCGAGCTGTGACATCACAATGTCTTCTGTGACATCACAATTCTATTTGTGACATCACAATTCTCTTTGTGACATCATCACCGACCACACAATACCACATGACATCATCACACACCACTAGACATCATGTGACTCTGAGACTATGGGCCTCATGTATCATAACCGTCTAATAGAAAAAATGTCCTTGTTGTCCATAGCAACCAATCACAGAGCAGCTTTCATTGTAGCACAACAGTTAGGAGATAAGAGCTGCACTGTGATTGGTTGCTATGGGTAACTAGGACAGTTTTCCTGTTAGACAGTGTGGATACATGAGGCCGCCATCTTTGAATGATCTTCCTGAACCATTAAAAATGAGAATTATCGTCTTCAGTATGGAGGTACCCTATGGAGGGGTCACATAGAAACATCAACATGGCCCTTCTCCTTGTGTGGACCCTAAAAAACCAACAGCTCATCTACTCTCCAATATATGTATATATATCATCCTGCTAAATCTCATTATCCCCTACACAACCTTACATTCATCCAGAGACCTCGATACCTAACAAGTGTGGCCCCCCTGTGGAGCTGCAGATGTCGGGACGGAGGCAGGAGAGGGGCCCAGCGTCTAGATACCCCTCCCCAGACACTGACTTTGGACTCAGGAATTGTCCCTTGGGTAATAGCTCCGCTCTGGACCTTACTGCACTGATGTGGCCCAATACTGAGTTATAGACTATGGATTTGTCACTATAAGAGGGGGTCACATTTACCCCATTTACTTATTGTTGGGCTTTAAAGGGACAGTAGCATGGACCCATAATTAAGTCCAGGACATTATCATTATCGTTACCCCCTCCCCCATCACCTCACCCTGTCGCAGCTGATTCTAGGCACCCGCCATATGTAATAATAGAGATGTACTCACCGGCAGCGTACCGCAATGTACGGGGTAGATCAAGTTCAAAAACAGGAGTAATAGGATAATCCTCATTGTCTCCAAAACGTCAAGGGGTCTCTCAGCACCAAGATGCCAAAGAGATACAAGCTGCAGCTGCACGGAACCCCCTTATATACCCCCCATTGTGACATCACAATAGCCTCTGTGACATCATCACCCACCACACGACACCACGTAACATCATCACCCACCACAAAATACCACGTGACATCTTCACCCACCACACAATACCACGTGACATCATCACCCACCACACTACCCTCTGTGACATCATCACCCACCACACAATACCACGTGACATCATCACCCACCACACAATACCACATGACATCATCACCCACCACACAATACCACATACGACTAAATTGATGAAAGCAAGAAAAGATAGCACAATCAAAATAGCGCACACCCAATACAAATAGTTTGAAAAAAGAAAAAACTTTTATTGATCCAAAACATATATATATGACACACAAATAAAAACATTTAAAAACATGTATGAACAGAAGCCCATGTGGAGATAAACAGGGCAAAACTACAGTCACTATACTTGTCTCAATAGGACAATAATATACCAATAGATGGATAGTACTGGGTAAATATAAAGCCTCTACTCAACAACATACAATAATCACAAGAACCAGAAACCTGGGATTACCTGGTGCTCAGCATGCCAAGAATTGCTTTATAATGCAGCTTCCTCAGGGGAAATAGAATGCCACACACAATACCACATGACATCATCAGCCACCACACTACCCTCTGTGACATCACGCACCACATGACATCATCACTCAGCACAAGACGTCATGTGACCAGCACAATTTCCAGATTTAGTCATTTCTATAGTAAAACCTTGAGTTTCTTGTACTGTCCCTGGACATTGAGGAGTGCTGGTGACGTGTGTGACAGTGCCATAGTGAGACTTCTCTTCTCCTGTATACCAGGATATATGATAAGGCCACATGCACACTCTGCGGAAGATACGCACTAAAACCGCAGCAATACTCAGGAAACGTGAGATAAAAACTGTACCCAATCATGCGTTTTTCTATACGTTTCTTTACGTTTTGATGCGATTTTCGGCGCGTTTTCATGCTGCGGGTTTTGGTGTGATTTTCCACAGCACTAGGCAGGTATAATTTGCGAGGGGAAACACAAAATAAATTGACATGCTGCGGATTCTAAAAAACACATTGCTGGTCAATTTCCGTCCCGAAAAATACTGCAGCGAGTACATGAGTTTTCCTGGAATCTCATTGACTATGCTGGTACTGTATTACGCCATCCGTGCGGCATAGCCACACGTATACGCATCATGTGCATTGAGCCTTACGCTGCCGTTACAGGGTGTATACATGTAGTATATGTCTCTGGACGCCATGTTGGTTGGTTGGGGGGTGACAGTCTCTGGCTATCAGAAGTTTAGGAGTGTGGCTGGCGCCATATTCCTGCAGTGTCGGGTGAGGGACAGAATGTAGCGGGTGCTGCTCCCATGGAGGGGAGGGATTTCAGTTACTATGGTAACATCAGTAATAAATATGGAGGAGCAGCGCTGACTTTTCAGGACTAATAAATAATGGTACTTATTGTGTAACGTTCCTGCACCGCCACTCGCCGTTCTCTATATGTGGACGTTAGGTTATCAGGTGTAAACAGAGAAGAGGAATGACGCCATAATGCCGTTTTTCTATGTCATGTGTCCAGTCATTATAATATAATATATCTGTACAGTTAATGTTCATTATATTATTTTCTATCAGATCTTTATAGCTGGAGCTCTGTTATTACTGATGCAGCGTGTGAGGAGAATAGATATTTTATAATAAACAATTTGCTCCTCACAACTCGCATCTGACTCGTATGTCGGAAAAGTAGAATAGGTCTGAACACCAAATATTTCACTGTATTTACAGCAGACAACTGACATATATACATTACTAAATCTCCCCCGTACATCTCCAAACATGATAAATCACTGGCTGCCTGCGCCACCACTAGGGGGAGCTGCTTCATATGGATTTATACAGGTAGCGCTGAACTCAATGGAAGCTGTAAACATCTCTATGTAGTGAGCTCCTCCTAGTGGTGGCTGCTGGAAATACAATGGGAGCTGCAGGAAATACTATGAATCTTTATCAGGAAGCAGGAGGATCAGTGCCGGCCCCCCCTCACCTCGGGCCCCATAGCAGTGACGTGGTCTGCCTCTATAGTGTGTACAGCACTGAGTATATGTAGCTATTATGTATATGTACAGTATATAGTAGTAATAGTTACATATCCTATATATATATATGGGTTTGCATCAACAAAATTCCAATTCCAATACAATTGATTTTTTTAGGCCATCCAACATACAGGACCCAGAAGGAGTGCTAGGAGGGCAGGTCGCAGGAGGAATAGAACAAAGAAAAACGCGACCACCACTTTACGACCACAAGGAATGAGGAACCCACCCAACAAGGGGAAATATCCTCAGAAACAGTGGTAAAGATCTCCTCCACTGTTTTGACACCCATTATACAATCATTGGTCTTGTCCAAAGGACTGTCTTTCTGCCCAAGCCAAACGATGGATTGGTTTGGTTTGGAGTTGGAGTTGGATTTGTATAATTTCATTAGGAGTTTAAAATTAGAAGTGTGGTTTAACATACGTGGGGTAGATACTGATTACAACAATGTTGACAGTGGATTCTGTCTGAACAGTCTTGGACTACATGAGAAAAGTAAATTCCAACCACCAAGTTTAGAACATCCCATAGAGACTTATATGGATTTAGTTAAAAAAAGATATTGATAAATTGCGTATTGAATGCCAAGATATGAATTTGAGACACCCTAATATTAGATCTATTGAAATGCTGGCTCTTGATGAACTGATCCATAACCACGATCTAACCATAAAACCCGTGGACAAGAGTGGGGCAATCGTGGTCATGGACACTATTATGTATTTGAGGGAGGCATATAGACAGTTACAAGATGGGAATGTCTATATATTACTTATTGGTGATCCTAGGTTTGACATAGAGAGAAAGATTTTGAAGCTAGTCAATCAAGCTTTTGAAGATGGGTTAATTGAACATGCCCTAAAGAAATATCTTATTATTGAGCATCCTAAGACACCTTGTCTTTATTTGTTGCCTAAAGTGCATAAATGCCTTGCTAATCCCCCAGGTCGCCCGATCGTATCGGGTAGGGACTCTATATTGAACATTATTTCTATTTTTATTGATAGAACATTGAGAGATTTTGCTATAGATACTAGGTCCTATATTAGGGGTACCTCTGACTTTATCTGTAAACTACAACAGGTCACACCACCGCAGGGGGCAATACTTGCTTCCTTCGATATAGTGTCACTGTACACATCCATTGACCATAGTAATGGGTTGGAAGCTGTCAAACATAGATTGTTCACATCGGTATATAGTCCATGATGCTGCGAGCTGATTATTTCCCTTCTGGAACTTATACTTCTACTCTAACTACTTTGAATTTGATGATACATTTTATCTACAACTAAGGGGCACGGCAATGGAGTCCTATATGGCCCCTACGTATGCCAACATTTTTCTGGGCATGATGGAGGAGATGTCGATCTATGTATCCTACCACTTCACATATGTTCTGAGGTGGTGGCAATACATAGACGACATCTTCCTCATCTGGATAGACACGACAGAATCCTTTTTGGAATTCCACACCTTTTTGAATCAAATTGATCCAGACATTCAATTTACTTATACTTACTCGACTGAGATGATCTAATTCTTGGATGTCTCAATCAGTATTAAAAATGATGTCTTATACACTAGTCCATATAGGGTAACAGAGAGATTGGGTCCAGCGCTGTGGGGTGGATAAAAAGGAAGCGATATCCAAGTTTAATAGTCCTGGTTAAAAGTCCATATGTGTGGAGTCCTGGTGTGGAGAAAGTGGGGGAATAATATCCTCAGAGCCTACGCGTTTCGGACGGCTTCAGCGTCCTTAGACTTGGCTGTAGTGAGTTTGAATTTAGCGCGCTGTCAGATATATACTCGATCCGGTGAGACAGCTGGGTCTTGATTGCGTTCCAAGGTCTGTCAGACTTTTGGAACGCAAACCGGAAGTGGTGAAGATTCAGTCAGTATGAAAATTATGTCCTTGATATCGGGTAAGCACTGCTCCAGTAGGAGATAGATCGCAGGTATCATAGTAAATGTGATAGAATAGATGGATATTGATCGTTGGCGTGTATTGGTGACAGTGAGGACGTCTATTAAGATCTGTTGCTTAGAGTTACGTCCGAGTATTTAATAAATATATGCGTTTCAGGTCTCGTTGTTGTGTGAGACGCACGCCAGGGATTGGAGGATCGGAGTCCCGTGCCTCGCCATCTCGATGGGACCGCCTATGGATTCTGCAATTGTAGTAAGTAGTAGAAAAAATGATTTGTGCTACTAAATAAGATTTAGAGTGTAGATGCAGAAGATATTAGTAAAATAGGAACGGTGGTTTTAAATGGTTAAACACCACTGTGGTTATAAATGGCTAAACACCACTGGCGGTAGGTATTAGCGCTAGTAATATGTAATGGATAGATACTAGTCACTGGCGTGTATCAATAGCAAAAGGAACGTCTATTGGGGTCCAACGCTTAGAGTTACGTCCGAGTATTAAATAAATATTTGTATTACAGGTCTGGCATAGACTGGCATGTATACAACCAGCGGGTCTAAACGAGCAGACTAATTATACATGTTTTATTTAATATGCAAAACCTTCCCCCTTTAGGTGGCCAACCTTTACCTTGGGTTGTCTATTTGCATAATGTACCATTTTTTGAGATGGCCATATTGGCCAGCCGACATATAAAGAGATCAATTGTCAGTTTTTCTCTTAATGTGAGGGACTTAGTAATCTTGTCAACCTGATATGTGTTCATTTATTTTAGAGTTGCTTTATGAGGTAGTCCGCTTGCGGTGGGTAACTGTCCCGCAAGACATACTCAATAAAGATATATTATCGTTTTGCGCTTACCTTCCTCGTGCATGGCAGTCCGGGCGACACGTCCTTGGCTTCTACTGCGCCTGCGCGTTCGGCATGATGCGGCCGATGATGACCCCTGGCTGTCAGCTGACGGCGGGGGGTCACATGGGCAGGTGTCACGAATCGAGAGGGTGTTGTGATTGGTCAGTTCATGTTCGCCGCCTAACACGAGGGGTGGAGTTTAGGTGTTTATAGTAACCCAGCGCCTGTAATGGAGTATGCCGTTGACATCGATACGTGCATCTTCCCGTGACGCACAGCAGAATATCTGCTGTTGAATACTATTATCGCTGGTGATGAGGCCAGAGTTACCAAGATACGGACCCCTGAGGATGAGTATCTGAAACGCGTAGGGTCGTTTATTGTATATGGAATGTTTGCATAGGGGACAGTAACATTGTGTTACACCCAGCACTTGGAGATCCGATTTTCTCGGACACTGGTGTTCTATGTGGGGATTGTACTATTGTTGTGCCCAGGATATATGCTGGTTCCAGACAAATACTGTTATAAACACTGAGATATATTTATCATAATGACTCAGTGTTTTTTGTTTAATACATTTTTTAATTCACGGTGAGGCTTTTTCACAGTGGTGTATTACCCCTGTTTTTAAACGAGTTACTAATAAAAGGTATTTTTTACTCAGTTGTCACTTCAGTGAACCATATAATAATTTTTTCATATTGTGGGAGCACAATTAGATTTATATCAAATTATACAGTGAATTTATATTTAGTTCATACAGTTAATTATTTCATTATATCTGGGTATGGCAGCCTTTGCACTCTCTGATTTAAACACAGAAGGGTGGATGAGTGAGGCAAAAAGTGTATTTTCTGAATGTGAACTGGTGTATACAGTACAGGGTGCGTCTCTTAAATCTACCTTTAAAAACCTTAATAGATTGCATAAGGATTATACTAGAAGCTGGTGGGAGATTCAGAGTCTGGAAAACTATTTAAAAAATAATATAGTTCCCAGAGGCCTCAGGGTCCCCATTGTTCCAGCATCAAGATTAAAAACCGCTAATATAAAAGAAAGGTGGGAACAGGAGATCACAGGGAGTTCACTTAGGCTTATGCAGATTTTAGTAGAGGAAGAGAAAGTCCAGTTTGACTCTATTAGTGCTGAGCTTAAAAAAGAGATCGAGGCAGCTAAGTCTTTGGTAGATACCCCTGGTTTTGATAAAAAAGATAAAATCCTTCAACAAACTTTAGAAAGGTTTACTAATCATTTAAAGGAACGTAAACACTTCCAATTCCAGAGAGACCTACAGGAATTTAGGGAGAAAAAAGCTTACGATTTTGTTAACACACAACAACAGCAATATCAACAGACCAATAGGGGGCTGAGGGAATCTGACCCTTCCACATCAGAGAGTGAAACAACAGACTCTGAAAGAGTGGGCCCTTTCTTTGGTGGTAGTGGTGGGAAACAAAAATTCAGGGGAGGACCTAGAGGTAGAAATAGAGGTCGTGCTAGAGCCTCTTCTAACAGTGGCAATAATTTTTTAGCCAACAATCCCCCCATTTCCCGCTATATGCTGAGGGGACAAAAGGATTAGTGAAGGGAAATAACATGGATAGGCTACAAATCGTTAACCTGTCTGAATATAATTTGAGTGCATCAGAGAGTACACTACTAGAAAAGGGACTTTCCTTTGTCCCCACAGTTAAATTTGACTCATTTTCTTGGATAAAGGATCTTAATTTATTTGCTCGCAAACTTAAATGGATCAAATTCTTTAAACACCATAATAGGAAAAAATGCATGGAACTAGGGTTGGAAGAGTCTGATATGGAAGGCCTTGTGGCCTTGGAGGGGCTATTAGAGGAATCTGGTAGAGCCCCAGGTTTAGGTCCTTTTACCAATCTTAAAATGAAGAGTAGGAAGCTGCCACCTATAGGAGACTTTACCAATGTGGATTTATTTGTGGAGATGGTAGGAGATGAGATCAATAATCTCAGTCAGGACAGTAGGGGCATAGATAACAACTTGTCTTGGTCCGAACGAGTAGCTCTGACCACGTTAGAGAAAAAACAAAATATTGTTCTAAAGGCATCTGATAAAGGTGGGAACATCGTGGTCATGAGTAGGGATGATTATAAAAAAATGTGCGAGGACATTTTACTTAACCCTGACTGTTACACCATTTTAAAGGATAACCCAACAGCACTATTCAAGAAAGAGTTGCTGGGCATTCTGAGTGATGCAAAAAGCAGATCTTTGATTAGTGCGAGTGAGTTTGGGTTCATGTACCCACAATTTCCCATCATGGCGTGTTTTTATAGCCTGCCCAAAATCCACAAAGGGTATCCCCCCTTACGTGGCAGACCTATTGTTTCAGGCATTAATAATTTAACCCAAAATGTGAGTACATATGTTGATCAGGTGTTGCGCAACTTTGTTTTGAGTCTCACATCATATGTACGTGACACTATGGATGTCTTGAAACAGATTGACGGTATTTCTTTGGAGAAAGACACACTCTTGGCTAGCCTGGATGTTGAGGCGTTGTATTCATCCATACCTCACAAATTGGGTTATAAAGCGATCGAGTACTATCTGGGATCAAGAGGCACTCAGTTTGCAGCCCATAACCAGTTTGTTTTGCAGTTACTACAGTTTGTTCTTGAAAAAAATATATTTATCTTTGAAGACAAGATCTTTCATCAGCAATGTGGTACTGCAATGGGGAGTCCTGCTGCTCCCACCTATGCAAATCTATTTCTTGGCTGGTGGGAGGAGACAATTGTTTTTGGGGACAAACTGGCTAAATGGACTTCATCCGTTGGATTATGGATTAGATATATTGATGACGTGCTGATTCTCTGGAACTCCACAGCGGATGAGTTCCATAGTTTTGTAGCAGCCCTCAACAAAAATGATGTAGGGCTAAAATTCACATGTGAGATCAGTGAAAAAGAATTGTCTTTTCTGGATTTGAAAATTATAAAAACAGAAGAAGGTACAATTCGTACCAAGGTATATCGAAAAGAAACAGCAACCAATAGTTTCTTGCAATGGAATAGTTGTCATCCTTATCCCCTCAAACGTGGCATTCCAAAAGGCCAATTTATGAGAGTACGCAGGAATTGTAGCTCTATGGGTGATTTTGAGTGCCAGGCCCAGGAACTCAAAACAAGATTGAAGGATAGAGGTTTCCCCAAGAGTGTCATCAGGAAGGCCTATGAGGGAGCAAGGGATGCAGACAGACAATGTCTCCTGGTTCCTAAAAAACGTAAAGAAGAACAAGTTACGAGACTCATAGGCACCTATGATTCCAAACAAAATGATGTTATGCAGATCCTGAAAAGGTATTGGCGTATTCTCAGTTCTGATACAGATTTGGTAGATCAGATCACACAGTGGCCTTCTGTCACGTATCGGAGAGGGAAAAACATTAGGGACAGAGTCATGCACAGTTGTTTTGACCCCATTACACCTAGGGGTACGTGGCTGGATAGACAAATACCAGGCACTTTTAGATGTGGTAGCTGCAAAGCTTGTGATTTCATTTTCAAAGGGAATAGTTTCACCAGTGTTGCAACACAGAAAAAATACAACATTCGGGATTTTGTCAATTGCAAGACAGCGGGAGTGGTTTACCTAATTACATGCCTATGCCCCCTGAATTATGTGGGCAAAACATCACGACAATTTCGACGCCGGATTAGGGAGCATGTTGGAGATATTATCCATGTTAGGGACACCCCAATATCTAAGCATGTGCATGCTAAACACCAAGGCCAGGCAGCATGTTTAAAGTTTCAAGCAATTGAACTCATTAGACCCCCTAAAAGAGGAGGTGACTGGGATAACCTTATTTTACGTAAAGAAGCCCAATGGATCCATAGACTGGCATGTATACAACCAGCGGGTCTAAACGAGCAGACTAATTATACATGTTTTATTTAATATGCAAAACCTTCCCCCTTTAGGTGGCCAACCTTTACCTTGGGTTGTCTATTTGCATAATGTACCATTTTTTGAGATGGCCATATTGGCCAGCCGACATATAAAGAGATCAATTGTCAGTTTTTCTCTTAATGTGAGGGACTTAGTAATCTTGTCAACCTGATATGTGTTCATTTATTTTAGAGTTGCTTTATGAGGTAGTCCGCTTGCGGTGGGTAACTGTCCCGCAAGACATACTCAATAAAGATATATTATCGTTTTGCGCTTACCTTCCTCGTGCATGGCAGTCCGGGCGACACGTCCTTGGCTTCTACTGCGCCTGCGCGTTCGGCATGATGCGGCCGATGATGACCCCTGGCTGTCAGCTGACGGCGGGGGGTCACATGGGCAGGTGTCACGAATCGAGAGGGTGTTGTGATTGGTCAGTTCATGTTCGCCGCCTAACACGAGGGGTGGAGTTTAGGTGTTTATAGTAACCCAGCGCCTGTAATGGAGTATGCCGTTGACATCGATACGTGCATCTTCCCGTGACGCACAGCAGAATATCTGCTGTTGAATACTATTATCGCTGGTGATGAGGCCAGAGTTACCAAGATACGGACCCCTGAGGATGAGTATCTGAAACGCGTAGGGTCGTTTATTGTATATGGAATGTTTGCATAGGGGACAGTAACATTGTGTTACACCCAGCACTTGGAGATCCGATTTTCTCGGACACTGGTGTTCTATGTGGGGATTGTACTATTGTTGTGCCCAGGATATATGCTGGTTCCAGACAAATACTGTTATAAACACTGAGATATATTTATCATAATGACTCAGTGTTTTTTGTTTAATACATTTTTTAATTCACGGTGAGGCTTTTTCACAGAGGTGTATTACCCCTTTTTTACTCAGTTGTCACTTCAGTGAACCATATAATAATTTTTTCATATTGTGGGAGCACAATTAGATTTATATCAAATTATACAGTGAATTTGTATGCGACGTATACCAGCGATTGGAGGATCAGAGTCCCATATCTCGCCATCTGGATAAGATCACTTATGGATTCTGCGGCTATGGTAAGTTGGTAAAGAACCTGTCATGTGTTATTGTCTAAGGTTTGGGATATAAGTGCAAAGATTATAAGTGAAATAGGACCGGTAATATTTAACTGACTGTGCACCACTAGCGGGGGGTATTGCCCAATTGACACTAGCATTATGTATGTCAAGGTGCTCAATGACACTACCAAGGATTAAAGTCGGAGGTAGTGGACATACAAGAAAAATACAAGGAGGGAAAAATGAAAAACGGCTACGTGAAGTGTGGGAGGTGTGTACATGACAAATAGCATATGTTATGCATGTACTGGGGTGGGGTATTAAAATACGTATTTTGGAGAGGCTGAATCTTGGAACATAGGATTAGAGTATGCCCTGTAGTCATTAGGTGAGAGATACTTGGTATATGAGGGGGTATGATTTATAACCTTGTATGATTGTAGGGTTAATATTGGAACATTAGCTCCTTTCTCAGGTTGAGGCCATCTGGGGATCTTGTTTTTAATCTGTAAATCCAATAGGCCTCCCTTAGATGGGTTTTATGTTTTAAGTCACCTCCTCTTTTGGAGGGGTGAATCTTCTCTATAGCATAGCAGCGTAGGGTTTTTATTGTTCTATTATGGTGGAGTATGAAGTGTTTTGACGCATTTGAGATATTAAGAATATTTGCATTTCTCACATAACTAAGATGTTCCAAAATTCTGGTTTTTAATTTTCGGTTTGTGCAACCTACATATTTCAGCTGGCATTCTGTACATTCAATTATATAGATGACGGATTCAGTGTTACAGTTGATGTAATTTTGAATAGTGAATGAGTCTGATTGTGTAGAATTGCTGAAAGTTTTGGTGGGATAGGCATGGGAGCACACCTTGCAAGGGTGTTGACCACACTTGTAGAAACCCTTGGTTTCCAACCATGTTGTTTTTGGGTTTTCTTTTGATGTAAAGAAGGACGGTGATAGGATACTGCCTACGGAAGGTGCCTTTCTTGCCACTATTCTACATCCTCCAGCCAGAATGGTTCGCATGCTGTCATCCTCCATGAGGATGGGTAAGTAGTTATTGACTAGCCTCTTGATTTGCGTGAACTGGTTACTCTGTTGTAGAATCAATGTAGGCTGGTCATTAGCAGATTGATTTGTTGGACCATTGTTGGTATTTGTATTGTGGTAGCCGAGTAACTGAGTTCTGGGTTTTTTGGTCATGATATCACTTGCTCGGTTGAGTGACCATTGGGGATAGCCTCTTGCTTTGAGTCGTGTTTTGATTTGTTCCTGTTCGATTTCGAAACGACTTGGGGAAGTGCAATTGCGTTTTGCTCGATGCATCTCTCCCACTGGTATGGCTTTGATGGTTTGTCTTGAATGGTTGCTTTTGGCATGAAGTATGCTGTTTGAGGATGTAGGTTTCCGATGGGTTTGGGTTGATATGATTTCGCCTTCTTTGCCACTTAGTTCCAAGTCCAAGAATACAATGTTGGTAGTGTCGTAGTTGTAAGTAAATTTAAGATTGCATTGGTTGTGGTTCAAGGTTTCTACAAAGTTAGGGATGATGTTAATGTCCCCTTTCCAAATGAGCAAAATATTGTCGATGTACCTTCCGTACCATTCTATGCAATGGCCATACAGGTTGTCAGTAGAAAAAATGTGAGATTGTTCCCACCACGACATTACCAGGTTTGCTACTGATGGAGAGAACTTGGCTCCCATGGAGACGCCTTTGAGTTGAAGATAGTATTTTGCATCAAATTGGAAGTAATTGTTAGTCATCAAAAACATAAGTACTTCCAGGATGTATGTTTGAATTTTTTTTTCATAGATGCTATGTTTAGATAGATGGTATTCAAGGGCGGCATAGGCTATTTTGTGGGGGATTGAAGTATACAGCGATACAACGTCACAAGTGAGCCATGTGTAATTTTTTTCCCAACGTTTATTGTGTAATGAATTTAGGACGTTTTTTGTGTCTCTTAGGAAGCCAGATGTTTTTTGCGCCAGTGGTTGCAAAAGTGTGTCGAGCCACTCAGACAGTCTCTCCAAAATTTACCCAATACCTGAGACAATGGGTCTCATCGGTGGAGGATAGATTTGTTTGTGTGTCTTAGGGAGCGCATGGATGATAGGAGTGATAGGTTGTTCAATGAAAATGAAATCCATCTGTTTCTGGTTGATGAAACCTCCCTGTTGGCCATCCTTGAGGAGTTTTTTCATCCGATTTTGAATATTCTCCGTGGGGTTCTTGTCCAGTTTTTTATAGGTTGTTTCATCAGATAACATCTCAATGATGGATTGTTTGTAATCATGTTTATTCATTACAGTAACGCTGCCTCCTTTGTCTGACATTTTTATAGTTATGTCATTGTTGTCATGCAGTGATTGAACTGCTTTTTTCAAGCGAGTAGACATGTTTGATATTTGGCGTTGAAGTTTAAGGCCATCTGAGAGATTTTGTAGTTCTTTCTTGATAACGGTTTGAAACCGGTCCATTGAATCCGTTCGTGAGCTGATGGGATAAAACTTCGGTTTGGATGTCACAAAGTTGGAGGCTGTCGATACTGTTTGGTTGGGGGTTTCAGTACGTAGATGGTCCAGACATGCTAGAGTTGTAAATTCCTGGAAGGAAAAATTGGATTGAATTAGGTGTTGGTCCGGGGAAGGTCCTTCAATGTTGTTGGTTACAGTGGAGGAAAATGTCGCTGTGACGGTGTCCTCAGTAGTTAATCCTGTTGTGAGAAAATGTTTCTTAACAGTCAGATTTCGGATGAATTTGTTTATGTCTAGTAATGTATTGAAGAGATTGAAGTTATTGTTAGGGGCAAAGTTCAGACCCAAAGACAGGACTTCGTTTTGTTCTATAGTTAATGGAATAGAAGATAAATTAGTGACATTTGATTCTAATAATGCTGAGATTTTCGGGGGCGGAGGCGGCAGTTTTGGTCTTGGTTTATTCGACTTGTGTTTCCTGCCGCCCCTCCTTCCACGTTTTTTGACTGATAGATTGTATTTTCTGGTCTATGGCTGAAATGGGAATGTGTCCTCATGTTTTCATCTTCCGATAAACCTTCAGCAGAGTCCGGTTCTGTTGAGCTGAAGCTTACCCTATTAGGTAAATCTCTATATTGTTTGTAGTGTTGGTTGCGTTTTTTGAGAATGGGTCTCGGTCTGGAATAATATCTTTCTCGTTTGTTCCAATTGTATACTTCATTGCGTGCATAATCTCTTGTGTCTCGCTGGAACTTGCTTTTTTTGTTTCTGCTATAGAGTGATCCAGTTTGTCAATTGCAGATGACGTCCGGGTATGAAGAAGAGAAAAGGAAGGTGAGCTGGAAAAAACCTCTAATGATTGTTTAGTGTCTGATATATTTGATTCTAATTCCATCAATTTGAGTTCTTCCTGCTTGGTAATTAGCTTCATCAGGCTGATGGAACACTCTGATAAGGTCTGATTCCATTCCCTTTGGAAATCTTCTGTGTATATAAAAGTGTGCGTTTTTCTCAGTCGTAGACCCCGTGGGATCATGTCCATATACTAAGCAAACTGACAGTAACACCATTATTGAAATTTGAGAGCTGTAATCCGAAAAAGATGATACGCTCTCTTCCATACAGTCAAATGCTCAGGGCGAGACGTATTGTGGATGATGATTCAGAATAGAATCAGACTCTTGATCAGATGATCCTAAACTTTAAACATAGAGGATATCCAAGACGACTGTTGAATACCTTTAAGGACCAGGTAAAGAACACTCCTAGAAATAATCTATTGGTTAATCCTAAATAGCGTATATCTCTTTCCCGTGTTCCGTTTTTTTCCACCTATCACGATCTTAGTGGAGAAGTGGCAAAGATTTTTAATAGACATTGGGGCATTATTAAGAACAATTATAAACACATTGAATCATTTAATAATGCACCCCTCATGTCATATAGACGTCCACAAAATTTACGTGACAAATTAGTCAATAGTCTGACACATCGAAAAACAGGACAACAGACACTCCTTAGACCGAAAAAAATGGGTAACTTTCCCTGTCTCTATTGCATTACTTGTCGTCTTATGTATAGGGGGAATGTCTTTATTCATCCGCAAACACAAAGAGAGCACAGGATTAAACAATTTCTTACATGCGCTTCGGATTGGGTTATTTACGTTCTCCGGTGCCCGTGTTCACTTCTATATGTCGGTGAAACCTCTTGTGATTTCAAGACACGTCTGAATAATCACAGATATTCCATACGTAAGAAGAAAAGTGATTTACCGGTAGCGAAACATTTCTCGGAACTTGGACACACAGAAAAAGATCTTAGATTTATGATTTTGGAACAGGTTCCTAGCCCTTATAAGGGGGGTCATAGATCAGCATTATTACACAAGTGTGAATTGAAATGGATCTTTTTACTAGAATTATTGAAACCAAAGGGCCTCAATGTTGAGTTCAATGTTATGAGACTCATTACCTAATATGTCGCGTTCCCGTTTTTTTCCCCTCCCTGTCCTTGCGGTGTCTTTCTCAGTGAATGTATATTTATACACACATGCGATACATGATTTGTATATTTGTAGATTGTTTTTAATTTTTCCTTTTTTCTCTTTCCAGAGGATTATAGAATTTCAGGACCACTCACCATGACTGGAGCGCTGTCTTCATATATGATGTATGATATCTTACACAAGTCTGTCTGTTAACATTAATATGTACTAGTTTAGTATTATTATTATTTCTTCTTTTTTAATCCTTTGAATTCATGAGAGACATGTGTACCTTTAAATTTAGGGGCTATTGAATATATATTAACCCCTAAAAAACTTCTTCTTGCTGTCATCACATGAGTAATAGGTTTTCTAGTGGCTATCCCTGTTCATGAATTTGGAACGGGATTACACTCGGACCATTTTTCGATCTAACGATACCCATTTCTATTGGTTCGGTTGGCTCGAGTAGTCATTTGTAAAAGCAGATAATATGTAACACAATTAAAAATTAACGTCAATTTCTGCATTTATTTGTCTGATTACCTTCACAATAAACATATACTTTGATTTCTTTTTGACACTGTCTATTGTACATATGTCTCTCATATCCATTACTGGATTGCTAGCCATTATCTCCCTGGACTATTGTCCTGTTTGATGTCGGCGTACAGACATATCATAATCCATAAATTGCAACCTATGTTGTTGGCCCTCCTTATGCAGTTACACTGTATCTTATTCACGGAGGTTCGTATCCGGACCCCCAGCGCATGCGCAACAAATAAAGCATCGTGTGGTTGCTATGCAACCGGACGCGTCTGTGATGACGACACGAGCATGCGCAGTTCTGTTTGGAGGACGCCAGACATCCTGACCACACGTGGAAATCAGCACGAACAAGGATTAAACTGTTTACTTCACATATCAAGTCAGCGATTGGTGAGTGGCCTGAAGACCTTGCCCCCTACACATATGATTGCATTTTTGATTAAGGGATAATCGAGCCATATTATGCGTTTTTAAATGTATGTCTATTTTTACACTGGATTTTATCACTGTGCACTGTTTTCATAATTGCAACATATGATATTTATACAAGTATTTATATCCTGCACCACATATTTTTTTGTCTGTGCACTTTATTAACAACTTTAGGATGCAGCCTGTTTTGGCCTTGTGGCTGTAATGATGGGGTATGGAGACAGACAGGTGAGCCCTAATCTACCCGCCACTCAGTCCCTGCCTACTTGCAACTACCCGTCATAGGCAACGGGGTACAACTGGGAGACGGTCCCTACGCTCAGTAAGTGCACGACAGACAAACAGACAAGGGTACACAGAAGCTAGGGAAACGGGACAGCCTCCCACGGAGACACCGTGAGCAACGAGAGTAGTGAACGAGCCAAGTCAAACCAGGAGTGCACGAGGTACAAAACGCTGAGCAGGAGAGTAGTCAGTAAACCAAGGTCAATAACAAGCAGAGGATCAGTAGTTCAAGCAGCAGAGCCGGGAAACAAGCAGAGCAGAATCACAGGCAAAGGAGGAACAGGAAAGGCAGGTATAAATAGACAGTGGGCGGGAGCTAGCTCCGTCTGGTCAGGCTGTGATAGGCTCTCCCACTCCTAAGCCTGCCATCCTGAGTGGTGGAAGATGGAGTCAGTCTCACAGACATAGGAGCAGGTGCAGACTGATTACCCACGGGCGTCGACACAGAAGTTGTGTCTGGCAGATCCTTTACAGTGGCACAGCCGATTTTGTCAGATCTGACATGTGTAACTTTATGTGGTAATAACTTGGGAATGCTTTTACCTATCCAAGCGATTCTGAGTTTGTTTTCTCGTGACATATTGTACTTTATGATAGTGGAAAAATTTGGTCGATAAATTCTATATTTATTCGTGAAAAACATCAAAATTTAGGGAAAATTTGCAAAAATTTGCATTTTTCTAAATTTTAATGTATCTGCTTGTAAAACAGATAGTAATACCACACAAAATAGTCACTAGTTAACATTTCCCATATGTCTACTTTATGTTTGCATTGTTTTTTGAATGTCCTTTTATTTTTCTAGGACGTTAGAAGGCTTAGAACTTTAGCAGCAATTTCTCACATTTTCGAGAAAATTTCAAAAGGAAATTTTTACACTGTACCAGTTTAGTTGTGGGTTTGAGGGCCTTATATATTAGATTCCCCAAATAAATCACCCCAATTAAAAAAACTGCACCCCTCAAAGTATTCAAAACAGCATTCAGAAAGTTTCTTAACCCTTTAGGCGTTTCACAGGAAATAAAGCAAAGTAGAGGGGAAATTTACAAATTTCTCTTTTGCCGAAATTCATTTGCAATAAAAAAAATTCTGTACCACAGAAGGTTTTACTAGAGAAACGCAACTCAATATTTATTTCCCAGGTCCTGCAGTTTTTAGGAATATCCTACATGTGGCCCTAGTGCCCTAATGGACCGAAACACCGGCCTCAGAAGCAAAAGAGCACCTTGTAGTGGCAGGGGGTAGGGAGACGGACAAGTGAGCCCTAATCTACCCGCCACTCTGTCCCTGCCTACTTGCAACGACCCGCCCTAGGCGACGGGGTACAACTTGGCGGCGGTCCCTGCGCTCAGTAAGTGCACGACAAACACGACAAACATACAAAGGAACACAAGCAAGGAAAAGGGGCCGTTGCCCACGGCAACACCGTGAGCAACCAGAGTGGTGAACGAGCCGAGTCAAGCCAGGAGTGTGCGAGGTACAAAACGAAAAGCAGAAGAGTAGTCGGTAAGCCAGGGTCTGTATGGAGCAGGATCAAAAATAGCAGGAGCTGTAGCTGGGCCAGGAAACCACAAGGAAAGAATCACAAGCACCGAGGGACAGGAAGTGCAGGCTTAAATAGACTGAGGGCGGGAGCTAGCTGAGTCTGGCCAGGTTACGATAGGCTCTCCCACTCCTAAGCCTGCCAGCCTGAATGGTGGAAGCAGGAGTCAGTCTCAGGGATGTATTCTCAGGTGCTGACTGATTAGTTCTGGGAGTTAACCCCGAAGCTGTGCCTGGCAGATCCTTTACAGTACCCCCCCTTTTATGAGGGGCCACCGGACCCTTTCTAAGTGGACCTGGCTTACTGGGGAAACGCAGGTGGAACCTCCTGACCAATACCCCAGCGTGAACATCCCGGGCGGGTACCCAAGTCCTCTCCTCGGGCCCGTATCCTCTCCAATGGAGCAGGTACTGGAGGGAGCCTTGGACCATCTTGCTGTCCACAATCCTGGCCACCTCGAATTCCACCCCCTCAGGGGTGAGGATGGGAACAGGAGGTCTCCTCGAGGGAGCCAAGGACGGGGAGCAGCGTTTGAGGAGGGAGGCATGAAACACGTCGTGTATCCGAAAAGACGGGGGTAACTCCAGCCGGAAGGAGACAGGATTGAGGACCTCAATGACCTTATACGGCCCAATAAACCGGGGAGCAAACTTCTTGGACGGAACCTTGAGACGCAAGTTCCTAGACGACAACCACACCAGATCCCCGACCATAAACAGGGGGTTATCAGAACGTTTTTTATCAGCCTGAGTTTTTTGTACGCTCTGGGACACCTCTAGGTTTTTCTGAACCTGTGCCCAGACTGTGCACAGTTCCCGATGAACGACCTCTACCTCGGGATTGTTGGAACTACCAGGTGAAACGGAGGAGAACCGTGGATTAAACCCAAAATTCCAAAAAAAAGAGAGACCCCTGACGAGTTACTGACCCGGTTATTAAGGGAAAATTCGGCGAGGGGAATGAAAGAGACCCAATCAAATTGACAGTCAGAGACAAAACACCTTAAGTATTGTTCTAGAGATTGATTAGTCCTCTCCGTTTGGCCATTGGTTTCAGGATGGAAGGCAGAGGAGAAGGACAGATCAATCCCCAACTTCATACAGAAGGCTCTCCAAAACAATGAAACAAATTGTACCCCTCTGTCCGAAACAATATTGACAGGGACCCCATGGATACGCAGGATGTGTTTGACAAACAAGGTAGCCAACGTTTTGGCGTTGGGTAGTTTCTTGAGGGGCACAAAGTGGCACATCTTACTGAAGCGGTCCACCACCACCCACACCACCGACTTGCCTTGGGATGGAGGCAAATCGGTGATAAAATCCATGGAGATATGTGTCCAAGGTCTCTGGGGAATGGGCAACGAACGCAGTAAGCCCGCTGGTCGGGACCTGGGAGTCTTGGACCTAGCACAAACCTCACAAGCGGCGACGTAGGCCTTAACGTCTTTAGGCAACCCAGGCCACCAATAGTTTCTGGCAATGAGGTGTTTGGTACCCAGGATGCCTGGATGACCAGATAGTGCGGAGTCATGATTTTCCCTAAGTATCCTTAGCCGGTATTGCAGGGGAACAAACAGCTTGTCCTCAGGAAGGTTCCCGGGAAATGAACCTTGATCAGCTGCAATTTCAGAGACTAAATCAGAATCAATAGAAGAAATGATTATACCGGGAGGCAAAATACAAGCAGGATCTTCCTCCGAAGGAGGGCTGGCCATGAAGCTACGCGACAGTGCATCGGCCTTAATATTTTTAGACCCAGCCCTATAGGTAACCAAAAAGTTGAATCTGGTAAAAAATAGCGCCCATCGAGCTTGTCTCGGGTTTAGCCTCCGGGCAGATTCTAGGAAAACCAGATTCTTGTTGTCGGTAAGGACCGTTACCTGGTGCCTAGCCCCCTCCAGGAAGTGGCGCCACTCTTCAAATGCCCATTTAATGGCTAAGAGTTCGCGGTTGCCAATATCATAGTTACTCTCAGTGGGCGAAAACTTCCTGGAGAAGTAGGCACAGGGGCGGAGATGGATGAGGGACCTGGTACCCTGGGCCAAGACAGCCCCCACTCCCACCTCGGATGCGTCAACTTCCACGATAAATGGCTCCATTTGGTTGGGCTGAACCAGCACCCGGGCCGAGATAAAGCACTTCTTAAGGACCTCAAAAGCCTGGACAGCCTCTGGAGACCAGTGGAGGAGATCAGCACCTTTGCGAGTGAGGTCCGTAAGAGGCTTAGCGATGACCGAGAAGTTAGCAATGAATCTCCTGTAATAATTAGCGAACCCCAAAAAACACTGCAACGCCTTCAGGGAGGCAGGTTGGACCCATTCCGCCACAGCCTGAACCTTGGCGGGGTCCATGCGGAATTCATGAGGAGTGAGGATTTGACCCAAAAATGGTATCTCCTGTACCCCAAACACACATTTTTCGGTTTTTGCAAACAGTTTGTTTTCCCAAAGGACCTGGAGCACCTTCCTGACATGCTCAATATGGGAGGGCCAGTCCTTGGAAAACACCAGTATGTCATCAAGGTACACTACAAGAAATATCCCCAGGTAATCTCTCAAAATCTCATTTATGAAATTCTGGAAGACCGCCGGCGCATTACACAACCCAAAGGGCATGACGAGGTATTCGAAATGACCTTCGGGCGTGTTAAATGCAGTCTCCCACTCATCCCCCTCTTTGATGCGGATAAGGTTATATGCCCCCCGTAGATCAAACTTAGAGAACCATTGGGCCCCCTGAACCTGATTAAAGAGATCAGGAATCAAAGGAAGGGGATACTGGTTCCTTACAGTGACCTTATTCAGGTTACGGTAGTCAATGCATGGCCTAAGACCACCATCCTTCTTCCCTACAAAGAAGAAGCCAGCACCTAAAGGAGAAGTAGAGGGGCGAATGTAACCCTTGGCCAGGCATTCCTGGATATACTCTCTCATGGCTTCACGTTCGGGACAAGAAAGATTAAATATCCTACCCTTAGGAAGCTTAGCTCCTGGTACCAATTCGATAGCGCAATCGTATTCTCTATGAGGAGGTAACACTTCGGAGGCCTCCTTAGAGAAAACATCAGCAAAGTCCCGAACAAACTCAGGTAGCGTGTTCACCTCCTCAGGGGGAGAAATAGAATTAACAGAAAAACATGACGTCAAACATTCATTACCCCATTTGGTAAGCTCCCCAGTATTCCAGTCAAACGTGGGATTATGCAACTGCAACCAGGGAAGGCCTAAAACCAAATCGGACTATAATCCCTGCATCAACAGTACAGAGCACTGCTCCAAATGCATGGAGCCAACAAAGAGTTCAAAAACAGGGGTATGCTGTGTAAAATAACCATTAGCAAGAGGAGTGGAGTCGATACCCACTACCGGGACAGGTTTAGGCAAATCAATCAAAGGCATAGCAAGAGACATAGCAAATTCCACAGACATGATATTAGCAGAGGACCCTGAATCCACGAAGGCGCTGCCGGTAGCAGACCTACCACCAAAAGAGACCTGAAAGGGAAGCAAGATCTTATTACGTTTCATATTTACGGGAAATACCTGTGCGCCCAAGTGACCTCCCCGATGATCACTTAGGTGCGGAAGTTCTCCGGCTGCATTCTTACGCTTAGGACAGTTGTTCACTTGATGCTTGTCATCCCCACAGTAGAAGCAGAGACCATTCTTCCTGCGGAAATCTCTACGTTGTTGGGGGGACACGAAGGCCCCGAGTTGCATAGGTACCTATGAGTCTTCCGGGAAAGAACGAAGCAACGGAACCTCGGGAGGCATCATGGGGGAGTCGGAGGAGAAAACACATAAACGTTCGCGTTGTCGTTCCCTGAGACGTCGGTCAAGTCGTACCGCTAAAGCCATAACCTGGTCTAGGGAGTCAGAAGAGGGATAGCTAACTAGCAGGTCTTTCAGGGCACTCGACAGACCCAACCTAAACTGGCACCTTAAGGCAGGGTCATTCCACCGAGAAGCTACGCACCACTTCCTAAAGTCAGAACAATACTCCTCAACAGGTCTCTTACCCTGACGTAAGGTCACCAGCTGACTCTCGGCAAAGGCAGTCTTGTCAGTCTCGTCATAAATGAGTCCGAGAGCAGAAAAGAAAAGATCAACGGAGGAAAGTTCAGGGGCTTCAGGAGCCAAGGAGAAGGCCCATTCTTGGGGCCCGTCCTGGAGCCGGGACATAATTATACCCACTCGCTGGCTCTCAGAACCTGAGGAGTGGGGCTTTAAGCGAAAGTAAAGCCTGCAACTCTCCCGAAAGGAGAGAAAAGCCCTCTGGTCCCCTGAGAAACGGTCGGGCAACTTGAGGTGGGTTTCAGGAGTTGAGGTGAGGGGAACTACCAAGGTAGCATCAGGCTTGTTGACCTTCTGAGCCAGGGCCTGGACCTGTAGGGAGAGACCCTGCATTTGCTGAGCCAGGGTCTCAAGGGGGTCCATAGTAGTGTCAGGGACCAGGGTAGACTAGGTATATGGGCTTGTGATTATGTAATGATAGGGGTAGAAATACGGACAAGTGAGCCCTAATCTACCCACCACTCTGTCCCTGCCTACTTGCAACGACCCGCCCTAGGCGACGGGGTACAACTGGGCGGCGGTCCCTACGCTCAGTAAGTGCACGAGACAAACATACAAGGGAATATAAAGCAAAGGGAAAGGGGCAGTTGCCCACGGCAACACCGTGAGCAACAGAGTGGTGAACGAGCCAAGTCAAACCAGGAGAGCACGAGGTACCAAACGCTGAGCAGAAGAGTAGTCAGAAAGCCAGGGTCAGAATGGAGCAGGATCAAATTGTTAGGAGCAGTAGCTGGGCCAGGAAACCACACGGAAAGAATCACAAGCAAGGAGGAACAGGAAAGGCAGGTATAAATAGACAGAGGGCGGGAGCTAGCTGAGTCTGGCCAGGCTGCGATAGGCTCTCCCACTCCTAAGCCTGCCAGCCTGAGTGGTGGAATATATTGAATATGTTCTTGATGTATTGTGTATTTTTAGTATTTTTTTGTACTATTGTTGCCTATACATGTGCTTCTTATATATGTGCTGTGAGTGCTGCTATTATATTATATATCTTTGATATATTTATTATCTTTCTATCACTATATTTATTATTATTATTATTATTATTATTATTATTATTATTATTTTTGTGTATATATAATTTTTGCTGCAGTACTCTGTACATTTATTAATGCATTTATGGGTATATTTGTACTTCTGAGATATTTAGCATTATGGATTTTATTTATTATTATGTATTGGATCTTATATTATCTGCTTCTGTATATTTTTGTATATAATCTGATGGACGATATATATATTTTATATTTCACATATTTTTTATATATATTTTTCATTATATATATATGTATTGCACATTCTATGTTTGTAAGTTTTACATAAGCTTATACATTTATATGTATTCACTGTACACACATGGTTGTATTATATATATTTATTACTTTCAGTATGGGTGTTTGTTTTCACATGTTTATATTATTATATATTTATCCTGTTATATATATATTTTTTGCACTATTTATTCATCTATTACTGCACAATATGTTTCACTTGATCTTTTATTGTGCACGGTTTTTTCACTTTCAATAGTGCACTTTTTTATATTCATTTTTATGTTATTTTCATTTTTATTTATATTTATTTTTATTTTTATTTTTTATTTTCTAATATGTTGTTCCATCTATTAATCTTTTGCGATTAGGTCCTGTCCGATCCGTTTCATTCATTCATTCATTTTTCATTTCTCCATTTCCCACTCACTGCTATGTTCTATGTTGTCTCCCCTGTGGCGTCTACACAGACGCTCGGCTGCGCATGCGCAGTGTGGCTCGCATCCGGGAGTGCCGCTCGGCGTCTTACGTTGTCATGGTGATGTTTCGCCATGCATCTGACGCGCGGCGCGTCCCGTGTTGTGGGCGTCACTGGGCGTGGGTGCCGAGCGCCGATTTGCACTCATCACAGGTGATTTCAACTTTGTTTTACTCATTTATAAACCCCCTGAGAATCATATCAAACTAGCCTCCTGACGAAGCCGGTCTATCGGGCGAAACGCGCGTCGAGGCGTCTGTTCACCCATCCAGCTCTTCTGACCCCTCACGCTCCTCAACATGTCTCAGGGTATGTGTTCATTCGGTCTTGCTATGGCAGTTTTTTCTTTTTTTACTACCTGAGCTGCTACACCTTCTGATATACATTGCCTTCTGTGCTAGCACTGCACGTCCTATTACACCTTTTGATATACATTGGTATCTGCATTATTTCTTGTGCCAGCATTGTACGTTCTATTGGATGCATACCTATTTTGATGCTCCCTTTACTTATCGTACTGGCCTTTATGCATTATTACATGTAGATTGCCATATGCACATTGCTTTTTCTATATCTTATCATATACTGTGTAGTTTTCGTCGGTGTATAGGTTACTATCTCTGTACACGGGAATTTTTTGCCAGCAATATTGTGCCACATGTCACATCATACACCCCTGGGCTTGTGTGTTACTCATTATCATCTGAGCGTGTTGTAGGTCATTAGTGGACGGTTGATTCTGTCGGTCATGGTCTTGTACATCTGACCCTGCTGTTTATGTCTCCGCATTTGTTGTATCATTCCTCTTTTTCCTATCATTGTGTTATTTTGTCATTATATTTAATAAAGATTTTTTGTACTTTTTATATTGAGTACAATATTTCTTTCAGGGATATGTCCCAATTGGTTCGTTTTTAGGTTTAACTGTTATAGGGGACCCCATTACATGCCATTCAGTTGGTGTGAGGTTTTTGGTTAGGTTGTCTCTCCCACTCCTAAGCCTGCCAGCCTGAGTGGTGGAAGCTGGAGTCAGTCTCAGAGAGATAGACTCAGGTGAAGACTGATTACCTCTGGAAGTTAACCCCGAAGCTGGACCTGGCAGATCTTTTACAGCTGGTAGGCACAGGAACTGGAACAATACGGAATACAGGAACGGGTAACAGGGCATGGGTAACAGCTGGAACGGGAAACACTAAGGGACCATTTGCGAGATAGACTGGGATAGACTAACAACGCTCAGGCAAGGATTAGAAGGCCTGGGCCTTCTTATAGACCAGGAAATCATGGCAGTTGATGATGATGACTACTTCCTATTTGCGCGCTGGCCCTTTAAGGCTGGGCGCGAGCGTGCGCGCGCACCCTACGGGACTCAGCCGAACGGAGCGGAAGTGAGCGCTGGCGTCTCCTAGGAGGGAGACGGGGACCAGCGCTCATGGATCCATGGCCGCGGGCTTCGGGAGGTGAGTAAACCCGACGGCCTGCGGCCATGGACGCTACAGTATCACCCCTCTTACGCCCCCTCTTCTTGGGGCCAGAGCGAGAGAGGAATTTTTTAATAAGAGCAGGAGCGCTGAGGTTCTCTTCTGGCTCCCAGGACCTCTCCTCAGGACCAAACCCTCTCCAGTCCACCAGATAGAAAGTCCTTCCTCCTACCCTTTTGCAGTCCAGGATCTCTTTTACCTCGAATACATCAGAAGGACCGCTGGGGGCAACTGTGGAACTAGAAGTCTTGCTGTAGCGGTTCAGGACCACTGGTTTCAGGAGGGACACATGGAAGGAGTTAGGGATTCTGAGGGTAGGAGGCAGCCGCAGTTTATAGGAGACAGGGTTGATCTTTTGCAGAATATCGAAAGGACCAGGGAACCTGGGGGCGAACTTGTATGAGGGTACCTTCAAGCGAATGTTCCGAGAGGACAGACTGACTTTAGTCCCCTGAAGATACTGAGGCGGCTCTCTTCTCTTAGTATCTGCCTTTCGCTTCATGGGATCTACTGCCAGCAAAATAGAGGACCGGGTCTGTTGCCAGATTTGCAGGAAGTCCCCATATGCAGAGTCAGCAGCGGCTACCTGAGATGAAGTCGACACAGGAAGAGGGACTCTGGGATGTTGACTGTACACGATGTGAAACGGAGTGGAAGTGGTGGACTCACTTGTGTGGTTGTTGTATGAAAACTCGGCCCATGGAAGAAGCTGTACCCAGTTATCGTGCTGTGAAAAGATGAAGTGGCGGATATAATCTTCCATGATCTGGATAATCCTCTCAACTTGCCCATTGGATTGGGGTGATAGGCAGAGGAAAAGTCCAAACTCACATCCAGGAGTTTACAGAGGGTTCTCCAGAACTTAGAGGTAAACTGAACCCCCCGGTCGGGCACAATGTGAAGAGGCAAGCCATGCAAGTGAAAGATGTGCTGAATGAAGAGACTCGCCAGTCGGGGAGCAGAAGGTAGGCCGGTCAGCGAGATAAAATGTGCCATCTTAGAAAACCGGTCCACCACCACCCAGATGGTGTTGCATCCTGCTGAGGGAGGAAGGTCTGTGACGAAGTCCATTGCGATGTGCTGCCAGGGGGCACTGGGTACAGGCAGAGGTTGAAGCAGGCCGGCAGGCTTGAAGTCAGTCACTTTGTTAGAGGCACACACAGAGCAAGCAGAGACAAAGTCCAGAACATCTTTAGGTAGCGTGGGCCACCAGAAGTGACGGGCAATAAGGTCTTGGGTTTTACGGACACCAGCGTGCCCAGCTAGTTTAGAACTGTGTCCCCAGCGGATAATTATTTTTTTGTCAGCCAAACGAACAAAAGTCCTCCCCGGAGGGATATTTCTAAGCTGCAGAGGATTAGCGGTGACAACGCAGGATGGGTCTATGATGGTCTGAAGGGACTCCCCTGTGTCTTCCGTCTCAAATGATCTGGACAGGGCATCGGCCCTCACATTCTTGTCAGCGGGACGGTAGTGGAGCAGAAATTGGAAACGGGTGTAGAACAGCGACCACATGGCTTGACGGGGATTTAGTCTTTGAGCGGACTGAAGGTAGGTGAGGTTCTTGTGGTCGGTGAAGATCAGGATGGGGTGAGCAGCGCCCTCCAGAAGATGTCTCCACTCCTCCAGGGCCAATTTGATAGCCAGGAGTAATTGCGCTCGGCAGAAGAAAACAGTCTTGAGTAGTAGCCACATACCACTGCCTTTCCTTTGGAGCTCCTCTGGAACAGAAGTGCACCTGCACTAACAGAGGAGGCGTCCACTTCTAGTGAGAACTGCCGAAACACGTCAGGGTTATGGAGGATTGAAGCTGAAGTGAAGGCTTTCTTGAGGCTAATGAATGCGGACTCTGCCTCTGGAGTCCACACCTTGGCGTTCACACACTTATTGGTAAGGGTAGAGATTGGAGCCGTCAGAGAAGAAAAGTTCGGAATAAACTGCCGGTAGAAATTGGCGAATCCCGGGAACCGTTGTATGGCCCTTAGGCCTTGAGGACGTGGCCATTCCAGGACAGACTTTAGTTTCTCAGGGTCCATCTTAAGGCCTTGATCCGAGATGATGTAGTCCAGGAAGGGCAAAGACTTCTTTTCAAAGGTGCACTTTTCCAACTTGGCATACAAGCGATTCTCTCTTAGTCGCAGAAGAACTTGATGAACATGCCTCCGATGGGTCATCAGATCTGGGGAGAAAATTAAAATATCATCGAGATAAACTACAACACACATATAGAGGAGATCTCGGAAGATATCATTAACAAACTCCTGAAATACTGCGGGAGCGTTACGCAGTCCGAAGGGCATCACTAGGTATTCGTAGTGCCCATTGCGGGTGTTAAATGCCGTCTTCCATTTGTAAATTTTATCTACAACTAAGGGTCACGGCAATGGGGTCCAATATGGCCCCTACGTATGCGAACATTTTTGTGGGCATGATGGAGGAGATGTCGATCTATGTATCCCACCACTTCACATATGTTCTGAGGTGGTGGCGATACATAGACGACATCTTCCTCATCTGGACTGACACGACAGAATCCTTTTTGGAATTCCACACCTTTTTTAATCAAATCGATCCAGACATTCAATTTACTTATACTTATTCGACTGAGATGATCCAATTCTTGGATGTCTCAATAAGCATTAAAAATGATGTCTTATACACTAGTCCATATACTAAGCAAACTGACCGTAACACATCATTGAAATTTGAAAGCTGTCATCCGAAAAAGATGATACACTCTCTTCTATACAGTCAAATCCTCAGGGCTAGACGTATTGCGGATGATGATTCAGAATTGAATCAGACTCTTGATCAGATGATCCTAAACTTTAAACATAGAGGATATCCAAGACGACTGTTGAATACCTTTAAGGACCAGGTCAAGAAGACTCCTAGAAATAATCTATTGGTTAATCCTAAACAGCGTATATCTCCTTCCTGTGTTCCGTTTGTGTCCACCTATCACGATCTTAGTGGAGAAGTGGCAAAGATTTTTAATAGACATTGGGGCATTATTAAGAAAAGTTATAAACACATTGAATCATTTAATAATGCACCCCTCATGTCATATAGACGTCCACAAAATTTACGTGACAAATTAGTCAATAGTCTGACACATCGAAAAACAGGACAACAGACACTCCTTAGACCGAAAAAAATGGGTAACTTTCCCTTTCTCTGTTGCATTAATTGTCGTCTTATGCATAGGGGGAATGTCTTTATTCATCCGCAAACACAAAGAGAGCACAGGATTAAACAACTTCTTACATGCGATTCGGATTGGGTTATTTACGTTCTCTGGTGCCCGTGTTCACTTCTATATGTCGGTGAAACCTCTTGTGATTTCAAGACACGTCTGAATAATCACAGATATTCCATACGTAAGAAGAAAAGTGATTTACCGGTATCGAAACATTTCTCGGAACTTGGACACACAGAAAAAGATCTTAGATTTATGATTTTGGAACAGATTCCTAGCCCTTATAAGGGGGGTAATAGATCAGCATTATTACACAAGTGTGAATTGAAATGGATCTTTATACTAGAATCATTGAAACCAACGGGGCCTCAATGTTAAGTTCAATGTTATGAGACTCATTACCTAATATGTCGCGTTCCCGTTTTTTTCCCCTCCCTGTCCTTGCAGTGTCTTTCTCAGTGAATGTATATTTATACACACATGCGATACATGATTTGTATATTTGTACATTGTTTTTAATTTTTCCTTTTTTCTCTTTCCAGAGGATTATAGAATTTCAGGACCACTCACCCTGACTGGAGCGCTGTCTTCGTATATGTTGTATGATATCTTACACAAGTCTGTCTGTTAACATTAATATGTACTAGTTTAGTATTATTATTATTTCTTCTTTTTTAATCCTTTGAATTCATGAGAGACATGTGTACCTTTAAATTTAGGGGCTGTTGAATATATATTGACCCCTAAAAATCTTCTTCTTGCTGTCATCAAATGAGTAATAGGTTTTCTATTGGCTGTCCCTGTTCATGAATTTGGAACGGGATTACACACGGACCATTTTTCGATCTAACGATACCCATTTCTATTGGTTCGGTTGGCTCGAGTAGTCATTTGGAAAAGAGCATATAATATGTAACACAATTAAAAATTAACGTCAATTTCTGCATTTATTTGTATGATTACCTTCACAATAAACATATACTTTGATTTATTTTTGACACTGTCTATTGTACATATGTCTCTCATATCCATGACTTTAGGACGCAGCCTGTTTTGGCCTTGTGGCACAGCCGATTTTGTCAAATCTGACATGTGTCACTTTATATGGTAATAACTTGGGAATGCTTTTACCTATCCAAGTGATTCTGAGATTGTTTTCTTGTGACATGTTGTACTTTATGATAGTGGAAAAATTTGGTCGATAAATTCAATATTTATTCGTGAAAAACACCAAAATTTTGAGAAAATTAGTAAAAATTAGCATTTTTCTAAATTTAAATGTATCTCCTTTTAAAACAGATAGTAATACCACACAAAATAGTCCTTTTATTTTTCTAGAACGTTACAAGGCTTAGAACTTTAGCAGCAATTTCTCCCATTTTCAAGAAAATTTCAAAAGGCCATTTTTACAGGGACCAGTTTAGTTGTGGGTTTGAAGGCCTTATATATTAGAATCCCCAAATAAATCACCCCATTTAAAAAACTGCACCCCTCAAAGTTTTCAAAACAGCATTCAGAAAGTTTCTTAACCCTTTAGGCGTTTCACAGGAAATAAAGCAAAGTGGAGGGGAAATTTATAAATGTATTTTTTTTTTTACAAAATTCATTTGTAATAAAAAAAATTCTGTAACACAGAAGGTTTTACCAGATAAACGCAACTCAATATTTATTGCCCAGATCCTGCAGTTTTTAGGAATATCCCACATGTGGCCCTAGTGCCCTAATGGAGTGAAACACCGGACTCAGAAGCAAAAAAGCACCTGCAGGATTTTGGGGCCTGCTTTTTTTTAGATTATATTTTAGGCACCAGGTCAGGTTTGAAGAGGTCTTGTGGTGCCAAAACAGTGGAAACCCCCAAAAGTGACGCCATTTTGGAAACTAGACCCCTCAAGGAATTTATCTAGGGGTATAGTTAGCATTTTGACCCCACAGGTATTTTGCTATATTTATTGGAATTAGTCTGTGAAAATGCAAATCTACTTTTTTTCTGAAAAAGCATAGAAATTTGTAATATTTACAAGTAAATTGTAAAGGATTTTCCAGACACAGCTTGTGTAGATGTAGTTCATCGGGAACTGTGCACAGTCTGGACCCAGGTTCAGAAGAACCTAGAGGCGTCCCAGAGCATACAAAAGACTCAGGCAGATAGAAGACGTTCTGCTAACACCTTGTTTGTGGTCGGGGATCTGGTGTGGCTGTCTTCAAAAAATTTGCTCCCCGGTATATAGGGCCGTACAAGGTCATTGAGGTCTTTAACCCTGTCTCCTTCCGGCTGGAGTTACCCCCGTCTTTTCAAATACACGACGTGTCTCATGCCTCCCTCCTGAAACGCTGCTCCCCGTCCTTGGCTACCTAGAGGAAATCTCCGCTCCCTGTTCTCACCCCTGAAGGGGTAGAATTCGAGGTGGCCAAGATTGTGGACAGCAGGATGGTCCAAGGCTCCCTCCAGTACCTGGTCCATTGGAGAGGATACGGGCCTGAGGAGAGGAGTTGGGTACCCGCCCGGGATGTTCACGCTGGGGTATTGCTCAGGAGGTTCCATCTTCGGTTCCCCAATAAGCCAGGTCCACCTAGGAAGGGTCCAGTGGCCCCTCATAAAAGGGGGGTACTGTAAAGGATTTGCCAGACACAGCTTCTGTGTCGACGCCCGTGGTTAATCAGTCTGCATCTGCTCCTAGGTCTGATAGAGTGACTCGATCTTCTACCACTCAGGCTGGTAGGCTGAGGAGTGGGAGAACCTATCGCAGCCTGGCCAGACGGAGCTAGCTCCCACCCTGCTCCTCCTTTGCCTGTGATTCTGTCTTGTTTCCTGGCTCTGCTGTTCCTGCTAGTACTATTGACCTCTTCTTTACATTGACCCTGCGTTTGGTACCTCGTACACTCCTGGTTTGACTCGGCTTGTTCACTACTCTTGTTGCTCACGGTTTTGCCGTGGGCAACTGCCCCATTTCCCTTAGCTTCTGTGTACCCTTGTCTGTTTGTCTGTTATGCACGTATTGAGCGTAGGGACCGTCGCCCAGTTGTACGCCGTCGGCTAGGACGGGTCGTGCAAGTAGGCAGGGACTGAGTGGCGGGTAGATTAGGGCTCACATGTCTGTCTCCCTACCCAAGCCATTATATAAATGCACTCCGACATTTGTAAAGCAATGTCTCCCGATTACGGAAATACCCCATATGTGGTAATAAACTGCTGTTTGGACCCACAGCAGTGCTCAGAAGGGAAGGAGCTCCATTTGGATTTTGGAGCGCAGATTTTGCTGGGTTGGTTTTTAGTGCCATGTCGCGATTGCAACGTCCTGGAGGGAACCAAACAGTGGAAACACCCCAAAAGTGACCCCATTTGGGAAACTACACCCCTCAAGGAATTTTTCTAGGGTTATAGTAAGCATTTATGCCACACAGGTTTTTCCGAATATAGTAGAATTAGGCCGTGAAAATGAATATAAACATTTTTGTCTACTAAAGTAACAAGAGTTAAAGGAGAAAAAATCATCCTAAATTTGTAACGCAATCTCTCCCGAATATGACAATACCCCACATGTGGTAATAATTTATTTTTTTAATAGAAATTAAATTAAAGGGGTTTTCCGGAAGTAAAAAATTACTTTTAATTAAACTAAACAATAAAAAACATTTAACTTTGTAATGTACTTACGTTTGATTAGCTGGCTGTATCGTCGTATCCCCTCTTCCGTCACGTGACCGCTTGTCCATGTAAAATTTGCACTTCCTGTGCATACCCGTCCATTCGCGCCTAACTTCCGGTTTGCGGTTTCCGGTTTTCACAGTGTACGGTTACGTCATACTGTACCACGTGTTTTCCCCATCTGCTTAGAGCATGCGTGGTTGACACTACTACGCATGCTCTGTTAAATGATATGGCTGCGTCTTCAGCAGCAGTTTCATTGCGCATGAGCAAGTCTTAATATGTGGTTTCGGTGTGCACTGTGACGGCCGTGTCTGCCGTAGCTCGCTCTCTCCTTCTCCTCCTCACAGTCCGAAGCGCATGTGAGGAGGAGGAGGAGGGTGTTTATTTGCTCACTGTAGGAGCGGAATCCCCAAACCCGGGATTGGGGATTCCGCTCCAGGAGAAGTCACAGACTTCACTGTGTCCATATATGGACACAGTGACTTTTGAAGCGCAATCACCGGCGAATTGGCCGGGGATTCCGCTCCAAGAGAAGTCACAGACTTCACTGTGTCCATATATGGACAGTGACGTCAGGGACTAATGAAGCGGAATCCCCGCCGATGTGGCCAGGGATTCCGCTACAAGAGAAGTCACGGACTTCACTGTGTCCATATATGGACACAGTGACTTCTGAAGCGGAATCACCGGCGAATTGGCCGGGGATTCCGCTCCAGGAAAAGTCACTGACTTCACTGTGTCCATATATGGACAGTGACGTCAGGGACTTCTGAAGCGGAATCCCCGCCGATGTGGCCGGGGATTCCGCTCCAGGAGAAGTCACTGACTTCACTGTGTCCATATATGGACAGTGACGTCAGGGACTTCTGAAGCGGAATCCCCACCGATGTGGCCGGGGATTCCGTTCCAGGAGAAGTACCTCACTTCACTGTTCATATATGGACAGTGAAGTGAGGGATTTCTCCAGAGCCGTCCCCTACAGGAAAGTACGGAGGGTGGCATTGCCTACAGGGGGGCTATGTGGCATTACCTACAGGGGGGGCTATGTGGCATTACCTACAGGGGGGGCTATGTGGCATTACCTACAGGGGGGGCTATGTGGCATTACCTACAGGGGGGGCTATGTGGCATTACCTACAGGGGGGGGCTATGTGGCATTACCTACAGGGGAGGGCTATGTGGCATTACCTACAGGGGGGGCTATGTGGCATTACCTACAGGGGGCTATGTGGCATTACCTACAGTGGGGGCTATGTGGCATTACCTACAGGGGGGGGGCTCTGTGGCATTACCTACAGGGGGGGCTATGTGGCATTACCTACAGGGGGGGGGGCTGTGTGGCATTACCTACAGGGGGCTGTGTGGCATTACCTACAGGGGGGCTGTGTGGCATTACGTACAGGGGGGCTGTGTGGTATTACCTACAGGGGGGCTGTGTGGCATTACCTACAGGGGGGCTGTGGCAGTATCTATAGAAGGTAGTGAATGGGGCCGCAATTCTCTCGTGGATTTTCGGGGGAATTGCGCCCACAAAAGCACGTTAGTGTGTATGGGGCCTTACATACATTTATAGTAAATTATGTAAAAAAAAAAGAAACGTTTTACCATTGTTTGGAGTAGTGTTTGGTGTTTGCTTCACTGTAAGGCCCTGTTTACACAGTTATTTGCAGGCAGAAAATTCTGCCTCAAAATTTCGCTTGAATTTTCAGCCAGATTTTGATCTGCCTCCACGCCGCTTGCCACGATTTCCGCCCGCGGGCATTGAGCGCAACGGGCAAAAACGCTGCGAAAAACGCTTTCTCTGCCTCCCATAGAGGTCAGAGGGAGGTCAGAGGAGTAAACGCCCGAAGATAGGGCATGTCGCTTCTTTTTCCCTCAATGGCCGCGGGCAAAAAACATGGCAAACGGCTTGCAGGCAGGTCAAAATCTGCCTCCAAATTCAAGACAGAATCTTGATGCAGAATTTTCTGCCAGCAAAAAAACTCAGTGTGAACAGGGCCTAATACAGGATCTATTGGAACAGATCCAGCAGCAGGTGAGGTAAATGTGCTGACTGGATTGTGTGTACCAAGATGTCTGACTTAGGGTATGTGCACACACACTAATTACGTCCGTAATTGACGGACGTATTTCGGCCGCAAGTACCGGACCGAACACAGTGCAGGGAGCCGGGCTCCTAGCATCATAGTTATGTACGATGCTAGGAGTCCCTGCCTCGCTGCAGGACAACTGTCCCATACTGAAAACATGATTACAGTACGGGACAGTTGTCCTGCAGAGAGGCAGGGACTCCTAGCGTCGTACATAACTATGATGCTAGGAGCCCGGCACCCTGCACTGTGTTCGGTCCGGTACTTGCGGCCGAAATACGTCCGTCAATTACAGACGTAATTAGTGTGTGTGCACATACCCTTAGGTGGAGTGGGCAGACTTAGGGCATGTTCACACGGCCTATTTTCGTCCGTTTTTCGGGCCGTGAACTCCCGAAAAACGACCGAAAAATCCGAAGGAGCGTTTTTTGATGTGTTTTTTTTACACATAAAAAAACGACCACGAAAAAGAAGTGCAGGAAACCTCTTGAGACGTTTTTGGAGCCGTTTTCCATAGACTGTAGTGAAAAAAGCTCCAAAAACAGGCGTAAAAAACGTAGCGAAAATCGCGATTTGCACAAAAAACTTCTGAAAATCAGGAGCTGTTTTCTCTTGAAAACGGCTCCGTATTTTGAGACGTCTTTGCCTGTGAACATACCCTGACATTTATCAGGCTGTGAAAGGGGCGGGGGAGGGAGAAGGGTGCCTGGACTTAGATCAGGGATAGATGGAGGCACAAAGGATAATGATGATTATTACTGTGTAAGGGCTTATTCAGACGAACGTGTAATACGTCCGTGCAACGCGCGTGATTTTCACGCGCCTCACACGGACCTATGTTAGTCTATGGGGCCGTGCAGATTGTCTGTGAGTTTCATGCAGCGTGTCCGTGTGTCCGCTGCGTAAAACTCACGACATGTCCGATATTTGTGTGTTGTTCGCGCATCACGCACCCATTGAAGTCAATGGGTGCGTGAAAATCAATCGCAGCACACGGAAGCACTTGCGTGATTCGCGCGACAGCAGTAAAAAGTATGAATGAAAACAGAAAAGCACCACGTGCTTTTCTGTTTACAAACATACAAACGGAGTGTCATAATGATGGCGGCTGCGCGAAAATCACACAGCCACGCATCATACGGGGCTGACACGCGGGGCTGTTATGTACCTTTTGCGCGCACAAAACGACGTGTTTTTTGCGCAAGCAAAAGGCACACGCTGGTGTAATCCGGCCTCAGACAGCGTGCAGGGAGGGAGCTGTCTGCCTGTAATCTGGAATTAGAGCAGGGAAGAACCATGTGACCATAGAGGGGCGTGGCAGTATGCAAATAGCTGAGGTGCTTTGGAGGAAGGGGGAGGATGCAACTGTCTCCTCAGATTCAGCCGGGGATCATGGGTATAGTGGGTTACAAGACAGGAAACAGCCAGTAAAGGATGTAAACAAACAGCAAGGGAAGTAAACAAACAGCAAGGGATGTAAACAAACAGAAAAAGCAGCAGTGACGATGGAAATCAAACAGAAACTGGTTAGAAGTTTAATAGGGGGTATTAGGGAAGGCAAATCAAGGCTGGGGGACAATTTTTAGAAATTTTTTTTTTCCTGGACAACCCCTTTAACCTTTGCAGGACTGATGCATTTTTGCTTTTCCACTTTAGTTTTTCACTCCACGCCTTCCAAACGCCATAACTTTTTTACTTTTCCATCAATTGAGCGGTGTGAGGGCTTAGTTTTGTCAGGACGACCTGTAGTTTTTATTGGTACCTTTTTTTGGTACATACAACTTTTTGATCACTTTTTATTACATTTTATTTAAAGCTTTGGTGACCAAAAAATAGTGATTTTGGTGGTTTAAATTCTTTATTTCTTATGTCGTTCATAATGCGCTATAAATGACCATTATATTTTATTCTGCGGGTCGGTACGATTATGGCGATACCAGATGTATATAGTTTTTTTATGTTTTGCAGCGTTTGCACAATAAAATCACTTCTTTATAAAATAATTTCTTTTCTTTGTCACCGTATTCTGAGAGCCGTAACTTTTTTATTTTTCAGTCAAAAAAGCGGTGTAAGGGCTTGTTTTTTGCGGGACGGGTTATAGTTTTTATTGGTACTATTTTGGGGTACATGCGACTTTTTGATCACTTTTTATTTTATATTTTGGGAGGGGTGGTGACCAAAAATGTTTCATTCTGGCATTGTTTTTAGTTTTTTTTTTTTTGCGGCATTCACCGTGCGGTAAAAATAACATTGTAGTTTTATATATTGGGTCGTTATGAACGCGGTGATACCAAATATGTGTACTGTTTTTTAACGTTTTCATTTTGTTCCTATAATAAGAGACTTATTATAGGAAAAAAAATTATTTTATTTTTACACTTTTGTAAAACATATTTATTTACTTTTTTTTACTTTTTTCTTTACTTTTTACGCTTTCTTTTTTTGACCTGCAGCTCTGATCGCTGCTAGAATACATTACACTACCTAGGTAGTGTAACGTATTCCAACGGTCAGTGTGACGTCACAGTCACTCTGACAGTAAGTCTACGAGGACCAGCCAGAGGCTGATCCTCATAGGCTTCCGTACATGGCAGACCCGGAGACCGTTGTCTGGCCCCCGGGTGCCATCACAAGCATCAGCAGGCCCCCACAATTGCATGGGGGCTGCTGATGTGCTACAAACCCCCTACATGCGGAGATCGCAATCGAGCTCCACATTTAACGGGTTAATTGCCTAAATCAGCGGCAATGAGACGCTGATCGGCAACAGTGGAGTGTCAGCTGTCAGGGACAGCTGACGTCCCGGTTCCCGATACACTCTGTCACAGACACTGTCACCGACAGTGTGCATCGCGAACGGCAGTGACGTACTGCAATTCTGACAGGAAGTCTATCAGGAGGCTGGCCTCCGGTCGTCATGCTAGCCATATGCAAACCTCACGATTTCATTGTGAGGTCTGCCGATGTGCTAATAACCTCTAAAATGCGGCGATTTCAATCGTTCACCGGAAATAAGCCGCTGATCGGCATACGGTGGAGTGTCAGCTGTCGGGGACAGCTGGCCTCACGGTTCCCGGCGCACACTATCGGCGACAGTGTGCACCGGGAACCGCGCAGTAACTGTACATCCCCGTACAGTTGGGTTGTGGTGCGCCTAGGGGTTAATGATCCCTCATTATGATAATGAGGCACATGGTTTATATATTGCATGTACTGGTTGTGTCACTATGCTTGAAAAAGGTCCTATAGCAGGACGCAAACGTTGCAGCTGTTACATACATAGTTACATAGTTAGTACGGCTGAAAAAAGACACATGTCCATCAAGTTCAACCAAGGGACGGGAAAAGGGAAGGAAAAATTTCTACACATAGGAGCTAATATTTTTTTGTTCTAGGAAATTATCTAAGCCTTTTTTGCAGCATCTACTGTCCCTGCTGTGACGGCTCCTGCGGTGGCTATTCCATAGATTCACAGTTCTCACTGTAAAGAAGCCTTGTCGCCTCTGCAGCTTGAACCTTTTTTTCTCCAGACGGAGGGAGTGCCCCCTTGTTTTTTGAGGGGGTTTTACAAGGAACAGGATTTCACCATATTTTTTGTATGCGCCATTAATATATTTATACAAATTAATCATGTCCCCCCTTAGTCGTCTTTTCTCAAGGCTAAATAGGTTTAATTCTTTCAATCTTTCCTCATAACTTAGATTCTCCATGCCCCTTATTAGCTTCGTTGCTCTTCTTTGTATTTTTTCCAACTCCAGGGCATCCTTTCTATGAACTGGAGCCCAGAACTGAACTGCATATTCTAGATGAGGCCTCACTAATGCTTTGTAAAGTGGTAATATTACATCCCTGTCCCGCGAGTCCAGGCCTCTATAATACACGACAATATCCTGCTGGCCTTTGAAGCAGCTGACTGACACTGCATGCTGTTATTGAGTTTATGATTTACAAGTACACCCAGATCCTTCTCAACAAGTGACTCTCCCAGTATAGCTCCCCCTAGGACATATGATGCATGCAGGTTGTTGGTACCCAGATGCATAACTTTACATTTATCTACATTAAACTTCATCTGCCAAGTGGACGCCCAAACACTTAGTTTGTTTAAATCTGCCTGTAATTCATGAACATCTTCCATAGTCTGAACTATATTACATAGCTTGGTGTCATCTGCAAAAATAGAAATAGTGCTATTAATCCCATCCTCTATATCATTAACCCCTTAAGGACGCAGCCTAGTTTTGGCCTTAAGGTTCAGAGCCCATTTTTCAAATCTGACATATTTCACTTTATGCGGTAATAACGTTGGAATGCTTAAACCTACCCAAGCGATTCTGAGATTGTTTTCTCGTGACACATTGGGCTTCATGTTCGTGGTAAAACTTGGTCGATATATTCAGTGTTTATTGGTGAAAAATTGCAAAATGTAGAGAAAATTTTGAAAAAATTGCATTTTTCAGAATTTAAATGCATCTGCTTGTAAAACAGACGGTTATACCACCCACAATAGTTACTAGTTCACATTTCCCATATGTCTACTTTAGATTGGCATCGTTTTTTGAACATTCTTTTATTTTTCTTGGACGTTACAAGGCTTAGAACATAAACAGCAATTTCTCATATTTTTAAGAAAATTTCAAATGCCTTTTTTTTAAGGTACCTCTTGAGTTCTGAAGTGGCTTTGAGGGGCCTATGTATTAGAAACCCTGATAAAACACCCCATTTTAAAAACTAGACCCCTCAAAGTATTCAAAACAGCATTTAGAACGTTTTTTAACCCTTTAGGCATTTCACAGGAATTAAAGCAAAGTGGAGGTGAACTTTGCAAATTTAATTTTTCTTGCGGAATTTAAATTTTATTCATTTTTTTTCTGTAACACAGAAGGTTTTACCAGAGAAACACAACTAAATATGTATTGTCCAGATTCTGCAGTATTTAGAAATGTCCCACATGTGGCCCTACTGCGCTCGTGGACTAAAACACAAGCCCTAGAAGCAAAGAAGCACCTAGTGCATTTTGAGTCCTCTTTTTTATTAGAATATATTTTAGGCAGCATGCCGGGTTTGAAGAGGTGTTGAGGTGCCAAAACAGTAGGAATCCCCCAATAGTGACCCCATTTTGGAAACTACACCCCTCAAGGAATTCATTTATGGTTGTTGTTACCATTTTGACCGCACAGTTTTTTCACAGCACGTATTTGAATTGGGCTGTGAAATGAAAAAAATTTCATTTTTTCCAATAAAATGTCATTTGTGATCAAAATTTCTTATTTTCACAGGGAACAAAATACCCCATTTTGTTGCCCAATTTGTCCTGAGTGTGGCAATACCCCATTTGTGGTGATAAACTGCCGTTTGGGCCCATGGGAGGGCTCAGAAGGAAAGGAGCGCTATGTGTTTGTTGGAGTCCAGATTTTGTTGGATTGGTTTTCGGGTGCCATGTCGCATTTGCAGAGCCCCAGAGGTATCAAAGCAATAGAAACCCACCACAAATGACCCCATTTTGGAAACTACACCCCTCAAGGAATTCATTTATGGGTGTTGTGACCATTTTGACACAATAGTTTTTTCACAGAACTTATTTGAATTGGGCTGGGAATGAAAACAAAATTATTTTTTTCAAATAATATGTAGTTTTGGCAGAAAATTTCTTATTTTCACAAGAAACAAAATACCCCATTCCGTTGCGCAATTTGTTCTGAGTGCCGCAATACCCCATTTGTTGTGATAAACTGCCGTTTGGGCCCATGGGAGGGCTCAGAAGGAAAGGACCACCATTTGGCCTACTGGGGATTTTCTAGTGCGAAGTCATGTATGCAGAAGCCCCTGAGGAACCAGTACAGTTGAAACCCGCAAGAAGTGACCCCGTTTTAAAAACTACACCCTTAAGGCATTCATCTAGAGGTGTAGTGAGCATTTTGACCGGAGACCTACACCCCATAAACTGTAATGTGGGTTCTCCCGGGTATGGCAATACCCTACATGTGGCTGTTATCAGCTGCCTGGACACACAGCAGGGCCCAGAGGGGAAAGACGAGGGGGGATAAGCTGTGTGGAGTTCATCAGGGTAAGTAAAATTGGGGTAAATTATAAACCAAGGGATGTATGATAAATTTTAAAACACTTTCATACAGAGCTCTGGTTATTCGGGACACGTGTCACATTGATATATTGTGTCCTTCCTTATCCCCCTCTTATAGCAGACTTTGCACCTCTTTTGACTTTTTCCCTTCTTGCCAGTTTGGGGAACTTCTCCTGGAATGTGCTGCCCTGGTACGATGCGTGTGGCCCCGCTTCCAGAAGTACTGGGTGCCCCCCCTTCTTGGTCCCTAAAGATTAGGTTCTTGATAATCACCTCTTGAAATTCCAGGAAAGTTCCCGTCTGGCCTGCACATCGACGTAGCACATGTACGCATTGTACAATGCCATCTGTATGATGTGCCCGGCCAGCTTCTTATACCACACCGCATGGCGCTGTAGGGCTTCAGGGCTTGATCTTACAAGTCCATCCCTCCCATGTACCTATTGTAGTCCAGGATGCAGTCTGGTTTGGGGGTGGCCTTTCCTTCATATATCCTAAACCTGTAGGTATACCCTGATGCACTCTCGCACAGCTTATACATCTTCACGCCATACCTTGCCCTCTTACCCGGCAGGTACTGGCGGAATTGAACCCTCACTTTAAAATGTACCAGGGACTCATCAATAGAAATACACTTCTCGGGGGTGAATGCTGGGAAAACCGGGCACTGGAACGGTTTAATAGGGGTCTCCGTTTATACAAACGGTCAAAACTGGGGTCATCTCGGGGTGGGCACGGCTCATTATCCGTATAATGTAAGAAGCGAAGTATTGCCTCATTTATTTATATTTTTAGGTTCCAGTTCAGTTCTGAAGTTGCTTTGAGGGGCCTATATATTAGACACCCCCATCAAATACCCCATTTTAGAAACTAGACCTCTCAAAGTATTCACAACAGCATTTAGAAAGTTTATGAACCCTTTAGGTGTTTCACAGGAATTTAGAGCAAAGTAGAGGTGAAATGTACATTTTTTTTTTGTCAGAAAATCCTTTTTATACCATTTTTTTTATAACACAAAAGGATTTATCAGAGAAACGCAACTCAATACTTATTGCCCAGATTCTGCAGTTTTGAGAAATATCCCACATGTGGCGCTAGTGCGGTAATGGACTGAAGCGCCGGCCTCCGAAGCAAAGGGGCACCTAGTGGATTTTGAGGCCTCTTTTTTATTAGTCGCCATGTCCGGTTTGAAGAGGTCTTGTGGTGCCAAAACAGTGGAAACCCCCAAAAGTGACCCCAATTTGGAAACTAGACCCCTTGAGGAATCCATTGTAGTTTTCTTGGGGTGCATGCGGCTTTTTGATCAGATTTTATTCTATTTTTAGGTGGCGTGGTGACTAAAAAACAGCAATTCTACTATTGTTTTTTCTTTCTTTTTTTTTACAGCGTTCACCGTGCGCTATAAATGACATATTCACTTTATTCTGCGGGGCGATACGATTACGGCGATACCAGATGTTTATAGTTTTTTTTTATGTCTTATGGCGTTTGCACAATAAAATACGTTTTGTAAACAATCATTCACTTTTTGTGTTACCTTATTCTAAGAGCCATAACTTTTATATTTTTCAATCAATAAAGCCGTGCGAGGACTTATTTTTTGCGTAACGAACTGTAGTTTCGATCAGTACCATTTTTCGGTACATGCGACTTTTTGATCTCTTTTTATTCCATTTTTTGGGAGGTGAAGTGACCAAAAAATTGTGATTGTGGTTCGGTTTATTAGTATTTTATTTTACGGCGTTCACCGTGCGGGATAAATAATGAAATAATTTTGTAGTTCAGGTCGTTACGGACGCGGCGATACCAATTATGTATAGTTTATTTGTTTGTTTATATATTTTTATTAATAATAAAGGACTGATAAGGGGAAAAGGGGGGATTTTTACTTTTAATACTTTTAAATCTTTTATTTTCTTATTTTTACACATCTTTTTTTAACTTTTTTTTAACTTTATTACTTTGTCCCACTAGGGGACATGAGGGCAGGAGGCCCTGATCGCTATTCTAATACACTGCACTACATGCGTAGTGCAGTGTATTAGAACTGTCAGCTACTCACTGACAGCAAGCATAGTGGGTCCTGACGTTGTCAGGACCCACTAGGCTTCCGTCTATGGCATAGCCAGACGCCATTGTTTGGTGTCCGGTTGCCATAGTCACCATCGCCGGCCGCTATCGCGTAGCAGGCCGGCGATGGCAGCTTAACCCCTAAAAAGCCGCAATCTCTATAGAACGCGGCTTTTAAGGGGTTAATAAGCGGGGACACAGCGATCGGTCCCCGCTGTAGGAGCTGTGACAGCTGCTGAACAAGACAGCAGCGTCACAGCTCCTGTATGTGTCGGGAGGACGGCCGAAACGGCCGTTACTCCCGAGACGTACTATTACGTCATGGAGCGCGAACGATACAGCTGCCATGACGTAATAGTACGTCAAGGAGCGGGAAGGGGTTAATAAATAAGTTGAATAATAGTGGTCCCAGCACTGAACCCTGGGGTCACCACTTATTACCGGGGACCATTCAGAGTAGGAATCATTGACCACAACTCTCTGGATACGGTCCTTGAGCCAATTCTCAATCCAATTACAAACTATATTTTCTAAACCTATAGTCCTTAATTTACCCATTAGGCGTCTATGGGGGACAGTGTCAAATGCCTTTGCAAAGTCCAAAAACACTAAATCCACAGCGGCCCCTCTGTCTAGACTTCTGCTCAACTCTTCATAAAAACAGATTAGGTTGGTTTGACAACTTCTGTCCTTAGTAAAACCGTGCTGGCTGTCACTTATAATGCTATTTATTGTCACATAATCCTGTATAAAGTCCCTCAATAGCCCCTCAAACATTTTCCCCACGATGGATGTTAAGCTTACTGGTCTATAATTACCCGGGGAAGACCTAGAGCCCTTTTTGAAAATAGGCACCACATTTGCGCTGCGCCAGTCCCTTGGCACTATACCAGTCACTAGAGATTCTCTGAATATTATGAAAAGGGGGACAGAAATAACTGAACTAAGCTCTTTAAGAATTCTAGGGTGTAACCCATCTGGTCCCGGGGCCTTGTGCACATTTATTTTATTTAATTTAGCTTTGATCATCTCTACATTCATCCAATTCAGTATATCAACTGATATATTAACAGCACTGGCACCGGCTACATCAGCTGCTCCTTCTGTTGTATATACAGAGCTAAAGAACCCATTTAGTAACTCTGCCTTCTCTTGATCCCCTGTGATCAACTCCCCATTACCATTATCTAGGGGTCCTACATGTTCAGACCTTGGCTTTTTAGCATTTATATACTTGAAGAATTTTTGGGGATTTGTTTTACTATCCTTGGCCACCTGCCTTTCATTTTGTATTTTTGCTAATTTTATTACATTTTTACAGATTTTATTAAGCTCTTTATATTTTACAAAGGCTACAGCTGTACCCTCAGATTTGTATTTTTTAAATGCCCTTTTTTTGTTGTGTATTGCCCCTTTCACAGAAGGTGTAATCCATGTGGGGTTTAATTTGAGTCGTTTATACTTGTTACCTATAGGAATACATTTTGCACTATAATAACTCAAAGTAGATTTGAAAATCTCCCATTTATCATTTGTCCCATTATTTGACATTAGTTCTTCCCAGTCTATATCCTGAATTTCAGCCCTCATCCTGGGGAAATTGGCTTTCTTAAAATTAAATGTTTTTGCCCTCCCAGCCTGCGTTTGTTTTTTACAGTATAGGTAAAATGTAACTATATTATGATCACTGTTACCGAGGTTTTCACGAACATTGACATTCCCAACAAGATCTGCATTATTAGAAATGACCAGATCCAACAGAGCTTCACCTCTAGTCGGGTCTTCCACAAACTGGGCCATTAAATTTTCCTGCAACAGGTTGAGAAAATGTCTCCCCTTTGCAGTTGAAGCTGAACCATGACACCAATTAATATCCCGGAAATTAAAATCTCCCATTATCACTACAGTACCCGCCTGTGCAGCCCGCTCCATCTGTTTATATATCTGACCTTCCATCTCCTCAGTTATATTGGGGGGTCTATAGATTACACCAAAAGTAATTTTTTCAGTGTTTACCTCCCTTTCTAGTTCCACCCACAAGGTTTCAACCTCCTCACAGTATTCACCCACTATTGTCTCTTTCAGACTCGCCTTCATATCATTTCTCACATACAGACATACACCACCACATTTCCTATTTGTCCTGTCTTTCCGAAAAAGTGTAAAACCCTGTAGATTTACAGCCCAGTCATGTGAAGAGTCCAGCCATGTTTCAGCAACACCAACTATATCTATATTTTCTTCCAGTATCAAGGCCTCCAGCTCCCCCATTTTGCTTGCTAGACTTCTGGCATTTGTGAACATACACTTTAACTTGCCTGTCAGTTTTTCACTTTTATTATCACATTGACTGAATAACTCACATTCTATTTTGGAACCATCGGAGTACTGTGGGATTTCTTTCACTTATGCCTTACAATCCACAGATCTGGATTACCTGCTTGCACCATCTCCGTGTTGGAATTTGACGCAGATTGCTGCTTATTTATATATATATATATATATATATATAGCTTTTCTTCTGTCTGAGGCAAAAATGTAAAATGGTGCCCCCCCCCAAGCGCCAAAAAATCATAAGAAATCCAAGTAGCCAACCTCTATTGGAAGTTTATAGTACTAACTTTTCTTTTTTTGGTAGGTTCCGCTGGACCGTTTGGGCTAATTCGAAGATTTGTTGGACTTGCATAAAGGAGTTTTTAGTTCAATAAAATATGTTTTTTTTTTACAGATGTAGCCATCTTTAACTTGATTCTGATAACTTGCTGCAGGTTGATATCACACAACAAAAGCCATTGAAAAAATAATTGGAAAAAGTCAAGATAAGGGATCTAGCCACTGTTTATGTAATGCGTTAAAAGTCAAGATACAGACGGCTACATCTGTATGTCTCTGTTTTTTAATACTTTATTAGTGCCTTAGTCATGGCATTCCTTCCAACTTTCAAGTAACGCAAAGAGGGACAACCAATGCGACAAGTTTTTTTCCTTTTAAGCCATAGCTCTATTCCCGCCCAATCCCCACCCATACACACCCGGCTCAGCCCACACAGTATCATGCTGCCATAGTGCCTCCAACACAGTATAATTCCAAATAGCTGCCCCATACAGTATAATGCCCACTCAGATGCCCCCATGCAGTTTAATGCCCGCACAAATGCTCCCATGCAGTATAATACCCGAAAGTTTCCCCATACAGCATAATGCCCACACAGATGGCCCCATACAGTATAATGCCCCATAGATGCCCCATACAGAATAATGCCCCCTTAGCTGCCACCATGCATTATAATGCCCCAACAGCTTCCCATATAGTATAATGCCCCTCCAGCTTCATCCATACAGTATAATGCCCCCATACAGCTTAATGGCCTCATACCGTATAATGCCCCCTTAGCTGCCACCATACACTATAATGGCCCCTCAGCTGCAACCATATGGTATAATGTCCCTATAGCTTCCGCCATACAATATAATGCCTTCATAGCTTCCACCATACAGTATAGTAGCCCCATAGTTGCCCCCATACAGTTTAATGCCGCTTTAGTTGCCACTATACAGTATAATGCCCCCTTAGCTGCCCCTATACATTATAATGCCCCTTTAGCTGCCAACATACAGTATAATGCCCCCTTAGCTGCTCCAATACAGTATAATGCTTCATGTCTGCCCCATACAGTGTAATTTCACCTCAGCTGCCCCCATACAGTATAATGCCCCCTTAGCTGCCCCTAGTGCCACTGCCCACATATAAAGTGCCAGTGCCCACGTGGATAGTGCCACACCCCCTAAAAGATAGGGTCACCCCCATGTAGATATATCGCTACCCCCTGCTGTAGCCATTGGCCCGGGATTCCGCTATGGACAGTGACATCAGGGATTCCCTCTATGAGCTTAATCCCCGGCCACAGCATCGGCAATGCTCTGGCATGGGATTCCACTGTACCGGGGAGTCCTTTGTACTAATGCTGAAGCAGGGATCTGATGGTTCCCTGCTTCATCATTAGGTTCAATTGTATCTGCGTCCTGCGAAAACAAGATACAGTTGACACCGGGTTTCCAGGACATACCAACGGCTGCCCGGATTGGAGGGCCCCCCTCGAAATCTGGGACTGTCCCGTTGAATCCGGAACGTTTGGGAGGTATGTAACGGCCACTGTCTGATTGACAGCATTCCATTACTAGGCTGGGGCTTAGTATTAGTCAGTAAAAAGGCACTAACCCCCATTATTACCCCAGTACCCATCGCCACCAGGGGTACCGGAAAGATCCGGGTATGATCCAGTACCCGAATATCTGAAGTGATGGCCGGGCAACGGGGCGGATGCAGGCTGGTACTATTAGGCTTGGAAGGGCCAAAAACTGTGACCTTCCCACCCTAGTAATGCTAGGCTGCAGGTGCTTTATTGTATCTGGCTGGTTATGCAAAATGGGGGGGACCCCACATAGTTTTTTTTAATTATTTATGCATTTAAAAAAAATAATTTGTGGGTCCCCCCCATATTTCATAACCAGCGGCTGCGCCAGTACCCGACCATCGTTTAAGATGGTCGGGTACTGGATTGCGCCCTGATGTTCATGATACCCCTTCTAGCGGTGGGTACCGGGGTAATATTGGGGGTGTAACATCCACGGCCTGTCGCACTCACTTGCCCCCCGATGGCCACAACCGCAGACTTCCATGTCCGTGTCGGCACCTCCCTCCCAGGAGAAGCCAGCGCTCGTATCCGCCCATTTCTGCACTGGTCTCTAAAGTGCGTGCGCGTGCTTGTTCCCGGCCTTAATGGACCAGTGAGCACATATGTATTTAATTAATTATCCCCACATCACCCTGGACAATAAGTAGGGCCCTGCCCTTTCACTCCTTGCCTGAGCGTTGTTATGTTTACCCATGTTAGTCTTGCAAATGGTCCCTTAGTCATATCCTGTTCCCAGTGTTCACGTGCCCTTCTACCTGTATCCTGTATCCCGTGCTGTGTTTGTTCCTGTGCCCTTTCCAGTGTTGGAGTTGTGTTGTGCCATCTGACACACCTGCTGTCATTCACCACGTCTGGTGTTGTCTGCCACACCTGGTATCATCCGCCACGTTTTGCGTTACCTACCGTCAAGTTCCATCTGTGCTAAACCTCTACTACTGACTGGACTGTTACAGGTACTCCCATACTAGGACTTTGCGTGGACTGTATATACTATTGTTTGACCAGCTGCTACTCCGCTACGGCCTAGAGGGTCCACATACCCATCGTGGATCGTGACAGGCTGAGTGCTAGCCTTTTTACTGATTAACGCTAAGCCCTGCCTTAGTAATGGACGTCATCAAACAGACAACTGCCATTACTAAGGCGGTAATAAAGTATTCGAAAAACACAGAGGCATAAGATTTTTTTTATTGAAATAAAAACTCCCTTACACAATCCTCGCTAACCATTTTATGTTATTTTTAAAAAAAAATAAAACATAAATCATCGAAGAAGTCAAACGAATCTTCGACGTAGTCCAAACGGTCCAGTGGAACCTGCAAACCAAAAATGAGCAATATGAAAAATAAAAAAAAATTATATTCACCCTCAGCAGTCTTCTGTCTTCTTTTTTTTCTCCCCTGTGCCGCAATACCCCATTTGTGGTGATAAACTGTCGTTTGGGCCCATGGGAGGGCTCAGAAAGAAAGGACCACCATTTGGCCTACTGGAGCTTTTCTGGGGCTTAGTCATGTATGCAGAAGCCCCTGAGGTACCAGTACAGTTGAAACCCCCGAGAAGTGACCCCATTTTAAAAACTACACCCCTTAAGACATTCATCTAGAGGTGTAGTGAGCATTTTGACCCAACAGGTATTGTTGAAAAAAGGTAATGCGCAGCAGATGGTGCAGTGTGAGATTTGCAATTTTCTATATACAGTATCTATGCCAATTCAGTGTCCAATATATTGTGCCCAGCATGCGCCACCGGAGATATACACCCTATAAACTGTAATGTGGGTTCTCCCATTTACAGCAATACCTTACATGTGGCTGTTATCAGATGCCTGGGCACACAGCAGGGCTCAGAAGGGAAAGATGAGGGGGATTAGCTGTGCGGAGTGCGTCAGGGTATATTAAAAATCTAAGGGATGTATGATAAATTTGAAAACACTTTCATACAGAGTCCTGGTTTTTCGGGGCACGTGTCACATTGAGATATTGTGTCCTCCCTTATCCCCCTCTTATAGCAGACATTGGACCTCTTTTGACTTTTTCCCTTCTTGCCAGTTTGGGGAACTTCTCCTGGAATGTGCTGCCCTGGTACGATGCGTGTGGCCTCACTTCCAGAAGTACTGGGTGCCCCCCCCCCTTCTTGGTCCCTAAAGATTAGGTTCTTGATAATGATGTGCATGGCCAGATTCTTATAACACACCACATGGTGCTGTAGGGCTTCAGGACTTGATCTGACAAGTCCACCCCACCCATGTACCTATTGTAGTCCAGGATGCAGTCTAGTTTGGGGGTCTCTGTACTGGTACCTCGTACTGGTACATGGGTGCTGGTGTGGCCATTTATTGTTATCAATACAAGGACATCTCTCTTGTCCTTGTACTTGACACACAATATGTTGCTGCTAGATTGTGCCCTCCTCTCACCTCTTCTTCTTTGCCCAAGCAGTGTCTTAGGGAGGCCTCTCAGATTTCTTCTAGCCGTGCCGCATGCCGCAGGACTTCTGGAAGCGAGGCACTTGAAGAGCGGGACACTGGTATAAGAATTATCCAGGTAGAGGTGGTAACCCTGGTCCAGCAGTGGGTGCACCAAATTCCACAGAATTTTTGCATTAACTCCCAGTAAGGAGGGGGGGGGGGTATTCTGTGGGCTGAGTACTGGTGTCCTTCACTTCATATATCCTAAATTTGTAGGTATACCCTGATGCACTCTCACACAGCTTATACATCTTCACGCCATACCTTGCCCTCTTACTCGGCAGGTACTGGCAGAATTGAAGCCTCCCTTTAAAATCTACCAAGGACTCATCAATAGAAATACACTTCTCGGGGGTGTATGCTTGGGCAAACCGGGCACTGAAACGGTCTAAAAGGGGTCTCCGTTTATACAAACGGTCAAAACTGGGGCCATCTCGGGGTGGGCACTGCTCATTATCAGTATAATGTAAGAAGCAAAGTATTGCCTCATTTATTTTTTTTAGGTTCCAGTTCAGTTCTGAAGTTGCTTTGAGGGGCCTATATATTAGACACCCCTATCAAATACCCCATTTTAGAAACTAGACCCCTCATTGAACTCGGCTTTTAAGGGGTTAATCAGCGGGGACACAGCGATCGGTCCCCGCTATAGGAGCTGCAGCAACTGCTGTACAAGACAGCAGCTGATACAGCACCTGCATGTGTCGGGAGACGGCCGAAATGGACGTTAATCCCGCGACTTAATATTCCGTCGCTGAGCTCGAACGGGGTGGTCAGCGCGACGGAATGTTACACCTAATAGAGTAGGGACTCAATTAAAATAGGTCGACGTGAAGTGTTAAGTTGACTAATACATTCTGACAATTATTTTTCTAAGAACCTCCTGTTCATGTTTGTGCAGCAATAGATGAAGGTATAAAAGTGGATGTGCGCTCCATGTCTTGTTCTCCCATGTTGGTAGATAAGTCATGTAATGTGTTTATAAAGATCCATCAGTAATCCGCTTCATGTAGACGACCTTTCTTATTTTTACTTGGTATATTACTCTTACTATTATTTTATAAGAAATGACTCGATACTTTACAGCTTTATGATATTTTATTGAGCTGATAATAAGAAAATAATGTTCGACCTTTCTGTGGACACCGGTGGAAGTGTCCTCCATGATTTTATAGGATGAGCTGGACTTTTCATATGGTCAGTTGTAGGCTTGGTGTTCACTGAGGTGAAGAGTTTTAATGGATGACCCTTCCAAGAAGAGATGGACCTGGCTGTGTGCCATCAAGAGGTCACGACCCTCCGGCTGTGTGCCATCAGGAGGTCGTCACCATCAGGCATTGTGCCATATCCAGATGTAAACTTCAGACTGGGGGCCATCACCTCAGTTCTTCACCACTGACAGCAAATGGTAGAGAATAGACAAACCCAACAGTGTGGCCATAAGGTGGCAAGAAGGTGAGATGCTGATGACTTCAGGAGGCGTTACTCAACCTGTAATCTGGATGAAATAGTGATGGTTCAGGAACAGGTGAGCACTTGTGATGACTGAGGCATTTTTGCTCACCTCAGTCTCCTTCGCCTCTTAAGCATCCCCAGAAAGATCTTCTTCTTACTCTTGTGCGTCTGGGTTCGGATGTACTGGGTTCTGGTGTTCTGGGTTCCGGTGTTCTGGGTTGTTGACGTTGATAGACCAGAATCCTCTCCTCATGACTATTAGAAGAAGGAGCTTTGCGTCCTATGTTGTCAGGAGGTATTGACCGGGCCCAGACGATGTTACTGAATGCCACATTATACTTGCGTTTTGGTGACTCTTTCACATCGTGTAGAGCAGAAGCAATAGGTTCACTTGGAACATTCTGTAATACAGATTTATGATGTATTTCTGATGTTCTTGGTTCTGGTGTTCTGGGCTCTGGTGTTCTGGATGGTTGACGTTGATAAACCAGAATCCTCTCCTTATGACTATTAGTAGAAGGAGCTTTGAGTCCTGTGTTGTCTGAAGGTATTGACCGGGCCCAGACGATGTTACTGAATGCCACATTATACTTGGGTTTTGGTGTCTTTTTCACATCCTGTGGAGCAGAAGCCGTGGATGGTCCAGGACGTTCCTTGTTAGACAGGACTGGTGTTCTCCTGGATTCTTGTGCCCGAAATTCAGGGGTATAAATCGGCTCCTTACAAGCTTCTTGGTCTTTCAGAACATTTTCTTCCTCAGGAATGTGACTTTGTTTGGTTTTGTCCTTGGCTTCAGCTGTACTTGTCAGAGGTGATTCTGTGTTTGGTTCTTCATCAGAATCAGAGGGCTCCTCCTCCTCCTCCTTCTCCCTCTCACTCAGGACAGGCACTATAGCCAAGGACAGTATAAGGACGAGTGGTGACATCATGATGACACAGGCCACGCCATTGATGAGCAGAGCATGAAGTTTGATCTCACATTCAGAGGGGTCTTTTTTGGGAACCACAGGTGGTGGGTTGTCCTGCAATGGAAAGAGGAATAATAAAATCTTGTAGATATTAAGTTATCACACCATTTGTGTTCTTGCTGCGCCATTTTATCATCTCCTTTTCTTGTGTTGAATCTGCAAATTTTTACTTACCCCAAAGACCATTGCATTTATCCAGTTGTAGAACCTCTGTAATATAATCGGCGTCTCACGGGGGGCAATAGATTCATTTGGAACATTCTGTAAAACAGATTTATGATATATTCATGACATGTCACATGACTGTCGCCATCACTATCTTAACCCCTTAAAAACACCGCCTATTTCGGACCAAAGGAGGCAGCGATATTTTTGTTTTGTTTTTCCTTCTTCGTATTCTGAAAGTCATAATTTTTATTTGGTTTTCAGTCTATGGAGTCATATGAGGGCTTATTTTTTTTAGACAAGACGTACATTTTAATGGCAACATTTTGGGGTACATATAATGTATTGTATTCGTTTTATTAACTTTCTTTTGGTGGGAGAGAGGAAAAAATCAGCAATTCTACCATTGTTTTTTGGATTTTGTTTTTACAGAGTTCAACGTGCGCTATAATTGACCTAATAAATGTATTCTATGTGATACCAAATGTATATATTTTTTCATGATTTTCCACTTTTGCTCAATAAAAACCTTTTTTTTTTTTATGTGTTGCTTCATTTAAAGACCCCTATCAATTTTTATTTTTAGTCAAAGGAGCTCTATGTTGTCTTATGTTATGTAGGACGAGTTGTAGTTTTTATTGGTACCATTTTGGGGTACATACTATATTCTTTTCACTTGGATTTCAGTTTCATTCAGAGGCGGGATGATCAAAAAACAGCAATTTTGCTATTGATTTTTTTGTATATTACGAAGGCAGTGATACCAAATATGTATAGGGTTTTTTTTTTCATTTTTTGGAGTTTTTCCAAAATAAATGGCTTTGTACAGGGAAAAAACAACGACTTCCTTTGTATTTTTAAATATTTTTACAAAATGTTTTTAATTTTTATTGTTTGTCCCACATGGGACTTGAACATCTGACTTTCTGATTACTTATATAATACATTATGTAACACTTCTGTATTGCAATGCATTATATGTGTCAGTGTAAAACTGGCAGGCAGCTTATTAGGCTTCCGTTTATGCCAGACCTGCCATAGCAACCCATCGGCACACCACGATCCGTTTTCATGGAGTCCGGTGGAGTTACAGAGGGAGGCCACTAAGGGGTTAAATGTTCAGGATCAGAGTTTTCTCCATTCCCGGCAGTTAGAGTCTCTGCTATCACAGCGTTGTAATACTACAGCAGCTCGCATTAACTTACCGCAAGCCATGACGTATTATTACAGAGCATGGCGGAAGGAGTTAAAATCGCGATGGTCACCATAGTAACACAGCAGAAATACCCGTTCTACCCACAACTTATACAGGAACTTTACGCTATAGGGTCCCTGAATAATAAGCCCCAACAATAGAGAAGCCACTTACCCCAATGCACCACTCTCGTGTCCTTGTATGTCCAGGAGGAACGTACGGGTCCCCAACTGGGTCAGATAGAAATCCCTACAACACAAGTGATAGATGTAATGTAGACTCTATTCTATCCCGTGCAGGTAATAGGATTATTACATCTATATTCCTGTACAGCTGATTATTAGGACCTCCTCATCTACTTTATGTCTATTGTTTCTATGAAGAGCCGACATTTCCTGATAATAAATATTATACTGGTGATACAACCAGATACAAGCAAGTAACTCACCCCAAAGAGCTGGAATACGACCCGTATATGTGGAACCACGTCCTCAGACTGGAAATCCTGAAAGATAAGAAGTGGCTGTAATACCCCGGATAAGAAGAGTAAAGTGGGGGTTTGGTTGGACACCCCCTTATTTTAGATTGTGGGTCCCACAGAGACAGGATAATGGCGGGAGCCCCTACTACTAGTGACCTAAATAATGAACTGCCCCCGAAATCACCGGACGACCACTGTTCTCAATGCCGGCCTGTTATCCTCCAGAGCTCAGAGATATATTACATGAGACTCTCAGCAGCAGCTAGTAGAGGGGGGTCCTGAGTGGGGGTGACCCCTCTATCAGCGTAATAGAGTAATGGACACCAGACAACCCCTCTAATAGGACGTTTTGTTAGAAATCAGTAGAAAGTTGTTGCGTTACCTCAAAGTTCCATGTTTTCTGGGGTTCGGAGGGACCTTCATAGAATGGAAGATATTTAGTCCAGAAGAAAAGGTCCTGTAAGAGACAATATGATCATTATAGTCCTATATCTCCTCCATAGAAGAGCGCAGTATATTTATATATATGGTGAGGAATGTTCTAGAGGCCCAGAATGTAGCCAATCACAGTGCAGAAGCCAGTGACATCACACAACGTCTATTCCCATCCCCCCAAGTTCTACATTAGACATCCGCGTCCCCGTCATCCATGAAAATAATATTCCATATATAATATCAGAAGAAGTTGTGGATTTACCTCCAGAGTCCATGGAATCAGGTTGTTATTTGGACTTTCATATGATGGAAGGTGATGAGTCCAGTATGAAAAGTCCTGCAAGAGACAAAATTATCATTATAGTCACCTCCATCCCATACAGAGCAGCGTATATGTATATATGTGCCCCCTATAGATATATATACTGCACAGACCCCACACTTATATCACTCTGACCATTCACATCCTCTGTATATTCTCTTGTCATATCTCCCCCTTCATAGCAGATAATTCTTACACCCCCCAATCACCTGACCCTGCCGCAGCCGATTCCAAGTGACCGCCATATGTAATAATAGAGACATACTCACCGGCAGCGTACCGCAATGTACGGGGTAGATCAAGTTCAAAGACAGAAAAAATAGGATAATCCTCATTTTCTCCAAAACGTCAAAGGGTCTCTCAGCACCAAGATGCCAATGAGATAAAAGCTGCAGGTGGGCGGAGCCACCTTATATACCCCCAGCTGTGACATCACAATGCCCTCTGTGACATCACAATTCTCTTTGTGACATCATCACCGACCACACAATACCCCATGACATCATCACACACCACTAGACATCATGTGACTCTGACACTATGGGCCTCATGTATCATAATCGTGTAATAGAAAAAAATGTCCTTGTTGTCCATAGCAACCAATCACAGAGCAGCTTTCATTGTAGCACAACAGTTAGGAGATAAGAGCTGCACTGTGATTGGTTGCTATGGGTAACTAGGACAGTTTTCCTCTTATACAGTGTGGATACATGAGGCCGCCATCTTTGAATGATCTTCCTGAACCATTAAAAATGAGAATTATCATCTTCAGTATGGAGGTACACTATGGAGGGGTCACATAGAAACATCAACATGGCCCTTCTCCTTGTGTGGACCCTAAAATAATCAACAACTCATCTACTCTCCAATATATATCTATCATCCTACTACATCTCATTATCCCCTACACAACCGTACATTCATCCAGAGCCCTCGATACCTAACAAGTGTGGCCCCCCCTGTGGAGCTGCAGATGTGGGTTTGGAGGCAGGAGAGGGGCCCAGCGTCTAGACACCCCTCCCCCAGACACTGACTTTGGACTCAGGAATTGTCCCTTGGGTAATGGCGGCTCCGCTCTGGACCTTACTGCACTAACATGGCCCAATACTGAGTTACAGACTATGGACTTGTCACTATAAGAGGGGGTCACATGTACCCCATTTACTTATTGTTGGGCTTTAAAGGGACAGTAGCATGGACCCACAATGAAGTCCAGGACATTGCCATTATCGTTACCCCCTCCCCATCACCTCACCCTGCCGCAGCTGATTCTAGGCACCCGCCATATGTAATAATAGAGATGTACTCACCGACAGCGTACCGCAATGTACGGGGTAGATCAAGTTCAAAAACAGGAGTAATAGGATAATCCTCATTGTCTCCAATACGTTAAGGGGTCTCTCAGCACCAAGATGCCAAAGAGATACAAGCTGCAGGTGCACGGAACACCCTTATATACCCCCCATTGTGACATCACAATACCCTCTGTGACATCATCACCCACCACACGACACCACGTGACATCATCACCCACCACACAATACCACATGACGTCATCACCCACCACACAATACCGCATTACATCATCACCCACCACACAATACCACATGACATCATCACCCACCACACTACCCTCTGTGACATCATCACCCACCACACAATACCACATGACGTCATCACCCACCACACAATACCGCATTACATCATCACCCACCACACAATACCACATGACATCATCACCCACCACACTACCCTCTGTGACATCATCACCCACCACACTACCCTCTGTGACATCATCACCCACCACACAATACCACGTGACATCATCACCCATCACACTACCCTCTGTGACATCATCACCCACCACACAATACCACATACGACTAAATTGATGAAAGCAAGAAAAGATAGCAGGATCAAAATAGCGCACACCCAATACAAATAGTTTGAAAAAAGAAAAAAAATTTATTGATCCAAAACATATATATATATATGACACACAAATAAAAACATTTAAAAACATGTATGAACAGAAGCCCATGTGTAGATAAACAGGGCAAAACTACAGTCACTATACTTGTCTCAATAGGACAATAATATACCAATAGATGGATAGTACTGGGTAAATATAAAGCCTCTACTCAACAACATACAATAATCACAAGAACCAGAAACCTGGGATTACCTGGTGCTCAGCATGCCAATAATTGCTTTATAATGCAGCTTCCTCAGGGGAAATAGAATGTCACACACAATACCACATGACATCATCAGCCACCACACTACCCTCTGTGACATCACGCACCACATGACACCACGTGACATCATCACTCAGCACAAGACATCATGTGACCAGCACAATTTCCAGATTTAGTTATTTCTAAAGTTAAATCTTGAGTTTCTTGTACTGTCCCTGGACATTGGGGAGTGCTGGTGACGTGTGTGACAGTGCCATAGTGAGACTTCTCTTCTCCTGTATACCAGGATATATGATAAGGCCTCATGCACACATTACGTATTTTGCTGCGGAAGATACGCACTAAAACCGCAGCAATACTCAGGAAACTTGAGGTAAAAACTGCACCCAATCATGCGTTTTTCTATACGTTTCTTTACGTTTTGATGAGATTTTCAGCGCGTTTTCATGCTGCGGGTTTTGGTGTGATTTTCCACAGCTCTAGGCAGATATAATTTGCAAGGGGAAACACAAAATAAATTGACATGCTGCGGATTCTAAAAAACACATTGCTGGTCTATTTTCGTCCCGAAAAATACTGCAGCGAGTACATGAGATTTCCTGGAATCTCATTGACTATGCTGGTACTGTATTACGCCATCCGCGCGGCATAGCCACACGTATACGCATCGTGTGCATTGAGCCTTACGCTGCTGTTACAGGGTGTATACATGTAGTATATGTCTCGGGACGCCATGTTGGTTGGGGGGTGCCAGTCTCTGGCTATCAGAAGTTTAGGGGTGTGGCTGGCACCATATTCCTGCTGTGTCGGGTGAGGGGCAGAATGTAGCGGGTGCTGCTCCCATGGAGGGGAGGGATTTCAGTTACTATGGTAACATCAGTAATAAATATGGAGGAGCAGCGCTGACTTTTCAGGACTAATAAATAATCTTATTAATTGTGTAACGTTCCCGCACCCCCGCTCGCCGTTCTCTATATGTGGACGTTACGTTATCAGGTGTAAACAGAGAAGAGGAATGACGCCATAATGCCGTTTTTCTATGTCATGTGACCAGTCCTTATAATATATTATCTGTACAGTTAATGTTCATTATATTTTTTTCTATCAGATCTTTATAGCTGGAGCACTGTTATTACTGATGCAGCGTGTGAGGAGATAAGATATTTTATAATAAACTATTCGTTCCTCCCGACTCGTATCTGACTCGTATGTCGGAAAAGTAGAATAGGTCTGAACACTAAATATTTCACTGTATTTACAGCGGACAACTGACATATATACATTACTAAATCTCCCCCGTACACCTCCAAACATGATAAATCACTGGCTGCCTGCACCACCACTAGGGGGAGCTGCTTTATATGGATTTATACAGGTAGCGCTGAACTCAATGGAAGCTGTAAACATCTCTATGTAGTGAGCTCCCCCAAGTGGTGGCTGCAGGAAATACAATGGCTCTATGTCAGGAAGCAGGGGGATCAGTGACTGCCCCCCCTCACATCGGGCCCCATAGCAGTGACGTGGTTTGCCTCTATGGTGTGTACAGCACTGAGCATATGCAGCTATTATGTATATGTACAGTATATACACTGTGTTCCAAATTATTATGCACATTGGATTTAAGTGTCATAAACATTTAATTATTAGTTTTTCAATGAAACTCATGGATGGTATTGTGTCTTAGGGCTCTTTGGATCATTGTAATCAATCTCAGACACCTGTGATAATTAGTTTTCCAGGTGTGCCCAATCAAAGGAAAACTACTTAAGAAGGACGTTCCACGTTATTAAGCAGGCCACAGGTTTCAAGCAATATGGGAAAGAAAAAGGATCTCTCTGCTGCCGAAAAGCGTGAAATAGTGCAATACCTTGGACAAGGTATCACATTGGATATTTCAAGAAAACTTAGGCGTGATCATCGTACTGTGAAAAGATTTGTGGCTGATTCAGAGCACAGACGGGTTCGTTCAGATAATGGCATAATGAGGATAGTTTCTGCCAGAAAAATTAATAGGATTTGGAGAGCAGCTGCTAAAATGCTATTGCAAAGCAGCAAACAGGTATTTGAAGCCGCTGGTGCCTCTGGAGTCCAGCAAACCTCAAGGTGTAGGATCCTCCAGAGGTTTGCAAGTGTGCATAAAGCTATTATTCGGCCACCCCTAAACAATGCTCACAAGCAGAAACGGTTGCAGTGGGCTCAGAAATACATGAAGACTAATTTTAAAACCGTGTTGTTTACTGATGAGTGCCGTGCAACCCTGGATGGTCCAGATGGATGGAGTAGTGGATGGTTGGTGAATGGCCACCATGTCCCAAGAAGGCTGCGACGTCAGCAAGGAGATGGCGGGGTCATGTTTTGGGCTGGAATCATGGGGAGAGAGCAATGTACGTAGAGTTTATGACTGACCACTTTCTTCCGTGGTACAAGAAGAAGAACCGTGCCTTCCGTAGCAAAATTATCTTCATGCATGACAATGCACCATCTCATGCTGCAACGAATACCTCTGTGTCATTGGCTGCTATGGGCATAAAAGGAGAGAAACTCATGGTGTGGCCCCCATGTTCCCCTGACCTCAACCCTATTGAGAACCTTTGGAGCATCCTCAAGCTAAATATCTATGAGGGTGGGAGGCAGTTCACATAAAAACAGAAGCTCTGGGAGGTAATTCTGACATCCTGCAAAGATATTCAAGCAGAAACTGTCCAAATACTCACAAATTCAATGGATGCAAGAATTGTGAAGGTGATATCAGAGAAGGGGTCCTATGTTAACATGTAACTTGGCCTGTTAAGTTTTTTTTTGATTGAAAGAGCTTTTGATTTCTGTAGATATGACCTCCTCATGCTGCAAATTCAACAAATTACCATTTTAGTTCTCTTTACAGCCTTTAAAATGTTTTGATCTCTGTTGTGCATAATAATTTGAAACAGTGCATTTTGAGTTTTTTACTTCTAAAAAAAAATCTGTTATCATTAGGAGATCTGTTCAATAAAATTTGCATTATACTCTAACGGTTGATGGCTTGAAGCTTATACTGACTGTCATTTGCATCGACTATTTAGGAAAATCAGCGAAAAATAAAATTTGCATAATAATTTGAAACGCAGTGTAGTAGTGATAGTTACATATCCTATATATATGGGTTTGCATCAACAAAATCCCAATTCCAATACAGGTGATTTTTTAGGCCATCCAACATACAGGACCCAGAAGGAGTGCTAGGAGGGCATGTCGCAGGAGGAATAGAACAAAGATAAATGAGCCAACAGAGGACTTTACGACCACAAGTAATGAGGAACACACCCAAAAAGGAGAAATATCCTCAGAAACAGTGGTAAATATATCATCCACTGTTTTGACACCCATTATACAATCATTGGTCTTGTCCAAAGGACTGTCTTTCTGCCCAAGCCAAACGATGGATTGGTTTGGTTTGGAGTTGGATTTGTATAATTTCATTAGGAGTTTAAAATTAAAAGTGTGTGTAAAGGATCTGCCAGGCACAGCTTCGGGGTTAACTCCAATAGGTAATCAGTCGGCACCTGAGTCTATGTCTCTGAGACTGACTCCAGCTTCCACCACTCAGGCTGGCAGGCTTAGGAGTGGGAGAGCCTATCGCAGCCTGGCCAGACTCAGCTAGCTCCCGCCCTCGGTCTATTTATACCTGCCTTTTCCTGTTCCTCCTTTGCTTGTGATTCTTCTCGTGTGGTTTCCTGGCCTTGCTACAGCTTCTGACTATTTGATCCTGCTCCATACTGACCCTGGCTTACTGACTACTCTCCTGCTCTGCGTTTGGTACCTCGTACACTCCTGGTTTGACTCGGCTCGTTCACCTCTCTTGTTGCTCACGGTGTTGCCGTGGGCAACTGCCCCATTTCCCTTAGCTTTGTGTAACCTTGTCTGTTTGTCTCGTGCACTTACTGAGCGTAGGGAACGCCGCCCAGTTGTACCCCGTCGCCTAGGGCGGGTGGTTGCAAGTAGGCAGGGACAGAGTGGCGGGTAGATTAGGGCTCAATTGTCCGTTTCCCTACCCCTATCATTACATAATCACAAGCCCGTTACCTAGTCTACCCTGGTCCCTGTCTCTACTATGGACCCCCTTGAGACCCTGGCCCAGCAAATGCAGGGTCTCTCCCTACAGGTCCAGGCCCTGGCTCAGAGGGTCAACCAGCCTGACGCTACCATGGTAGTGCCCCTCTCCTCACCTCTTGAACCCCACCTCAAGTTGCCTGACCGGTTCTCAGGGGACCGGAGGACTTTTCTCTCCTTTCGGGAGAGTTGTAGGCTCTACTTTCGCTTATAGCCTCACTCCTCAGGTTCTGAGAGCCAGCAGGTGAGTATAATTATGTCCCGGCTCCTGGAAGGGCCCCAAGAGTGGGCCTTCTCCTTGGCTCCTGAAGCCCCTGAACTTTCCTCCGTTGATCGTTTCTTTTCTGCTCTCGGACTCATTTATGACGAGACTGACAGGACTGCCTTTGCCGAGAGTCAGCTGGTGACCTTACGTCAGGGTAAGAGACCTGTTGAGGAGTATTGTTCTGACTTTAGGAAGTGGTGCGTAGCTTCTCGGTGGAATGACCCTGCCTTAAGGTGCCAGTTTAGGTTGGGTCTGTCGAACGCCCTGAAAGACCTGCTAGTTAGCTATCCCTCTTCTGACTCCCTAGACCAGGTTATGGCTTTAGCGGTACGACTTGACCGACGTCTCAGGGAACGACAACTTGAACGTTTTTGTGTTTTCCCCTCTGACTCCCCCATGATGCCTCCCGAGGTCCCGTTGCTTCGCTCTTCCACGGAAGACTCGGAGGTACCTATGCAACTCGGGGCCTCCGTGTCCCCCCGACAACGTAGAGAGTTCTGCAGGAAGAATGGTCTCTGCTTCTATTGTGGGGATGACAAGCATCAAGTGAACACCTGTCCTAGGCGTAAGAATAAGCAGCCGGAAAACTTCCGCGCCTAAGTGATCATCGGGGAGGTCACTTGGGCGCATAGTTATTTCCCGTAAATATGAAACGTAATAAGATCTTACTTCCCTTTCAGGTCTCTTTTGGTGGTAGGTCTGCTACCGGCAGTGCCTTCGTGGATTCAGGGTCTTCTGCTAATATCATGTCTGTGGAATTTGCTATGTCTCTAGCTATGCCTTTGATTGATTTGCCTAAACCTGTCCCGGTAGTGGGTATCGACTCCACTCCTCTTGCTAATGGTTATTTTACACAGCATACCCCTGTTTTTGAACTCTTTGTTGGCTCCATGCATTTGGAGCAGTGCTCTGTACTGTTGATGCAGGGATTATCATCCGATTTGGTTTTAGGCCTTTCCTGGTTGCAGTTGCATAATCCCACGTTTGACTGGAATACTGGGGAGCTTACCAAATGGGGTAATGAATGCTTGATGTCATGTTTTGCTGTTAATTCTATTTCTCCCCCGGAGGAGGTGAACACGCTACCTGAGTTTGTTCAGGACTTCGCTGATGTTTTCTCTAAGGAGGCCTCCGAAGTGTTACCTCCTCATAGAGAATACGACTGCGCTATCGAATTGGTACCAGGAGCTAAGCTCCCTAAGGGTAGGATATTTAATCTTTCTTGTCCCGAACGTGAAGCCATGAGAGAGTATATCCATGAATGCCTGGCCAAGGGTTACATTCGTCCCTCTACTTCTCCGGTTGGTGCTGGCTTCTTCTTCGTAGGGAAGAAGGATGGTGGTCTTAGGCCATGCATTGACTACCGTAACTTGAATAAGGTCACTGTAAGGAACCAGTATCCCCTTCCTGTGATTCCTGATCTCTTTAATCAGGTTCAGGGGGCCCAATGGTTCTCTAAGTTTGATCTACGGGGGGCGTATAACCTTATCCGCATCAAAGAAGGGGATGAGTGGAAGACTGCGTTTAACACGCCCGAAGGTCATTTCGAATACCTCGTCATGCCCTTTGGGTTGTGTAATGCTCCTGCGGTCTTCCAGAATTTCATAAATGAAATTTTAAGGGATTACCTGGGGGTATTTCTTGTAGTGTACCTTGATGACATACTGGTGTTTTCCAAGGACTTGTCCTCCCACATTGAACATGTCAGGAAGGTGCTCCAGGTCCTTCGGGAAAACAAACTGTTTGCGAAAACCGAAAAATGTGTGTTTGGGGTACAGGAGATACCATTTTTGGGTCAAATCCTCACTCCTCATGAATTCCGCATGGTCCCCGCCAAGGTCCAGGCTGTGGCGGAATGGGTCCAACCTGCCTCCCTGAAGGCGTTACAGTGTTTCTTGGGGTTTGCTAATTATTACAGGAGATTTATTGCTAACTTCTCGGTCATCGCTAAGCCTCTTACGGACCTCACTCGCAAAGGTGCTGATCTCCTCCACTGGCCTCCTGAGGCTGTCCAGGCTTTTGAGGTCCTTAAGAAGTGCTTCATCTCGGCTCCGGTGCTGGTTCAGCCCAACCAAATGGAGCCATTTATCGTGGAAGTTGACGCATCCAAGGTGGGAGTGGGGGCTGTCTTGTCCCAGGGTACCAGGTCCCTCACCCATCTCCGTCCCTGTGCCTACTTCTCCAGGAAGTTTTCGCCCACTGAGAGTAACTATGATATTGGCAACCGCGAACCCTTAGCCATTAAATGGGCATTTGAAGAGTGGCGCCACTTCCTGGAGAGGGCTAGGCACCAAGTAACTGTCCTTACCGACCACAAGAATCTGGTTTTCCTAGAATCTGCCCGGAGGCTAAACCCGAGACAAGCTCGATGGGCGCTATTTTTTACCAGATTCAACTTTTTGGTTACCTATAGGGCTGGGTCTAAAAATATTAAGGCCGATGCACTGTCGTGTAGCTTCATGGCCAGCCCCCCTTCGGAGGAAGATCCTGCTTGTATTCTGCCTCCAGGTATAATCATTTCTTCTATTGATTCTGATTTACTCTCAGAAATTGTGGCTGATCAAGGTTCAGATTCCGGGAACCTTCCTGAGGACAAGCTGTTTGTTCCCCTGCAATTCCGGCTAAGGGTACTTAGGGAAAATCATGACTCCGCACTATCTGGTCATCCAGGCGTCCTGGGTACCAAACACCTCACTGCCAGAAACTATTGGTGGCCTGGGTTGCCTAAAGACGTTAAGGCCTACGTCGCCGCTTGTGAGGTTTGTACTAGGTCCAAGACTCCCAGGTCCCGACCAGCGGGCTTACTACGTTCTTTGCCCATTCCCCAGAGACCTTAGACCCATATCTCCATGGATTTTATCACCGATTTGCCTCCATCTCAAGGCAAGTCAGTGGTGTGGGTTGTTACATAGTTACATAGTTACATAGTTAGTACGGCTGAAAAAAGACACATGTCCATCAAGTTCAACCAAGGGAAGGGAAAAGGGAAGGAAAAATGTCTACACATAGGAGCTAATATTTTTTTGTTCTAGGAAATTATCTAACCCTTTTTTAAAGCCATCTACTGTCCCTGCTGTGACCAGCTCCTGCGGTAGGCTATTCCATAGATTCACAGTTCTCACTGTAAAGAAGGCTTGTCGCCCCTGAAGCTTGAACCTTTTTTTCTCCAGACGGAGGGAGTGCCCCCTTGTTTTTTGAGGGGGTTTTACAAGGAACAGGATTTCACCATATTTTTTGTATGTGCCATTAATATATTTATATAAGTTAATCATGTCCCCCCTTAGTCGTCTTTTTTCAAGGCTAAATAGGTTTAATTCTTTCAATCTTTCCTCATAACTTAAATTCTCCATGCCCCTAATTAGCTTCGTTGCTCTTCTTTGTATTTTTTCCAACTCCAGGGCATCCTTTCTATGAACTGGAGCCCAGAGCTGGACTGCATATTCTAGATGAGGCCTCACTAATGCTTTGTAAAGTGGTAATATTACATCCCTGTCCCGCGAGTCCATGCCTCTTTTAATACACGACAATATCCTGATGGCCTTTGAAGCAGCTGATTGACACTGCATGCTGTTATTGAGTTTATGATTTACAAGTACACCCAGATCCTTCTCAACAAGTGAATCCGCCAGTGTAGCTCCCCCTAGGACATATGATGCATGCAGGTTGTTGGTACCCAGATGCATAACTTTACATTTATCTACATTAAACTTCATCTGCCAAGTGGACGCCCAAACACTTAGTTTGTTTAAATCTGCCTGCAATTCATGAACATCTTCCATAGTCTGAACTATATTGCATAGCTTGGTGTCATCTGCAAAAATAGAAATAGTGCTATTAATCCCATCCTCTATATCATTAATAAATAAGTTGAATAATAGTGGTCCCAGCACTGAACCCTGGGGTACACCACTTATAACTGGGGACCATTCAGAGAAGGAATCATTGACCACAACCCTCTGGATACGGTCCTTGAGCCAATTCTCAATCCAATTACAAACTATATTTTCTAAACCTATAGTCCTTAATTTACCCATTAGGCGTCTATGGGGGACAGTGTCAAATGCCTTTGCAAAGTCCAAAAACACTAAATCCACAGCGGCCCCTCTGTCTAGACTTCTGCTCACCTCTTCATAAAAACAGATTAGGTTAGTTTGACAACTTCTGTCCTTAGTAAAACCGTGCTGGCTGTCACTTATAATGCTATTTATTGTCACATAATCCTGTATATAGTCCCTCAATAGCCCCTCAAACATCTTCCCCACGATGGATGTTAAGCTTACTGGTCTATAATTACCCGGGGAAGACCTAGAGCCCTTTTTGAAAATAGGCACCACATTTGCGCTGCGCCAGTCCCTTGGCACTATACCAGTCACTAGAGATTCTCTGAATATTATGAAAAGGGGGACAGAAATAACTGAACTAAGCTCTTTAAGAATTCGAGGGTGTAACCCATCTGGTCCCGGGGCCTTGTGCACATTTATTTTATTTAATTTAGCTTGGACCATCTCTACATTCATCCAATTCAGTATATCAACTGATATATTAACAGCACTGGCACCGGCTACATCAGCTGCTCTTTCTTCTGTTGTATATACAGAGCTAAAGAACCCATTTAGTAACTCTGCCTTCTCTTGATCCCCTGTGATCAACTCCCCATTACCATTATCTAGGGGTCCTACATGTTCAGACCTTGGCTTTTTAGCATTTATATGCTTGAAGAATTTTTGGGGATTTGTTTTACTATCCTTGGCCACCTGCCTTTCATTTTGTATTTTTGCTAATTTTATTACATTTTTACAGATTTTATTAAGCTCTTTATATTTTACAAAGGCTACAGCTGTACCCTCAGATTTGTATTTTTTAAATGCCCTTTTTTTGTCATGTATTGCCCCTTTCACAGAAGGTGTAAGCCATGTGGGGTTTAATTTGAGTCGTTTATACTTGTTACCTATAGGAATAAATTTTGCACTATAATAACTCAAAGTAGATTTGAAAATCTCCCATTAATCATTTGTTCCATTATTTGACATTAGTTCTTCCCAGTCTATATCCTAAATTGCAGCCTTCATCCTGGGGAAATTGGCTTTCTTAAAATTAAATGTTTTTGCCCTCCCAGCCTGCGTTGTAGTAGACCGCTTTAGTAAGATGTGCCACTTTATGCCCCTCAAGAAACTACCCAATGCCAAGACGTTAGCTACCTTGTTTGTCAAACACATCCTGCGTCTCCATGGGGTCCCTGTCAATATTGTTTCGGACAGAGGGGTACAATTTGTTTCATTGTTTTGGAGAGCCTTCTGTAAAAAGTTGGAGATTGATCTGTCCTTCTCCTCTGCCTTCCATCCTGAAACTAATGGCCAAACCGAGAGGACTAATCAATCTCTAGAACAATATTTAAGGTGTTTTATCTCTGACTGTCAATTTGATTGGGTCTCATTCATTCCCCTCGCCGAATTTTCCCTTAATAACCGGGTCAGTAACTCGTCAGGGGTCTCCCCATTTTTTTTTAAATTTTGGGTTTAATCCACGGTTCTCCTCCGTTTCACCTGGTACTTCCAACAATCCCGAGGTAGAGGTCCTTCATCGGGAACTGTGCACAGTCTGGGCCCAGGTTCAGAAGAACCTAGAGGCGTCCCAGAGCGTACAAAAAACTCAGGCTGATAGAAAACGTTCTGCTAACCCCTTGTTTATGGTCGGGGATCTGGTGTGGTTATCGTCTAGGAACTTGCGCCTTAAGGTCCCGTCCAAGAAATTTGCTCCCCGGTTTATTGGGCAGTATAAGGTCATTGAAGTCCTCAATCCTGTCTCCTTCCGACTGGAGTTGCCCTCATCTTTTCGAATACACGACGTGTTTCATGCCTCCCTCCTTAAACGCTGCTCCCCGTCCTTGGCTCCCTCGAGGAGACCTCCTGTTCCCGTTCTCACCCCTGAGGGGGTGGAATTCGAGGTGTCCAAGATTGTGGACAGCAAGATGGTCCAAGGCTCCCTCCAGTACCTGGTCCATTGGAGAGGATATGGGCCTGAGGAGAGGACTTGGGTAACCGCCCGGGATGTTCACGCTGGGGTATTGGTCAGGAAGTTCCACCTTCATTTCCCCAATAAACCAGGTCCACTTAGAAAGGGTCCGGTGGCCCCTCATAAAAGGGGGGGTACTGTAAAGGATCTGCCAGGCACAGCTTCGGGGTTAACTCCCATAGGTAATCAGTCGGCACCTGAGTCTATGTCTCTGAGACTGACTCCAGCTTCCACTACTCAGGCTGGCAGGCTTAAGAGTGGGAGAGCCTATCGCAGCCTGGCCAGACTCAGCTAGCTCCCGCCCTCGGTCTATTTATACCTGCCTTTCCTGTTCCTCCTTTGCTTGTGATTCTTCTCGTGTGGTTTCCTGGCCTTGCTACAGCTTCTGACTATTTAATCCTGCTCCATACTGACCCTGGCTTACTGACTACTCTCCTGCACTGCGCTTGGTACCTCGTACACTCCTGGTTTGACTCGGCTTGTTCACCTCTATGGTTGCTCACGGTGTTGCCGTGGGCAACTGCCCCATTTCCCTTAGCTTTGTGTACCCTTGTCTGTTTGTCTCGTGCACTTACTGAGCATAGGGACCGCCGCCCAGTTGTACCCCGTCGCCTAGGGCGGGTCGTTGCAAGTAGGCAGGGACAGAGTGGTGGGTAGATTAGGGCTCACTTGTCCATTTCCCTACCCCTAACATTACAGTGTGGTTTAACATACGTGGGGTAGATACTGATTACAACAATGTTGACAGTGGATTCTGTGTGAACAGTCTTGGACTACATGAGAAAAGTAAATTCAAACCACCAATTTTAGAACATCCCATAGAGACTTATATGGATTTAGTTAAAAAATATATTGATAAATTGCGTATTGAATGCCAAGATATGAATTTGAGACACCCTGATATTACATATATTGAAATGCTGGCTCTTGATGAACTGATCCATAACCACGATCTAACCATAAAACCCGCGGACAAGAGTGGGGCGATCGTGGTCATGGACACTATTATGTATATGAGGGAGGCATATAGACAGTTACAAGATGGGAATGTCTATAGATTACTTATTGGTGATCCTACGTTTGACATAGAGAGAAACATTTTGAATCTAGTCAATAAAGCTTTTGAAGATGGGTTAATTGATCGTGCCCTAAAGAAATATCTCATTATTGAGCATCCTAAGACACCTTGTCTTTATTTGTTGCCTAAAGTGCATAAATACCTTGCTAATCCCCCAGGTCGCCTGATTGTAACAGGTAGGGACTCTATATTGAACAATATTTCTATTTTTATTGATAGAACATTGAGGGATTTTGCTATAGATACTAGGTCCTATATCAGGGGTACCTCCGACTTTATCTGTAAACTACAACAGGTCGCACCACCGCAGGGGGCAATACTTGCTTCCTTCGATGTAGTGTCACTGTACACATCCATTGACCATAGTAATGGGTTGGAAGCTGTCAAACGTAGATTGCTCACATCGGTATATAGTCCATCATGCTGCGAGCTGATTATTTCCCTTCTGGAACTTATACTTTCCTCTAACTACTTTGTATTTGATGATACATTGTATCTACAACTAAGGGGCACGGCAATGGGGTCCTATATGGCCCCTACGTATGCCAACACTTTTGTGGGCATGATGGAGGAGATGTCGATCTATGTATACCACCACTTCACATATGTTCTGAGGTGGAGGCGATACATAGACGACATCTTCCTCATCTGGATAGACACGACAGAATCCTTTTTGGAATTCCACACCTTTTTGAATCAAATTGATCCAGACATTCAATTTACTTATACTTATTCGACTGAGATTATCCAATTCTTGAATGTCTCAATAAGCATTAAAAATGATGTCTTATATACTAGTCTATATACTAAGCAAACTGACCGTAACACATTATTGAAATTTGAGAGCTGTCATCCAAAAAGATGATACGCTCTCTTCCATTTTGTCAAATGCTCAGAGCGAGACGTATTGTGGATGATGATTCAGAATTGAATCAGACTCTTGATCAGATGTTCCTTAACTTTAAACATAGAGGATATCCAAGACGACTGTTGAATACCTTTAAGGACCAGGTCAAGAACACGCCTACAAATAATCTATTGGTTAATCCTAAACAGCGTATATCTCTTTCCCGTGTTCCGTTTGTGTCCACCTATCACGATCTTAGTGGAGAAGTGGCAAAGATTTTTAATAGACATTGGGGCATTATTAAGAACAGTTATAAACACATTGAATCCTTTAATAATGCACCACTCATGTCAAATAGACGTCCACAAAATTTACGTGACAAATTAGTCAATAGTCTGACACATAGAAAAACAGGACAACAGACACTCCTTAGGCCTCATGCACACAAACTTATTTTTTCCCTACCGTAAATACTGACGTAAATACGGGTCCGGTGTCACATGTATTCGACCCGTTTTGCACCAGTATTTACGGACCCGTGCCCATAAATACGGTTCCGGTGTCACCAGTATTCCACCCATATTTACGGGCACGTTTTCGATGCAAAATTGCACTGCACTAATCGGCAGCCCCTTCTCTCTTTCAGTGCAGGATAGAGAGAAGGGGCAGCCCTTTTCGAGGTAAAAGTAAAAGAAATTCTTACTTACCCGGCCGTTGCCTTGGTGACGCGTCCCTCTCGACATCCAGCCCGACATCCCTGGATGACGCGGCAGTTCATTTGACCGCTGCAGCTTGTGATTGGCCTGTGATTGGCTTCAGCGGTCACATGGGCTGAAACTTCATCCAGGTATGTCGGGCCGGATGTCGAGAGGGACGCGTCACCAAGGCAACGGCCGGGAGGCCGGTCTGGAGGAAGAAGCAGGAAGTTCTCGGTAAGTATGAACGTCTTTTTTTTTTTTTTACAGATTGCTCTGTATTGTGATCGGAATCACTGTCCAGGGTGCTGAAAGAGTTACAGCCGATCAGTTAACTCTTTCAGCACCCTGGACAGTGACTATTTACTAACGTCGCCTAGCAACGCTGCCGTAATGACGGGTGCACACACGTAGCCACCGGTCATTACGGGAGCTCCATAGAATTCTATGGGCTGCCCGTACCGTTATTACGGCCTGAAATAGGACATGTTCTATCTTTTTCAATGGCACGGGCACCTTCTCGTAAGAAAACGGGAAGGTACCCGTGGCCAATAGAAGTCTTTGAGCCCGTTATTATGGGTCGTAATAACGACCCGTAATAACGGGAGTTTTTACGGTCGTGTGCATGAGGCCTTAGACCGAAAAAAAAATGGGTAACTTTCCCTGTCTCTATTGTATTAATTGTCGTCTTATGTATAGGGGGAATGTCTTTATTCATCCGCAAACACAAAGAGAGCACAGGATTAAACAATTTCTTACATGCGATTCGGATTGGGTTATTTACGTTCTCTGGTGCCCGTGTTCACTTCTATATGTCGGTGAAACCTCTTGTGATTTCAAGACACATCTGAATAATCCCAGATATTCCATACGTAAGAAGAAAAGTGATTTACCGGTAGCGAAACATTTCTCGGAACTTGGACACACAGAAAAAGATCTTAGATTTATGATTTTGGAACAGGTTCCTAGCCCTTATAAGGGGGGTAATAGATCAGCATTATTACACAAGTGTGAATTGAAATGGATCTTTTTACTAGAATCATTGAAACCAAAGGGCCTCAATGTTGAGTTCAATGTTATGAGACTCATTACCTAATATGTCGCGTTCCCGTTTTTTTCCCCTCCCTGTCCTTGCGGTGTCTTTCTCGGTGAATGTATATTTATACACACATGCGATACATGATTTGTATATTTGTAGATTGTTTTTAATTTTTCCTTTTTTCTCTTTCCAGAGGATTATAGAATTTCAGGACCACTCACCATGACTGGAGCGCTGTCTTCATATATGATGTATGATATCTTACACGAGTCTGTCTGTTAACATTAATATGTACTAGTTTAGTATTATTATTATTTCTTCTTTTTTAATCCTTTGAATTCATGAGAGACATGTGTACATTTAAATGTAGGGGCTGTTGAATATTTATTAACCCCTAAAAAACTTCTTCTTGCTGTCATCACATGAGTAATAGGTTTTCTAGTGGCTGTCCCTGTTCATGAATTTGGAACGGGATTACACACGGACCATTTTTCGATCTAACGATACCCATTTCTATTGGTTCGGTTGGCTCGAGTAGTCATTTGTAAAAGAGCAGATAATATGTAACACAATTAAAAATTAACGTCAATTTCTGCATTTATTTGTATGATTACCTTCACAATAAACATATACTTTGATTTATTTTTGACACTGTCTATTGTACATATGTCTCTCATATCCATGACTGGATTGCTAGCCATTATTTCCCTGGACTATTGTCCTGTTTGATGTCGGCGTACAGACTTATCATAATCCATAAATTGCAACCTATGTTGTTGGCCCTCCTTATGCAGTTACACTGTATCTTATTCACGGAGGTTCGTATCCGGACCCCCAGCGCATGCGCAATAAATAAAGCATTGTGTGGTTGCTATGCAACCGGGCGCGTCTGTGATGACGACACGAGCATGCCCAGTTCTGTTTGGAGGACGCCAGACATCCTGACCACACGTGGAAATCAGCACGAACAAGGATTAAACTGTTTACTTCACATATCTAGTCAGCGATTGGTGAGTGGCCTGAAGACCTTGCCCCCTACACATATGATTGCATTTTTGATTAAGGGATAATCAAGCTATATTATGCGTTTTTAAATGTATGTCTATTTTTACACTGGATTTTATCACTGTGCACTGTTTTCATAATTGCAACATATGATATTTATACAAGCATTTATATCCTGTACCACATATTTTTTTGTCTGTGCACTTTATTAACAACTTTAGGACGCTACCTGTTTTAGCCTTGTGACTGTAATGATGGGGTAGGGAGACAGACAGGTGAGCCCTAATCTACCCGCCACTCAGTCCCTGCCTACTTGCAACTACCCGTCATAGGCGACGGGGTACAACTGGGCGACGGTCCCTACGCTCAGTAAGTGCACGACATACAAACAGACAAGGGTACACAGAAGCTAGGGAAACGGGGCAGCTGCCCACGGAGACACCGTGAGCAACGAGAGAAGTGAACGAGCCGAGTCAAACCAGGAGTGCACGAGGTACAAAACGCTGAGCAGGAGAGTAGTCAGTAAACCAATGTCAATAACAAGCAGAGGATCAGTAGTTCAAGCAGCAGAGCCGGGAAACAAGCAGAGCAGAATCACAGGCAAAGGAGGAACAGGAAAGGCAGGTATAAATAGACAGTGGGCGGGAGCTAGCTCCGTCTGGTCAGAATGTGATAGGCTCTCCCACTCCTAAGCCTGCCACCCTGAGTGGTGGAAGATGGAGTCAGTCTCACAGACATAGGAGCAGGTGCAGACTGATTACCCACAGGCGTTGAGACAGAAGCTGTGTCTGGCAGATCCTTTACAGTGGCACAGCCGATTTTGTCAGATCTGACATGTGTAACTTTATGTGGTAATAACTTGGGAATGCTTTTACCTATCCAAGTGATTCTGAGTTTGTTTTCTCGTGACATATTGTACTTTATGATAGTGGAAAAATTTGGTCGATAAATTCAATATTTATTCGTGAAAAACATCAAAATGTAGGGAAAATTTGCAAAAATTAGCATTTTTCTAAATTTAAATGTATCTGCTTGTAAAACAGATAGTAATACCACACAAAATAGTCACTAGTTAACATTTCCCATATGTCTACTTTATGTTTGCATCGTTTTTTGAATGTCCTTTTATTTTTCTAGGACGTTAGAAGGCTTAGAACTTTAGCAGCAATTTCTCACATTTTCAAGAATATTTCAAAAGGCCATTTTTACAGGTACCAGTTTAGTTGTGGGTTTGAGGGCCTTATATATTAGAATCCCCAAATAAATCACCCCATTTAAAAAACTGCACCCCTCAAAGTATTCAAAACAGCATTCAGAAAGTTTCTTTTTTTTTTTTTTTCATAATCTGAATTTTTATTAAGAATTTCAACAAGTACAAAGCAAACAAACTCAAGAAAAACATTTCAGTATACATACATGTTATTTTGCATTATCTATATTTCTCTCAGGTAAGATGTTAACATGTTTCCACATATTACCCACACACCTTACCCCCAAATTCACTTCTCAGAATATAAGCATTATCTCTATTTGATAAAGTTTCTTTATAAAAATATAATTAAAGCTTTGCGTAAGGTGTGTGTTATCCTTCCATTCCCACTAGAGGAGGGAGGAAGGAGAAAGGGAAGAAGAGAGATAGGGAAAACACCCGGAAATAGAAAGAAATAGAAAGAGAAAGTTCCCTTCTCCCAGACAGGAGCCCCCAATTCAGCAGACTGCATCTGACCGACCCCTCTATGGGGGGGTTCCGCCTAGCCATTTAGCAACGTGTGGACCAGATTTGAAGGACGACCATGTACTCCACAGAGAAAGAACCGCACCAATGCGATCACTGTCCTCTGCAACCAGAGATTCCATTCGACATAAAGAGTCCATCTCCACTACCCATTCCACAACCGAGGGCGGCACGGTGGACTTCCAATGTCTAGGAATGACTGTTCGTGCCGCAGTCAGGAAATGCCTCAGCAGCCCCTTTCTAATACTCGGCAGAGGGCCCGGAATTAGAGATAGCAAAGCCATTTGAGGAGTGGGTATCAGCTGTGTACCTTCTACTTCTGTATAGATTTCAAAAATCGCTTTCCAGAAGGTCTGCAAAACGTGACATGACCACCAGATGTGCAACATTGTTCCGGTCTCGGTCCCGCATCTCCAACACAAATCTGACACCTCGGGTACATTCTGTTCAGACTCTGTGGGCAACGGTACCATCTAGTCAGAATTTTGAAGTTATTTTCCTGTGCCTGACTTGCCACCGGCATTTTGTGAGTCAGAAAAAATATTCGATCCCACTCAGCCTGTGACAGGACCACTCCTAGTTCTCGCTCCCATGTGCTGATGTATGCAGGAGGCTGGTTGTCACCGGCCTCTGAAAGTAAGGTGTACAGGTTAGATATCACCCGATCCGGAGGCTCAGTTTGAAGCAACAACGACTCAAACGCAGTGCTAGTGTCGATATGTATCCCACCCGGTAGCGCCGAGCGTAAAAAGGTGGACAATTGGGCATGTTCCATCCAGGAAAGCTTCCTCCCCGGGCAAGTCCCTTGCAACTCAGACCAGGAAGGGAGCTTCCCCCCCTCCGACATTACCTGACATAATCTCGTGTTTTCAGAAGAGGACCAAATCATAAACTCTTTCTTATTGACGGCTGGTAAAAATTCTGGTTTATCAAACAGCGGGCTAAGGATTCCGGGTCTATGTGAAAGGCCCTTTCTAACCATCAGTCTGTCCCATAGAGTGAGGCAGTGCTGGGTCAGCAGGGGCAGGGTCGTAAGTGCCGGCCTATAATCAGGAAGAATCCATGGCAGTGATCTAAGTGAGAGCGCGACTATGGATTGTTCAATCCCTACCCATTGTTTCTTGGGTCCATTATGGAACCAGTCTACCACCCTTGCTAGTACTGCGGCCTGATGGTAAGTGACCAAGTCCGGGAGTCCTGCTCCCCCCTTCAGTTTTGGACGGGATAGTGACTTCATATTAAGGCGTGGCCTCAATGTGCCCCACACAAATTTCCGAAAAGCTTTCTCCAATGCCTTAAAAAATGTTCCGGGGATTAATACTGGGAGAGCCTGAAACAGATATAAAAACCGAGGGAGGATGTCCATTTTGATTGCATTGATGCGGCCAAACCATGAGAGCTGCGCTCGATCATATGACAGTAAATTTTTGAGAGTGGCTTGTAGTAACGGCTGATAATTGAGAGTGAATAGATCCACCAGATCCCTGGGAATCTGAACTCCCAAATATTTGATTGACCTCGTCTGCCATTTAAAATTAAAGGATGACTTTAGTAGCTCTAGTGTCTCAGCAGATAAGGAGATGTTGAGTGCTTCAGTTTTCGTATAATTTACTTTAAAGTTGCTGACCTGGCCAAATACTTCAAATTCTCTAATAAGTACTGGTAGGGAGATCACCGGGTTTGTCACGAAGAGCAAGAGATCATCCGCATATAGGGCCAATTTATGACAATCTCTACCTATTCCTATCCCTGTTATGTCTGGGGAATTACGTATAGCCACAGCTAGGTGCTCCATCGTGATGACATAAAGTAATGGTGACAGGGGGCATCCCTGTCTAGTGCCGTTAGCAATCGAGAATGTTGTGGAAAGTATTCAGTTTGCCCTAACCCTTGCAGTAGGTGTCTGGTATAGGGACAGTATCTTATCTAGCATAATGGGGCCGATCCCAACCTGGCTCAACGCCGACTTCAGGAACCCCCAGTGTACCCGATCGAAGGCTTTTTTCCGCATCAACCGATATTAAACATGTGGGTAGCGACTTTTTCTGGACGTAGGAGATTAAAAGAGTAGTTTTATTGGTGTTATCCCTAGCCTCTCTATGTCGAACAAATCCCGCCTGATCTCCGTGAATACAACGTGGTAGAAGTGGGGCTAGTCTATTTGCAATAGCCTTAGAATAATGTTTTACATCTACGTTTATCAGGGAGATTGGACGGTAATTAGAACATGCCGAGGGATCTTTCCCTGGTTTGGGGATCACAGCGATGGTTGCCGCCAACGTTTGCGGAGTGAATGGCACGGAGGTTGTAACTGCATTATAAACCTTAGTCATATAGGGGAGAAATTTATTAACAAAGGTTTTGTAAAAGGATGCCGGGAATCCATCCGGACCCGGACTTTTACCCGCTGGAGCTGACTTTATGATTGCCTGTATTTCAGATTCCGAGAAGGCCTCCCCTAGTGCGGCCGTCTCGGTCTCCTCCAAAGTCGGCAGCGCCGTCTGTTCAATATAGGAATCAATCCTCTGTTGAAGGGTACTTGGAGACATGTCCGCCAAAGGCCCCCTGAGGTTGTATAGGGCCTGATAGTAGTCCTTAAATGTGTTAATAATGTCTTCTGGCTTATGTTTGACCTCACCCTGTGTTGTTTTAATCGCCGGTATAAAGGATTGAGGGGCCCGTGGGTGTAATGAATTAGCTAATGCCTTCCCGCATTTGTTAGAATGTTCATATGCGAAACGCCTCATCCGGTCTCGAAACGACGCATGCGCCTGATCTAATAAATTCCTCAACGAATTTTGCGCTTCTAGTAGCTCTGCCAAAGTCTGGGGGTGCTGGGACTGCTTGTGAGTGGTCTCTAATGTCTGTATCTGGGACAAGAGCTTATCAATTTTGAAAGCCCATTCCCTCTTCAATCTCGAGCCTTGCTGTATAAATATACCTCTTAATACACTTTTCAATGCCTCCCACTGAACCGGCAGAGGGGTGGAGTCTTCCTCATGATGCTCCAGAAACTCCGAGATGGATTTGTTAATTGCCGTTTGGCAAACCGCATCCCGTAAAAGATGGGGGTTCAACCGCCAGTGCCATTCCCGCTGTTTAGTATCTGGGAAGATAAGAGACAAGTAAACCGGCGCATAATCCGCCCAAATCATAGTTCCAATCTGAGACTTCGGGGACCAGGAAAGTAGATGGTGACTAATAAGAAACAAATCTATCCTGCTGTACATGTCATGTACTGGAGAATAGAAAGTGTAATCCCGTGTTTGGGGGTTGAGGTTCCGCCAAATGTCCACCATTTTCATACCAAACAGTTTAGATTTAAGGGAAGCCAACTGAGAAGCGGGAACCGAGGATCTGCCCGAGGAGGAGTCTGCAACCCTGTCCATTGTGAAATTAAAGTCTCCTGCAGTTACCAATAGGCCTTCTGCAAATTTGGAGAGTTCCGTTAAGTAACTCCTGCATACGCGCACCTGGTCATGATTAGGAAGATACAAGTTCGTCACAGTGAACAGTCGCTCACATATTCGAAGCTTCAAAAATACATAACGCCCCTGAGTATCGTATTGGGTAGCAACAACCGAGACCGGAAGAGATTTATGTATAGCTATACTCACTCCTCTGGATTTCGTGTCAGGGTTGGTACTATGGAACCACTGCGTATAGTATCGATGTTTCAGAGTGGGCAGATGGTCGGTCCTGAAATGAGTCTCCTGCAAAAGTAAAATCTGAACACGTTGTTTATGCATGTGATGTAAAATTTGCGTGCGTTTTTGCGGGGTATTGAATCCCCGAACATTTAATGAGCAACATTTTAAAGGCTCCATCTGGGAAAGAGGAGGAAGGGTAAGAGGAGACAGAAAAAGAAAGAGTAAATTAACTAATGGATTCACCACAGACAGTGATCCGGCCCCAAAACTACTCTGTTTAGGGGAAAGAAATTAACCGAACACGCCCTAAGTGTGGGTTTGACTGGACTATGGAAGAAGGAAACTCCCAACCAACTCCGAAATGCCCGACTTCATGTATGGACACACATGTATATTATCACCTTATCACACAACAATGAACCAACAACCCGTAACTGACTCTTAGGCCCTGTTCACACGGAGTTTTTTGCAGGAGGAAAATTCCTCCTGTAAAAACTGACCCTGGAGGTTTTCATGTTTGATGTGGTTTTTGACGTGGTTTTTGACGTGGTTTTTGACGTGGTTTTTGAGGCGGTTTTCCAGGCGGTTTTTGCCGAGGTTTTCACACGCATGAGGCTGGGTTCACACAACCATGTTACGTACATAATGTACGGAACGTATTTCGGCCGGAAGACCCGGACCGAAGACAGTGCAGGGAGCCGGGCTCCTAGCATCATAGTGATGTACGACGCTAGGAGTCCCTGCCTCTGCGTGGAACTACTGTCCCGTACTGTAATCATGATTACAGTACGGGACAGTCGTCCTGCAGCGAGGCAGGGACTCCTAGCGTCGTACATCACTATGATGCTAGGAGCCCGGCTCCCTGCACTGTCTTCGGTCCGGGTCTTCCGGCTGAAATACGTTCCGTACATTACGGACGTAACATGGTCGTGTGAACCCAGCCTGACATCCTTCTGTCAACGGATCTGTCACCATTGAAATGAATGGTGATGCAAACGGAACTTACTTCACACTTGCCTTTCCGTTGAGGGGTTCCCCTGACTGAAAGCACCGACGGAACCCCTCAGCAGAAACCACGCTGATGTGAACAGGCCCACATTAAAAAAAACATTGTTTTCTGTTTGCATCATCATTGACTTCAATGCTGATGGATCCGTTGCTAATGGGATTCCCTACACTGCGGTATTGGTTCAGTCGAAACGACAGAACCCTTTGCACAACGGGGACAAACAGAAACCATTAGCAACGGATCTGTCACCACTTCACACTTGCCTTTCCGTTGAGGGGTTCCCCTGACTGAAAGCACCGACGGAACCCCTCAGCGGAAACCACGCTGATGTGAACAGGCCCACATTAAAAAAAAAAAGTATACTTACTTCTTGAATCAATTTCCCAACATCAATGTCCATTCGGTGGTACACCTCTGCTGTCGTCATTTCTGTTCCTGAAATGTTAAAAAAAAATAAAAAAGAGATGACATACATGAACAACTGCATAACAAAATTAAAAAATGAAAAATAAAAAAATTGAAAAAAAAAATCTAAAAAAAAAATATAAAAAAAAATTTTTAAAAAAAAATTCTAAAAAAAAAAATGCACAGCTCCATACATGTATAGCATGTATGGAACATAGGAGCAATTGCACTTACTTGTATTCGATTTGGATGCAGGACTTCGGTTTTCTGTATGCCTGAGTTCTGTCCACGATGTTTTTCAGCCTCCACGAGCAGACAGGAAATGACAGCCCCTTGCTGGGCTGGACTAGCAGCAGGAGACGACTCCTGCAAAACACTCGGCAATATACTCGTCAGAAAACACCTCACTAGTTCGAGGTGTTTTTTGACGTGTCCCCATTGCTTTCAATGCGGTTTTGGACGCGGAAACCGCATCAAGAAGGGTCATGTCCCTTCTTTTTACCGCGAGGCGTTTTTTTTACTCGCGGTAAAAAAACGCCTCCGTCTCCCATTGAAATCAATGGGAGTCATTTTGGGTCGTTTTTGGCGCGTTTTCCGACGCGTTTTCCGCGTCAAAAAACGTGTCAAAAAACTCCGTGTGAACAGGGCCTTATAGGCCTAGCGTCATTGATCTTCTTTAAGGGAATCTGCCCCTTAGTTACTATAACCTGTATTGTGTCTAAAAGGTTCTCCTTACCATATAGGTACATATATCCACTGCCATTCCGACTATACCGCCATTTATATAATCCTGACTAGATTCTCAGGTTCTCATCCTGGTGGGGGGGGGGGGCTTGGTGTGTCACTCCCGACCCTATCACGCTGGATCTATTTATATGCCATTAGCTCCATCATCTCCCCTCCACCACATCTCGGGAGTCTGCGGACATGATGCGATATGATCCCTATAACCCCAATTGACCCCTTGTCAGCGAGGAGGAATGCATCCCTGATCCCTTACTTGTTGCTTGTTCTAATCTGTAATGCACACGTAAATCCCCAATGCAGTCCTCTTCCCCCACCCCTCCAATGCAGCATGTTAGAACATAAAACAGTAAAAAAGTAACCCCAACCACTCCTTGTCAGCGGAGTGTAATGTTCCAGCATCTTATTCCAGCAATCTTGACCTGGTCAGGCCCGACGTCGAGGTAGCCACCATCTGTGCTTCATCTAAACAGTTCTGCCGGGCAGGCCAGTCTTGTAATATGTCTGGCAGGGGGGGCAATTTCTCGGGACCCGTGGAACTGAGTCCAACATATACGACCATGGCTGTCTTAACCACTGTATAACTCAGTAAGACTCCATAAAAGCCACCGGCGACGCATCAACGGCGCAATCTCAAGATTCCTGAGAGTCCTGAGCGGGAACTCCTGGGCCCTGCACTCTTCTGCGTCTCGCAGGGGTCGAGGAGTGGTCCATCCGGTGATTTCGTCTTGGTGTGCGTTGTGGCATAGGAGGAAAATACGGCCACTCTGGGATGGAAATCTGTGGGAGATCTAGTGCCGCGAGGAAATCAGGAATATCTTCCGGTGAATAGACTGTGTACAAGGAAGATCCCCGGCGAACTTGCAGTTGGAAGGGGTATCCCCATGAATACTGGATATCTTTTTCCCTAAGTGCGACAAGTAGGGGTCGTAGGGCTCTCCTTTTTGCTAAAGTGGAACGAGAAAGATCCGCCAGTAATTGCACCGGAGCCCCGTCAAAGTCCAGTGTACCCCTGTTACGGGCTTGCCTCATAATAGATTCCTTAAGTTGGAAATAGTGGATTCTACACACCACATCACGCGGTCTGGCCAAATCCGTGCTTTTTGGGCCCAGGGTGCGGTGCGCTCTATCGATTTCCACCGGAGAATCCGCAGGTCTTTCCAGCAGCATGTTAAATATCCCCTGCAACGTGTGAATGAGGTCCTGGGGCCCCGTAGCTTCTGGGATACCCCTGACTCTAATATTGTTTCTCCTATTTCTGTTCTTTGCATCATCCGTCATATCAAACAGCATTTGTATATGTGCAGAGTGTTGATCCAATAAAATTTGTTGGGAGGCCTGATGCTGCTGCAGCTCCTGTGTTTGCACTTCAATAGCTTCCACTGATTCATTAATATGTGTAATGTCCTCTTTTAGGGAACGGATCTCGTTTTTGCATACCGCTTCAAGGCGGAAAATGTAGCCCTCCATATCTTTTTTAGTGGGTATGGCCGCCATTTGTGTCGTTAATGCCTGCAGCTCAGGGCTCATACTACGGTGTAATATCGGGTTAGAGGCTGACTCACCCCTCTGAGGTTCCAACGCTCTATCCTGCGGCTGGTCTGGAGGAGTTGCCGTTCCCCGAGGCGGCGTCCCTGAGGTGCCAGTGCGGTCCGCCATCTTGGAAAGCCGGGCCGGAGATGCAGGAAGGCCTGAGTCCGCAAAATAATGAGGTATGCCGCTCCTCGTTCTTGTCTGATCGCTTCTTGTGGGTGTCGGGGGTTTGGTGCGTGATCCCCTTCGCATTAGTGCGATGTGTGTCGCAAATAGACGCTGTTAATCGGGTTTGGGAGCAGTCAGGGAGCAGGAGCTCTCACACCACGCGTCTCACCAGTTCCATGTCCAGGCCACGCCCCCCAGCATTCAGAAAGTTTCTTAACCCTTTAGGCGTTTCACAGTAAATAAAGCAATGTAGAGGGGAAATTTACAAATTTCTCTTTTGCCGAAATTAATTTGCAATAAAAAAAAATTCTGTACCACAGAAGGTTTTACTAGAGAAAGCAACTCAATATTTATTTCCCAGGTCCTGCAGTTTTTAGGAATATCCTACATGTGGCCCTAGTGCCCTAATGGACCGAAACACCGGCCTCAGAAGCAAAAGAGCACCTACAGGATTTTGGGGCCTCCTTATTTTTAGATTATATTTTAGGCACCATGTCAGGTTTGAAGAGGTCTTGTGGTGTCAAAACAGTGGAAACCCCCCAAAAGTGACACCATTTTGGAAACTAGACCCCTCAAGGAATTTATCTAGGGGTATAGTTAGCATTTTGACCCCACAGGTATTTTGCTATATTTATTGAAATTAGTCTGTGAAAATGAAACTCTACTTTTTTTCTGAAAAAACATAGAAATTTGTAATTTTTAAAAGTAAATGCTCTCCAACATTTGTAAAGCAATGTCTCCCGATTACGGAAATACCCCATATGTGGTAATAAACTGCTGTTTGGACCCACAGCAGTGTTCAGAAGGGAAGGAGCGCCATTTGGATTTTGGAGTGCAGATTTTGCTGGATTGGTTTTTAGTGCCATGTCACGATTGCAACGCCCTGGAGAGAACAAAATAGTGGAAACACCCCAAATGTGACCCCATTTGGTAAACTACACCCCTCAAGGAATTTTTCTAGATGTATAGTAAGCATTTATACCACACAGGTTTTTGCCGAATTTAGTAGAATTAGGCCGTGAAAATTAATATAAACATTTTTGTCCACTAAATTGTTGAATTTTTTCATTTTCACAAGAGTTAAAGGAGAAAAAGTCGCCCTAAATTTGTAACGCAATCTCTCCCGAATATGACAATACCCCACCTGTGGTAATAATTTATTTTTTTAACAGAAATTAATTAATCTTTGCAGGACTGATGCTTTTTTGCTTTTCCATTTGATTTTCACGCCACGCCTTCCAAACGCCATAACTTTTTTATTTTTCCATCAATTGAGCGGTGTGAGGGCTTAGTTTTGGCAGGACGACCTGTAGTTTTTATTGGTACCATTTTTTGGTACATGCAACTTTTTGATCACTTTTTATTACATTTTATTTAAAGCTTTGGTGACCATAAAACAGTGATTTTGGTGTTTTAAATTCTTCATTTCTTACGGCGTTCATAATGCGCTATAAATGACCATTATATTTTATTCTGCGGGTCGGTACGATTACGGCGATACCAGATGTATATAGTTTTTTTATGTTTTGCAGCGTTTGCACAATAAAATCACTTCTTTATAAAATAATTTATTTTCTGTGTCACCGTATTCTGAGAGCCGTAACTTTTTTATTTTTCAGTCAAAAAATCGGTGTAAAGGCTCGTTTTTTGCGGGACGGGTTATAGTTTATATTGGTACTATTTTGGGGTACATGCAACTATTTGATCACTTTTTATTTTATATTTTGGGAGGGGTGGTGACCAAAAAATAGTGATTCTGGCATTGTTTTTAGTTTGTTGTTTTTTTGCGCCGTTCACCGTGCGGTAAAAATAACATTGTAGTTTTATATATTGGGTCGTTATGAACGCGGTGATACAAAATATGTGTTTTGTTTTTTTAACGTTTTCATTTTTTTCCTATAATAAGAGACTTATTATAGGAAAAAAAAATCTTTTATTTTTACACTTTTGTAAAACATATTTATTAACTTTTTTTTTTACTTTTTTCTTTACTTTTTACGCTTTATTTTTTTACCTGCAGGTCTGATCGCTGCTAGAATACATTACAATATCTAGTAGTGTAACGTATTCCAACTGTCAGTGTGACGTCACAGTCACTCTGACAGTTAGTCTACAAGGACCAGCCAGAGGCTGGTCCACATAGGCTTCCATACATTCCCCGGGTGCCATCACAAGCATCAGCAGCCCCCACAATTGTATGGGGGCTGCTGATGTGCTACAAACCCCCTACATGCGGAGATCGCAATCGAGCCCCACATTTAACAGGTTAATTGGCGAAATCAGCGGCAATGCGCCGCTGATCGCCAACAGTGGAGACGTCCCGGTTCCCGACACACACTGTCACAGACACTGTCACCGACAGTGTGCATCGCGAACGGCAATGACGTCCTGTTACTCTGACAGGAAGTCTATCAGGAGGCTGGTCCTGATAGGCTTCCGTACCTGGCAGACACGGAGGCCATTACTTGGCCTCCGGTCACCATGCTAGCCATCTGCAAACCTCACGATTTCATTGTGAGGTCTGCCGATGTGCTAGAAACGCAACTTAATACGTATTGCCCAGATTCTGCAGTTTTGAGAAATATCCCACATGTGGCCCTCGGGCGGTAATGGACTGAAACACCGGCCTCCGAAGCAAAGGAGCACCTAGAGGATTATGAGGCCTCTTTTTATTAGGCACCATGTCCGGTTTGAAGAGGTCTTGTGCTGCCAAAACAGTGAAAACCCCCCAAAAGTGACCCTATTTTGGAAATTAGGCCCCCTGAGGAATCCATTGCAGTTTTCATGTCATGCATGCGGCTTTCTGATCAGTTTTTATTCTATTTTTAAGTGGCGTGGTGACTAAAAAACAGCAATTCTACTATTGTTTTTTTAATCTATTTTTTTTACAGCGTTCACTGTGCGCTATAAATGACATATTCACTTTATTCTGCGGGGCGATACGATTACGGCGATACCAGATGTTTATAGTTTTTTTATGTCTTATGGCGTTTGCACAATAAAATACGTTTTGTAAAAAATCATTCACTTTTTGTGTTACCTTATTCTAAGAGCCAGAACGTTTTTATTTTTCCATCAATAAAGCCTTGCGAGGACTTATTTTTTGCGTAACGAACTGTAGTTTCGATCAGGACCATTTTTAGGTACATGCGACTTTTTGATCTCTTTTTATTCAATTTTTTGGGAGGTGAAGTGACCAAAGAATTGTGATTGTGGTTCGGTTTATTATTATTTTCTTTTACGGCGTTCACCGCATGGGATAAATAACAAAATTATTTTGTAGATCAGGCCGTTACGGACGCGGCGATACCAATTATGTATAGTTTATTTGTTTGTTTATATATTTTTATGAATAATAAAGGACTGATAAGGGAAAAAGGGGGATTTTTACTTGTTTACTTTTAAAACTTTTATTTTCTTATTTTTACACATCTTTTTTTAACTTTTTTTTTACTTTATTACTTTGTCCCACTAGGGGACTTGAGGGCAGGAGGTTCTGATCGCTATTTTAGTGCAGTGTATTAGATCTGTCAGCTACTCACTGACAGCAAGCATAGTGGGTCCTGACTTTGTCAGGACCCACTAGGCTTCCGTCGATGGCATAGCCGGACGCCATTGTTAGGTGTCCGGTTGCCATAGTCACCATCACCAGACAATATCATGTAGCAGGCCGGCGATTTTAGCTTAACCCCTAAAAAGCCACGGTCGGTATTGAATGCGGATTTTAAGAGGTTAATCAGCGGGGACACATCAATCGGTCCCCGCTATAGGAGCTGCGGCAACTGTTGTACAAGACATCAGCTGTTACAGCTCCTGCATGTGTCGGGAAGATGGCCGAAATGGCCGTTGATCCCGCAACGTAATATTCCGTCGCTGAGCGCGAACGGGGTGGTCAGCGCGACGGAATATTACGTCGCTGAGCGTTAAGGGGTTAAAACATGAGGTTCTTATAAACATTTTTATCACATTGTATAAGTCCAGTAGCCACTTCTCGGAGGCCTCTTTTAATTGAGTCCCTACTCTATTAGGTGCAGCACTGCATGGCGGTCGCAGTCTAGAAGGAGATTACATTAGGGGATTTCCACCTTTTTGCCCGCAGTTTGTCCACATGGAAAGGTGACATTTTTTATCTATTCACATGGTTGTGGTGTTGTGTGATGGTCTATGTTGCTGTGGTATTGTGCATGTGGGGGAATGTGGCATAGAGCCAAGATGGCCTCGCCTTTCAGCAGGGGTAATGTTGAGCTTTTGGGTTGCCCCCCTGCAGGTGCCTTGTCGCGGTGAAGGCAGCCGCCATGCAGTGCTGCACCTAATAGAGTAGGGACTCAATTAAAATAGGTCGCCGTTAAGTGGACTAATAGATTCTGATAATTATTTTTCTAAGAACCTCCTGTTCATGTTTGTGCAGCAATAGATGAAGGTATAAAAGTGGATGTGCGCTCCATGTCTTGTTCTCCCATGTTGGTAGATAAGTCATGTAATGTGTTTATAAAGATCCATCAGTAATCCGCTTCATGTAGACGACCTTTCCTATTTTTACTTGGTATATTACTCTTACTATTACTTTATAAGAAATGACTCGATACTTTACAGCTTTATGATATTTTATTGAGCTGATAATAAGAAAATAATGTTCGACCTTTCTGTGGACACCGGTGGAAGTGTCCTCCATGATTTTATAGGATGAAGTGGACTTTTCATATGGTCAGTGGTAGGCTTGGTGTTCACTGAGGTGAAGAGTTTAAATGGATGACCCTTCCAAGAAGAGATGGACCTGGCTGTGTGCCATCAAGAGGTCACGACCCTCCGGCTGTGTGCCATCAGGAGGTCGTCACCATCAGGCATTGTGCCATATCCAGATGTAAACTTCAGACTGGGGGCCATCACCTCAGTTCTTCACCACTGACAGCAGATGGTACAGAATAGACAAACCCAACAGTGTGGTCATAAAGTGGCAAGAAGGTGAGATGCTGATGACTTCAGGAGGCGTTACTCAACCTGTAATCTGGATGAAATAGTGATGGTTCAGGAACAGGTGAGCACTTGTGATGACTGAGGCATTTTTGCTCACCTCAGTCTTCTTCGCCTCTTAAGCATCCCCAGAAAGATCTTCTTCTCGCTCTTGTGCGTCTGGGTTCTGATGTACTGGGTTCTGGTGTTCTGGGTTCCGGTGTTCTTGGTCGTTGACGTTGATAGACCAGAATCCTCTCCTCATGACTATTAGAAGAAGGAGCTTTGCGTCCTATGTTGTCAGGAGGTATTGACCGGGCCCAGACGATGTTACTGAATGCCACATTATACTTGCGTTTTGGTGACTCTTTCACATCGTGTAGAGCAGAAGCAATAGGTTCACTTGGAACATTCTGTAATAAAGATTTATGATGTATTTCTGATGTTCTTGGTTCTGGTGTTCTGGGCTCTGGTGTTCTGGATGGTTGACGTTGATAGACCAGAATCCTCTCCTTATGACTATTAGAAGAAGGAGCTTTGCATCCTGTGTTGTCAGAAGGTATTGACCGGGCCCAGACGATGTTACTGAATGCCACATTATACTTGGGTTTTGGTGTCTTTTTCACATCCTGTGGAGCAGAAGCCATGGATGGTCCAGGAAGTTCCTTGTTAGACAGGACTGGTGTTCTCCTGGATTCTTGTACCCGAAATTCAGGGGTATAAATCGGCTCCTTACAAGCTTCTTGGTCTTTCAGAACATTTTCTTTTTCAGGAATATGACTTTGTTTGGTTGTGTCCTTGGCTTCAGCTGTGCTTGTCAGAGGTGATTCTGTGTTTGGTTCTTCATCAGAATCAGAGGGCTCTTCCTCTTCCTCCTCCCTCTCACTCAGGACAGGCACTATAGCCAAGGACAGTATAAGGACGAGTGGTGACATCATGATGACACAGGCCACGCCATTGATGAGCCGAGCATGAAGTTTGATCTCACATTCAGAGGGGTCTTTTTTGGGAACCACAGGTGGTGGGTTGTCCTGCAATAGAAAGAGGAATAATAAAATCTTGTAGATATTAGGTTACCGCGCCATTTGTGTTCTTGCTGCGCCATTTTATCATCTCCTTTTCTTGTGTTGAATCTGCACATTTTTACTTACCCCAAAGACCATTGCATTTTTCCAGTTGTAGAACCTCTGTAATATAATCGGCTTCTCACGGGGGGCAATAGATTCATTTGGAACATTCTGTAAGACAGATTTATGATATATTCATGACATGTCACATGACTGTCGCCATCACTATCTTAACCCCTTAAAAACACAGCCTATTTCGGACCAAAGGAGGCAGCGATATTTTTGTTTTGTTTTTCCTTCTTCGTATTCTGAAAGTCATAATTTTTATTTGGTTTTCAGTCTATGGAGTCATATGAGGGCTTATTTTTTTTTAGACAAGACGTACATTTTAATGGCAACATTTTGGGGTACATATAATGTATTGTATTAGTTTTATTAACTTTCTTTTGGTGGGAGAGAGGAAAAAATCTGCAATTCTACCATTGTTTTTTGGATTTTGTTTTTACAGAGTTCAACGTGTGCTATAATTGACATAATACATTTATTCTAAGCGATACCAAATGTATATTTTTATTCATGATTTTCCACTTTTGCTCAATAAAAATCCTTTTTTTTTTAGAAAATATTTTATTGTGTTGCTACATTTAAAGACCCCTATCATTTTTTATTTTTTTTTCCAAATTAGCTCTATGTTGTCTAATGTTTTGCAGGACGAGTTGTAGTTTTTATTGGTACCATTTTGGGGTACATACTATATTCTTTTCACTTGGATTTCAGTTTCATTCAGAGGCGAGATGATCAAAAAACAGCAATTTTGCTGTTGATTTTTAGTAAATTACGAAGGCAGTGATACCAAATATGTATAGGTTTTTTTACATTTTTTTGCAGTTTTTCCAAAATAAATGGCTTTGTTCAGGGAAAAAACAGCGACTTTCAGGTATTTTTAAATATTTTTACAAAATGTTTTTTAACTTTTATTGTTCGTCCCACATGGGACTTGAACATCTGACTTTCTGATTACTTATATAATACATTATTTAACACTTCTGTATTGCAATGCATTATATGTGTCAGTGTAAAACTAGCAGGCAGCTTATTAGGCTTCCGTTTATGCCAGACCTGCCATAGCAACCCACCGACACACCGCGATCAGTTTTCATGGAGTCCGGTGGAGTGACAGAGGGAGGCCACTAAGGGGTTAAATGTTCAGGATCAGAGTTTTCTCCATTCCCGGCGGTTAGAGTCTTTGCTATCACAGCGTTGTAATACTACAGCAGCTCGCGTTAACTTACCGCAAGCCATGACGTATTATTACAGAGTAGGGTGGAAGGGGTTTAAATCGGGATTTTTTTTAACTTATACAGGAACTTTACCCTATAGGGTCCCTGAATAATAAGCCCCAACAATAGAGAAGCTACTTACCCCAATGCACCACTCTCGTGTCCTTGTATGTCCAGGAGGAACGTACGGGTCCCCAACTGGGTCAGATAGAAATCCCTACAACACAAGTGATAGATGTAATGTAGACTCTATTCTATCCCGTGCAGGTAATGGGATTATTACATCTATATTCCTGTACAGCTGATCTCCTCATCTACTTTATGTCTATTGTTTCTATGAAGAGCCGACATTTCCTGATAATGAATATTATACTGGTGATACAACCAGATACAAGCAAGTAACTCACCCCAAAGAGCTGGAATACGACCCGTATATGTGGAACCACGTCCTCAGACTGGAAATCCTGAAAGACAAGAAGTGGCTGTAATACCCCGGATAAGAAGAGTAAAGTGGGGGTTTGGTTGGACACCCCCTTTTTTCAGATTGTTGGTCCCACAAAGACAAGGTTTTGGCAGGAGCCCCCACTACTAGTGACCTAAATAATGAACTGCCCCCGAAATCACCGGACGACGACTGTTCTCAATGCCGGCCTGTTGTCCTCCAGAGCTGAGAGACATATTACATGAGACTCTCAGCAGCAGCTAGTGCCCTGAGTGGGGATGACCCCTCTATCAGCGTAATAGAGTAATGGACACCAGACAACCCCTCTAATAGGACGTTTTGTCAGAAATCAGTAGAAAGTTGTTGCGTTACCTCAAAGTTCCATGTTTTCTGGGGTTCGGAGGGACCATCATAGAATGGAAGATATTTAATCCAGAATAAAAGGTCCTGTAAGAGACAATATGATCATTATAGTCCTATATCTCCTGCATAGAAGAGCGCAGTATATTTATATATATGGTGAGGAATGTTCTAGAGGCCCAGAATGTAGCCAATCACAGTGCAGAAGCCAGTGACATCACACAACGTCTATTCTCATCCCCCCAAGTTCTACATTAGACATCCGCGTCCCCGTCATCCATGAATATTCCATATATAATATCAGAAGAAGTTGTGGATTTACCTCCAGCGTCCATGGAATCAGGTTGTTGGTTGGACTTTCAAATGATGGAAGGTGATGAGTCCAGTATGAAAAGTCCTGCGAGAGACAAAATCATCATTATAGTCACCTCCGTCCCATACAGAGCAGTGTATATGTATATATGTGCCCCCTATAGATATATATATATACTGTACAGACCCCACACTTATATCCGCTCTGACCATTCACATCCTCTGTAAATTCTCTTGTCATATCTCCCCCTTTATAGCAGATAATTTCTCCCCCCCCCCCAATCACCTGATCCTGCCACAGCCAATTCCAAGTGACAGCCATATTGAATAAGGGAAACATACTCACCGGCAGCGTACCGCAATGTACAGGGTAGATCAAGTTCAAAGACAGAAAAAATAGGATAATCCTCATTTTCTCCAATACTTCAAAGGGTCTCTCAGCACCAAGATGCCAATGAGATAGAAGCTGCAGGTGGGCGGAGCCACCTTATATACCCCCAGCTGTGACATCACAATGTCTTCTGTGACATCACAATTCTCTTTTTGGCATCACAATTCTCTTTGTGACATCATCACCGACCACACAATACCACATGACATCATCACACACCACTAGACATCATGTGACTCTGAGACTATGGGCCTCATGTATCATAACCGTCTAATAGAAAAAATGTCCTTGTTGTCCATAGCAACCAGTCACAGAGCAGCTATCATTGTAGCACAACAGTTAGGAGATAAGAGCTGCACTGTGATTGGTTGCTATGGGTAACTAGGACAGTTTTCCTCTTATACAGTGTGGATACATGAGGCCGCCATCTTTGAATGATCTTCCTGAACCATTAAAAATTAGAATTATCGTCTTCAGTATGGAGGTACACTATGGAGGGGTCACATAGAAACATGAACATGGCCCTTCTCCTTGTGTGGACCCTAAAAAATCAACAACTCATCTACTCTCCAATATATATATATATATATCATCCTACTACATCTCATTATCCCCTACACATCCGTACATTCATCCAGAGACCTCGATACCTAACAAGTGTGGCCCCCCCTGTGAAGCTGCAGATGTGGGGACGGAGGCAGGAGAGGGGCCCAGCGTCTAGACACCCCTCCCCCAGACACTGACTTTGGACTCAGGAATTGTCCCTTGGGTAATGGCGGCTCCGCTCTGGATATTACTGCACTGACATGGCCCAATACTGAGTTACAGACTATGGACATTGTCATTATAAGAGGGGGTCACATTTACCCCATTTACTTATTGTTGGGCTTTAAAGGGACAGTAGCAAGGACCCACAATGAAGTCCAGGACATTATCATTATCGTTACCCCCTCCCCCATCACCTCACCCTGCCGCAGCTGATTCTAGGCACCCGCCATATGTAATAATAGAGATGTACTCACCGGCAGCGTACCGCAATGTACGGGGTAGATCAAGTTCAAAAACAGGAGTAATAGGATAATCCTCATTGTCTCCAATACGTCAAGGGGTCTCTCAGCACCAAGATGCCAATGAGATACAAGCTGCAGGTGCTCAGAGCCCCCTTATATACCCCCATTGTGACATCACAATACCCTCTGTGACATCATCACCCACCACACGACACCACGTGACATCATTACCCACCACAAAATACCACATGACATCATCACCCACCACACAATACCACATACGACTAAATTGATGAAAGCAAGAAAAGATAGCACGATGAAAAAGCGCACAGCCAATACAAATAGTTTGAAAAAAGAAAAAACTTTTATTGATCCAAAACATATATATATGACACACAAATAAAAACATTTAAAAACATGTATGAACAGAAGCCCATGTGTAGATAAACAGGGCAAAACTACAGTCACTATACTTGTCTCAATAGGATAATAATATACCAATAGATGGATAGTACTGGGTAAATATAAAGCCTCTACTCAACAACATACAATAATCACAAGAACCAGAAACCTGGGATTACCTGGTGCTCAGCATGCCAAGAATTGCTTTATAATGCAGCTTCCTCAGGGGAAATAGAATGCCACACACAATACCACATGACATCATCAGCCACCACACTACCCTCTGTGACATCACGCACCACATGTCACCACCATGTGACATCATCACTCAGCACAAGACATCATGTGACCAGCACAATTTCCAGATTTAGTTATTTGCTGCGTTTTCATGCTGCGGGTTTTGGTGTGATTTTCCGCAGCACTAGGCAGATATAATTTGCAAGGGGAATCGCAAAATAAATTGACATGCTGCGGATTCTAAAAAACACATTGCTGGTCAATTTCCGTCCCGAAAAATACTGCAGCGAGTACATGAGATTTCCTGGAATCTCATTGACTATGCTGGTACTGTATTACGCCATCCGCGCGGCATAGCCACACGTATACGCATCGTGTGCATTGAGCCTTATGCTGCCGTTACTGGGTGTATACATGTAGTATATGTCTCTGGACGCCATGTTGGTTGGGGGGTGCCAGTCTCTGGCTATCAGTCAGAAGTTTAGCAGTGTGGCTGGCGCCATATTCCTTCAGTGTCGGGTGAGGGACAGAATGTAGCGGCTGCTGCTCCCATGGAGGGGAGGGATTTCAGTTACTATGGTAACATCAGTAATAAATATGGAGGAGCAGCGCTGACTTTTCAGGACTAATAAATAATCTTATTAATTGTGTAACGTTCCCGCACCGCCACTCGCCATTCTCTATATGTGGACGTTACGTTATCAGGTGTAAACAGAGAAGAGGAATGACGCCATAATGCCGTTTTTCTATGTCATGTGACCAGTCCTTATAATATAATATCTGTACAGTTAATATTCATTATATTATTTTCTATCAGGTATTTATAGCTGGAGCTCTGTTATTACTGATGCAGCGTGTGAGGAGATAAGATATTTTATAATAAACTATTCGCTCCTCACGACTCGTATCTGACTCGTATGTCAGAAAAGTAGAATAGGTCTGAATACCAAATATGTCACTGTATATACAGCGGACAACTGACATATATACATTACTAAATTTCCCCCGTACACCTCCAAACATGATAAATCACTGGCTGCCTGCACCACCACTAGGGGGAGCTGCTTCATATGGATTTATACAGATAGCGCTGAACTCAATGGAAGCTGTAAACATCTCTATGTAGTGAGCTCCCCCTAGTGGTGGCTGCAGGAAATACAATGGCTCTATGTCAGGAAACAGGGGGATCAGTGCCGGCCCCCGCTCACCTCGGGCCTCATAGCAGTGACGTGGTCTGCCTCTATGGTGTGTACAGCACTGAGTATATGTAGCTATTATGTAGTAATAGTTACATATCCTATATATATGGGTTTGCATCAACAAAATCCCAATTCCAATACAGGTTTTTTTTTTTTAGGCCATCCAACATACAGGACCCAGAAGGAGTACTAGGAGGGCAGGTCGCAGGAGGAATAGAACAAAGAAAAATGCGACCACCACTTTACGACCACAAGGAATGAGGAACAAACCCAACAAGGGGAAATATCCTCAGAAACAGTGGTAAAGATCTCATCCACTGTTTTGACACCCATTATACAATCATTGGTCTTGTCCAAAGGACTGTCTTTCTGCCCAAGCCAAACGATGGATTGGTTTGGTTTGGAGCTGGATTTGTATAATTTCATTAGGAGTTTAAAATTAAAAGTGTGGTTTAACATATGTGGGGTAGATACTGATTACAACAATGTTGACAGTGGATTCTGTCTGAACAGTCTTGGACAACAACATAACAAAAGTAAATTCCAACCATGTTTAGAACATCCCATAGAGACTTATATGGATTTAGTTAAAAAAGATATTGATAACTTGTGTATTGAATGCCAAGATATGAATTTGAGACACCCTGATATTACATCTATTGAAATGCTGGCTCTTGATGAACTGAACCATAACCACAATCTAACCATAAAACCCGCGGACAAGGGTGGGGCGATCGTGGTCATGGACACTATTATGTATATGAGGGAGGCATATAGACAGTTACAAGATGGGAATGTCCATAGATTACTTATTGGTGATCCTAGGTTTGACATAGAGAGAAAGATTTTGAATCTAGTCAATCAAGCTTTTGAAGATGGGTTAAGTGATCGTGCCCTAAAGAAATATCTTATTATTGAGCATCCTTAGACACCTTGTCTTTATTTGTTGCCTAAAGTGCATAAATGCCTTGCTAATCCCCCTGGTTGCCCGATTGTAACAGGTAGGGAATCTATATTGAACAATATTTCTATTTTTATTGATAGAACATTGAGAGATTTTGGTATAGATACTAGGTCCTATATCAGGGGTACCTCTGACTTTATCTGTAAACTACAACAGGTCGCACCACCGCAGGGGGCAATACTTGCTTCCTTCGATGTAGTGTCACTGTACACATCCATTGACCATAGTAATGGGTTGGAAGCTGTCAAACATAGATTGCTCACATCGGTATATAGTCCATCATGCTGCGAGCTGATTATTTCCCTTCTGGAACTTATACTTTCCTCTAACTACTTTGTATTTGATGATACATTTTATCTACAACTAAGGGGCACGGCAATGGGGTCCTATATGGCCCCTACGTATGCCAACACTTTTGTGGGCATGATGGAGGAGATGTCGATCTATGTATCCCACCACTTCACATATGTTCTGAGGTGGTGGCGATACATAGACGACATCTTCCTCATCTGGACAGACACGACAGAATATTTTTTGGAATTCCACACCTTTTTTAATCAAATTGATCCAGACATTCAATTTACTTATACTTACTCGACTGAGATGATCCAATTCTTGGATGTCTCAATAAGCATTAAAAATGATGTCTTATACACTAGTCTATATACTAAGCAAACTGACAGTAACACCATTATTGAAATTTGAGAGCTGTCATCCGAAAAAGATGATACGCTCTCTTCCATACAGTCAAATGCTCAGGGCGAGACGTATTGTGTATGATGATTCATAATTGAATCAGACTCTTGATCAGATGATCCTAAACTTTAAACATAGAGGATATCCAAGACGACTGTTGAATACCTTTAAGGACCAGGTCAAGAACACTCCTAGAAATAATCTATTGGTTAATCCTAAACAGCGTATATCTCCTTCCCGTGTTCCGTTTGTGTCCACCTATCACGATCTTAGTGGAGAAGTGGCAAAGATTTTTAATAGACATTGGGGCATTATTAAGAACAGTTATAAACACATTGAATCGTTTAATAACGCACCCCTCATGTCATATAGACGTCCACAAAACTTACGTGACAAATTAGTCAATAGTCTGACACATAGAAAAACAGGACAACAGACACTCCTTAGACCGAAAAAAAATGGGTAACTTTCCCTGTCTCTATTGCATTAATTGTCGTCTTATGCATAGGGGGAATGTCTTTATTCATCCGCAAACACAAAGAGAGCACAGGATTAAACAATTTCTTACATGCGCTTCGGATTGGGTTATTTACGTTCTCTGGTGCCCGTGTTCACTTCTATATGTCGGTGAAACCTCTTGTGATTTCAAGACACGTCTGAATAATCCCAGATATTCCATACGTAAGAAGAAAAGTGATTTACCGGTAGCGAAACATTTCTCGGAACTTGGACACGCAGAAAAAGATCTTAGATTTATGATTTTGGAACAGGTTCCTAGCCCTTATAAGGGGGGTCATAGATCAGCATTATTACACAAGTGTGAATTGAAATGGATCTTTTTACTAGAATCATTGAAACCAAAGGGCCTCAATGTTGAGTTCAATGTTATGAGACTCATTACCTAATATGTCGCGTTCCCGTTTTTTTCCCCTCCCTGTCCTTGCGGTGTCTTTCTCGGTGAATGTATATTTATACACACATGCGATACATGATTTGTATATTTGTAGATTGTTTTTAATTTTTCCTTTTTTCTCTTTCCAGAGGATTATAGAATTTCAGGACCACTCACCATGACTGGAGCGCTGTCTTCATATATGATGTATGATATCTTACACAAGTCTGTCTGTTAACATTAACCCCTTCCCTCTTTGGCCACTTTTGACCTTCCTGACAGAGCCTCATTTTTCAAATCTGACATGTTTCACGTTATGTGGTAATAACTTCGGAATGCTTTCACCTATCCAAGCGATTCTGAGACTGTTTTCTCGTGACACATTGGAATTTAAGTTACTGGCAAAATTGGCTCGATATGTTCAGTATTTAATTGTGAAAAACACCAAAATTTTGCGAAAAATTGCAAAGATTAGCATTTTTCTCAATTTAAATGTATCTGCTTGTAAGACAGGCAGTTATAACACACAAATTGTTCCTAATTAACATCCCCCATATGTATACTTTATATTGGCATTATTTTTGTACATCCTTTTATTTTTCTAGGACGTTACGAGGCTTTGAACTTTAGCAGCAATTTCTCACATTTTCAAGAAAATTTCAAAAGGCTATTTTTACAGGGGCCAGTTCAGTTGTGAAGTGGGTTTGAGGGCCTTATATATTAGAATCCCCCAATAAATCTCCCCAAAAAAACTGCACCCCTCAAAGTATTCAAAACAGCATTCAGAAAGTTTCTTAGGGGTATAGTTGGCATTTTGACCCCACATATTTTGCTATATTTATTGGAATGAGCCAGTGAAAATTAAAATCTACTTTTTTTCTGAAAAAACATAGAAATTTGTAATATTTACAAGAAATAAAGAAGAAAATGCACCCCAACATTTGTAAAGCAATTTCTCCCGATTTTGAAAATACCCCATATGTGGTAATAAACTGCTGTTTGGACCCACAGCAGTGTTCAGAAGGGAAGGAGCGCCATTTGGATTTTGGAGTGCAGATTTTGCTGGATTGGTTTTTAGTGCCATGTCGCGATTGCAACGCCCTGGAGGGAACAAAACAGTGGAAACACCCCAAATGTGACCCCATTTGGGAAACTACACCCCTCAAGGAATTTTTCTAGAGGTATAGTAAGCATTTATACCACACAGGTTTTTGCTGAATTTAGTAGAATTAGGCCGTGAAAATGAATAGAAACATTTTTGTCCTCTAAAATGTTGAATTTTTTCATTTTCACAAGAGTTAAAGGAGAAAAAGTCACCCTAAATTTGTAACGCAATCTTTCCCGAATATGACAATACCCCACCTGTGGGAATAATTGTTTTTTTTAATAGAAATTAATTAACCTTTGCAGGACCGATCCTTTTTTTTTGCTTTTCCATTTTAGTTTTTCACTCCACGCCTTCCAAACGCCATAACTTTTATATTTTTCCATCAATTGAGCGGTGTGAGGGCTTAGTTTTGGCAGGACGAGCTGTAGTTTTTATTGGTACCATTTTTTGGTACATACAACTTTTTTATCACTTTTTATTACATTTTATTTAAAGCTTTGGTGACCAAAAAACAGTGATTTTTGGCGGTTTAAATTCCTTATTTCTTACGGCTTTCATAATGCGCTATAAATGACCATTATATTTTATTCTGCGGGTCGGCATGATTACGGCGATACCATATGTATATAGTTTTTTTATGTTTTGCAGCGTTTGCACAATAAAATCACTTCGTTATAAAATAATTTATTTTCTGTGTCACCATATTCTGAGAGCCGTAACTTTTTTATTTTTCAGTCAAAAAAGCGGTGTAAGGGCTTGTTTTTTGCGGGACGGGTTATAGTTTTTATTGGTACTATTTTGGGGTACATGCGACTTTTTGATCACTTTTTATTTTATATTTTGATAGGGGTGGTGACCAAAAAATTGTTATTCTGGCATTGTTTTTAGTTTGTTTTTTTTCCGGCGTTCACCGTGCGGTAAAAATAACATTGTAGTTTTATAGATTGGGTCGTTACGAACGCGGTGATACCAAATATGTGTACTGTTTTTTTAACGTTTTCATTTTTTTCCTATAATAAGAGACTTATTATAGGAAAAAAAAATCTTTTATTTTTACACTTTTGTAAAACATATTTATTAACTTTTTTAAACTTTTTTCTTTACTTTTTACGCTTTCTTTTTTTACCTGCAGGTCTGATCGCTGCTAGAATACATTACAATATCTAGTAGTGTAACGTATTCCAACTGTCAGTGTGACGTCACTCTGACAGTTAGTCTACAAGGACCAGCCAGAGGCTGGTCCTCATAGGCTTCCATACATTCCCCGGGTGCCATCACAAGCATCAGCAGCCCCCACAATTGTATGGGGGCTGCTGATGTGCTACAAACCCCCTACATGCGGAGATCGCAATCGAGCTCCACATTTAACAGGTTAATTGCCGAAATCAGCGGCAATGCGCCGCTGATCGGCAACAGTGGAGACGTCCCGGTTCCCGACACACACTGTCACAGACACTGTCACCGACAGTGTGCATCGCGAATGATGTCCTGTAACTCTGACAGGAAGTCTATCAGGAGGCTGGTCCTTATAGGCTTCCGTACATGGCAGACACGGAGGCCATTACTTGGCCTCCGGTCACCATGCTAGCCATCTGCAAACCTCACGATTTCATTGTGAGGTCTGCCGATGTGCTAGAAACGCAACTTAATACGTATTGCCCAGATTCTGCAGTTTTGAGAAATATCCCACATGTGGCCCTCGGGCGGTAATGGACTGAAACACCGGCCTCCGAAGCAAAGGCGCACCTAGTGGATTATGAGTCCTCTTTTTATTGCGCACCATGTCCGGTTTGAAGAGGTCTTGTGGTGCCAAAACATTGGAAACCCCCAAAAGTGACCCTATTTTGGAAATTAGGCCCCCTGAGGAATTCATTGTAGTTTTCTTGGGGTGCATGCGGCTTTTTGATCAGTTTTTATTCTATTTTTAGGTGGCGCGGTGACTCTAAAAAAAAAATTCTACTATTGTTTTTTTATTCTATTTTTTTTACAGCGTTCACCGTGCGCTATAAATGACACATTCACTTTATTCTGCGTGGCGATACGATTACGGCGATACCAGATGTTTATAGTGTTTTTTATGTCTTATGGCGTTTGCACAATAAAATACTTTTTGTAAAAAATCATTTACTTTTTGTGTTACCTTATTCTAAGAGCCAGAACGTTTTTATTTTTCAATCAAGAAAGCCGTGCGAGGACTTATTTTTTGCGTAACGAACTGTAGTTTCGATCAGGACCATTTTTAGGTACATGCGACTTTTTGATCTCTTTTTATTCCATTTTTGGGAGTTGAAGTGACCAAACAATTGTGATTGTGGTACGGTTTATTATTATTTTATTTTACGGCGTTCACCGCACGGGATAAATAATGAAATAATTTTGTATTTCAGGTCGTTACGGACGTGTCGATACCAATTATGTATAGTTTATTTGTTTGTTTATAGATTTTTATGAATAATAAAGGACTGATAAGGGAAAAAGGGGGATTTTTACTTTTTTACTTTTAAAACTTTTATTTTCTTATTTTTACACATCTTTTTTTAACTTTTTTTTTACTTTATTACTTTGTCCCACTAGGGGACATGAGGGCAGGAGGCCCTGATCGCCAGTGGCGGATTAAGTAGACCATAGGCCCTGTGCTGTTACCTATAGTTGGGCCCCCCTTCTCCACCGCCGCCCTGTAACTATTGTTAACACTTCCTTTTTGTCCAGACATTAACAAATGGGTGTTACTACTCCCCTTGTCAAAAGGCTGTGTCCCCACATACTGACAGTCTCCAACCATCGCTGACAGTATCGCGCCGTGTAGGGACACATTCTCCTGTCAAGGGGAATAGTAACACTTATTTGTCTATCAGTCCTGGACTGCACAAAGACTTTGTGAAATACAAGGATTTCCTATAATAAACATGTCAGTAGAGATGACAGATTGTCTATAAATCTAGTGACTCACAGGTGACGAGGTAGTTTTTTTCCTCTTCTCCATCCAGTCCAGACTTCATGACGACTTTTCCCGGCCATGACCCATTTCTGCAGAATTTGACACTCAGATAGCTTTGGCTCCTCACTTTTCCAACATTTCCACACCTATAAACAAAGATAATATTATCATGGTGCCACACACTGTGCCCCTAAATATAATAGCACCAAACACTGCGCCCCTGAATAAAATAGTACAAACACTGTGCCCCTAAATATTATAGCACCATAGACTGCGCCCCTGAATATAATTGTGTCAAACACTGTAGATAGCACCACACACAGCCCCCTGTAAATAGCGCTACACAGTCCTCCCCCTCTGTAAATAGCGTGACATAGCCCTCCCCCTCTTGTATATAGTGCTACACAGCAATCCCCCTTAGATATAGTGATACACAGCGCTCCCTTCTATATAGTGCTATACAACAATCCCCCCTTGTATATTGTTCTACACAGCATCTCCCCCCTTGGACCTGCAGCTCTTGTAATTGCTCAGTATAATGTCCCACGTAGCTGCCCCCATAGTATATTGCCACCCATAGCTGCCCCCACAGTATAATGCCCTTCATAGCTGCGACACAGTATAATGCCTCCATAGCTGCGACACAGTATAATATCCCCATAGCTGCGACACAGTATAATGCCCCATAGCCGACACAGTATAATGCCCCATAGCCGACACAGCATAATGCCCCATAGCCGACACAGCATAATGCCCCATAGCCGACACAGTATAATGCCCCATAGCCGACACAGTGTAATGCCCCATAGCCGACACAGTATAATGCCCCATAGCTGACACAGTATAATGCCCCATAGCCGACACAGTATAATGCCCCATAGCTGACACAGTATAATGCCCCATAGCCGACACAGTATAATGCCCCATAGCCGACACAGTATAATGCCCCCATAGCCGACACAGTATAATGCCCCATAGCCGACACAGTATAATGCCCCATAGCCGACACAGTATAATGCCCCATAGCCGACACAGTATAATGCCCCATAGCCGACACAGTATAATGACCCATAGCCGACACAGTATAATGCCCCATAGCCGACACAGTATAATGCCCCATAGCCGACACAGTATAATGCCCCATAGCCGACACAGTATAATGCCCCATAGCTGACACAGTATAACGCACTATAGCCGACACAGTATAATGCCCCATAGCCGACACAGTATAATGCCCCATATGTACGTACCTAATAAAAAAGAAAACATAATTACTTACCTATCCCGGTTCCCACGACGGTGGGGGATGCTTCTCCTCCTCTGCACTGTGCTGTGAGTGACTCCGTGCAGACAGGCGCGATGACGTCACTACATCGCGCCTGCCTGCACCGAGCCGCTCACGGCAGAGTGAATGCTGGGGCGAGGCTCCAGCATTCAACCCAACTGAATCTGCGTCATGCGGACGTAGATTCAGTCGGAAGCGGGCAGCGCGGTAGCGCTGCATAGTTTTTTACGTTTGTGTGCGGTTCGGGCCGCGATGGGCCCCCTGGCAGCCTCGGGCCCCGATGGGCCCCCTGGCAGCCTCAGGCCCCGGGCGACCACACGAATCGCCCATATTATAATCCGCCATTGCTGATCGCTATTCTAGTGCAGTGTATTAGATCTGTCAGCTACTCACTGACAGCAAGCATAGTGGGTCCTGACTTTGTCAGGACCCACTAGGCTTCCGTCTATGGCATAGCCGGACGCCATTGTTAAGTGTCCGGTTGCCATAGTCACCATCGCCGGACAATATCGTGTAGCAGGCCGGCGATTTTAGCTTAACCCCTAAAAAGCTGCGGTCGGTATTGAACGCGGCTTTTAAGGGGTTAATCAGCGAGGACACATCAATCGGTCCCCGCTATAGGAGCTGCGGCAACTGTTGTACAAGACAGCAGCTGATACAGCTCCTGCATGTGTCGGGAAGACGGCCGAAAAGGCCGTTGATCCCGCGACGTAATATTCCGTCGCTGAGCGCGAACGGGGTGGTCAGCGCGACGGAATTTTACGTCGCTGAGCGTTAAGGGGTTAAAACATGAGATTCTTATAAACATTTTTATCACATTGTATAAGTCCAGTAGCCACTTCTCGGAGGCCTCTTTTAATTGAGTCCCTACTCTATTAGGTGCAGCACTGCATGGCGGTCGCAGTCTAGAAGGAGATTACATTAGGGTTTCCACATTTTTGCCCTCAGTTTGTCCACATGGAAAGGTGACATTTTTTATCTATTCACATGGTTGTGGTGTTGTGTGGTGGTCTATGTTGCTGTGGTATTGTGCATGTGGGGGAATGTGTCATAGAGCCAAGATGGCCTCGCCTTTCAGCAGGGGTAATGTTGAGCTCTTGGGTTGCCCCCCCTGCAGGTGCCTTGTTGCGGCGAAGGCGGCTGCCGTGCAGTGCTGCACCTAATAGAGTAGGGACTCAATTAAAATAGGTCGCCGTGAAGTGTTAAGTGGACTAATACATTCTGATAATTTTTCTAAGAACCTCCTTTTCATGTTTGTGCAGCAATAGATGAAGGTATAAAAGTGGATGTGAGCTCCATGTCTTGTTCTCCCATGTTGGTAGATAAGTCATGTAATGTGTTTATAAAGATCCATCAGTAATCCGCTTCATGTAGACAACCTTTCTTATTTTTACTTGGTATATTACTCTTACTATTACTTTATAAGAAATGACTCGATACTTTACAGCTTTATGATATTTTATTGAGCTGATAATAAGAAAATAATGTTCGACCTTTCTGTGGACACCGGTGGAAGTGTCCTCCATGATTTTATAGGATGAGGTGGACTTTTCATATGGTCAGTGGTAGGCTTGGTGTTCACTGAGGTGAAGAGTTTTAATGGATGACCCTTCCAAGAAGAGATGGACCTGGCTGTGTGCCATCAAGAGGTCACGACCCTCCGGCTGTGTGCCATCAGGAGGTCGTCACCATCAGGCATTGTGCCATATCCAGATGTAAACTTCAGACTGGAGGCCATCACCTCAGTTCTTCACCACTGACAGCAGATGGTAGAGAATAGACAAACCCAGCAGTGTGGTCATAAGGTGGCAAGAAGGTGGGATGCTGATGATTTCAGGAGGCGTTACTCAACCTGTAATCTGGATGAAATAGTGATGGTTCAGGAACAGGTGAGCACTTGTGATGACTGAGGCATTTTTGCTCACCTCAGTCTTCTTCGCCTCTTAAGCATCCCCAGAAAGATCTTCTTCTCGCTCTTGTGCGTCTGGGTTCGGATGTACTGGGTTCTGGTGTTCTGGGTTCCGGTGTTCTGGGTTGTTGACGTTGATAGACCAGAATCCTCTCCTCATGACTATTAGAAGAAGGAGCTTTGCGTCCTATGTTGTCAGGAGGTATTGACCGGGCCCAGACGATGTTACTGAATGCCACATTATACTTGCGTTTTGGTGACTCTTTCACATCGTGTAGAGCAGAAGCAATAGGTTCACTTGGAACATTCTGTAATACAGATTTATGATGTATTTCTGATGTTCTTGGTTCTGGTGTTCTGGGCTCTGGTGTTCTGGATGGTTGACGTTGATAAACCAGAATCCTCTCCTTATGACTATTAGTAGAAGGAGCTTTGAGTCCTGTGTTGTCAGAAGGTATTGACCGGGCCCAGACGATGTTACTGAATGCCACATTATACTTGGGTTTTGGTGTCTTTTTCACATCCTGTGGAGCAGAAGCCGTGGATGGTCCAGGACGTTCCTTGTTAGACAGGACTGGTGTTCTCCTGGATTCTTGTACCCGAAATTCAGGGGTATAAATCGGCTCCTTACAAGCTTCTTGGTCTTTCAGAACATTTTCTTTTTCAGGAATATGACTTTGTTTGGTTGCGTCCTTGGCTTCAGCTGTGCTTGTCAGAGGTGATTCTGTGTTTGGTTCTTCATCAGAATCAGAGGGCTCTTCCTCCTCCTCCTCCCTCTCACTCAGGACAGGCACTATAGCCAAGGACAGTATAAGGACGAGTGGTGACATCATGATGACACAGGCCACGCCATTGATGAGCCGAGCATGAAGTTTGATCTCACATTCAGAGGGGTCTTTTTTGGGAACCACAGGTGGTGGGTTGTCCTGCAATAGAAAGAGGAATAATAAAATCTTGTAGATATTAGGTTACCGCGCCATTTGTGTTCTTGCTGCGCCATTTTATCATCTCCTTTTCTTGTGTTGAATCTGCAAATTTTTACTTACCCCAAAAACCATTGCATTTATCCAGTTGTAGAACCTCTGTAATATAATCGGCTTCTCACGGGGGGCAATAGATTCATTTGGAACATTCTGTAAAACAGATTTATGATATATTCATGACATGTCACATGACTGTCACCATCACTATCTTAACCCCTTAAAAACACAGCCTATTTCGGACCAAAGGAGGCAGCGATATTTTTGTTTTGTTTTTCCTTCTTCGTATTCTGAAAGTCATAATCTTTATTTGGTTTTCAGTCTATGGAGTCATATGAGGGCTTATTTTTTTTTTAGATAAAGACGTACATTTTAATGGCAACATTTTGGGGTACATATAATGTATTGTATTCGTTTTATTAACTTTCTTTTGGAGGGAGAGAGGAAAAAATCTGCAATTCTACCATTGTTTTTTGGATTTTGTTTTTACAGAGTTCAACGTGCGCTATAATTGACATAATACATTTATTCTAAGCGATACCAAATGTATATTTTTTTTCATGATTTTCCACTTTTGCTCAATAAAAATCCTTTTTTTTTAGAAAATATTTTATTGTGTTGCTGCATTTAAAGACCCCTATCATTTTTTATTTTTAGTCAAAGGAGCTCTATGTTGTCTTATGTTTTGCAGGACGAGTTGTAGTTTTTATTGGTACCATTTTGGGGTACATACTATATTCTTTTCACTTGGATTTCAGTTTCATTCAGAGGCGGGATGATCAAAAAACAACAATTTTGCTGTTGATTTTTAGTATATTATGAAGGCAGTGATACCAAATATGTATAGGTTTTTTTTTCATTTTTTGCAGTTTTTCTAAAATAAATGGCTTTGTACAGGGAAAAAACAGCGACTTTCAGGTATTTTTAAATATTTTTACAAAATGTTTTTAACTTTTATTGTTCGCCCCACATGGGACTTGAACATCTGACTTTCTGATTACTTATATAATACATTATGTAACACTTCTGTATTGCAATGCATTATATGTGTCAGTGTAAAACTGGCAGGCAGCTTATTAGGCTTCCATTTATGCCACACCTGCCATAGATACCCATCGGCACACCACGATCCGTTTTCATGGAGTCCGGTGGAGTGACAGAGGGAGGCCACTAAGGGGTTAAAAGTCCAGGATCAGAGTTTTCTCCATTCCCGGCGATTAGAGTCTCTGCTATCACAGCGTTGTAATACTACAGCAGCTCGCGTTAACTTACCGCAAGCCATGACGTATTATTACAGAGGAGGGTGGAAGGGGTTAAAATCGGGATGGTCACCATAGTAACACAGCAGAAATGCCCGTTCTACCCACAACTTATAAAGGAACTTTAACCTATAGAGTCCCTGAATAATAAGCCCCAACAATAGAGAAGCTACTTACCCCAATGCACCACTCTCGTGTCCTTGTATGTCCAGGAGGAACGTACGGGTCCCCAACTGGGTCAGATAGAAATCCCTACAACACAAGTGATAGATGTAATGTAGACTCTATTCTATCCCGTGCAGGTAATGGGATTATTACATCTATATTCCTGTACAGATGATTATTAGGATCTCCTCATCTACTTTATGTCTATTGTTTCTATGAAGAGCCGACATTTCCTGATAATAAATATTATACTGGTGATACAACCAGATACAAGCAAGTAACTCACCCCAAAGAGCTGGAATACGATCCGTATATGTGGAACCACGTCCTCAGACTGGAAATCCTGAAAGACAAGAAGTGGCTGTAATACCCCGGATAAGAAGAGTAAAGTGGGGGTTTGGTTGGACACCCCCTTTTTTCAGATTGTGGGTCCCACAGAGACAGGATAATGACGGGAGCCCCCACTACTAGTGACCTAAATAATGAACTGCCCCCGAAATCACCGGACGTCCACTGTTCTCAATGCCGGCCTGTTGTCCTCCAGAGCTGAGAGACATATTACATGAGACTCTCAGCAGCAGCTAGTAGAGGGGGGTCCTGAGTGGGGGTGACCCCTCTATCAGCAAAATGGAGTAAAGGACACCAGACAACCCCTCTAATAGGACGTTTTGTCAGAAATCAGTAGAAAGTTGTTGCGTTACCTCAAAGTTCCATGTTTTCTGGGGTTCGGAGGGACCATCATAGAATGGAAGATATTTAATCCAGAAGAAAAGGTCCTGTAAGAGACAATATGATCATTATAGTCCTATATCGCCTCCATAGAAGAGTGCAGTATATTTATATATATGGTGAGGAATGTTCTAGAGGCCCAGAATGTAGCCAATCACAGTGCAGAAGCCAGTGACATCACAAAAGTCTATTCCCATCCCCCCCAAGTTCTACAAGGAACGTCCGCGTCCCCGTCATCCATGAAAATAATATTCCATATATAATATAAGAAGAAGTTGTGGATTTACCTCCAGCGTCCATGGAATCAGGTTGGTGGTTGGACTTTCATATGATGGAAGGTGATGAGTCCAGTATGAAAAGTCCTGCGAGAGACAAAATGATCATTATAGTCACCTCCGTCCCATACAGAGCAGCGTATATGTATATATGTGCCCCCTATAGATATATATACTGCACAGACCCCACACTTATATCCGCTCTGACCATTCACATCCTCTGTATATTCTCCTGTCATATCTCCCCCTTTATAGCAGATAATTTCTCTCCCCCCCAATCATCTGACCCTGCCGCAGCCGATTCCAAGTGACAGCCATATTGAATAAGGGAAACATACTCACCGGCAGCGTACCGCAATGTACGGGGTAGATCAAGTACAAAGACAGAAAAAATAGGATAATCCTCATTTTCTCCAATACTTCAAAGGGTCTCTCAGCACCAAGATGCCAATGAGATAGAAGCTGCAGGTGGGTGGAGCCACCTTATATACCCCCAGCTGTGACATCACAATGTCTTCTGTGACATCACAATTCTCTTTGTGACATCACAATTCTCTTTGTTACATCATCACCGACCACACAATACCACATGACATCATCACACACCACTAGACATCATGTGACTCTGAGACTCTGGGCCTCATGTATCATAACAGTCTAATAGAAAAAATGTCCTTGTTGTCCATAGCAACCAATCACAGAGCAGCTTTCATTGTAGCACAACAGTTAGGAGATAAGAGCTGCTCTGTGATTGGTTGCTATGGGTAACTAGGACAGTTTTCCTCTTATACAGTGTGGATACATGAGGCCGCCATCTTTGAATGATCTTCCTGAACCATTAAAAATGATCATCTTCAGTATGGAGGTACACTATGGAGGGGTCACATAGAAACATCAACATGGCCCTTCTCCTTGTGTGGACCCTAAAAAACCAACAACTCATCTACTCTCCAATATATGTCTATATATCATCCTACTACATCTCATTATCCCTACACAACCTTACATTCATCTAGAGACCACGATACCTAAAAAGTGTGGCCCCCCTGTGGAGCTGCAGATGTGGGGACGGAGGCAGGAGAGGGGCCCAGCGTCTAGATACCCCTCCCCCAGACACTGATTTTGGACTCAGGAATTGTCCCTTGGGTAATGGCGGCTCCGCTCTGGGCCTTACTGCACTAACATGGCCCAATACTGAGTTACAGACTATGGACTTGTCACTATAAGAGGGGGTCACATTTACCCCATTTACTTATTGTTGGGCTTTAAAGGAACAGTAGCATGGACCCATAATTAAGTCCAGGACATTATCATTATCGTTACCCCCTCCCCCATCACCTCACCCTGTCGCAGCTGATTCTAGGCACCCGCCATATGTAATAATAGAGATGTACTCACCGGCAGCGTACCGCAATGTACGGGGTAGATCAAGTTCAAAAACAGGAGTAATAGGATAATCCTCATTGTCTCCAAAACGTCAAGGGGTCTCTCAGCACCAAGATGCCAATGAGATACAAGCTGCAGGTGCACGGAACCCCCTTATATACCCCCCATTGTGACATCACAATAGCCTCTGTGACATCATCACCCACCACACGACACCACGTAACATCATCACCCACCACAAAATACCACATGACATCTTCACCCACCACAAAATAGCACGTGACATCATCACCCACCACACTACCCTCTGTGACATCATCACCCACCACACTACCCTCTGTGACATCATCACCCACCACACAATACCACATACGACTAAATTGATGAAAGCAAGAAAAGATAGCACGATCAAAATAGCGCACACCCAATACAAATAGTTTGAAAAAAGAAAAAACTTTTATTGATCCAAAACATATATATATGACACACAAATAAAAACATTTAAAAACATGTATGAACAGAAGCCCATGTGTAGATAAACAGGGCAAAACTACAGTCACTATACTTGTCTCAATAGGACAATAATATACCAATAGATGGATAGTACTGGGTAAATATAAAGCCTCTACTCAACAACATACAATAATCACAAGAACCAGAAACCTGGGATTACCTGGTGCTCAGCATGCCAAGAATTGCTTTACACTGCAGCTTCCTCAGGGGAAATAGAATGCCACACACAATACCACATGACATCATCAGCCACCACACTACCCTCTGTGACATCACGCACCACATGTCACCACCATGTGACATCATCACTCAGCACAAGACATCATGTGACCAGCACAATTTCCAGATTTAGTTATTTCTATAGTAAAATCTTGAGTTTCTTGTACTGTCCCTGGACATTGGGGAGTGCTGGTGACGTGTGTGACAGCGCCATAGTGAGACTTCTCTTCTCCTGTATACCAGGATATATGATAAGGCCTCATGCACACGCTGCGGAAGATACGCACTAAAACCGCAGCAATACTCAGGAAACTTGAGGTAAAAACTGCACCTAATCATGCGTTTTTCTATACGTTTCTTTACGTTTTGATGAGATTTTCGGCGCGTTTTCATGCTGCGGGTTTTGGTGTGATTTTCCACAGCACTAGGCAGATATAATTTGCACGGGGAAACACAAAATAAATTGACATGCTGCGGATTCTAAAAATCACATTGCTGGTCAATTTCCGTCCCGAAAAATACTGCAGCGAGTACATGAGATTTCCTGGAATCTCATTGACTATGCTGGTACTGTATTACGCCATCCGCGCGGCATAGCCACACGTATACGCATCTTGTGCATTCAGCCTTATGTTGCTGTTACAGGGTGTATACATGTAGTATATGTCTCTGGACGCCATGTTGGTTGGGGGGTGCCAGTCTCTGGCTATCAGAAGTTTAGGAGTGTGGCTGGCGCCATATTCCGGGTGAGGGGCAGAATGTAGCGGGTGCTGCTCTCATGGAGGGGAGGGATTTCAGTTACTATGGTAACTTCAGTAATAAATATGGAGGAGCAGCGCTGACTTTTCAGGACTAATAAATAATCTTATTAATTGTGTAACGTTCCTGCACCGCCACTCGCCGTTCTCTATATGTGGACGTTACGTTATCAGGTGTAAACAGAGAAGAGGAATGACGCCATAATCCCGTTTTTCTATGTCATGTGACCAGTCCTTATAATATAATATATCTGTACAGTATATGCAGGACGTACAGACATCATAGTGCCCCATAGCAAAACGTAATATGTGCCCCACCCCCACTGAGAGCTCCGACAAATGTGCTAATAGTTTATTACGTTAATGTTCATAATATTATTTTCTATCAGATCTTTATAGCTGGAGCTCTGTTGTTACTGATGCAGCGTGTGAGGAGATAAGATATTTTATAATAAACAATTCGCTCCTCACGACTCGTATCTGACTCGTATGTCAGAAAAGTAGAATAGGTCTGAACACCAAATATGTCACTGTATTTACAGCGGACAACTGACATATATACATTACTAAATCTCCCCCGTACATCTCCAAACATGATAAATCACTGGCTGCCTGCACCACCACTAGGGGGAGCTGCTTCATATGGATTTATACAGGTAACGCTGAACTCAATGGATGCTGTAAACATCTCTATGTAGTGAGCTCCCCCTAGTGGTGGCTGCAGCAAATACAATGGGAGCTGCAGGAAATACTATGGCTCTATGTCAGGAAGCAGGAGGATCAGTGCCGGCCCCCCCTCACCTCGGGCCCCATAGCAGTGACGTGGTCTGCCTCTATGGTGTGTACAGCACTGAGTATATGTAGCTCTTATGTATATGTACAGTATATAGTAGTAATAGTTACATATCCTATATATATGGGTTTGCATCAATAAAATCCCAATTCCAATACAGGTGATTTTTAGGCCATCCAACATACAGGACCCAGAAGGAGTACTAGGAGGGCATTTCGAAGGAGGAATAGAACAAAGATAAACGCGCCAACAGAGGACTTTACGACCACAAGGAATGAGGAACACACCCAACAAGGAGAAATATCCTCAGAAACAGTGGTAAATATATCATCCACTGTTTTGACACCCATTATACAATCATTGGTCTTGTCCAAAGAACTGTCTTTCTGCCCAAGCCAAACGATGGATTGGTTTGGAGTTGGATTTGTACAATTTTATTCGGAGTTTAAAGTTAAAAGTGTGGTTTAACATACGTGGGGTAGATACTGATTACAACAATGTTGACAGTGGATTCTGTCTGAACAGTCTTGGACTACATGACAAAAGCAAATTCCAACTGTCAGGGTTAAACTTCCTTTTCCCTGTTATTTCACACCGAATAGGCACCTCTGTAAATTGGAAACTGAGGGCATGCATGGAAGAATTATACCAAGCAGACAAATGTTGGTACACATCCTCCCTCAGCGAAGTAGGAAGCAAGAACTAAACTTTTATTGAACAAAGAGTTACAAAAAATCTTCTCTGTAGGAAGGTGGGGCGTGCTTAAGCCCCATTGGCTCTATTCAGCTGTAAGTTCATCTGTACACTCCTCTTGCATTCCAGGGTTGGTGTCTTCCATAGGCGTGTTCCTTATACAGGCTCCATTGTTCCATAGGTTCGATTTCTTTGTGTAATATACTGATATATATATGTAAGGATAATATTTTTGCAAACAATATACATGGTAATGATCCCTGACAGTCCCCCCTAAAAATATTATTACTCTATCCCTGAGCCTTGCCTAGCAACCTACTACTGACCACTCGAACAAGGTGGGTAGGGGTTTTGGATTTCTTCACCAGCTTGAGACGAGCTACTCCTTATGAGTAATCCCCCTTTGTACCTGGACTTCCAAGGTTTCGGAGTGGTCCTAATTGTCCCTATTCTCCTCAGGATACAGAATGCTTGTCTTGGTATAATCTACAAACTTCTGCTGGTTGTAATATATATAAGTCTACATTTTTATTAATGGTAATAATTGTTGCATTGTCACTTACTGTCCTAATGGGACTTTTACCCCTGCAGACACAACAGGTCATGGGCAGCATCTTCCCCAAACCTAAAGACACCCAGATAACATAACCTCCGGGCTCTCATTGCTGCCATGTACTTCTTACATATGAGTAACAACAACCAGTGACCTTCACCTCACACCTCCACATCAGGACTTGTTTTGGTCCTTCTCATCTGTCAGACACCGTCTCTTTTAGTATACGTCACCGGGCTGTACATAGCACCTCATGTTGTGAGCCTGGGGTGAGTTCCCACGTAGACGGAGCGGTGGAGTTTTATTGTGACTACCACAAACCCTCCGCATCTGTCCTCTTCCTCTGGCAAGTTACTTGTCCGCACGGCTGCTTAGAATTGTGACACTGCCGTCAGTTCATGATAAACACATTGCACTTCCTCTCCTTCCTTCGCTTCTCCGCCCTTCTCTGGCAAGAAGGGGAACCCCTCTTCGCATTCTTCCCTTGCCCCTGTGCCCCATCATCTCTGCCCTCACCCTCACCCACGGAGGCCTCCCTCGTTTCATCCTCCGCAGGTTTGGAACAAGCATTGACGACAGAACGAAGACACCGACTGAACGGGTGATCTAAGTCACCACACAGGTTGCAGCGAATTAGGTCACACGATGCAGCTAGATGATCAATCCCCCGACAATGAGCACACTTCTGCACCTTGCAGCTCCCACTCAAATGTGAGGGGTCACCACACTGGTGACACAGCTTCGGCTGCCCCTGGTAGAAGACAAGGATTCGATCTGTACCCAGGAAAGCAGACGATAGTATGTGGGACATGTCTGTCCCAGATGACATAATTTTACCATCAACGTCCAGGCCTCTGACCAGATGCCAAATTCGTCTAAGTTCTACCGTGGCATCTCTACTACTTCTCCGTACCTTCCCAACCAGGTCAAGATATCAATACAAGAGAGTGACTCTCTTGGGACCACTTTGGCGAGAAATTGCTTGTGCAAAAAAGTCTCGCCAGCCGGGCTCGTCTTCCACCAGCTCGTAATTCCCCCAGAAGACCTCAAGGTCCCCTGGGTGAACAAAGCTGATGTCGAACTCGACCGAGCCATGAGGATGTATCAAGGCAAAGATGTCACTCGCCTTAAAGCCCATCCCCAGCAGCAGCTCCACTACCCTCTTTCTGGGAGGGCACGCATCATTGTCACGCCACCGGAGACGGACCACATTCTTCCTGGCTACAGCCTGCCCGGCTGTTGGGAGCGACCACTGATATCCTCATTGCTCTCGGAAGGCATTTAGACCATATCTGTCTATCCAGAAAGACAAGTCCTTCTGCATTCCCCCTACGGTTAGTTTGCTTTCTCTCTTTAAAAGCGTCCAAGAGACGTTGTTGTAAGTTACCGTCCCAGGACCTTGAGGATGAAGATGGGTTGGCCCGCTGTCCCCCCACTGCGACACCAGCATAAGACCTGCCAGATGTCACAGCAAAATGAGCGCCAGGCCCATTGCCCGTGGTTGATACCTTATCCCCTCCAGCCACCACCTCACCACCAACAGACACAGCACTCAACACCCCATTACCAGCAGACACTCCAGCAACTTTATTTACAGACACCTGCATACCCCCAGCAGTTTACAAATCCATAGTCCGCAACTTTTTTATTTAACACATCAGTTCCCCCTGCAGTCATCCTCCCGGCCAGACCTGGTTCTATATTATGTATTTTCACTTTAGATTTTGTGTGGGTAGATATTGCTTCAGTCTCCGCATCATCAGGCACCTTTGCAAAGACACCACCAGGTGTTATAAGTGGTGTCCCCGCAGTGCCCTCCGCCTCATTAACCTCAATCTGTTATATGCACTGAACATTTTTGGGAGAGGGGCCAAAGTCGTCCCCGATGCCAGCAGCTCCCTTCTCGCCTACACCGCTTTGCAGCGATGCGGACGAAGGAGCCACTGACGTCACTGGAGCCGCATCCAGCAGCGGACAACTCCCCTCTCCCACAGAGGAGTGGCCAACAGAGCCGGAGCCTCCTCTGTGACTGCCCTTGTCCGGAACGTCTGCTGGCTTTACTGCGTCACCGACAGACTTCCGGCTTTCAGACACCACATCCGGTTTCTGGTTTACCCATTCTCCTGACCCCTGACTAGCATCAGAGACTACTTTCCCGGGTTCACCAACTACGGGATACGGGGACACACCCCCTGGCATCACCAGGCGAGCATAACCGCCCTCTTTGCAGGGGTTGGCGTCCGGCGCCATTTTGACCACCACGTGTTTTACTGCTGGACCCGTAACACTCTCCCCGCATTCCCGCCCCAGCCTCACTGCAGAGGCTGTAGCTGGGGGGGTCTTGCTGGACCTGTGCCCCAATCCCGACTTTCATATGGCTCAGAGCACAGGAAAGACCTTTTGTATGATCCCTTTGCAGATTTTTTTTCCTTTTCCTTTTTTTTCCTCTTATATATTTTTTTCTTTTTCTTTTCCTCCTCTACGGGTAACTCCGCACCAAAACAGAATCCGTGGAAGGATATTGGCGACTACACATTACGGATCTGAGTGAGTAATCCTGGAGGCTGCACACTGTCAGTTTCAAAGCTCTCCTGATTTCTCTCAGCTGTCTGTCCACCCTCCTTCTCCTCCCTGCTCCTCGCTGCTTCAGAATCTGTGTCTTCTCTGGGTTTTACTGTGTTATACTCCATTTTCTCCACCACATTTTTCTTTGGTGTTATTGGGGCTCAGCTGTCTTCCTCCATGCTTTCTGTTTTTACAGGTGATGCCATCTTGGCAAACCTTTCTTTGTTTTTTAATTTTTCACTAAACACCCCTCCGCCTGCCACAATCTTTTCTCGTCTCTCTTCTACTTCTTTTATTTCTTCTAATAAAGACTTCACGTGTAAACGGTATTGGGACCTCTTACCTCCTGAGGCTTTTGCAGCCCTGCCTCTGGCGACCGCCAAGTCCACTTAGAGCCGTTGCAGCGACTTCCCGAGGTCCCGGTACTCCTCCAACCGCATGGCCAGACGGGAGCTGAATTTCTCCTCTGTCTCTCTGGTCCTCAGCTGTCCCCATTCCTCCATTCGACTGTTATCCAAATATCTGGACCTTGCCGCGGCCAGTCCTTCTCCAGGCTACATCGCCTCTATCACCCTGCCGGACCGCATCTCCATACCCTTATCCAGGGTTCCAACCTCAGGGTGTGGGAGCCAGTGCAGCTTTGCCACGAGATGATCTCCTCACCCCCGTGGCCGTTTGCATATTCCCAGCCGGCTCGGATGACCCTCTACCTCCCGCCGACATACTCTGGGAGGAAGAGGTCTGAGGCCTTCGGGGTACTTTCCGAGCACAGGCAGATGTTATGAGGCCTTGGCAGATAGGATAAGAAAAGTCCCCCCCGATCTAAGGCCTGCACGGATGTCTCAGCAGCTCTCTCCACACGTCCTGCTCCAACCACTCCAGTGCTGCACTGACTATTCTGCTAGTGGAGTCACTCTGTACATACATTACATTACTTATCCTGTAGTGATACTGAGTTACATCCTGTATTATACTCCAGAGCTGCACTCACTATTCTGCTAGTGGAATCACTGTGTACATACATGACATTACTTATCCTGTGCTGATCCTTATTTACAGTGGAGTCACTCTTTACACTAATTTACTTATTACTTAACCCCTTAAGGACGCAACCTAGTTTTGGCCTTAAGGGTATGTTCACACGTAGTCAACAAAAACGTCTGAAAATCCAGAGCTGTTTTCAAGGGAAAACAGACCCTGCTTTTCAGACGTTTTTTTACCAACTCGCATTTTTCGCGGCGTTTTCACGCCGTTTTCGCGGCGTTTTTTACGTCCGTTTTTGGAGCTGTTTTCATTGGAGTCTATGAGAAACCAGCTCCAAAAACGTCCAAAGAAGTGTCCTGCACTTCTTTTTACGAGGCGTAATTTTACGCGTCGTAATTGCCGTACGACGCGTAAAATTACGCGTCGTGTGGACAATACAGCGTTCTACCCATAGAAAGTAATAGGTAGATGTTTGACGACGTATTTGAGACGTATTTCCAGATGTAAAACGAGGCAAAATACGCCTCGTATACGTCTGAAATTTGGCCGTGTGAACATACCCTAAGGCTCAGAGCCCACTTTTAAAATCGGACATATTTCACTTTATGTGGTAATAACGTCGGAATGCTTAAACCTATCCAAGCGATTCTGAGACAGTTTTCTCGTGAGACATTGGGCTTCATGTTAGTGGTAAAATTTGGTCGATATATTTAGTATTTATTTGTGAAAAATTGCAAAATGTAGAGAAAATTTTGAAAAAAATTTCTGAATTTAAATGCATCTGCTTGTAAAACAGATGTTTATACCCCCAAATAATAGTTACTAGTTCACATTTCCCATATGTCTACTTTAGATTGGCATCATTGGCATCATTTTTTTAAAAATTTTTTTTTTCTTGGACGTTACAAGGCTTAGAACATAAACAGCAATTTCTCATATTTTTAAGAACATTTCAAAATCCTTTTATTTAAGGTACCTGTTCAGTTCTGAAGTGGCTTTGATGGGCCTATGTATTAGAAACCCCCATAAAACACCCCATTTTAAAAACTAGACCCCTCAAAGTATTCAAAACAGCATTTAGAAAGTTTTTTAACCCTTTAGGAATTTCACAGGAATTAAAGCAAAGTGGAAGTGAAATGTGCAAATTTCATTTTTCTTGCTGAATTTCAATTTTATTCCATTTTTTTTTCTGTAACACAGGAGGTTTTACCAGATAAACACTACTAAATATGTATTGTCCAGATTCTGCCGTTATTAGAAATGTCCCACATGTGGCCCTACTGCGCTCGTGGACCAAAACACAAGCCCCAGAAGCAAAGAAGCACCTAGTACATTTTGGGGCCTCTTTTTTATTAGAATATATTTTAGGCAGCATGCCGAGTTTGAAGAGGTGTTGAGGTGCCAAAACAGTAGGAATCGCCCAAAAGTGAAGCATTTTGGAAACTACACCCCTCAAGAAATTCATGTATGGTTGTTGTTCCCATTTTGACCACACCACACAGAAGTGACCCCCATCTTGGAAACTAAACCCCTCAAGTAATTGATTTATGGTTGTTGTGACCAATTTGACTGCTCAGTTTTGGCCTACTGGAGCTTTTCTGGTGCTAAGTCATGTGTGCAGAAGCCCTTGAGGTACCAGTACAGTTGAAACCCCCGAGATGTGACCCCATTTTAAAAACGACACCCCTTAAGACATTCATCTAGAGGTGTAGTGAGCATTTTGACCCCACAGGTATTGTGTAAAAGGTAATGCGCAGCAGATGGTGCAGTGTGAGATTTGCAATTTTCTATATACAGTATCTATGCCATTTCAGTGTCCAATATATTGTGCCCAGCATGCGCCACCGGAGATATACACCCTATAAACTGTAATGTGGGTTCCCCCAGGTACAGCAATACCTTACATGTGGCTGTTATCAGCTGCCTGGGCACACAGCAGGGCTCAGAAGGGAAAGATGAGGGGGATAAGCTGTGTGGAGTGCGTCAGGGTAGATGAAAAATCTAAGGGATGTATGGTAAATTTTAAAACACTTTCATACAGAGCCCTGGTTTTTCGGGACACGTGTCACATTGAGATATTGTGTCCTCCCTTATCCCCCTCTTATAGCAGACTTTGCACCTCTTTTGACCATTTTCCTTTCTTGCCAGTTTGGGGAACTTCTTGGAAGTGCTGCCCTGGTACGATGCGTGTGGCCTCGCTTCCAGAAGTACTGGGTGCCCCCCCTTCTCGGTCCCTAAAGATTAGGTTCTTGATAATGATGTGCATGGCCAGCTTCTTATACCACACCGCATGGCGCTGTAGGGCTTCAGGACTTGATCTGACTATTGTAGTCCAGGATGCAGTCTGGTTTGGGGGTGTCTGTACTGGTACCTCGTACTGGTACATGTGTGCTGGTGTGGGCATGTATTGTTGTCAATACAAGGACATCTCTCTTGTCCTTGTACTTGACACACAATATGTTGCTGCTGGATTGTGCCCTTCTCTCACCCCTTCTTCTTTTGCCCAAGCAGTGTCTTAGGGAGGCCTCTCAGATTTCTTCTAGCCGTGCCGCATGCCGCAGGACTTCTGGAGGCACATGAAGAGCGGGACGCTGGTATAAGAATTATCCAGGTAGAGGTGGTAACCCGGGTCCAGAAGTGGGTGCACCAAATCCCACACAATTCTTGCATTAAAGGAACAGTGTCATCGCAAATAATTTTTTTATATGTTAAAGATGTTAGTGCTTTAATAAAAACGTTTATATTCATTTGTGTGTTTGTGTTTTACTTTTCTTATTTTTACACTTTTTCTTCCCTATGGGGGCTGCCATTTTTTGTTCCATTTCTGTGTGTGTCGATTAACGACACACACAGACATGGAATACGGCAGCCACAGTCCCATAGGGACTGCGAACGGCTCCCGTCCCATTGACTGCCGTGTACGGCGTCTGTGTGGGAACTGCGCATGCGCCGCTCCCACACAGTCCTATTCGAAATTGGCGCCGTCCGGCACCATTTTCCTGTGGACTACTTCCGGTCGCGGCTTCCGGACTTGTGCACATGGAACAGCGGCAGCAAACGGAGCGGACGGGCCGGAGGGAGCCGCGGCGGCAGGAGCAGGTAAGAGATTTCAATGTATGTTAGTGTTTGTGTGTGTTTACTACTGTATGTAAACCTACTACACTGTGGGTTACCTCAAAAAATGGCGACACACAGTGTAGGAGGTTAAACCTTTCAAACCCCTCGTTTATCCCGGCACTAGCCAGGATAAAGGAGGGGTGGATGCTGAGAGCTCACTAGAGCGAGGGCTTTTAACCCAATGTTGCAATGCTGCAATTTGGGAACAGCCCCATCTAGTGGCCAAAAATGGGTAGTATTATAAATTAGAAATAATTTATAATATTTCCTGGCTCGTGCCAAAAAAAAAAAAAAAATTTGAACAATGTTTAATCACCCACACACTAAATGTTTAAATTTAAAAAAAAAAACATGTTTTTCTGGCAACACATTCCCTCTAACTCCCAGTAAGGGGGGGGGGGGGTATTCTGTGGGCTGAATACTGGTGTCCTTCCCTTCATATATCCTTAATTTGTAGGTATACCCTGATGCACTCTCACACAGCTTATATATCTTCACGCCATACCTTGCCCTCTTACTCGGCAGGTACTGGCGGAATTGAAGCCTCCCTTTAAAATCTACCAAGGACTCATCAATAGAAATACACTTCTCGGGGGTGTATGCTTGTGCAAACCGGGCACTGAAATGGTCTAATAGGGGTCTCCGTTTATACAAACGGTCAAAATTGGGCCATCTCGGGGTGGGCACTGCTCATTATCAGTATAATATAAGAAGCCAAGTATTGCCTAATTTATTTTTTTTAGGTTCCAGTTCAGTTCTGAAGTTGCTTTGAGGGGCCTCTATATTAGACACCCCCATCAAACACCCCATTTTAGAAACTAGACCCACTCAATGTATTCACAACAGCATTTAGAAAGTTTATGAACCCTTTAGGTGTTTTTTTAGAGCAAAGTAGAGGTGAAATTTACATATTTATTTATTTTTGTCAGAAAATCCTTTTTATACCATTTTTTTCTATAACACAAAAGATTTTATCAGAGAAACGCAACTTAATACTTATTGCCCAGATTCTGCCTTTTTGATAAATATCCCACATGTGGCCCTAGTGCAGTAATAGACTGAAGCGCCGGCCTCCGAAGCAAAGGAGCTCCTAGTGGATTTTGAGGCCTCTTTTTTATTAGTCGCCATGTCCGGTTTGAAGAGGACTTGTGGTGCCAAAAAAGTGAAAAACCCTCAAAAGTGACCACATTTTGGAAACTAGACCCCTTGAGGAATCCATTGTAGTTTTCTTGGGGTGCATGTGGCTTTTTGATCAGTTTTTATTCTATTTTTAGGTGGCGTGGTGACTAAAAAACAGCAATTCCACTATTGTTTTTTATTCTAGTTTTTTTACAGCGTTCACCGTGCGCTATAAATGACATATTCACTTTATTCTGCGGGGCGATACGATTACGGCGATACCAGATGTTTATAGTGTTTTTATGTCTTATGGCGTTTGCACAATAAAATACTTTTTGTAAAATCATTCACTTTTTGTGTTACCTTATTCTAAGAGCCAGAACTTTTTTATTTTTCCATCAATAAAGCCGTGCGAGGACTTATTTTTTGCGTAACGAACTGTAGTTTAGATCAATACCATTTTTAGTTACATGCGACTTTTTGATCTCTTTTTATTCCATTTTTTGGGAGGTGAAGTGACCAAACAATTGTGATTGTGGTACGGTTTATTATTATTTTCTTTTATGGCGTTCACCACACGGGATAAATAATGAAATAATTTTGTAGTTCAGGCCGTTACGGACGTGGCGATACCAATTATGTATAGTTTATTTGTTTATTTATATATTTTTATTAATAATAAATGATTGATAAGGGAAAAAGGGGGATTTTTACTTTTATTACTTTTAAAACTTTTATTTTCTTATTTTTACACATCTTTGTTAATTTTTTTTACTTTATTACTTTCTCCCACTAGGGGACTTGAGGGCAGGAGGCCCTGATCGCTATTCTAGTGCAGTGTATTAGATCTGTCAGCTACTCACTGACAGCAAGCATAGTGGGTCCTGACTTTGTCAGGACCCACTAGGCTTCCATCGATGGCATAGCCGGACGCCATTGTTAGGTGTCCGGTTGCCATAGTCACCATCGTGTAGCAGGCCGGCGATTGTAGCTTCATCCCTAAAAAGCTGCGATCGGTATTGAACGCGATTTTTAAGGGGTTAATCAGCGGGGACACAGCGATCGGTCCCCGCTATAGGAGCTGCGGCAACTGCTGTACAAGACATCAGCTGTTACAGCTCCTGCATGTGTCGGGAAGACGGCCGAAATGGGGTTAAAACATGAGGTTCTTATAAACATTTTTATCACATTGTATAAGTCCAGTAGCCACTTCTCGGAGGCCTCTTTTAATTGAGTCCCTACTCTATTAGGTGCAGCACTGCATGGCGGTCGCGGTCTAGAAGGAGATCACATTAGGGTTTCCACATTTTTGCCCTCAGTTTGTCCACATGGCAAGGTGACATTTTTTATCTATTCACATGGTTGTGGTGTTGTGTGGTGGTCTATGTTGCTGTGGTATTGTGCATGTGGGGGAATGTGACATAGAGCCAAGGTGGCCTCGCCTTTCAGCAGGGGTAATGTTGAGCTCTTGGGTTGCCCCCCTGCAGGTGCCTTGTTGCGGCGAAGGCGGCCGCCGTGCAGTGCTGCACCTAATAGAGTAGGGACTCAATTAAAATAGGTCGCCGTGAAGTGTTAAGTGGACTAATACATTCTGATAATTATTTTTCTAAGAACCTTCTGTTCATGTTTGTGCAGCAATAGATGAAGGTATAAAAGTGGATGTGCGCTCCATGTCTTGTTCTCACATGTTGGTAGATAAGTCATGTAATGTGTTTATAAAGATCCATCAGTAATCCGCTTCATGTAGACGACCTTTTTTATTTTTACTTGGTATATTATTCTTACTATTACTTTATAAGAAATGACTCGATACTTTACAGCTTTATGATATTTTATTGAGCTGATAATAAGAAAATAATGTTCGACCTTTCTGTGGACACCAGTGGACGTGTCCTCCATGATTTTATAGGATGAGGTGGACTTTTCATATGGTCAGTGGTATTCTTGGTGTTCACTTAAAGAGTTTTAATGGATGACCCTTCCAAGAAGAGATGGACCTGGCTGTGTGCCATCAAGAGGTCACGACCCTCCGGCTGTGTGCCATCAGGAGGTCGTCACCATCAGGCATTGTGCCATATCCAGATGTAAACTTCAGACTGGAGGCCATCACCTCAGTTCTTCACCACTGACAGCAGATGGTAGAGAATAGACAAACCCAACAGTGTGGTCATAAGGTGGCAAGAAGGTGAGATGCTGATGACTTCAGGAGGCGTTACTCAACCTGTAATCTGGATGAAATAGTGATGGTTCAGGAACAGGTGAGCACTTGTGATGACTGAGGCATTTTTGCTCACCTCAGTCTTCTTCGCCTCTTAAGCATCCCCAGAAAGATCTTCTTCTCGCTCTTGTGCGTCTGGGTTCGGATGTACTGGGTTCTGGTGTTCTGGGTTCCGGTGTTCTGGGTTGTTGACGTTGATAGACCAGAATCCTCTCCTCATGACTATTAGAAGAAGGAGCTTTGCGTCCTATGTTGTCAGGAGGTATTGACCGGGCCCAGACGATGTTACTGAATGCCACATTATACTTGCGTTTTGGTGACTCTTTCACATCGTGTAGAGCAGAAGCAATAGGTTCACTTGGAACATTCTGTAATACAGATTTATTATGTATTTTTGATGTTCTTGGTTCTGGTGTTCTGGGCTCTGGTGTTCTGGATGGTTGACGTTGATAAACCAGAATCCTCTCCTTATGACTATTAGTAGAAGGAGCTTTGCGTCCTGTGTTGTCAGGAGGTATTGACCGGGCCCAGACGATGTTACTGAATGCCACATTATACTTGGGTTTTGGTGTCTTTTTCACATCCTGTGGAGCAGAAGCCGTGGATGGTCCAGGACGTTCCTTGTTAGACAGGACTGGTGTTCTCCTGGATTCTTGTACCCGAAATTCAGGGGTATAAATCGGTTCCTTACAAGCTTCTTGGTCTTTCAGAACATTTTCTTTTTCTTGAATGTGACTTTCTTTGGTTGTGTCCTTGGCTTCAGCTGTGCTTGTCAGAGGTGATTCTGTGTTTGGTTCTTCATCAGAATCAGAGGGCTCCTCCTCCTCCTTCTCCCTCTCACTCAGGACAGGCACTATAGCCAAGGACAGTATAAGGACGAGTGGTGACATCATGATGACACAGGCCACGCCATTGATGAGCCGAGCATGAAGTTTGATCTCACATTCAGAGGGGTCTTTTTTGGGAACCACAGGTGGTGGGTTGTCCTGCAATAGAAAGAGGAATAATAAAATCTTGTAGATATTAGGTTACCGCGCCATTTGTGTTCTTGCTGCGCCATTTTATCATCTCCTTTTCTTGTGTTGAATCTGCACATTTTTACTTACCCCAAAGACCATTGCATTTATACAGTTGTAGAACCTCTGCAATATAATCGGCTTCTCACGGGGGGCAATAGATTCACTTGGAACATTCTGTAAAACAGATTTATGATATATTCATGACATGTCACATGACTGTCGCCATCACTATCTTAACCCCTTAAAAACACTGCCTATTTCGGACCAAAGGAGGCAGCGATATTTTTGTTTTGTTTTTCCTTCTTCATATTCTGAAAGTCATAATTTTTATTTGGTTTTCAGTCTATGGAGTCATATGAGGGCTTATTTTTTTTAGGACAAGACGTACATTTTAATGGCAACATTTTGGGGTACATATAATGTATTGTATTCGTTTTATTAACTTTCTTTTGGTGGGAGAGAGGAAAAAATCAGCAATTCTACCATTGTTTTTTTTTTATTTTGTTTTTACAGAGTTCAACGTGCGCTATAATTGACATAATAAATTTATTCTAAGCGATACCAAATGTATATTTTTTCATGATTTTCCACTTTTGCTCAATAAAAATCCTTTTTTTTTCGAAAATATTTTATTGTGTTGCTGCATTTAACCCCTTCCCGCTCCTTGACGTACTATTACGTCATGGCAGCTGTATCGTTCGCGCTCCATGCCGTAATAGTACGTCTCGGGAGTAACGGCCGTTTCGGCCGTCCTCCCGACACATACAGGAGCTGTGACGCTGCTGTCTTGTTCAGCAGCTGTCACAGCTCCTACAGCGGGGACCGATCGCTGTGTCCCCGCTGATTAACCCCTTAAAAGCCGCGTTCTATAGAGATCGCGGCTTTTTAGGGGTTAAGCTGCCATCGCCGGCCTGCTACGCGATAGCGGCCGGCGATGGTGACTATGGCAACCGGACACCAAACAATGGCGTCCGGCTATGCCATAGACGGAAGCCTAGTGGGTCCTGACAACGTCAGGACCCACTATGCTTGCTGTCAGTGAGTAGCTGACAGTTCTAATACACTGCACTACGCATGTAGTGCAGTGTATTAGAATAGCGATCAGGGCCTCCTGCCCTCATGTCCCCTAGTGGGACAAAGTAATAAAGTAAAAAAAAAGTTAAAAAAAGATGTGTAAAAATAAGAAAATAAAAGTTTTAAAAGTAATAAAAGTAAAAGTCCCACTTTTTCCCTTATCAGGCCTTTATTATTAATAAAAATATATAAACAAACAAATAAACTATACATAATTGGTATCGCCGCGTCCGTAACGGCCTGAACTACAAAATTATTTTGTTATTTATCCCGCACGGTGAACGCCGTAAAAAAAAATATTAATAAACCGTACCACAATCACAATTGTTTGGTCACTTCACCTCCCAAAAAATGGAATAAAAAGAGATCAAAAAGTCGCATGTACCTAAAAATGGTACTGATGGAAAATACAGTTCGTTACGCAAAAAATAAGTCCTCGCACGGCTTTATTGATTGAAAAATAAAAACGTTATGGCTCTTAGAATAAGGTAACACAAAAAGTGAATGATTGTTTACAAAACGTATTTTATTGTGCAAACGCCATAAGACATAAAAAAAAACTATAAACATCTGGTATCGCCGTGATCGTATCGCCCCGCAGAATAAAGTTAATATATCATTTATAGCGCACGGTGAACGCTGTAAAAAAAAAAAGTATACAAAAACAATAGTAGAATTGCTGTTTATTAGTCACCACGCCACCTAAAAATGGAATAAAAACTGATCAAAAAGCCGCATGCACCCCATGAAAACTACAATGGATTCCTCAAGGGGTCTAGTTTCCAAATTGGGGTCACTTTTGGGGGGTTTCCAATGTTTTGGCACCACAAGACCTCTTCAAACCGGACATGGTGCCTAATAAAAAAGAGGGCTCAAAATCCGCTAGGTGCTCCTTTGCTTCGGTGGCCGGTGCTTCAGTCCATTACCGCCCTAGGGCCACATGTGGGATATTTCTCAAAACTGCAGAATCTGGGCAATAAGTATTGAGTTGCGTTTCTCTGATAAATCCTTTTGTGTTATAAAAAAAATGGTATAAAAAGAGTAAATGTCACCTCTACTTTGCTCTAAATTTCTGTGAAACACCTAAAGGGTTCATAAACTTTCTAAATGCTGTTGTGAATACTTTGAGGGGTCTAGTTTCTAAAATGGGGTGTTTGATAGGGGTTTCTAATATATGGGCCCCTCAAAGCAACTTCAGAAATTAACTGGAACCTAAAAAAATAAATAAATGAGGCAATACTTCGCTTCTTACATTATACTGATAATGAGCCGTGCCCACTCCGAGATGACCCCAGTTTTGACCGTTTGTATAAACGGAGACCCCTATTAGACCGTTCCAGTGCCCGGTTTTCCCAAGCATACACCCCCGAGAAGTGTTTTTCGATTGATGAGTCCCTGGTACATTTTAAAGGGAGGGTTCAATTCCGCCAGTACCTGCCAGGTAAGAGGGCAAGGTATGGCGTGAAGATGTATAAGCTGCGAGAGTGCATCAGGGTATACCTACAGATTTAGGATATATGAAGGAAAGGCCACCCCCAAACCAGACTGCATCCTGGACTACAATAGGTACATGGGAGGGATGGACTTGTCAAATCAAGTCCTGAAGCCCTACAGCGCCATGCGGTGAGGTATAAGAAGCTGGCCGGGCACATCATACAGATGGCTTTGTACAATGCGTATGTGCTACGTCGATGTGCAGGCCAGAGGGGAACTTTCCTGGAATTTCAAGATCTAATCTTTAGGGACCAGGAAGGGGGGGCGCATCGTACCAGGGCAACACTTTCCAGGAGAAGGTCCCCAAACCGGTGGAAAGGGAAAGAGTCAAAAGAGGTGCAGAGTCTGCTATAAGAGGGGGATAAGGAAGAACACAATATACCAATGTGACACGTGTCCCGAAAAACCAGGGCTCTGTATAAAAGATTGTTTTAAAATGTATCATACATCCCTTGATTTTCAATTTACCCTGATGCACTCCGCACAGCTTACCCCCCTCATCTTTCCCTTCTGAGCCCTGCCGTATGCCCAGGCAGCTGATAACAGCCACATGTAGGGTATTGTCGTACCCAGGAGAACCCACATTACAATTTAAGGGGTGTATATCTCCGGTGGCGCATGCTGGGCACACTATATTGGACACTGAAATGGCATATACATATATAAAATTGCAAATCTCACACTGCACCATCTGCTGCGCATTATCTTTTACACAGTACCTGTGGGGTCAAAATGCTCACTACACCTCTAGATGAATGTCTTAAGGGGTGTAGTTTTTAAAATGGGGTCACTTCTCGGGGGTTTCAACTGTACTGGTACCTCAGGGGCTTCTGCACACATGACTTAGCACCAGAAAAGCTCCAGTAGGCCAAATGGTGGTCCTTTCCTTCTGAGCCCTCCCATGGGCCCAAAGGGCAGTTTATCACCACAAATGGGGTATTGCCGCACTAAGGACAAATTGGGCAACAAAATGGGGTATGTTGTTCCTTGTGAAAATAAGAAATTTTGATCAAAAATGACATCTTATTGGAAAAAATATCATTTTTTTCATTTCACAGCCCAATTCAAATAGGTGCTGTGAAAAAACTGTGCGGTCAAAATGATAACAAAAACCATAAATGAATTCCTTGAGGGGTGTAGTTTCCAAAATGGGGTCACTTCTGGTGGGTTTCCATTGCTTTGATACCTCTGGGGCTCTGCAAATGCAACATGGCACCCGAAAACCAATCCAGCAAAATCTGGACTCCAACAAACACATAGCGCTCCTTTCCGTCTGAGCCCTCCCATGGGCCCAAACGGCAGTTTATCACCACAAATGGGGTATTGCCGCACTAAGGACAAATTGGGCAACAAAATGGGGTATGTTGTTCCTTGTGAAAATAAGAAATTTTGATCAAAAATGACATCTTATTGGAAAAAATATCATTTTTTTCATTTCACAGCCCAATTCAAATAGGTGCTGTGAAAAAACTGTGCGGTCAAAATGATAACAAAAACCATAAATGAATTCCTTGAGGGGTGTAGTTTCCAAAATGGGGTCACTTCTGGTGGGTTTCCATTGCTTTGATACCTCTGGGGCTCTGCAAATGCAACATGGCACCCGAAAACCAATCCAGCAAAATCTGGACTCCAACAAACACATAGCGCTCCTTTCCGTCTGAGCCCTCCCATGGGCCCAAACGGCAGTTTATCACCACAAATGGGGTATTGCCGCACTAAGGACAAATTGGGCAACAAAATGGGGTATGTTGTTCCTTGTGAAAATAAGAAATTTTGATCAAAAATGACATCTTATTGGAAAAAATATCATTTTTTTCATTTCACAGCCCAATTCAAATAGGTGCTGTGAAAAAACTGTGCGGTCAAAATGATAACAAAAACCATAAATGAATTCCTTGAGGGGTGTAGTTTCCAAAATGGGGTCACTTCTGGTGGGTTTCCATTGCTTTGATACCTCTGGGGCTCTGCAAATGCAACATGGCACCCGAAAACCAATCCAGCAAAATCTGGACTCCAACAAACACATAGCGCTCCTTTCCGTCTGAGCCCTCCCATGGGCCCAAACGGCAGTTTATCACCACAAATGGGGTATTGCCGCACTAAGGACAAATTGGGCAACAAAATGGGGTATGTTGTTCCCTGTGAAAATAAGAAATTTTGATCAAAAATGACATCTTATTGGAAAAAATATAATTTTTTTCATTTCACAGCCCAATTCAAATAGGTGCTGTGAAAAACCTGTGCGGTCAAAATGATAACAAAAACCATAAATGAATTCCTTGAGGGGTGTAGTTTCCAAAATGGGGTCACTTCTGGTGGGTTTCCATTGCTTTGATACCTCTGGGGCTCTGCAAATGCAACATGGCACCCGAAAACCAATCCAGCAAAATCTGGACTCCAACAAACACATAGCGCTCCTTTCCGTCTGAGCCCTCCCATGGGCCCAAACGGCAGTTTATCACCACAAATGGGGTATTGCCGCACTAAGGACAAATTGGGCAACAAAATGGGGTATGTTGTTCCCTGTGAAAATAAGAAATTTTGATCAAAAATGACATCTTATTGGAAAAAATATAATTTTTTTCATTTCACAGCCCAATTCAAATAGGTGCTGTGAAAAACCTGTGCGGTCAAAATGATAACAAAAACCATAAATGAATTCCTTGAGGGGTGTAGTTTCCAAAATGGGGTCACTTCTGGTGGGTTTCCATTGCTTTGATACCTCTGGGGCTCTGCAAATGCGACATGGCACCCGAAAACCAATCCAGCAAAATCTGGACTCCAACAAACACATAGCGCTCCTTTCCTTCTGAGCCCTCCCATGGGCCCAAACGGCAGTTTATCACCACAAATGGGGTATTGCCGCACTAAGGACAAATTGGGCAACAAAATGGGGTATGTTGTTCCCTGTGAAAATAAGAAAATTTGATCAAAAATGACATTTTATTGGAAAAAATATCATTTTTTTCATTTCACAGCCCAATTCAAATAGGTGCTGTGAAAAAACTGTGCGGTCAAAATGATAACAAAAACCATAAATGAATTCCTTGAGGGGTGTAATTTCCAAAATGGGGTCACTTCTGGTGGGTTTCCATTGTTTTGATACCTCAACGCCTCTTCAAACCTGGCATGCTGCCTAAAATATATTCTAATAAAAAAGAGGCCTCAAAATGCACTAGGTGCTTCTTTGCTTCTAGGGCTTGTGTTTTAGTCCACGAGCGCAGTAGAGTCACATGTGGGACATTTCTAAAAACTGCAGAATCTGGACAATACATATTTAGTAGTGTTTCTCTGGTAAAACCTTCTCTGTTACTAAAAAAAAATTGAATAAAATTGAAATTCAGCAGAAAAAATGAAATTTGCAAATTTAATTTCCACTTTGCTTTAATTCCTGTGAAATGCCTGAAGGGTTAAAAAACTTTCTATATGCTGTTTTGAATACTTTGAGGGGTCTAGTTTTTAAAATGGGGTGTTTTATGGGGGTTTCTAACACATAGTCCCCTCAAATCCACTTCAGAACTGAACTGGCACCTTCAAAAAAAGGCTTTTGAAATTTTCTTAAGAATATGAGAAATTGCTGTTTATGTTCTAAGCCTTGTAACGTCCAAGAAAAATAAAAGAATGTTCAAAAAACGATGCCAATCAAAAGTAGACATATGGGAAATGTGAACTAGTAACTATTTTGGGTGGTATAACCGTCTGTTTTTCAAGCAGATGCATTTAAATTCTGAAAAATGCTATTTTTTGTAAATTTTCTCTAAATTTTGCAATTTTTCACAAATAAAGACTGAATATATCGACCAAATTTTACCACGAACATGAAGCCCAAAGTGTCACGAGAAAACAATCTCAGAATCGCTTGGATAGGTTTAAGCATTCCGACGTTATTACCACATAAAGTGAAATATGTCAGATTTGAAAAATGGGCTCTGAGCCTTAAGGCCCAAACTAGGCTGCGTCCTTAAGGGGTTAAAGACCCCTATCATTTTTTTTATTTTATTTAAAGGAGCTCTATGTTGTCTTATGTTTTGCAGGACGAGTTGTAGTTTTTATTGGTACCATTTTGGGGTACATACTATATTCTTTTCACTTGGATTTCAGATTCATTGAGAGGCGGGATGATCAAAAAACAGCAATTTTGCTATTGATTTTTAGTAAATTTTTTACAGTGTTCACCGTGTGGGATAAATATTGTGTTTATTTTATACTACGGGTTGTTACGAAGGCAGTGATACCAAATATGTATAGTTTTTTTTTACATTTTTTGCAGTTTTTCCAAAATATATGGCTTTGTACAGAAAAAACAGCGACTTTCAGGTATTTTTAAATATCTTTAGAAAATGTTTTTAACTTTTATTGTTCGTCCCACATGGGACTTGAACATCTGACTTTCTGATTACTTATATAATACATTATGTAACACTTCTGTATTGCAATGCATTATATGTGTCAGTGTAAAACTGGCAGGCAGCTTATTAGGCTTCCATTTATGCCACACCTGCCATAGCAACCCATCGGCACACCACGATCCGTTTTCATGGAGCCCCGGTGGAGTGACAGAGGGAGGCCAATAAGGGGTTAAATGTTCAGGATCAGAGTTTTCTCCATTCCCAGCGGTTAGAGTCTCTGCTATCACAGCGTTGTAACACTACAGCAGCTCGCGTTAACTTACCGCAAGCCATGACGTATTATTACAGAGGAGGGTGGAAGGGGTTAAAATCGTGATGGTCACCATAGTAACACAGCAGAAATACCCGTTCTACCCACAACTTATAAAGGAACTTTACCCTATAGGGTCCCTGAATAATAAGCCCCAACAATAGAGAAGCTACTTACCCCAATGCACCACTCTCGTGTCCTTGTATGTCCAGGAGGAACGTACGGGTCCCCAACTGGGTCAGATAGAAATCCCTACAACACAAGTGATAGATGTAATGTAGACTCTATTCTATCCCGTGCAGGTAATGGGATTATTACATCTATATTCCTGTACAGCTGATTATTAGGATCTCCTCATCTACTTTATGTCTATTGTTTCTATGAAGAGCCGACATTTCCTGATAATAAATATTATACTGGTGATACAACCAGATACAAGCAAGTAACTCACCCCAAAGAGCTGGAATACGATCCGTATATGTGGAACCACGTCCTCAGACTGGAAATCCTGAAAGACAAGAAGTGGCTGTAATACCCCGGATAAGAAGAGTAAAGTGGGGGTTTGGTTGGACACCCCCTTTTTTCAGATTGTGGGTCCCACAGAGACAAGATAATGACGGGAGCCCCCACTACTAGTGACCTAAATAATGAACTGCCCCCGAAATCACCGGACGACCACTGTTCTCAATGCCGGCCTGTTGTCCTCCAGAGCTGAGAGATATATTACATGAGACTCTCAACAGCAGCTAGTAGAGGGGGGCCCTGAGTGGGGGTGACCCCTCTATCAGCGTAATAGAGTAACGGACACCAGACAACCCCTCTAATAGGACGTTTTGTCAGAAATCAGTAGAAAGTTGTTGCGTTACCTCAAAGTTCCATGTTTTCTGGGGTTCGGAGGGACCATCATAGAATGGAAGATATTTAATCCAGAAGAAATGGTCCTGTAAGAGACAATATGATCATTATAGTCCTATATCTCCTCCATAGAAGAGCGCAGTATATTTATATATATGGTGAGGAATGTTCTAGAGGCCCAGAATGTAGCCAATCACAATGCAGAAGCCAGTGACATCACACAACGTCTATTCCCACCCCCCCCCCCAAGTTCTACAAGGAACGTCCGCGTCCCCGTCATCCATGAAAAGAATAATCCACATATAATATCAGAAGAAGTTGTGGATTTACCTCCAGCGTCCATGGAATCAGGTTGTTGGTTGGACTTTCATATGATGGAAGGTGATGAGTCCAGTATGAAAAGTCCTGCAAGAGACAAAATCATCATTATAGTCACCTCCATCCCATACAGAGCAGTGTATATGTATATATGTGCCACCTATAGATATATATACTGCACAGACCCCACACTTATATCCGCTCTGACCATTCACATCCTCTGTATATTCTCCTGTCATATCTCCCCCTTTATAGCAGATAATTTCTCCCCCCCCCCCAATCACCTGACACTGCCGCAGCCGATTCCAAGTTACCTCCATATTGAATAAGGGAAACATACTCACCGGCAGCGTACCGCAATGTACGAGGTAGATCAAGTTCAAAGACAGAAAAAATAGGATAATCCTCATTTTCTCCAATACTTCAAAGGGTCTCTCAGCACCAAGATGCCAATGAGATAGAAGCTGCAGGTGGGCGGAGCCACCTTATATACCCCCAGCTGTGACATCACAATGTCTTCTGTGACATCACAATTCTCTTTGTGACATCATCACCGACCACACCATACCACATGACATCATCACACACCACTAGACATCATGTGACTCTGAGACTATGGGCCTCATGTATCATAACCGTCTAATAGAAAAAATGTCCTTGTTGTCCATAGCAAACAATCACAGAGCAGCTTTCATTGTAGCACAACAGTTAGGAGATGAGAGCTGCACTGTGATTGGTTGCTATGGGTAACTAGGACAGTTTTCCTCTTATACAGTGTGGATACATGAGGCCGCCATCTTTGAATGATCTTCCTGAACCATTAAAAATGAGAATTATCGTCTTCAGTATGGAGGTACACTATGGAGGGGTCACATAGAAACATCAACATGGCCCTTCTCCTTGTGTGGACCCTAAAAAACCAACAACTCATCTACTCTCCAATATATGTATATATATCATCCTACTAAATCTCATTATCCCCTACACATCCTTACATTCATCCAGAGACCTCGATACCTAACAAGTGTGGCCCCCCCTGTGGAGCTGCAGATGTGGGGACGGAGGCAGGAGAGGGGCCCAGCGTCTAGATACCCCTCCCCCAGACACTGACTTTGGACTCAGGAATTGTCCCTTGGGTAATGGCTCCGCTCTGGACCTTACTGCCCTAACATGGCCCAATACTGAGTTACAGACTATGGACTTGTCACTATAAGAGGGGGTCACATTTACCCCATTTACTTATTGTTGGGCTTTAAAGGTACAGTAGCATGGACCCATAATTAAGTCCAGGACATTATCATTATCGTTACCCCCTCCCCCATCACCTCACCCTGTCGCAGCTGATTCTAGGCACCCGCCATATGTAATAATACAGATGTACTCACCGGCAGCGTACCGCAATGTACGGGGTAGATCAAGTTCAAAAACAGGAGTAATAGGATAATCCTCATTGTCTCCAAAACGTCAAGGGGTCTCTCAGCACCAAGATGCCAAAGAGATACAAGCTGCAGCTGCACGGAACCCCCTTATATACCCCCCATTGTGACATCACAATACCCTCTGTGACATCATCACCCACCACACGACACCACGTAACATCATCACCCACCACAAAATACCACGTGACATCTTCACCCACCACACAATACCACTGACATCATCACCCACCACACTACCCTCTGTGACATCATCACCCACCACACAATACCACATGACATCATCACCCACCACACTACCCTCTGTGACATCATCACCCACCACACAATACCACATACGACTAAATTGATGAAAGCAAGAAAAAAAAATCACGATCAAAAAAGCGCACACCCAATACAAATAGTTTGAAAAAAGAAAAAACTTTTATTGATCCAAAACATATATATATGACACACAAATAAAAACATTTAAAAACATGTATGAACAGAAGCCCATGTGTAGATAAACAGGGCAAAACTACAGTCACTATACTTGTCTCAATAGGACAATAATATACCAATAGATGGATAGTACTGGGTAAATATAAAGCCTCTACTCAACAACATACAATAATCACAAGAACCAGAAACCTGGGATTACCTGGTGCTCAGCATGCCAAGAATTGCAGCTACACAAGGGATAAAGCTGGAGAATGAATTACAAGCAGGCACCAGAAAACAGATAGAAAACAGAAAGAGTAGACGCCAAATATTTGAAGCACGCCGAATATCAGGTACGCATAACCCATGATCAGGGGACTGTAGAGTGCGTACACTCCTACCGGGGGGAAGTGGCTTCACCTACTCACCTTCCCCATTAATGGCCATACCTTTTCCCAAACCCCCTGTCCCTCTAATAAGACTCAGACTCTTGGTTTGGATAAATTTGGCCACAGCAGCCATTTTATTTACAAACAAACATCAAGAACAACAATTTACAAATAATAATAACAATGGAAGGGGAGTCCTTGGAGCTACAAAAGTCTGTCACGAAACAGCCCACCTGCATAGTATTTTACTCCCAGCCGTCACCCTACTGGCTCAGGGGCACCGTTATACCTGCAGTTGGCTGACCTCAACCGCAACCACTCCCCGGGACACCACCCAGCGGGAGCCCAAAATTGACCACTCCTCGGGACACCACCCAGCAGGAGCCCAAATTGACCAGACTACCAACCATAATAAATTGGGGAGGGACCATACCCCCTATGAATCCCCCCCCCACAGTAATTTACCACCAACTCCAAGGACCCCCAATCCGCCATACAACTGCTGCGACATTGCAAAACTGTTCCACAGCATCCTCTGGTACCTGCGGAAAAACAAAAACAACGAGCAACAAAGCGAAATACCAAAATAACAACACAGACGAACACAACATTTTGGGAGGGAGGGTGGGACAAGCTTCCCTGTGCTGTTAACTAAAGATGGCGGCGTCCTTCCTCTCTCCTACCCTTAAGTAACCTGACCTCGCCCCACTCACATACGCCCCCTCCTAACCACACCCCTAACTCCTTAACTCCTTCCCTTCCTAACATCCCTGATCATGGTGGCCTCCCCCTATGGCATTCTGCCGGGTCCAGCCTGTACTTGATCAGGGGACTGTAGAGTGCGTACACTCCTACCGGGGGGAAGTGGCTTCACCTACTCACCTTCCCCATTAATGGCCATACCTTTTCCCAAACCCCCTGTCCCTCTAATAAGACTCAGACTCTTGGTTTGGATAAATTTGGCCACAGCAGCCATTTTATTTACAAACAAACATCAAGAACAACAATTTACAAATAATAATAACAATGGAAGGGGAGTCCTTGGAGCTACAAAAGTCTGTCACGAAACAGCCCACCTGCATAGTATTTTACTCCCAGCCGTCACCCTACTGGCTCAGGGGCACCGTTATACCTGCAGTTGGCTGACCTCAACCGCAACCACTCCCCGGGACACCACCCAGCGGGAGCCCAAAATTGACCACTCCTCGGGACACCACCCAGCAGGAGCCCAAATTGACCAGACTACCAACCATAATAAATTGGGGAGGGACCATACCCCCTATGAATCCCCCCCCCACAGTAATTTACCACCAACTCCAAGGACCCCCAATCCGCCACACGAACATACTTAGACACCTTTAAGTATGCGAGCCCCCACCCAACAAGAGGGCCCTTTCGATACCTTCCTGCAGGCGCAGAGTCCACAGGTCAATCCCCACGGCCATCAGGTGCACACCATCACCTAGCCAATAATTACCCTGGCCATCCTCGAAGTCATAATGACGCACGAAGACCCCCCCGTTTCTCACCACGAAACCCGAAACTGCCCGATTAACCTTAACCCTGGCTTTATTTAACCGCGGCACCGATCTTGCATGCCGCCAAACCTTCCGCTGGAAAATCTCTGACCACACCACCTTAATACCCGGGAAAACGGACCATAACCTGAGTAGATCGTATTTTATATCCCTGATCAACCCACGAAAAGGACGACTACCCAAATCGTTACCCCCGACATGTAACACCAAGACATCCGGGGCACTGTCCATCAGCGCAAACCGATGCACGTCCGGCAACACCCGACTCCACAGCATCCCCCTACTCCCCAGCCACCGCACGACTACATCCTCCCGCCGAAAACCCAACTGCCGCCCGTCCGGACGAACATCCGCCCGCTCCGCCCCCCAATGAACGTAGGAATGCCCAACGATCCACACCAATCGGCCCGCGGGTCCTGAAAAATAAAACCACTGATTAACAAAACGAGTAAGGATGCAAGCGAGACATGGAGGAGGAGAGAAAAAGCGACAAGGGGGGCAGGAGGGAGTGTAGAGAAGGAGGGATTACGACGACTATCATATAAACTGAGGGCGCACATACAGCTGGAAACGGCGGGAATCCCATCGACCTATCCGCTTTACCACTTCCTCACCCAATCCCCATGCCACCGTCTCCGTCGCTGCCCCAATCCGAAAAGAATGGGGGGAAAACAAAGCCTCCTCCAATCCCAACAGCCACACACACTCCGATCCGTTACCAACACATCTTCCATTCTCAACCCCCCAGGTCTCCTTGTGCTGGGAGCCACCAGCTCCCCGACCCTCAGGGCCCCAAAAAATGCCCACGAGAATGCCAAACTATACAGGGTCACCTCGTAGCTGGAAAAACAAATGTCACACAACACCCCCCACAACTGTTCCAACAACATAAAAGACACTGGGCGCCGCCGATGCGGCAACTTCCTCCCTCTCCTGTACCCCCTCAGGGCCTGGCCAACCCAAAAACTTTTTGTAACATCCGTGTACACCCGGACCTTACAACCAAAAACCAGGGCTGCCACAAAACGATTTACCTTGGACACTGACCAGCCCCCGATAGCAACTTTCCCCAGAAAAACTAACAACGCCACCACCCGATCATCATCCGTCACTACACCCTCCAGAACTGCCAACCAACTCTCCCCCTCCCGCCATGCCGAATCATAAGCAGCCCAAGTACCCTGAGCAAGCGAAGCCTGAATCAAACTTCCTGCGGCTCGTAACCCAGCCCCCACACCCATTGTGGGCAAGCGATCCCGTCCTCCTCCGCGTCCGGAGCCACCATCCTGAAACGCTCCCACTGCAAGCGAGAAAGAGAATCTGCGATGTCATTTTTGATCCCTGGCACATGAACCGCCACAACCCAAGCGTTCAAAGACAAGCAACGTAAAACCAAGTGCCTCAACAGCCGGACGACCGGGGGGGATGACGCTGACACGTTGTTAATAGCCCCCACCACGCCCAAGTTGTCACAATGGAACCGTACCTTACTGTTCCGAAACCTCTCATTCCAAATTTCCACCGACACTACTATGGGAAACAGCTCTAGGAATGCCAGGTTCTTCACCAAACCCAACTCCGCCCATTCCTCAGGCCACCGCGCCGCGCACCACTGACCCCTGCAGTAAGCCCCAAATCCCACGCCCCCCGCAGCATCTGTAAACAGCTCCCAATCCACGCTGTCAACCACCGGGGCCATGATCAAGGACCTCCCATTATAACGATGTATAAACTCAAACCAAACTGCCAAATCCGCCCTCAGCGCCTGTGTCAGACGAATAAAATGATGAGGGGCTGTCACCCCAGCCGTTGCTCCCGACAGCCGCCTGCTGAAAATCCGGCCCATGGGCATAATAATGCAAGCAAAGTTAAGCCTACCCAACAATGACTGTAATGCACGTAACGTGATCTTACGCAAATGCCTAGCCCGGTCCACCTCAGCCCGTAACGCTACCAATTTAACTTCCGGGAGCCGACACTCCCTCCTCAAAGAATCAATGGTGATTCCTAAAAAGACCAGACAGGAGCTAGGTCCCTCCGTTTTGTCCTGGCCAAAGGCACACCGACCCTCTTTGCCACCCACTCCATCGTGCCCAACAATGTAGCACAAACTGAAGACCCGCCGGGGCCAACACACAGGAAATCATCCAAGTAATGTATGACCGACGAGACCCCTGCAACATCGCAAACCACCCACTCCAGGAAAGAACTAAAAGCCTCAATAGGCACAGGAAATAGAACACCCCATAGGGAGGCAGCGATCCACAAAATAAGCCCCGTCCCAATAACATCCTAACAGCCGTATGCTCTCAGGATGCACAGGGAGGAGGCGAAAGGCCGTCTCAATATCAGTTTTTGCCATTAATGCACCCACACCGTAGCGGCGCACCCACGCAACCGACGCATCAAACGACGTGTAAGCCACCGAGCAAAGTTCCGGAGAAATCCCATCATTAACCGATCGCCCCCTCGGGTAAGATAAATGATGTATGATCCTAAACTTATTCGGCTCCTTCTTAGGCACCACCCCCAGCGGTGACACCACCAGATCCGGTAAAGGGCAACTCTCAAACGGACCTGCCATGCGCCCCAACTCCACCTCCTTCCGCAACTTATCCCCTACTACCCCTGGACACTGCAACGCTGAACACAAACTACGCAAGGTAAACGGCACCTTGTGAGCAGGGGCAGGGATACGGAAACCAACCCGAAAACCATTCAACACCAAACTTGCCCTGGACCTATCAGGGTACATCCAACACCAAACTTGCCCTGGACCTATCATGGTACCTATTTAGAAAGGGCTCCATGTCTTCCCACCTCACCGTTGTCCGGCCCTTGACTAGCGCCCCCCCACCCCTCGTCCTTTTCCCTTCCGAAAACATTTAACCGCTCCGTGAGAGATCCCCCCGCAGGAGGAGCAGCTATGTTTGAACTTACAACCCGGTCCGAACTTACACTGGCCCTCATTAAACTGCCAGCAGAACCCGGATTTTCCTCCTGCTCCCCCCCCAGAAGGCAATGAGGGGCCGGCCACCCCGGCCCCACCCCCCTTGAAAGGACTGGCCAAAACGCACTGGAGCCATGACCCGCAACCATAACCCTATGTCTTTGTTATCCCACCTAATGTAAGGTCTCATTGCCTTCCGCTGTCGGAACTGCTCATAATAGCCCAGCCACGTCTGCCCGCCGTAAACTCAATGAGCCTCTCCGATAGCATCCATATAACAGAAGAGGCCGGAACAATGTTCCGGCGTCTTCTGTCCAATTACGCTTGCCAAAATCGCAAACGCCTGCAACCAATTAACAAAAGTTTGGGGAATCAACCGATACTGACGTTTTTCCTCCTTCTTCTTGCTTTACAACCACTTCCCTTTATCTAAATTGAACTTCTCCAACGGCAATAATGAAAAAATGTCCACATATTCATCCCTCCATATTTTTTCCCTTCCGGTTTCAGATGCGCCCCCAATGGGCCCTCAAAACAAACATAGACCTCGCCCTTCGCCTTATCATCCAACCGCACCTCATCCACGGCCCCATCCTTTTCTGTCTGCACCGACGCTGCCACACCCGATTCCCTAGCCACCACCCCAGCTCCACATAAAGCGCTATCCACCACTGCAGGCCCCGACGGCCCCACCCAAGCTGCAACCGGTGACGGGGAACCTATCGCCCCCCCTCCGCATCGCGCCCAAAGGTCACGCACACAACACAACAATTCCAGAATCTCACTCCCACTACCCATACTTCCTGTAATCCCCCCGCTACACCCCGGCAATCCCGTAGGCGAAAGTGAACCCCCACCCCCTACCCCCGGGAACCGAAATACAGCAGGCAATGAAAAAGTAGGAGACAGCGACTCACCGGGCTGCGCAGGTGCTGTGTCCCCACCAGCCGGGGCGAAGGATCCATCCAGACGTCCCTCTTGGTCACCGAACTCCCAGTCGTCCACTTCATCCTGCCCAGACGGCCCAGGACAAGCGCCGCACGCATGACATCCCCGACCTTCTGATGGAGCGCTCTGGACCTGCGCCGATGAACTGGGCCTCTCCGCCCGTCTGTTGGGGGCCTCGTCCACCCCACGGCCCACAGGTAGTCACCCTCCTGCCCGCTGTGTCACCACCGACCGTGGCACACGCCTGGAATTGGTTGCATCATCCTGGGTACAGGTGGGCCGCCCGACTGGAGCATCGCCAGCACGGCCCACCGCAAGTCCTGGGTCACGTCGTCTGGAGGCAGAGGGAGGTCCCAGCTGCCCGGGCGCCTGCCCTACCACCTCCGCTGAGCCAGGCCGGCTTCCAGGATTCCTCTCAGACCGGGCAGTCCTGCTCACGGCAGCCGTGCGAGGGGCCCGGCCTGGAGGGTCCCTCGTGGGGCTCCTTACCCTGCGCCTGGCTCGCGGCAACACTTCCGGGCTCAACCTCTCCGGAGGCCTCGTGTGACGTGACGGCACCGCCCGCGCCCCAGATCCAAACACGGAGCTGGGTAAGTAGTGCATCCATTATAAAGTACTGGACAAACTTCCCTGTGCTGCTGCAATCTTCCCTGTGCTGTTAACTAAAGATCACCAGCTTCCCTGTGCTGCTGCAAGCTTCCCTATGCTGTTAACCAAAGATCACAAGCTTCCCTGTGCTGCTACAAGCTTCCCTGTGCTGTTAACCAAAGATCACAAGCTTCCCTGTGCTGTTAACTAAAGATCACAAGCTTCCCTGTGCTGCTACAAGCTTCCCTGTGCTGTTAACTAAAGATGGCGGCGTCCTTCCTCTCTCCTACCCTTAAGTAACCTGACCTCGCCCCACTCACATACGCCCCCTCCTAACCACACCCCTAACTCCTTAACTCCTTCCCTTCCTAACATCCCTGATCATGGTGGCCTCCCCCTATGGCATTCTGCCGGGTCCAGCCTGTACTGGAGTGCTGAAGTAAGGGAACTACCGCACGCGTATCGCTGCTTTACATTGCAGCTTCCTCAGGGAAAATAGAATGCCACACACAATACCACATGACATCATCAGCCACCACACTACCCTCTGTGACATCACGCACCACATGTCACCACCATGTGACATCATCACTCAGCACAAGACATCATGTGACCAGCACAATTTCCAGATTTAGTCATTTCTATAGTAAAATCTTGAGTTTCTTGTACTGTCCCTGGACATTGGGGAGTGCTGGTGACGTGTGTGACAGTGCCATAGTGAGACTTCTCTTCTCCTGTATACCAGGATATATGATAAGGCCACATGCACACGCTGCGGAAGATACGCACTAAAACCGCAGCAATACTCAGGAAACGTGAGGTAAATACTGTACCCAATCATGCGTTTTTCTATAAGTTTTTTTACGTTTTGATACGATTTTCGGCGCGTTTTCATGCTGCGGGTTTTGGCGCGATTTTCCACAGCTCTAGGCAGATATAATTTGCAAGGGGAAACACAAAATAAATTGACATGCTGCGGATTCTAAAAAACACATTGCTGGTCAATTTCCATCCCGAAAAATACTGCAGCGAGTACATGAGATTTCCTGGAATCTCATTGACTATGCTGGTACTGTATTACGCCTTCCGCGTGGCATAGCCACACGTATACGCATCTTGTGCATTGAGCCTTACGCTGCCGTTACAGGGTGTATACATGTAGTATATGTCTCTGGTCGCCATGTTGGTTGGGGGGGGGTGCTAGTCTCTGGCTATCAGAAGTTTAGCAGTGTGGCTGGCGCCATATTCCTGCAGTGTCGGGGGAGGGGCAGCATGTAGCGGGTGCTGCTCCCATGGAGGGGAGGGATTTCAGTTACTATGGTAACATCAGTAATAAATATGGAGGAGCAGCGTTGACTTTTCAGGACTAATAAATAATCGTATTAATTGTGTAACGTTCCCGCACCCCCGCTCGCCGTTCCCTATATGTGGACGTTACGTTATCAGGTGTAAATAGAGAAGAGGAATGATGCCATAATGCCGTTTTTCTATGTCATGTGACCAGTCCTTATAATATAATATCTGTACAGTTAATGTTCATTATATTATTTTCTATCCATAGCTGGAGCTCTGTTATTACTGATACAGCGTGTGAGGAGATAAGATATTTTATAATGAACAATTTGCTCCTCACGACTCGTATCTGACTCGTATGTCGGAAAAGTAGAATAGGCCTCAACACCTAATATTTCACTGTATTTACAGCGGACAACTGACATATATACATTACTAAATCTCCCCCGTACATCTCCAAACATGATAAATCACTGGCTGCCTGCATCACCACTAGGGGGAGCTGCTTCATATGGATTTATACAGATAGCGCTGAACTCAATGGAAGCTGTAAACATCTCTATGTAGTCATCTCCTCCTAGTGGTGGCTGCAGGAAATACTTTGGCTCTTTGTCAGGAAGCAGGAGGATCAGTGCCGGCCCCCCCTCACCTCAGGCCCCGTAGCAGTGACGTGGTCTGCCTCTATGGTGTGTACAGCACTGAGTATATGTAGCTATTATGTATATGTACAGTATATAGTAGTAATAGTTACATATCCTATATATATGGGTTTGCATCAACAAAATCCCAATTCCAATACAGGTGATTTTTTAGGCCATCCAACATACAGGACCCAGAAGGAGTACTAGGAGGGCAGGTCGCAGGAGGAATAGAACAAAGAAAATCACACCAACAGAGGACTATCATCCACTGTTTTGACACCCATACAATCATTGGTCTTGTTCAAAGGACTGATTTTCTGTTTGGTTTGGAGTTGGATTTGTGTAATTTCATTAGGAGTTTAAAATTAAAAGTGTGGTTTAACGTACGTGGAGTAGACATACCTCCCAACTTTTGAATTCGGAAAAGAGGGACATTTTAAGCCACGCTTCCTAACCACGCCCAATATCCCGCATAAACACATCAAATCACGGTCAGATCCTTCTTTAAATAACAAGCACACTGTCACGGACACAGGGTATGTGGACTCACTAGGCCGCTCCGCCGTAGCGGGGAGGCAGCTGACCAGGTCACAGTCTATGCGAAAGTCAATGGCAGACAGTAATGCTTGGGTACCTGAAATAGTCCGGACGGCGGCTGTGGCTACAGCACGGACAGAGGCTGGTGCGGCAGGTGGCGCCAGACGTGGCGGGCAGTATGCGATGAAGCAGAAGACACTGGACGTGGCAGACGACACTGGACGTGGCAGAAGACACTGGACGTGGCAGGAAACACTGGACGTGGCAGAAGACACTGGACGTGGCAGAAGACACTGGACATGGCAAACAACACTGGATGTGGCAGAAGACACTGGACGTGGCAGAAGACACGACTCCAACGCTGGTAGGCACAGGAATTGGAACAATACGGAATACAGGAACGGGTAACAGGGCATGGGTAACAGCTGGAACGGGAAACACTAAGGGACCATTTGCGAGATAGACTGGGATAGACTAACAACGCTCAGGCAAGGATTAGAAGGCCTGGGCCTTCTTATAGACCAGGAAATCATGGCAGTTGATGATGATGACTACTTCCTATTTGCGCGCTGGCCCTTTAAGACTGGGCGCGAGCGTGCGCGCGCACCCTACGGGACTCAGCCGAACGGAGCGGAAGTGAGCGCTGGCGTCTCCTAGGAGGGAGACGGGGACCAGCGCTCATGGATCCATGGAAGCGGGCGTCGGGAGGTGAGTAAACCCGACGGCCTGCGGCCATGGACGCTACAGTATCCCCCCTCTTACGCCCCCTCTTCTTGGGGCCAGAGCGAGAGAGGAATTTTTTAATAAGAGCAGGAGCGCTGAGGTTCTCTTCTGGCTCCCAGGACCTCTCCTCAGGACCAAACCCTCTCCAGTCCACCAGATAGAAAGTCCTTCCTCCTACCCTTTTGCAGTCCAGGATCTCTTTTACCTCGAATACATCAGAAGGACCGCTGGGGGCAACTGTGGAACTAGAAGTCTTGCTGTAGCGATTCAGGACCACTGGTTTCAGGAGGGACACATGGAAGGAGTTAAGGATTCTGAGGGTAGGAGGCAGCCGCAGTTTATAGGAGACAGGGTTGATCTTTTGCAGAATATCGAAAGGACCAGGGAACCTGGGGGCGAACTTGTATGAGGGTACCTTCAAGCGAATGTTCCGAGAGGACAGACAGACTTTAGTCCCCGGAAGATACTGAGGCAGCTCTCTTCTCTTAGTATCTGCCTTTCGCTTCATGGGATCTACTGCCCGCAAAATAAAGGACCGGGTCTGTTGCCAGATTTGCAGGAAGTCCCCATATGCAGAGTCAGCAGTAGGTACCTGAGATGAAGTCGACACAGGAAGAGGGACTCTGGGATGTTGACTGTACACGATGTGAAACGGAGTGGAAGTGGTGGACTCACTTGTGTGGTTGTTGGATGAAAACTCGGCCCATGGAAGAAGCTGTACCCAGTTATCGTGCTGTGAAGAGATGAAGTGGCGCAGATAATCTTCCATGATCTGGATAATCCTCTCAACTTGCCCATTGGATTGGGGTGATAGGCAGAGGAAAAGTCCAAACTCACATCTAGGAGTTTACAGAGGGTTCTCCAGAACTTAGAGGTAAACTGAACCCCCCGGTCGGGCACAATGTGAAGAGGCAAGCCATGCAAGCGAAAGATGTGCTGAATGAAGAGACTCGCCAGTCGGGGAGCAGAAGGTAGGCCGGTCAGCGGGATAAAATGTGCCATCTTAGAAAACCGGTCCACCACCACCCAGATGGTGTTGCATCCTGCTGAGGGAGGAAGGTCTGTGAAGGTCTTTAGGTAGTGTGGGCCACCAGAAGTGACGGGCAATAAGGTCTTGGGTTTTACGGACACCAGCATGCCCAGCTAGTTTAGAACTGTGTCCCCAACGGATAATTATTTTTCTGTCAGCCAATCGAACAAAAGTCCTCCCCAGAGGGATATTTCTAAGCTGCAGAGGATTAGCGGTGACAACGCAGGATGGGTCTATGATGGTCTGAAGGGACTCCACCGTGTCTTCCGTCTCAAATGATCTGGACAGGGCATCGGCCCTCACATTCTTGTCAGCGGGACGGTAGTGGAGCAGAAATTGGAAACTGGTGAAGAACAGCGACCACCTGGCTTGACGGGGATTTAGTCTTTGAGCGGACTGAAGGTAGGTGAGGTTCTTGTGGTCGGTGAAGATCAGGATGGGGTGAGCAGCGCCCTCCAGAAGATGTCTCCACTCCTCCAGGGCCAATTTGATAGCCAGGAGTAATTGCGCTCGGCAGAAGAAAACAGTCTTGAGTAGTAGCCACATACCACTGCCTTTCCTTTGGAGCTCCTCTGGAACAGAAGTGCACCTGCACTAACAGAGGAGGCGTCCACTTCTAGTGAGAACTGCCGAAACACGTCAGGGTTATGGAGGATTGAAGCTGAAGTGAAGGCTTTCTTGAAGTGAAGGCTTTGCCTCTGGAGTCCACACCTTGGCGTTCACACCCTTATTGGTAAGGGTAGAGATGGGAGCCGTCAGAGAAGAAAAGTTCGGAATAAACTGCCTGTAGAAATTTGCGAATCCAAGGAACCGTTGTATGGCCCTTAGGCCTTGAGGACGTGGCCATTCCAGGACAGACTTTAGTTTCTCAGGGTCCATCTTAAGGCCTTGATCCGAGATGACGTAGCCCAGGAAGGGCAAAGACTTCTTTTCAAAGGTGCACTTTTCCAACTTGGCATACAAGCGATTCTCTCTTAGTCGCAGAAGAACTTGATGAACATGCCTCCGATGGGTCATCAGATCTGGGGAGAAAATTAAAATATCATCGAGATAAACTACAACACACATATAGAGGAGATCTCGGAAGATGTCATTAACAAACTCCTGAAATACTGCGGGAGCGTTACGCAGTCCGAAGGGCATCACTAGGTATTCGTAGTTCCCATTGCGGGTGTTAAATGCCGTCTTCCATTCGTAAATTTTATCTACAACTAAGGGGCACGGCAATGGGGTCCAATATGGCCCCTACGTATGCCAACATTTTTGTGGGCATGATGGAGGAGATGTCGATCTATGTATCCCACCACTTCACATATGTTCTGAGGTGGTGGCGATACATAGACGACATCTTCCTCATCTGGACTGACACGACAGAATCCTTTTTGGAATTCCACAACTTTTTTAATCAAATCGATCCAGACATTCAATTTACTTATACTTATTCGACTGAGATGATCCAATTCTTGGATTTCTCAATAAGCATTAAAAATGATGTCTTATACACTAGTCTATATACTAAGCAAACTGACCGTAACACATCATTGAAATTTGAAAGCTGTCATCCGAAAAAGATGATACGCTCTCTTCTATACAGTCAAATGCTCAGGGCTAGACGTATTGCGGATGATGATTCAGAATTGAATCAGACTCTTGATCAGATGATCCTAAACTTTAAACATAGAGGATATCCAAGACGACTGTTGAATACCTTTAAGGACCAGGTCAAGAAGACTCCTAGAAATAATCTATTGGTTAATCCTAAACAGCGTATATCTCCTTCCCGTGTTCCGTTTGTGTCCACCTATCACGATCTTAGTGGAGAAGTGGCAAAGATTTTTAATAGACATTGGGGCATTATTAAGAACAGTTATAAACACATTGAATCGTTTAATAACGCACCCCTCATGTCATATAGACGTCCACAAAATTTACGTGACAAATTAGTCAATAGTCTGACACATCGAAAAACAGGACAACAGACACTCCTTAGACCGAAAAAAATGGGTAACTTTCTCTGTCTCTATTGCATTACTTGTCGTCTTATGCATAGGGGGAATGTCTTTATTCATCCGCAAACACAAAGAGAGCACAGGATTAAACAATTTCTTACATGCGCTTCGGATTGGGTTATTTACGTTCTCTGGTGCCCGTGTTCACTTCTATATGTCGGTGAAACCTCTTGTGATTTCAAGACACGTCTGAATAATCACAGATATTCCATACGTAAGAAGAAAAGTGATTTACCGGTAGCGAAACATTTCTCGGAACTTGGACACACAGAAAAAGATCTTAGATTTATTATTTTGGACTCATTACCTAATATGTCGCGTTCCCGTTTTTTCCCCTCCCTGTCCTTGCGGTGTCTTTCTCAGTGAATGTATATTTATACACACATGCGATACATGATTTGTATATTTGTACATTGTTTTTAATTTTTCCTTTTTTCTCATTCCAGAGGATTATAGAATTTCAGGACCACTCACCATGACTGGAGCTCTGTCTTCATATATGATGTATGATATCTTACACAAGTCTGTCTGTTAACATTAATATGTACTAGTTTAGTATTATTATTATTTCTTCTTTTTTAATCCTTTGAATTCATGAGAGACATGTGTACCTTTAAATTTAGGGGCTGTTGAATATATATTGACCCCTAAAAATCTTCTTCTTGCTGTCATCACATGAGTAATAGGTTTTCTAGTGGCTGTCCCTGTTCATGAATTTGGAACGGGATTACACACGGACCATTTTTCGATCTAACGATACCCATTTCTATTGGTTCGGTTGGCTCGAGTAGTCATTTGTAAAAGCAGATAATATGTAATACAATTAAAAATTAACGTCAATTTCTGCATTTATTTGTCTGATTACCTTCACAATAAACATATACTTTGATTTCTTTTTGACACTGTCTATTGTACATATGTCTCTCATATCCATGACTGGATTGCTAGCCATTATTTCCCTGGACTATTGTCCTTTTTGATGTCGGCGTACAGACTTATCATAATACATAAATTGCAACCTATGTTGTTGGCCCTCCTTATGCAGTTACACTGTATCTTATTCACAGAGGTTCGTATCCGGACCCCCAGCGCATGCGCAATAAATAAAGCATCGTGTGGTTGCTATGCAACCGGGCGCGTCTGTGATGACGACACGAGCATGCGCAGTTCTGTTTGGAGGACGCCAGACATCCTGACCACACGTGGAAATCAGCACGAACAAGGATTAAACTGTTTACTTCACATATCAAGTCAGCGATTGGTGAGTGGCCTGAAGACCTTGCCCCCTACACATTTGATTGCATTTTTGATTAAGTGATAATCAAGCTATATTATGCATTTTTAAATGTATGTCTATTTTTACACTGGATTTTATCACTGTGCACTGTTTTCATAATTGCAACATATGATATTTATACAAGTATTTATATCCTGTACCACATATTTTTTTGTCTGTGCACTTTATTAACAACTTTAGGACGCAGCCTGTTTTGGCCTTGTGGCTGTAATGATGGGGTAGGGAGACAGACAGGTGAGCGCTAATCTACCCGCCACTCAGTCCCTGCCTACTTGCAACTACCCGTCATAGGCAACGGGGTACAACTGGGCGACGGTCCCTACGCTCAGTAAGTGCACGACAGACAAACAGACAAGGGTACACAGAAGCTAGGGAAACGGGACAGCCTCCCACGGAGACACCGTGAGCAACGAGAGTAGTGAACGAGCCGAGTCAAACCAGGAGTGCGCGAGGTACAAAACGCTGAGCAGGAGAGTAGTCAGTAAGCCAAGGTCAATAACAAGCAGAGAATCAGTAGTTCAAGCAGCAGAGCCAGGAAACAAGCAGAGAAGAATCACAGGCAAAGGAGGAACAGGAAAGGCAGGTATAAATAGACAGTGGGCGGGAGCTAGCTCCGTCTGGTCAGGCTGTGATAGGCTCTCCCACTCCTAAGCCTGCCATCCTGAGTGGTGGAAGATGGAGTCAGTCTCACAGACATAGAAGCAGGTGCAGACTGATTACCCACGGGCGTCAACACAGAAGCTGTGGCACAGCCGATTTTGTCAGATCTGACATGTGTCACTTTATGTGGTAATAACTTGGGAATGAAACCTATCCAAGTGATTCTGAGTTTGTTTTCTCGTGACATATTGTACTTTATGATAGTGGAAAAATTTGGTCGATAAATTCAATATTTATTCGTGAAAAACATCAAAATTTAGGGAAAATTTGCAAAAATGTGCATTTTTCTAAATTTAAATGTATCTGCTTGTAAAACAGATAGTAATACCACACAAAAGAGTCACTAGTTAACATTTCCCATATGTCTACTTTATGTTTGCATCGTTTTTTGAATGTCCTTTTATTTTTCTAGGACGTTAGAAGGCTTAGAACTTTAGCAGCAATTTCTCACATTTTCAAGAATATTTCAAAAGGCCATTTTTACAGGTACCAGTTTAGTTGTGGGTTTGAGGGCCTTATATATTAGAATCCCCAAATAAATCACCCCATTTAAAAAACTGCACCCCTCAAAGTATTCAAAATAGCATTCAGAAAGTTTCTTAACCCTTTAGGCGTTTCACAGGAAATAAAGCAAAGTAGAGGGGAAATTTACAAATTTCTCTTTTGCCGAAATAAATTTGCAATAAAAAAAATTCTGTACCACAGAAGGTTTTACTAGAGAAACACAACTCAATATTTATTTCCCAGGTCCTGCAGTTTTTAGGAATATCCTACATGTGGCCCTAGTGCCCTAATGGACCGAAACACCGGCCTCAGAAGCAAAAGAGCACCTACAGGATTTTGGGGCCTCCTTATTTTTAGATTATATTTTAGGCACCATGTCAGGTTTGAAGAGGTCTTGATGTGTCAAAACAGTGGAAACCCCCCAAAAGTGACCCCATTTTGGATACAAGACCACTCAGGGAATTTATCTAGGGGTATAGTTAGCATTTTGACCCCACAGGTATTTTGCTATATTTATTGAAATTAGTCTGTGAAAATGAAACTCTACTTTTTTTCTGAAAAAACATAGAAATTTGTAATTTTTAAAAGTAAATGCTCTCCAACATTTGTAAAGCATCTTCTCCCGATTACGGAAATACCCCATATGTGGTAATAAACTGCTGTTTGGACCCACAGCAGTGTTCAGAAGGGAAGGAGCGCCATTTGGATTTTGGAGCGCAGATTTTGCTGCATTGGTTTTTAGTGCCATGTCGCGATTGCAACGTCCTGGAGAGAACAAAATAGTGGAAACACCCCAAAAGTGACCCCATTTGGCAAACTACACCCCTCAAGGAATTTTTCTAGGGGTATAGTAAGCATTTATACCACACAGGTTTTTGCCGAATTTAGTAGAATTAGGCCGTGAAAATTAATATAAACATTTTTGTCCACTAAAATGTTGAATTTTTTCATTTTCACAAGAGTTAAAGGAGAAAAAGTCACCCTAAATTTGTAACGCAATCTTTCCCGAATATGACAATACCCCACATGTGGTAATAATTTATTTTTTTAATAGAAATTAATTAATCTTTGCAGGACTGATGCTTTTTTGCTTTTCCATTTGATTTTCACTCCACGCCTTCCAAACGCCATAACTTTTTTATTTTTCCATCAATTGAGCGGTGTGAGCAGGGCCGCCATCAGGGGGGTATTAGGGGTAGTACTGTAGGGGGCCCGGCCAAACTTAATTGAAAGGGGGGCCCGGCAACTGCCGCGACTTGCTTTTGGTACAAAAAAACAAGCCCCTGCAATGGGGCCTGTTCTTTTCACCAAAACAATGTCGTGAGCTGCTGCGGGCCCCCGAGCTGCGGGCCCCCCTCTCATCACCACCGCCTCCTCGTCCTCCTCCTCGTCCGCCTCCTCGTCCGACTCCGCCTCCTCCTCCTTCTCCAGAGCGTAGCTGCGTAAGGAGAGGGGGAGGAGTCTAGTTCTTGCGCGGCGGCAGTTCTACGATCCGCGCCATTTTCTGGAGCCTGGAGGTGAAGGACGACGTCTGGACCGAAGCCTGAAGAGGACTGGAGTGGGAGCAGCTCTTCTGACATGGTGAGTAAAGTGTGTCAAAGTGCTGTTTAAGTATGGCCCTGTTCACACAGAGTATTTTGCAGGCCGAAAAAATCTGCCTCAATATTCCTTAAAGAATTTTGAGGCAGATTTTGAGGCAGATTTTGACCTGCACACACTATCTTGCTGCGTTTTTTGCTGCGTTTTTTGCCCGCTGCGATTGAGGACAGCAGACAAAAAACGCAGGGAAAAATGCATTTTCTGCCTCCCATTTATTTCGATGGGAGGTCAGAGGCGGAACCGCGGCAAGAAAGGACGTGCTACTTTTTCTTTTTTCTGCGACTAACTCTCATTGATTTCAGATTAAATCAATGGGAGGCGGTTTTGGAAGTTTTTTGGTGCTGATTCTGACGCAGTGTCCGAGTCAATATCAAGGCCCAAAAACTCTGTGAACTGGGCCTTATTGTTAGGGCTTATTCAGACGAACGTGTAATACGTCCGTGCAACGTGTGTGATTTTCACACACCTCGCACGGACCTATATTACTCTATGGGGCCGTGCAGACTGTCAGTGATTTTCACGCGCCTCGCACGGACCTATGTTACTCTATGGGGCCGTGCAGACTGTCAGTGATTTTCACGCGCCTCGCACGGACCTGTGTTACTCTATGGGGCCGTGCAGACTGTCAGTGATTTTCACGCAGCGTGTGTCCGTGTGTCCGCTGCGTAAAACTCACGACATGTCCTATATTTGTGCATTGTTCGCGCATCACGCACCGATTGAAGTCAATGGGTGCGTGAAAATCCCGCCCAGCACTTCCGCAGCCGTATAAACTATGAATGAAAACAGAAAAGCACCACGTGCTACAAACATCCAAACAGAGTGTCATAATGATGGCGGCTGCGCGAAAATCATGCAGCCGCGCATCATACGCTGCTGACACACGGAGCTGTTATGGACTTTTGCATGCGCAGAACGCCACGTTTTTGCGCACGCAAAAGGCACACGCTCGTGTAAATCCGGCCTTAGGGTAGGAACACACTAGGCATGAACGCTGCGGATTTTATGCAACACATTTTATTGTGGAGAATCCGCAGCGTATCACAGTCGCAGCCGAGGGGATGAGATATGAACAAATCTCATCCACACGCTGCAAAAATAATGGACCTGCAGTGTGGCTTTTGGCTTTTTAAGCCGCAGCGTGTCAATGTATTCTGTGGGATCGCCGCTCGTCTGTTGCGGAAATGCTGCGGTTCTGCCGCAAAAATCACAAATGAGAAAAAAAAGGCACTTTTTTAAATTTATAAAAAAGTTTAGACTTGCCCCGGCCGTAGTCCTGGTGACGCGATCCTCTATTCCGGGCTGCGCTAATAATAGAGGATCGCGTCACCAGGACTACGGCCGGGGCAAGTCTAAACTTTTTTATAAATTTAAAAAAGTGCCTTTTTTTTTTCTCATGTGTGATTTTTGCGGCAGAACCGCAGCATTTCCGCAACAGACGAGCGGCGATCCCACAGAATACATTGACACGCTGCGGCTTAAAAAGCCAAAAGCCGCACTGCAGGTCCATTATTTTTGCAGCGTGTGGATGAGATTTGTTCTAATCTCATCCACTCTGCTGCGACTGATACGCTGTGGATTATCCACAATAAAATGTGTTGCATAAAATCCGCAGTGTTCATGCCTAGTGTGTTCCTACCCTAAGGCCGGATTTACACAAGCGTGTGCTTTTTGCGTGCGCAAAAACGTGGCGTTCTGCGCATGTAAAAGTCCATAACAGCTCCGTGTGTCAGCAGCGTATGATGCGCGGCTGCGTGATTTTCGCGCAGCCGCCATCATTATGACACTCTGTTTGTATGTTTGTAGCACGTGGTGCTTTTCTGTTTTCATTCATAGTTTATACGGCTGCGGAAGTGCTGGGCGTGATTTTCACCCACCCATTGACTTCAATGGGTGCGTGATGCGCGAACAATGCACAAATATCGGACATGTCGTGAGTTTTACGCAGCGGACTCACAGACACGCGCTGCGTGAAAATCACTGACAGTCTGAACGGCCCCATAGAGTAACATAGGTCCGTGCGAGGCGCATGAAAATCACGCACGTTGCACGGATGTATTACACGTTCGTCTGAATAAGCCCTAACAATAAGGCCCAGTTCACAGAGTTTTTGGGCCTTGATATTGACTCGGACGCTGCGTCAGAATCAGCACCAAAAAAACTTCCAAAACCGCCTCCCATTGATTTAATCTGAAATCAATGGGAGCCAGTCGCGGAAAAAAGAAAAATCAGCACGTCCTTTCTTGCCGCGGTTCCGCCTCTGACCTCCCATCTAAATCAATGGGAGGCAGAAAATGCATTTTTCGCTGCGTTTTTTGTCTGCTGTCCTCAATCGCCGCGGGCAAAAAACGCGGCAAGATAGTGTGGGCAGGTCAAAATCTGCCTCAAAATTCGGTGCGCAGTTCCAGGCGGGTGCGCATGCGCGGGAGTTTGCGGGTGTGCGCGATCGGTCGCACGGGCGGCAGTGTTTGACGACCCCCATGCTACCCAGGGCCGCCATCAGGGGGGGGGTATTATGGGTACTGATGTGAGAGGCCCGGCCAAACCTAATTGAAAGGGGGGCCCGCAGCTCACGACATTCTTTTGGTGAAAAAAACAAGCCCCATTGCAGGGGCCTATTTTTTTTCTACCAAAGGCAAGTCGCGGCAGTTGCCGGGCCCCCCTTTCAATTAGGTTTGGCCGGGCCTCTCACATCAGTACCCATAAAACCCCCCCTGATGGCGGCCCTGGGTACCATGATATAGTGCTGGACGGAGTACCGTTAACAGGCGGTGCCACGGTAGGGGGGCCCAGAAAATTTAGCTGTAGGGGGGCCCTGAAATTCCTGATGGCGGCCCTGGGTGTGAGGGCTTACTTTTGGCAGGATGAGCTGTAGTTTTTATTGGTACCATTTTTTGGTACATGCGACTTTTTGATCACTTTTTATTACATTTTGTTAAAAGCTTTGGTGACCATAAAACAGTGATTTTGGCGTTTTCAATTCTTAATTTCTTACGGCGTTCATAATGCGCTATAAATGACCATTATATTTTATTCTGCGGGTCGGTACGATTACGGCGATACCAGATGTATATAGTTTTTTTATGATTTGCAGTGTTTGCACAATAAAATCACTTCTTTATAAAATAATTTATTTTCTGTGTCACCGTATTCTGAGAGCCGTAACTTTTTTATTTTTCAGTCAAAAAAGCGGTGTAAGGGCTTGTTTTTTGCGGGACGGGTTATAGTTTTTATTGATACAATTTTGGGGTACATGCGACTTTTTGATCACTTTTTATTTTATATTTTGATAGGGGTGGTGACCAAAAAATAGTTATTCTGGCATTGTTTTTAGTTTGTTTTTTTTTGCGGCGTTCACCGTGCGGTAAAAATAACATTGTAGTTTTATATATTGGGTCGTTATGAACGCGGTGATACCAAATATGTGTACTGTTTTTAAACGTTTTCATTTTGTTCCTATAATAAGAGACTTATTATAGGAAAAAAAATCTTTTATTTTTACACTTTTGTAAAACATATTTATTAACGTTTTTTTACTTTTTTCTTTACTTTTTACGCTTTCTTTTTTTACCTGCAGGTCTGATCGCTGCTAGAATACATTACACTACCTAGGTAGTGTAACGTATTCCAACTGTCAGTGTGACGTCACATGACCTGCCTAGGTAGAGTCGTGTGTTAACCTTAAACCATACTATCCCCCACCCCCATTTAGTAACGACACATGACACCGAGGTTGGATGTGAAATGGCCACAGCAGCCGTTTATTAATTTCACAGTTTTATAAAAACAATTTAAATCCGAAACATTCGGATAACTAGTTAGGAATCCACCAGAGAATTCCTCCTAATAATTCACATGACCCAACATGGGTCAGAATCATAAATAACAATTAAACGTTAACATTAACCCGAGCAGAGGAAGTCCTTGAAGCCCCTTCAGATGTTCCTTTCAAGAACACACCGAATTAGCCATCTGCAAACCACTAATTACCTCCAGCCGTAAACCAGCTCGGAAGCACCGTTCACCTCTGCAGATGGCTCCAACCACTAGAAGTCCACTTCAAGGGGATAACACCCGATGAAGCCCTCAAGTGATATACCGACCACTAGAAGTCCACTTCAAAGGGATAACACCCGATGAAGCCTTCAAGTGACATACCTTCTACCAGAAGACCACTTCAAAGGGATAACACCCGATGAAGTCTTCAACCATGTACCTTTTTTGGGGGACGCATACCCCCGATGCGACCCCCCCACCATTTTGTACTGACTGGCCTCAAGGACTCCCCCCGCCAGCTGCCATGACAACAGAACCTACTCCGGAAAAAAGAAAAACATGTTAAATAAGCACACAAAATAAAACAAAACGCTCATAGACAGACGTACATAAGACCTAAGGAGTAATAAAACAAGGGTGGGAGGGTGGGAGCTTTGCTTAATGTGTGTTACTCCTCCCGCTGCTTCCGGCTCAATGCCGAGAAACAGCGGGAAGCGCAGTAACGGCCCCCCCGCCCCCCTTAACTCCTCCCCGTCCCTCCTTCAGCTCCTTCAACTTTCCCTGACCTCGTAACATTAACCCTTTCCCTACCAGGACGGTCATGTCGGCTTCCCTTAAGCCTGCAGCTGCGTCCAGCCTCTTCTTGACCTGCCTAGGTAGAGTCGTGTGTTAACCTTAAACCATACTATCCCCCACCCCCATTTAGTAACGACACATGACACCGAGGTTGGATGTGAAATGGCCACAGCAGCCGTTTATTAATTTCACAGTTTTATAAAAACAATTTAAATCCGAAACATTCGGATAACTAGTTAGGAATCCACCAGAGAATTCCTCCTAATAATTCACATGACCCAACATGGGTCAGAATCATAAATAACAATTAAACGTTAACATTAACCCGAGCAGAGGAAGTCCTTGAAGCCCCTTCAGATGTTCCTTTCAAGAACACACCGAATTAGCCATCTGCAAACCACTAATTACCTCCAGCCGTAAACCAGCTCGGAAGCACCGTTCACCTCTGCAGATGGCTCCAACCACTAGAAGTCCACTTCAAGGGGATAACACCCGATGAAGCCCTCAAGTGATATACCGACCACTAGAAGTCCACTTCAAAGGGATAACACCCGATGAAGCCTTCAAGTGACATACCTTCTACCAGAAGACCACTTCAAAGGGATAACACCCGATGAAGTCTTCAACCATGTACCTTTTTTGGGGGACGCATACCCCCGATGCGACCCCCCCACCATTTTGTACTGACTGGCCTCAAGGACTCCCCCCGCCACCGCGAAACAGGCCTTGACCACCTTAAGCCTGTGAGTTCCTCCACACCACCACCGCCCTTTCTATGCCTTCTGCTATAGCCAAGCTCCAAATATCAATGCCAACCTCGGTCAGATGAACCCCGTCACTCCTCCAGAAATTCCCCAATCCTGACTCCAAATCCCTATGCCTCACGCAAATGCCCCCGTTCTTTGCCACAAAACGGGACACCGCCCGGTTAACTTTTATCCGAGCCTTATTGACTCTCTCCACCGATCTAGCTAACCGCCAATGCTTCCTTGGGACTATGTCCGACCACACTACCACCAACTTGGGATAAGATACCCACAAACACAACAAATCATGTTTGATATCCCGCACCAACTCACGAAAAGGGCGGACTCCTAAGTCATTCCCACCCACGTGCAACACTAAAACCTCCGGAACCCTATCAAGCCGCACATATGTCTGGAATTCCGCCAACACCCTGTTCCACGACATACCTCTAAACCCCAGCCAATGCACAACCGCATCCTGTCGCGGAATGCGCAACTGGCGACCATCCGGGCGGACGTCCGCCCTCAAAGCCCCCCAGTGCACGTACGAATGACCCATCAACCACACCAGACAAGGAGGCGAATCTGAAACGGAAAACACAGTTAGGCACCACCATATAACATTTGCAAGCATAAACAACAAAATTACAACATATGGGGGCGGACATAGGACTTAAACCTTTTAGACTCCCAACGACCAATACGCCTCACCCCCTCATCATCCAACCCCCAGCGCCCTGCTTCCGTTGCTGCGCCAATCCGGAAGGAATGAGATGAATATGAGCCTGCCGCAACCCCAACCGCCGTCAAACATTTTTTAAAAACAGCTCCAAACTGAAACCTGGACAAGAACGACCCGTCCACATGACGTAACAAAGGCAAATCTGGAGACCCCCTGTTTTTTGTAAAACCCCGCATGCACTCTACTGGGCACATGACCGACCCCGGGAGAGCGAACAAAACTATCAGTTTTCCCTTCCCTAATTGGTCAGTTTTTGATCTACGCAACCATACCTCCAACCGATCTGCAAAAAGGCTCACCTCCCCAGATCTCAGCCCCCCTGCCTGTTTAGTACTTGGCGACACCAACTCACCTATTCTAAATGCTCCGAAGAACGCCAACGAGAAAGCCAACCGAAACAAATCCATTTCATCTGAAGAACGACATACCGATGCCAATGAACCGCCCAACAAGCCCAGCAAAGCAAACGACACCGGCCTTCTACTATCCGCCTCCACCCTACCTCTGCGCAACCCCTTCAAAGCCTGCGATACCAGAAATTCCTTCGATACATCCCGCAAGCCCCGCAACTTAAGCCCAAACGCCACCGCGGATATAAACCGGTTCACCTTCGCTACTGAAAACCCCCCCTCCCAGGCATCCCCTAACCAATACAAAAGTGCCACCAACCTGTCTCTATCCGTATTGACATCACCCAACTCTCTTACCCACTCCTCCCACTGCCTCCAACAAGCAGCATAAGCCCTCCACGTCGTGCGCGCCAAAGACCTTTGTAACAGCTGCTCTACGGGACCGATACCAGATCCCATAGATGATCCGGACACGCCAAACCGAGACGTTCCGCTCCCGGGGCCAATTGCCGAAACCGGTCCCACTGCGAGCGAGAAAGAGCATCAGCAACACAATTCCGTACACCCGGGACATGCACCGCCACCACCCACGCGTTCAGCGACAAACACACCAACACTAAATGTCGCAACAATTGAACTACCGGAGGAGAGGACGCCGTGATGTTATTAATGGCAAGCACCACCCCCATGTTGTCGCAGTAAAAACGGACCTTCTTATCCCTGAGCCTGTCCCCCCAAATGGTAGCCGCCACCACGATGGGAAACAGCTCGAGCAGGGCCAGATTCCGCGTCAATCCACTGGACACCCAGCTAGCCGGCCATTGACCTGCGCACCACGGACCTCCCCCGTAAGCTCCAAAGCCACCCGCCCCAGCCGCATCCGTGAAAATATTCAGATCACTCGTATCCTGCGCTGGGGCCATCCATAGCGAGCGACCATTGTACTGGCCCAAGAAGTCATCCCAAACCTGAAGATCAGCTCGGTGCTCCTCCTTGAGCCTCACAAAATGATGCGGCGCCCGCACTCCCGCCGTTGCCGCCGCCAACCGTCTACCAAACACCCTCCCCATCGGCATAATCCGGCAGGCGAAATTCAACTTCCCCAGCAGCGACTGAAGCTCCCTCAGCGACATTTTCTTCCTTCTACAAGCCCGTCGCACCTCCAGCCTCAAAGCACCCAACTTATCCGCCGGGAGCCGACACTCCATTGCCACCGAGTCAATTTCGATTCCCAAGAAAGAAATCGTCGCTACCGGGCCCTCCGTTTTTTCCGGCGCCAAAGGGATCCCAAAATCCCTCGCCACCTTCTGCAGGGCATGAAGCAAGTTACCGCAAACCGGCGAACCCCCCGGGCCAACGCACAAAAAATCATCTAAGTAATGGATCAACGAATCGACCCCGGATACTCCCCTCGTTACCCACTCCACGAAGCTACTAAACGCCTCGAAGTATGCACAAGAAAGAGAACACCCCATCGGAAGGCACCGATCCACGTAAAAGGCCCCATTCCAAAAACAACCCAACAGCCGTTGGCTTTCTGGATGGACCGGCAACAACCTGAACGCCGCCTCGATGTCGGTTTTTGCTAGCAGCGCCCCCGGACCCGCAGCCCGCACTAACCCCACCGCCTTATCGAATGAGGTATAAACTACGGAACACAACTCGTGATCAATCCCGTCATTTACCGACGAACCTTTGGGATACGATAAATGTTGAATCAAACGAAACTTTCCGGGCTCGCGTTTAGGGACAATACCCAAAGGGGACACAACTAAATCTTTCACCGGCGACTCCACAAATGGCCCCGACATGCGCCCCAACGAAACTTCTTTTAACAACTTTTCCGACACGACTTCCGCATGCAAGTAAGCCGATTTTAAATTTCTCCGCGTAACCGGAACCTCATAAGGAGGCGGAGGAATAACAAAACCAACACTAAACCCTTCATAAAGCAACTTAGCTGCCGCCCTATCCGGATACTCATTTAGATAAGGGGCCATCCTTTCCACCCTCACCGGCGACACCCCCTTGACCAGCCCCGTGCTGGTTCCCGGACCTCTTTTTCCGCAGACATTTTGCCGCCCCGTGTGATGCACCATTACACTCGGAGCACACGTGCTTGAACTTGCACGTGGCCCCAAACTTGCACTGGCCTTCATTGAATTGCCAGCAAAACCCCGCCTTTCCCCCGCCGCTTGGTCCACTCTGACTAGTCTGGCCTCCCTGGCCACCGCTCCCGGGAAAGGGCTGCCTAACCGGAGCCGTAACCCGTAACCAGAGAGCAATATCCTTCTGGTCCCACCGAATCGCCGGCCGAACCGCCTTCCGCTGACGGAATTGCTCATCATATCGCAGCCACGCCTGACCCCCATACGCCCTATGAGCCTCCCCAATAGCATCAAAATAACAAAATAACGCCGAACAATTTTCCGGCGCCTTTTCCCCTATCACACTAGCCAATATGGCGAACGCCTGCGACCAATTAACGAACGTCTGCGGGATAAGCCTATACCGCCGCCGTTCCTCCTCGTCCTTTTTACTCTCATCCCGCTTGCTCTTATCCAAATTGAATTTAGCCAGCGGCAAGAGAGAAAAAATTTCAACATATTCATCTTTCCAGATCCGATCACGCACCTCCTGCTTTAAATGCGCCCCCAACGGACCCTCAAAACAAACATACACCTCCCCCCGAGCACGATCGTCCATGCGCACTCGATCGCCGTCCTTCTGTGCCTCAGTCTGCACCGACACCGCGACCGCCTCTCTAACCGCCACCACAGGACGCGCCTGCAACGATCCCACTTCCCTGGGGCCTTCCCAAACTACCGCAGGGGACACTTCCGTTACTACCGGCGCCGCGGCCCTATCCAGGCGCCCCACCAGCTCCCGTAAGCAACCCACTAAATCTGCCAAACCCGCTCCGTCGCGTCCGCCCGCGCCACTACCGGCCCCCGATGCTATGCTAGCAGCCCCCCCGCCGACACCCGACATAAAAATCGCTGGATAAGACAATAATGGAGTTATACACTCACCGGGCTGCACAGGCGCTGTGTTCCCGTCAGCCGGACCATCCTGACCTCGACGATAGACGTCCAGTTCACCTTCCTCCAGTTCTTCTCTCGCCGACGACTGTCCCTCCCAACGACCTCTTCGGAAAGGGGATGAGGACGCGCTGACCGATGGGCCGGCAACCTGCCGCCCGACCGCCGGGACCCAGACTTCCGACCGGACCTGTTGCCTCGACGTCGATGCAGATCTAGTCGTCCGTCTAGACGATCCTGACGAAGCCTGCCCCCTGGCCGGAACATCACCATGCGGGGCGGCCGTACCTTGCTCTCGACATCTTCCATCTGATGGGGGAGGGGTGACAGGGAGCCCAGCCTGCGACTCCCTGCTTACCGCCGGACCCCGTCGCGGCCTGGGATTCCTGCCAGGACGCAGGGCCTGGGAAGGGGCGGTCCTCCCAGCTGCCTGGCCTGCAGCGTCCGGGATCGGGCTCCCTCTGCGACGCCGTGTCCGCGGGACTACCTCCGGACTCAGGCGCTCTGGAGGTCGGGACCGCCGAGAGGGACGGGTCGACACAGCCTGCATCGCCGTCACCCCTGCCACCGCTCTCTGCCTGCCCAGCGCAGGAGCGGTTGTTGCCGACTCCCCCCCCGCCGCCATAGCCATGCTCGTAAGGGGGCCGGGGGAGGGGAGCCTGTCCCTTACAACAGACCCCGAACGCCGTGCCCGGCGTGGCGAAACGGCGTCCGGGATCCGCGTTAATGCAGCCACGGTCTCCTCCAGCCATCCGGGACCGTGGTGCACAGCAGCGGCACGCAGCCGCTCTAAAATCAGGGCCTCTGCCATTACTAAAGAGCCAGGCAACGGGGAGCTTTGCTTACTGTGTGTTACTCCTCCCGCTGCTTCCGGCTCAATGCCGAGAAACAGCGGGAAGCACAGTAACGGCCCCCCCCCCGCCCCCCTTAACTCCTCCCCGTCCCTCCTTCAGCTCCTTCAACTTTCCCTGACCTCGTAACATTAACCCTTTCCCTACCAGGACGGTCATGTCGGCTTCCCTTAAGCCTGCAGCTGCGTCCAGCCTCTTCTTGCAGTGTGCACTGGGAGTGACTGTGAGACTCACCAGTCACAGCTCTGATTGTAGCTTTCCCACGCTAATTAAGCACAGGAAAGCTACAAAGCCAGGAGTATACGGCAAAGGGGGGGTGGGCGTTTTACTGACAGCAGAGGGCTCTATAGGGGGGAATTATCCCCCCACCATAGAGCCCTGACTAGTTACTATACTGAAAGGTTAGAGGGGGGGGTCTGAGCATCTGACTGACTGCTCTAAAGGGGTGGGGGCAGAATCCCCCCCTATAGAGCTCTCTGCAGTAAGTCAGACACTCAGACCCTCCCCCACCCACACTAATCCTTTCATTATAGTGATGTGAGGGCTCTATGGGGTGGATTATTCCAGCCCCATAGAGCCCTCTGCTGTCGGTAAAATGCCCAGGGCCCCCCATGCAGTACGTCACGGGTCCCGGTCCCAGCAAGGCAGGAACTTACCTCTGCTGCTCGTCGCTCCTCCTGCAGACTTGCTCCTCTCTCTCTGCCTGCATGTGCTATGTGCAGCGTCAGAGAGGAGGAGGAGTATTACAGACGTTCAGCACGTCTCTCCCCGGTCCAGTCCGTCCCGGGCTGAAAATGCCGCCCCCCCCCCCCCCGTTTGGGTAGGTGGTGCCGCTTGAGGCCGTCGGCTCACCTGGCCTGATGGCAGATGCGGCACTGCTTACGCTGCCGTTACAGGGTGTATACATGTAGTATATGTCTCTGGACGCCATGTTGGTTGGGGGGTGCCAGTCTCTGGCTATTGGTCAGACGTTTAGGAGTGTGGCTGGCGCCATATTCCTGCAGTGTCGGGTGAGGGGCTGAATGTAGCGGGTGCTGCTCCCATGGAGGGGAGGGATTTCAGTTACTATGGTAACATCAGTAATAAATATGGAGGAGCAGCGCTGACTTTTCAGGACTAATAAATAATCTTATTAATTGTGTAACGTTCCCGCACCGCCACTCGCCGTTCTCTATATGTGGACGTTACGTTATCAGGTGTAAACAGAGAAGAGGAATGACACCATAATGCCGTTTTTCTATGTCATGTGACCAGTCCTTATAATATATTATCTGTACAGTTAATGTTCATTATATTATTTTCTATCAGATCTTTATAGCTGGAGCTCTGTTATTACTGATGCAGCGTGTGAGGAGATAATATATTTTATAATAAACAATTCGCTCCTCACGACTCGTATCTGACTCGTATGTTGGAAAAGTAGAATAGATCTGAACACCAAATACATCACTGTATATACAGCGGACAACTGACATATATACACTACTAAATCTCCTCCGTACATCTCCAAACATGATAAATCACTGGCTGCCTGCACCACCACTAGGGGGAGCTGCTTCATATGGATTTATACAGCTACCGCTGAACTCAATGGAAGCTGTAAACATCTCTATGTAGTGAGCTCCCCCTAGTGGTGGCTGCAGGAAATACAATGGCTCTATGTCAGGAAACAGGGGGATCAGTGCCGGCCCCCGCTCACCTCGGGCCCCGTAGCAGTGACGTGGTCTGCCTCTATGGTGTGTACAGCACTGAGTATATGTAGCTATTATGTATATGTACAGTATATAGTAGTAATAGTTACATATCCTATATATATGGGTTTGCATCAACAAAATCCCAGTTCCAATACAGGTTATTTTTTAGGCCATCCAACATACAGGACCCAGAAGGAGTGCTAGGAGGGCAGGTCGCAGGAGGAATAGAACAAAGAAAAACGCGCCAACAGAGGACATTACGACCACAAGGAATGAGGAACACACCCAACAAGGGGAAATATCCTCAGAAACAGTGGTAAAGATCTCATCCACTGTTTTGACACCCATTATACAATCATTGGTCTTGTCCAAAGGACTGTCTTTCTGCCCAAGCCAAACGATGGATTGGTTTGGTTTGGAGTTGGAGTTGGATTTGTATAATTTCATTAGGAGTTTAAAATTAGAAGTGTGGTTTAACATACGTGGGGTAGATACTGATTACAACAATGTTGACAGTGGATTCTGTCTGAACAGTCTTGGACTACATGAGAAAAGTAAATGCCAACCACCAGGTTTAGAACATCCCATAGAGACTTATATGGATTTAGTTAAAAAAGATATTGATAAATTGCGTATTGAATGCCAAGATATGAATTTGAGACACCCTGATATTACATCTATTGAAATACTGGTTCTTGATGAACTGATCCATAACCACGATCTAACCATAAAACCCGCGGACAAGGGTGGGGCGATCGTGGTCATGGACACTATTATGTATATGAGGGAGGCATATAGACAGTTACAAGATGGGAATGTCCATAGATTACTTATTGGTGATCCTAGGTTTGACATAGAGAGAAAGATTTTGAATCTAGTCAATCAAGCTTTTGAAGATGGGTTAATTGATCGTGCCCTAAATAAATATCTTATTATTGAGCATCCTAAGACACCTTGTCTTTATTTGTTGCCTAAAGTGCATAAATGCCTTGCTAATGCCCCAGGTCGCCCGATCGTATCGGGTAGGGAATCTATATTGAACAATATTTCTATTTTTATTGATAGAACATTGAGAGATTTTGCTATAGATACTAGGTCCTATATCAGGGGTACCTCCGACTTTATCTGTAAACTACAACAGGTCGCACCACCGCAGGGGGCAATACTTGCTTCCTTCGATGTAGTGTCACTGTACACATCCATTGACCATAGTAATGGGTTGGAAACTGTCAAACATAGATTGCTCATATCGGTATATAGTCCATCATGCTGCGAGCTGATTATTTTGATGATTCAGAATTGAATCAGACTCTTGATCAGATGATCCTAAACTTTAATCATAGAGGATATCCAAGACGACTGTTGAATACCTTTAAGCACCAGGTCAAGAAGACTCCTAGAAATAATCTATTGGTTAATCCTAAACAGCGTATATCACTTTCCCGTGTTCCATTTGTGTCCACATATCACGATCTTAGTGGAGAAGTGGCAAAGATTTTTAATAGACATTGGGGCATTATTAAGAACAGTTATAAACACATTGAATCGTTTAATAATGCACCCCTCATGTCATATAGACGTCCACAAAATTTACGTGACAAATTAGTCAATAGTCTGACACATCGAAAAACAGGACAACAGACACTCCTTAGACCGAAAAAAATGGGTAACTTTCTCTGTCTCTATTGCATTACTTGTCGTCTTATGTATAGGGGGAATGTCTTTATTCATCCGCAAACACAAAGAGAGCACAGGATTAAACAATTTCTTACATGCGCTTCGGATTGGGTTATTTACTTTCTCTGGTGCCCGTGTTCACTTCTATATGTCGGTGAAATCTCTTGTGATTTCAAGACACGTCTGAATAATCACAGATATTCCATACGTAAGAAGAAAAGTGATTTACCGGTAGCGAAACATTTCTCGGAACTTGGACACACAGAAAAAGATCTTAGATTTATGATTTTGGAACAGGTTCCTAGCCCTTATAAGGGGGGTAATAGATCAGCATTATTACACTATTGTGAATTGAAATGGATCTTTTTACTAGAATCATTGAAACCAACGGGGCCTCAATGTTAAGTTCAATGTTATGAGACTCATTACCTAATATGTCGTGTTCCCGTTTTTTCCCCCTCCCTGTCCTTGCGGTGTCTTTCTCAGTGAATGTATATTTATACACACATGCGATACATGATTTGTATATTTGTACATTGTTTTTAATTTTTCCTTTTGTCTCTTTCCAGAGGATTATAGAATTTCAGGACCACTCACCATGACTGGAGCGCTGTCTTCATATATGATGTATGATATCTTACACAAGTCTGTCTGTTTACATTAATATGTACTAGTTTAGTATTATTATTATTTCTTCTTTTTTAATCCTTTGAATTCATGAGAGACATGTGTACCTTTAAATTTAGGGGCTGTTGAATATACAGTGAAGGAAATAAGTATTTGATCCCTTGCTGATTTTGTAAGTTTGCCCACTGTCAAAGACATGAACAGTCTAGAATTTTTAGGCTAGGTTAATTTTACCAGTGAGAGATAGATTATATTTTAAAAAAAACAGAAAATCACATTGTCAAAATGATATATATTTATTTGCATTGTGCACAGAGAAATAAGTATTTGATCCCTTTGGCAAACAAGACTTAATACTTGGTGGCAAAACCCTTGTTGGCACGCACAGCAGTCAGACGTTTTTAGTAGTTGATGATGAGGTTTGCACACATGTTAGATGGAATTTTGGCCCACTCCTCTTTGCAGATCATCTGTAAATCATTAAGATTTCGAGGCTGTCGCTTGGCAACTCGGATCTTCAGCTCCCTCCATAAGTTTTCGATGGGATTAAGGTCTGGAGACTGGCTATGCCACTCCATGACCTTAATGTGCTTCTTTTTGAGCCACTCCTTTGTTGCCTTGGCTGTATGTTTCGGGTCATTGTCGTGCTGGAAGACCCAGCCACGAGCCATTTTTAATGTCCTGGTGGAGGGAAGGAGGTTGTCACTCAGGATTTGACGGTACATGGCTCCATCCATTCTCCCATTGATGCGGTGAAGTAGTCCTGTGCCCTTAGCAGAGAAACACCCCCAAAACATAAGGTTTCCACCTCCATGCTTGACAGTGGGGACGGTGTTCTTTAGGGCATAGGCAGCATTTCTCTTCCTCCAAAAACGGCGAGTTGAGTTAATGCCAAAGAGTTCAATTTTAGTCTCATCTGACCACAGCACCTTCTCCCAATCACTCTCAGAATCATCCAGATGTTCATTTGCAAACTTCAGACGGGCCTGTACATGTGCCTTCTTGAGCAGGGGGACCTTGCGGGCACTGCAGGATTTTAATCCATTACGGCGTAATGTGTTACCAATGGTTTTCTTGGTGACTGTGGTCCCAGCTACCTTGAGATCATTAACAAGTTCCCCCCGTGTAGTTTTCGGCTGAGCTCTCACCTTCCTCAGGATCAAGGATACCCCACGAGGTGAGATTTTGCATGGAGCACCAGATCGATGTCGATTGACAGTCATTTTGTATGTCTTCCATTTTCTTACTATTGCACCAACAGTTGTCTCCTTCTCACCCAGCATCTTACTTATGGTTTTGTAGCCCATTCCAGCCTTGTGTAGGTCTATGATCTTGTCCCTGACATCATTAGAAAGCTCTTTGGTCTTGCCCATGTTGTAGAGGTTAGAGTCAGACTGATTAATTGAGTCTGTGGACAGGAGTCTTTTATACAGGTGACCATGTAAGAGCTGTCTATAATGCAGGCACCAAGTTGATTTGGAGCGTGTAACTGGTCTGGAGGAGGCTGAACTCTTAATGGTTGGTAGGGGATCAAATACTTATTTCTCTGTGCACAATGCAAATAAATATATATCATTTTGACAATGTGATTTTCTTTTTTTTTTTTTTTATATATATATAATCTATCTCTCACTGGTAAAATTAACCTAGCCTAAAAATTCTAGAATCACATTCTATTTTGGAACCTTCGGAGTGCTGTGGGATTTATTTCACTTATGCCTTACAATCCAAAGATCTGGATTACCTGCTTGCAACATCTCCGTGTTGGAATTTGACGCAGAGTGCTGCTTATTTCTATCTATCTATCTATCTATCTATCTATCTATCTATCTATCTATCTATCTATCTATCTATCTATCTATCTATCTATCTATCTATCTATCTATCTATCTATCTCATCTCTATCTATCTATCTATCTATCTATCTATCTATCTATCTATCTATCTATCTATCTATCTATCTATCTATCTATCTATCTATCTATCTATCTATCTCATATCTATCTATCTATCTATCTATCTATCTATCTATCTATCTATCTATCTATCTATCTATCTATCTATCTATCTATCTATCTATCTATCTATCTATCTACCTATCTATCTATCTATCTATCTATCTATCTATCTATCTATCTATCTATCTATCTATCTATCTATCTATCTATCTATCTATCTATCTATCTATCTATCTATCTCATATCTATCTATCTATCTATCTATCTATCTATCTATCTATCTATCTATCTATCTATCTATCTATCTATCTATCTATCTATCTATCTATCTATCTATCTATCTATCTATCTATCTCTATCTATCTATCTATCTATCTATCTATCTATCCATCTATCTATCTATCTATCTATCTATCTATCCACTACCGTTCAAAAGTTTAGGGTCACTTAGAAATTTCCTTATTTTTGAAAGAAAAGCACAGTTTTTTTCAATGAAGATAATCAGAAATACACTCTATACATTGTTAATGTGCTAAATGACTATTCTAGCTGCAAACGTCTGGTTTTTAATGCAATATCTACATAGGTGTATATAAGCCCATTTCCATCAACCATCACTCCAGTGTTCTAATGGTACATTGTGTTTGCTAACTGTGTTAGAAGGCTAATGGATGATTAGAAAACACTTGAAAATCCTTGTGCAATTATGTTAGCACCGCTGTAAACAGTTTTGCTGCTTAGAGGAGCTATAAAACTGACCTTCCTTTGAGCTAGTTGAGAATCTGGAGCATTACATTTGTGGGTTCGATTAAACTCTCAAAACGGCTAGAAAAAGAGAGCTTTCATGTGAAACTCAACAGTCTATTCTTGTTCTTAGAAATTAAGGCTATTCCATGCGAGAAATTGCCAAGAAACGGAAGATTTCCTACAACGGTGTGTACTATTCCCTTCAGTGGACAGCACAAACAGGCTCTAATCAGAGTAGAAAGAGAAGTGGGAGGCCCCGCTGCACAACTGAGCAACAAGACAAGTACATTAGAGCCTCTAATTTGAGAAATAGACGCCTCAAAGGTCCTCAACTGGCAGCTTCATTAAATAGTACCCGCAAAACGCCAGTGTCAACGTCTACAGTGAAGAGGCGACTCCGGGATGCTGGCCTTCTGGGCAGAGTGGCAAAGAAAAAGCCATATTTGAGAATGGCTAATAAAAGGAAAATATTAATATGGGCAAAAGCACACAGACATTGGACAGAGGAAGATTCGAAAAAAGTGTTATGGACAGACGAATCGAAGTTTGAGGTGTTTGGATCACACAGAAGAACATTTTTGATACGCAGAACAACTGAAAAGATGCTGGAAGAGTGCCTGACGCCATCTGTCAAGCATGGTGGAGGTAATGTGATGGTCTGGGGTTGCTTTGGTGCTGGTAAAGTGGGAGATTTGTTCAAGGTAAAAGGGATTTTGAATAAGGAAGGCTATCACTCCATTTTGCAACACCATGCCATACCCTGTGGACAGCGCTTGATTGGAGCCAATTTCATCCTACAACAGAACAATGACCCAAAGCACACCTCCAAATTATGCAAGAACTATTTAGGGAAGAAGCAGGCAGCTGGTATTCTATCTGTAATGGAGTGGCCAGCGCAGTCACCAGATCTCAACCCCATAGAGCTGTTGTGGGAGCAGCTTGACCGTATGGTATGCAAGAAGTGCCCATCAAGCCAATCCAACTTGTCGGAGGGCCTTCTGGAAGCATGGGGTGAAATTTCTCCCGATAACCTCAGCAAATTAACAGCTAGAATGCCAAAGGTCTGCAATGCTGTAATTGCTGCAAATGGAGCATTCTTTGACGAAAGCAAAGTCTGAAGGAGAAAATTATTATTTCAAATAAAAATCATTATTTCTAACCTTGTCAATGTCTTGACTATATTTTCTAGTCATTTTGCAACTCATTTGATAAATATAAGTGTGAGTTTTCATGGAAAACACAAAATTGTCTGGGTGACCCCAAACTTTTGAACGGTAGTGTATATATATGTATATATATATATATATATATATATATATATATATATAAAGCAAAAATCAGGCAGCACTCCGTTTATGAATGTGAAAGAAGAGGGTACTTTTATTGTCCCATAGGCATTACCTATGGGACAATAAAAGTACCCTCTTTTTTCACCTTCATAAACGGAGTGCTGCCTGATTTTTGCTTTTTATATAACTGGGATCTTGGTCTATCCCTTGGGCTTGCACCCACGCTATACTGGTGCTGCTGGATCCATTTGTCTATCTATATATATATATATATATATATATATATATATATATATATATATATATATATATATATATTATACACGCACAGGGCCGATCGTAGCTTTTCTGTTGTCTGAGGCAAAAATTTAAAATGGTGCCCCCTCATCCGCCAAAAAATCATAAGAAATCCAAGTAGCCAACCTCTATTGGAAGTTTATAGTATTAACTTTTCTTTTTTTGGTAGGTTCCGCTGGACCGATTGGACTAATTTGAAGATTTGTTGGACTACTACGATGATTTATGTTTATTTTTAGATAGAATGGTGAAAGAGGGTTGCATGAAAGAGTTTTTAGTTCAATAAAATATGGTTTTTTTTTACAGCCATCTTTAAATTGATTCTGATAACTTGCTGCAGCTTGATACCACACAACAAAAGCCATTGAAAAAATAATTGAAAATGTCAAGATAAGGGATCTAGCCACTATTTATGTAATGCGTTAAAAGTCAAGATAAAGAAGGCTACATCTGTATGTCTCTGTTTTTTAATACTTTATTAGCGCCTTAGTCATGGCATACCTCCCATCTTTCAAGTAACGCAAAGAGGGACAACCAATGCGGCAAGTTTTTTTCCATTTAAGCCACACCTCTGTTACCACCTAATCCCCGCCCATACAGACCCGGATCAGCCCACACAGTATCATGCTCCCATAGTGCCTCCCACACAGTATAATTCCATATAGCTGCCCCATACAGTATAATGCCCTCACAGCTGCCCCATACAGTATAAAACCAACACAGATATCCCAATACCGTATAGTGCCCACTCAGATGCTCCCATGCAGTATAATGCCCACACAAAGTCTCCCATGCAGTATAATGCCCGAAAGTTTCCCCATACAGCATAATAAACCCACACAGATGGCCCCATACAGTATAATGCCCCATACAGTATAATGCCCCCATAGCTGCTCTTATACAGTCTAATGTCACATAGCTGCCATATACAGTATAATGCCCCTTAGCTGCCACCATGCATTATAATGCCCCAACAGTATAATGCCGGCCCCATACCTCATAATGGTCTCATACCGTATAATGCCCCCTTAGCTGCCACCATACACTATAATGGCCCCTCAGCTACCACCATATGGTATAATGTCCCTATAGCTTCCGTCAGACAATATAATGCCTTCATAGCTTCCTCCATCCAGTATAGTACCCCCATAGCTTCCCCCCATACAGTTTAATGCCGCTTTAGTTGCCACCATACAGTATAATGCCCCCTTAGCTGCCCCTATAGATTATAATGCCCCTTTAGCTGCCATCATACAGTATAATGCCCCCTTAGCTGCTCCAATACAGTATAATGCATCATATCTGCCCCATACAGTGTAATTTCACCTCAGCTGCCCCCATACAGTATAATGCCCCCTTAGCTGCCCCTAGTGCCACTGCCCACATATAAAGTGCCAGTGCCCACGTGGATAGTGCCACACCCCCTAAAAGATAGGGTCACCCCCCTGTAGATAGCGCTACCCCCTGCTGTAGTCATTGGCCGGGGATTCCGCTATGGACAGTGAGATCAGGGATTCCCTCTATGAGCTTAATCCCCGTCCACAGCATCGGCAATACTCTGGCATGGGATTCCACTGTACCGGGGAGTCCTTTGTACTAATGCTGAAGCAGGGACCTGATGGTTCCCTGCTTCATCATTGGGTTCAACTGTACCTGCGTCCTGCAAGATACAGTTGACACTGGGAGTCCAGGACATACCACCGGCTGCCTGGATCGGAGGGACACCCCTCGAATTCCGGGACTGTCCCGTTGAATCCGGGACATTTGGGAGATATGTAATGGCCACTGTCTGATTGACCGAATTCCATTACTAGGCTGGGGCTTAGTATTAGTCAGTAAAAAGGCACTAACCCCCATTATTACCCCAGTACCCATCGCCACCAGGGGTACCGGAAAGAACCATCTGAAGTGATGGACAGGTAACGGGCGGCCGCAGGCTGGTACTACTAGGCTGGGAAGGGCCAAAAACCGTGACCTTCCCACCTTAGTAATGCTAGGCTGCAAGTGCTTTATTGTATCTGGTTGGTTATGAAAAATGGGGGGGACCCCACATAGTTTTTTAAAATTATTTATGTATTTAAAAAAAAACTTACATGGTTTTCCCCCCATATTTCATAACTAGCGGCTGCACCAGTAACCCGACCATCGTTTCAGATGGTCGGGTACTTGATTGCGCCCAGCTGTTCATGATACCCCTGCTAGCGGTCGGTACCGGGGTAATAATATGGGTGTAACATCCACGGCCTGTCGCACTCACTTGCCCCCCCCCGATGGCGACGACTGCAGACTTCCATGTCCGCGTCGGCACCTCCCTCCCAGGAGACGCCAGCGCTCGTATCCGCCCATTTCTGCACTGGTCTCTAAGGTGCGCGCGCGTGCTCGTTCCCGGCCTTAATGGACCAGTGAGCACATATGTATTTAATTAATTACTCCCACATCACCCTGTACTATAAGTAGGGCCCTGCCCTTTTACTCCTTGCCTGAGCGTTGTTGTGTTTACCCATGTTAGTCTTGCAAATGGTCCCTTAGTCGTATCCTGTTCCCAGTGTTCCCGTGCTCTGCTACCTGTATCCTGTATCCCATGCTGTGTTTGTTCCTGTGCCCTTTCCAGTGTTGGAGTCATGTTGTGCCATCTGCCACACCTGCTGTCATTCACCACGTCTGGTGTCGTCTGCCACGCCTGGTATCATCCGGAACGTTTTGCGTTATCTACCGTCAAGATCCATCTGTGCTAAACCACTACTGCTGTCTAGACTATTACAGGTACTCCCGTACTAGGACTTTGCATAGACTGTGTATACTATTGATTGGCCAGCTGCAACTCCGCTACGGCCTAGTGGGTCCACATACCCATCGTGGATCGTGACAGGATGAGTGCTAGCCTTTTTACTGACTAACGCTAAGCCCTGCCTTAGTAATAGACGTTGTCAAACAGACAACTGCCATTACTAAGGCGGTAATAATGTAGTAGAAAACACAGAGGCATAAGATTTTTTTTATTGAAATAAAAACTCCCTCACACAATCCTCGCTAACCATTTTTTTTTTATTTAAAAAAAAAATAAAGCATAAATCATCGAAGTAGTCCAACGAATCTTCGACCTAGTCCAAACGGTCCAGTGGAACCTGCAAAACAAAAAGGAGCAATATGAAAAATAAAAAAAACTTATAGTCACCCACAGCAGTCTTCTGTCTTCTTTTTTTCTCCCTTTGCCGCAATAGAAACTAGACGTAAATGAAGTCTAATTTTTATTGTGGTGCACAGGAACTAGAGATATGCAAGAAGTATTAATAGATATTAATAATTCTGACGCATCTGGGAGGTCCTGTGTGCCAGAACACGCTAATGCAGGGTGTCACGATCTGTGGGTGTGTGGACCCACTAGCCGCACCACTGTAGCGGGAGTGGCAGCTGACCAAACTACAGTGTACCAAGTTAATATATAAAGTCCAAGCACAAGAGTACCTGTGATAGTCCCGACAGTAGCAACGGCAGGCACAGATGGGATCTTGACGGCAGGTGATGCAGACGAGGACACATGACACCAGACGTAGTGTAACACAGCAGACGTGGCAGATGGCAGAACTCGACTCCAACACTATAGCGGGCACAGGAACAACTACAACACGGGATACAGGATACAGGTAGCAGGGCACAGGAGCAACGGGAGCAGGATAACACTAAGGGACCATTTTCAAGACTAACAGAGGAATACAAACAACGCTCAGGTAATGAGCAAAAGGACAGGGCCCTACTTAAGTCAAAGATGATCATTGTAATGATGGGGTAGGGAGACAGACAGGTGAGCCCTAATCTACCCACCACTCAGTCCCTGCCTACTTGCATGACCCGTCCTAGGCGACGGCGTACAACTGGGCAACGGTTTCTACGCTCAATATGTGCACGACAGACAAACAGACAAGGGTACACAGAAGCTAAGGGAAATGAAGCAGTAGCCCACGGCAAGACCATGAGCAACAAGAGTAGTGAACGAGCCGAGTCAAAGCAGGAGTGTACGAGGTAACAAACGCAGAGCAGGAGCGTAGTCAGTAAAGCCAGGGTCAAAATGAAGCAAGGTCAATAATGATAGCAGGAGCAGCAGAGCCAGGAAACAGGAAAGAATCACAGGCAGAGACAAGCAGGAAATGAGGGTATAAATAGAGCGAGGGCGGAAGCTAGAACCGTCTGGCCAGGCTGTGATAGGTTCTTCCACTCCTGAGCCTACCAGCCTGAGTGGTAGCAGATCGAGTCACTCTATCAGACTTAGGAGCAGGTGCAGACTGATTAACCACGGGCGTCGACATAGAAGCTGTGTCTGGCAGATCCTTTACAGTACCCCCCCTTTTATGAGGGGCCACTGGACCCTTTCTAGGTGGACCTGGCTTATTGGGGAACCGAAGATGGAACCTCCTGAGCAATACCCCACCATGAACATCCCGGGCGGGTACTCAAGTCCTCTCCTCAGGCCCGTATCCTCTCCAATGGACCAGGTACTGGAGGGAGCCTTGGACCATCCTGCTGTCCACAATCTTGGCCACCTCGAATTCTACCCCTTCAGGGGTGAGAACAGGGATCGGAGGTTTCCTCGAGGTAGCCAAGGATGAGGAGCAGCGTTTCAGGAGGGAGGCATGAAACACGTCGTGTATTTGAAAAGACGGGGGTAACTACAGTTAAACGTGGGATTATGCATCTGCAACCAGGGAAGGCCTAAAACCAAATCGGACGATAATCCCGGCATCACCAGTACAGAGCACTGCTCCAAATGCATGGAGCCAACAAGGAGTTCAACAACAGGGGTATGCTGTGTAAAATAACCATTAGCAAGTGGAGTGGAGTCGATACCCACTACCGGGACAGGTTTAGGCAAATCAATCAATGGCATAGCTAGAGACATGGCAAATTCGACCGACATAATATTAGCAGAAGACCCTGAATCCACGAAGCCACTAGCAGACCTACCCTCAAAAGAGACCTGAAAGGGAACAAAGATCTTATTAGGTTTCATATTTACGGGAAATACCTGTGTGCCCAAGTGACCTCCCAGATGGTCACTTAGGCGCGGAAGTTCTTCCGGCTGCTTATTATTATGCCTAGGACAGTTGTTCACTTGATGCTTGTCATCCCCACAGTAGAAGCAGAGACCATTCTTCCTGCGGAGCTCTCTACATCACAGTTTTTTCACAGCACGTATTTGGATTGGGCTGTGAAATTAAAAAAATATTTTTTTTTCCAATAAGATGTAATGTTTTATAAAAATTTCTTCTTTTCACAGGGAACAAAATACCCCAATTTGTTGCCCAATTTGTCCTGAGTGCGTAAATACTCCATTTGTGGTGATAAACTGCCGTTTGGGCCCATGGGAGGCCTCAGAAGGAAAGGAGCGCTATGTGTTCTTTGGAGCCCAGATTTTGCTGGATTGGTTTTCGGGTGCCATGTTGCATTTGCAGAGCCCCAGAGGTATCAAAGCAATGGAAACCCACCAGAAGTCACCCCATTTTGGAAACTACACCCCTCAAAGAATTTATTTATGGGTGTTGTGACCGTTTAGACCCCACAGTTTTTTCACAGAATTTATTTAAATTGGGCTGTGAATTAAAAAAATTGCATTTTTTCCAATAAGATGTCTATTTTGATCAAAATTTCTTATTTTGACAGGGAACAAAATACCCTATTTTGTTGCCCAATTTGTCCTGAGTGTTGCAATACCCCATAAGTGGTGATAAACTGCGGTTTGGGCCCATGGGAGGGCTCAGAAGGAAAGGACCACCATTTGGCCTACTGGAGCTTTTCTGGTGCTAAGTCATGTATGCAGAAGCCCCTGAGGTACCAGTACAGCTAAAACATGAGAAGTGACCCCATTTTAAAAACTACACCCCTTAAGACATTCATCTGGAGGTGTAGTGAGCATTTTGACCCAACAGGTATTGTGTAAAAGGTAATGCGCAGCAGATGGTGCAGTGTGAGATTTGCAATTTTCTATATATCTATGCCATTTCAGTGTCCAATATATTGTGCCCAGCATGCGCCACCGGAGATATACACCCTATAAATTGTAATGTGGGTTCCCCCAGGTACAGCAATACCTTACATGTGGCTGTTATCAGCTGCCTGGGTGCACAGCAGGGCTCAGAAGGGAAAGATGAGGGGGATAAGCTGTGCGGAGTGCGTCAGGGTAGATGAAAAATCTAAGGGATGTATGATAAATTTTTAAACACTTTCATACAGAGTCCTGGTTTGTCGGGAAACGTGTCACATTGAGATATTGTGTCCTCCCTTATCCCCCTCTTATAGCAGACTTTGCACCTCTTTTGACTTTTTCCCTTCATGCCAGTTTGGGGAACTTCTCCTGGGAAGTGCTGCCCTTGTACGATGCGTGTGGCCTCGCTTCTAGAAGTACTGGGTGCCCCCCCTTCTCGATCCCTAAAGATTAGGATCTTGATAATGATGTGCACGGCCAGCTTCTTATACCACACCGCATGGTGCTGTAGGGCTTCAGGACTTGATCTGACAAGTCCACCCCTCCCATGTACCTATTGTAGTCCAGGCTGCAGTCTGGTTTGGGGGTCTCTGTACTGGTACCTCGTACTGGTACATGGGTGCTGGTGTGGCCGTGTATTGTTGTCAATACAAGGACATCATTCTTGTCCTTGTACTTGACACACAATATGTTGCTGCTAGATTGTGCCCTGCTCTCACCCCTTCTTGTTTGCCCAAGCAGAGTCTTAGGGAGGCCTCTCAGATTTCTTCTAGCAGTGCCGCATGCCGCAGTACTTCTGGAAGCGAGGCACTTGAAGGACTGCAAGGACCCATTGTCAACCTTACCTGCCCAGGACCTTATACCATCCTTATTTGAAATAAAACACCAACACCTTCTTTATGGAAATGTGGAAGCGGCCACAGATTTATTATTATTCACAACCATCGGCATGAAGACATATATATATTTTCCTTTTCTCTCCTTCTCCTGAAATCCCGATGCTCCCTGTACTCCATCAGGCATGTAGGGTGCTAACTCTGTCTTCTTCGCCGTACTTTCCGCCAAGGAGGGGAACTGAGAAACCTACTCAGTACCCCGACCACCCCCACCAAGCAACGCCAGTCCTCTCTCGGCACCATCCAACAAATCTAACAGAAGGTTATCGAGCCCGATATCGTTGAGGTGTACCCCATCCGGCGCCAGCAAATCAGCATTATCCCCTTCCAAGGACTGGTGCCGCAGCCCAACTCCACCTATCGAGCGAACGAATCGCGACACTTGCACATTAAGCAACCTGTGCACTCTCTCCAATCCCGCCAAGTTCCTGGCACCCCTCCACACCGACCGCGCCACTTTCTCAGACCATACCACCACGCAGCAAGCAAACAGATCCTGAAAACGCGCCAAATCAGTCCGAATTAATGATAACAACTCGGCCATTTTAACTTGGCCGATATCATTCCCCCCGGCGTGAATGATCAGGACAACAGGTCTGTCAGTGTGCCTCGTAACTGCCACTACTTCTGGCAGCAACTGCACCCACCGTAGTCCCCGGACACCTCTCCAGTGGACGTCGGCCTGTGAGAGGCCCAAATTCGGACCCAACGGACATATAAGTGCCCCAGGACCCAACGGACATATGAGTGCCCCAGGATCCACACCTGGGGGCGCCGCGACCCTAACAAAAGAGAAGTCTAACTAAATTCAAGCCCAATGCATCTACCTCCGTGGCAGCACCAATCCTAAACGAATGCGTACCAAACTCACCCGGTGGCAGCCCCAAGTATTTAAGACCAGCCTTAAAAACCGCCTCAAATTGAAAGCGCGACATTGCTGATCCATCTTGTTGTGTCAAGAATTGAAACCCGGCCGCCCGGACAAACACAAATTCTTGAACCAACCTTACCGGACAATCCTGGCCCCCAATCTTCCCAATCGACAACCAAGCTCCCCTCCCTGCCGTATCTGTTTTAGACCTCCGAACGCAGACCAGGAGGGAATCGCCCAATACCACCACATCAGATCCGAGAAGCCCACCGCGTGTGTTCACACTGGGAGGAACCAGCTCACTAACCCGCAATGCGGCAAAGAAAGCCAAAGAAAAAGCCGCGCCAAACAACGATACCTCATATTCGTCCCGGCACACAAAACACAAAATGGACAGAAGCCGACCCAGGAGCGCAAAGGATACCGGACGCCTCGTGTCACGGGAAAACGCCTCCTTTCTCCACCCTTTCAAAGACTGCCTAACGACAAAATCTTTTGTAACATCTCTACATCCCCACATTTTTAACATAATGGCCACCCCTGCTAAATGTTTACCTGCAGTGGCCGCACTACAACCCTCCTGACGTAATTGCACCAAACTCGTAAGGGTGATATCAAGGTGACAACCATCCTGTGATGGAAAATTACCCCCCGCAATCTCCAACCACCGATCCCACGCTCTGCAATGACTCTTCCAAGTCGCTGGCACCACAGAAACCCTCAACAGCCTCATAAGTTGTCCTCGACCAGGGCCCATAAGTGAAGGGGGGGGGACTCCCCTTCTGCCAAAGCTGCCGGGTGCAATTCCCAAAACCAAGGACATCTGTGAACGAGACAAAGCATCGGACATCACATTATGAACTCCCGGAACATGCTTCGCACGAAACCACACATTCAGTTCCAAACATTTCAAAACCAACCATCGTAATAAAGCTAATACCGGCAATGAACTAGACGACAAACCGTTCACCGCGTGCACCACCGCCATATTGTCTGTCCAGAATACAATCCGCTTATTCACCATCTCGCTACCCCACAAATCTATCGCAACTATGATAGGAAACAACTCTAATAACGTCAAATTACGTACCAACCCTAACTCTCCCCAATGCGAGGGCCAAGGGGACCTACACCAACTTCGGCCCAAAATTGCTCCAAAACCATCACTGCCAGCCGCATCCGTGAACAATTCCAAATCTACATTAGACAACTCAGCGTCCTGACAAACCGACCTCCCATTAAATGAACTTAAAAACGAATGCCAGACAAACAAATCCTTTTTCATCCAAGACGTTACCCGGATGAAATGATCCGGTTTCGATATACCCCTAGTCGCTAATGACAAACGTCGAGAAAAAACACGACCCATAGGAATTATCCGACAGGCAAACACCAGCAATCCCAATAACGACTGTAACTGCTTCAACGTCACTTTTTTAGACCCCATGACCTGGTCAACCTGGGACACCAAACTTGCCAATTTGTCCTCGGGCAAGCGAAAAATCATCTGGACGGTATCTATTTCAATACCCAAAAAAGACAAAACGGTTACCGGGCCCTCAGTTTTTTCTTCTGAAATAGGTACCCCAAAACGAGACATCACCTATCGAAACACCCGCAGCAACGTGCTGCACAACCCTGAGCCCTTAGGGCCCACAAAAAGAAAATCATCCAAATAATGAATAACCGAAGCAAACCCAGACTCCAAGCATACTACCTATTCTAAAAATGAAGCAAACATTTCAAAATATCTGCAAGATATGGAACAACCCATAGGAAGGCACATATCAACATAAAAGGCACCGTCCAAACAGAAACCCAGCAGGTGAAAACAGTCCGGATGCACCGGCAGCAACCGAAACGCAGCTTCAATGTCGGACTTAGCTAAAAACGCGCCCTGGCCTGCAGCCTGCACCAACCTCACCGCAACATCGAAGGAAGTATACGAAACCGCCGCATCCGCCTTGGAGATCCCGTCGTTGACCGATCCGCCGCGGGGAAAGGAAAGGTGATGAATCAACCTAAACTTCCCCCGCTCCTTCTTTGGAACTAAGCCAAGGGGGGAAACCCGTAGGTTAAGATACGGCGGCTCGCTGAATGGACCTGCCATCCTCCCCAACTCAACTTCCTTAGCCAATTTCAGACGCGCAATGCCAACATTCTCATTGATCGACTTCAACTTGTCAGCCAATGACAATGTTGCAGAATATTCAAACGGAATCTCAAAACCATAAGAAAACCCACTAATGAGCACCTCTGCTTCCCGCCTCCTGTGGTAACGCTCTAACCATGGGCCCATCTCGAGAACGTTCACCGGGGTTCTCCGCTGCGCTGGAAGGAGGTTCCTTGGCCGGCTGCTTACCTCTCCGGAAACACCTGAGAGCCGAATGAGCGCCCCCACAGATGGAGCATTCATGTCGGAATTTGCACGTGGCAAAGAACCGACAATGACCCTCGTTGTAGAGCCAGCAGGCTCCCGTGGGCCTAGCGGCCGCAGCTCCAGGGGCGGGGCCTGGCGCTGCGGCCAAACTGGGAAAGGGGCGTTGCTGTCTGCTAGCTTGCGCTAAGATGAGCTGCAACAAAACATCCGTTGCCTTTGTCGCCCAGCTAATATCCGGCGTCAAAGCCAAACGACGCCGAAATTCTTCATCGTAACGCCACCAGGCTGCACCACCGTGCAACCTGTGGGCGCTGAAAATCGTGTCAAAATAAACAAACAACTCGGCCCCTTTCTCAGGGTGGCGCTGGCAAATAACATGAGCCAGTGTAGCATAACACTGTACCCAGTTGCCAAAAGTTTTCGCGACCTAAACTTTTTTATCGGAACCTCTCTCAAATACCCGCTCCTTATCGACAGTCACCTGCTCCATGGAGACCAAGGACCAAATATCCACAAATTCATTCCTCCAAATTTTTTCCTTGGTCTCCGCTGACAAATGAGTCCCGAGAGGAGCGACCCCACAGAACAAAGAATCCCGAAACGTTAGATTAGCTAAAGTATTCTCTCTCTCAGACGGGAGCCTAGCCCCCTCTGGTGGCACAGAGGGAACGGACGTTCCCTCATTCACATTCAAACCAGCCACCACGGCTTTTAAAACTGAAATCAGATCCGTACCAGCTACATTAGATTTATGAAGCCATGCGTCGCCGCAGGCCGACTCACCGCTCCCAGAGGGTCGTTCAGCCACTTGCCACGGCACTGGAACCACGGCCTGAACCTCCTCCACCGACCCGGCGGGAGGAACAACCTGGGACAGCTGCTCACGGTCCTCCGACAAGTGATGCACCTCCCGGCGTCGACTGTGTCTCTGCGGCCGTGACGATCTCCTCTTCCTCGATTCCGATGAGGCGGATGCTGATGACGATGACGAGGAGGAGAATCCTTCACTGGATGACGATGACGACCGCCGACCATGCCTCTTCACGCCGCCTGATCTGCGACGTCTGCGATGGCCATGGCGACGATGTCTTCCAGAACGACATTTCCTCCCCCGTCTGGATCGCTCCCTCACTGAACTTACGGTAGAAAAATGCGACAAGGCAGGATAAGGGCAAAACGGACCAGACGTTTCCCTGACCCTACACTCACTAGAACAAACCCTACCGGGCCCCGACCCCTGCTGGTAGGGGACCGGAAAATACCTGAGGTTGTCAGTAGCAGGCGCAGCAGAAGTCCCTGCCCCCTGGCTGGGCTGAATACTCACTGCCCGCTTCTGCATACTACCAGCAATTTTCTTTGCATGGGCGCCGCCATCTTGCTTCCTGGCCGACTTGCGACAAACCTGAAGTCCCGCCTCTGCCCTCTCTCCAACCACTTCCGGTTGAACAGAGAGCAGAACGGGGAGTGATGACGTCAGCGCCGGCCGCTCGCGGGAACCGGAAGCAAGTCCCAGCTCCAGCGAACATGCCTCGTGGTAGGCAACCATGGCGGACCAGTCTCCTGGACCCGCCACACTCACCCCACTGTCCTGGAAGTCGCCTGCCTCGTCCGTACCCGCAGCTGTGGATCAAGGTAGGGTGTACCGTGCCTGCGCCGGTTTACCTACAGCTCTCTTACCACCATGGGGAGGGACGCCAGCGCGACGTGTGGAGGGGGGGAAGGCGGCACTATGTCACCCTACGAAGCGCCGGGTGAAATAGGCCTATGAGAAGCGCTGAGAACAGAGCGCGGCGGTGCAGCCATTACTGCACCCCGAACGGGAACGGGGCTGGGGCTTAAGCGAGCGGGGGGGGCGGATAACACGCTGCGGCCTACCTCGGGTAGCCGCTCCCGGCTGTTCCACGACCGGATCCGATCCTTCTTTCCTTCCTGTCGCCAACAGGGATTCCAGCCAGGCGGGCCCCTCCAAGGCCACCCGCTGTGCCACATACCGTAGAAGATCCTCCGCCATCTGTACAGGAACCGACAAGAAAAAACGCTCTGAAACTTCCAGCTCCAAACGGAGGATGTTTCTCCCGCTGCAGCTTGAAGGTAAGAGGGCGTTCTGCCCCAAACCCCAGCCTTATATCTCCTGAACCACGCCTCTCTTACCCCTTGTTCACAAAATCCTGATCCTGGGCATTATTTAAACGTTCCATCCTTCTTTAACCCCTCGCAGTCCCTGACACTTTCCCTAGGCACTTCAGTGTCTGCAAAGCGGGACGCTGGTATAAAAATTATCCAGGTAGAGGTGGTAATCCTGGTCCAGCAGTGGGTGCACCAAATCCCACACAATTTTTGCATTAACTCCCAGTAAGGGGGGGCATTCTGTGGGCTGAATACTGGTGTCCTTCCCTTCATATATCCTAAATTTGTAGGTATACCCTGATGCAATCTCGCACAGCTTATACTTCTTCACGCCATACCTTGCCCTCTTAGGCCTCATGCACACGACCGTAGTGTTTTTCTGGTCCGCAAATTCCAGGACCGTGTTCCGTGAAATGTCATCCGCAGTTCATCCGTATGTAATCCGCAAAATGCGGATGAAAAAAAAAAAGCCTAGGTAAAACAAGATGACGACAGAACTCATTCCCGGTCGTCGCCTAGCAACATTTCCGCAAATCCGCAAACTGCGGATGACACACGGAGGTGTATCCGCAATTTCCACGGGCCCATTGATTTCTATTGGCATGTCCGCATCGAATTTGAGGCCCGTAATAAGACATGTCCTGAGTTTCTGCGGCACGGATTTGCGGACATGCGGAGACCCGTGAAAACACGGATAGTGTGTATGGGCCCATAGAAATGAATGGGTCCGCAATTCTCCCGTGGATTTGCGGGGGAATTGCGGACGCAAAAACACGGTCGTGTGCATGGGGCCTAACTCGGCAGGTACTGGCGGAATTGAAGTCTCCCTTTAAAATCTACCAAGGACTCATCAATAGAAATACACTTCTGTGGGGTGTATGCTTGGGCAAACCGAGCACTGAAACGGTCTAATAGGAGTCTCCGTTTATACTCGGGGTGGGCACTGCTCATTATCAGTATAATGTAAGAAGCGAAGTATTGCCTAATTAATTTTTTTTAGGTTCCAGTTCAGTTCTGAAGTTGCTTTGAGGGGCCTATATTTTAGACACCCCATCAAACACCCCATTTTAGAAACTAGACCCCTCAAAGTATTCCCAACAGCATTTAGAAAGTTTATGAACTCTTCAGGTGTTTTTTTAGAGCAAAGTAGAGGTGAAATTTGCATATTTATTTATTTTTGTCAGAAAATCCTTTTTATACCATTTTTTTCTATAACACAAAAGGTTTTACCAGAGAAACGCAACCTAATATTTATTGCCCAGATTATGCAGTTTTTAGAAATATCCCACATGTGGCCCTAGTGCGGTAATGGACTGAAGCACCGGCCTCCGAAGCAAATGAGCACCTAGTGGATTTTGAGGCCTCCTTTTTATTAGGCACCATGTCCGGTTTGAAGAGGTCTTGTGGTGCCAAAACAGTGGAAATCCCCAGAAAGTGATCCCATTTTGGAAACTAGACCCCCTGAGGAATCCATTGTAGTTTTCTTGGGGTGCATGCGGCTTTTTGATCAGTTTTTATTATATTTTTAAGTGGCGTGGTGACTAAAAAACAGCAATTCTACTATTGTTTTTTTATTCAATTTTTTTTACAGCGTTCACCGTGCGCTATAAATGACATATTCACTTTATTCTGCGGGGCGATACGATTACGGCGATACCAGATGTTTATAGTTCTTTTTTATGTCTTATGGCGTTTGCACAATAAAATACGTTTTGTAAACAATCATTCACTTTTTGTGTTACCTTATTCTAAGAGCCAGAACTTTTATATTTTTCCATCAATAAAGCCGTGCGAGGACTTATTTTTTGCGTAACGAACTGTAGTTTCGATCAGCCCCATTTTTAGGTACATCCGACTTTTTGATCTCTTTTTATTCAATTTTTTGTGAGGTGAAGTGACCAAACAATTGTGATTCTGGTACGGTTTATTATTATTTTCTTTTACGGCGTTCACCACACTGGATAAATAACAAAAATATTTTGTAGTTCAGGCCGTTACGGACGCGGCGATACCAATTATGTATAGTTTATTTGTTTGTTTATATATTTTTATTAATAATAAAGGACTGATAAGAGAAAAAGGGGGATTTTTACTTTTATTACTTTTAAAACTTTTATTTTCTTATTTTTACACATCTTTTTTTTTTTTTTTTTTACTTTATTACTTTGTCCCACTAGGGGACATGAGGGCAGGAGGCCCTGATCGCTATTCTAATACACTGCACTACATGCGTAGTGCAGTGTATTAGAACTGTCAGCTACTCACTGACAGCAAGCATAGTGGGTCCTGACCAGGTCAGGACCCACTAGGCTTCCGTCGATGGCATAGCCAGACGCCATTGTTAGGTGTCCGGTTGCCATAGTCACCATCGCCAGCCGCTATCGTGTAGCAGGCCGGCGATTGTAGCTTAACCTCTAAAAAGCAGCGATCGGTATTGAACGCAGCTTTTAAGGGGTTAATCAGCGGGGGCACAGCGATCGGTCCCCGCTATAGGAGCTGCGGCAACTGCTGTACAAGACATCAGCTGTCACAGCTCCTGCATGTGTCGGGAAGACGGCCGAAATGGCCATTAATCCCGCGACGTAATATTCCGTCGCTAAACGCGAACAGGGTGGTCAGCGCGACGGAATATTACGTCGCAGAGCGTTAAGGGGTTAAAACTTGAGGTTCTTATAAACATTTTTATCACATTGTATAAGTCCAGTAGCCACTTCTCGGAGGCCTCTTTTAATTGAGTCCCTACTCTATTAGGTGCAGCACTGCATGGCGGTCGCGGACTAGAAGGAGATTACATTAGGGTTTCCACATTTTTGCCCTCAGTTTGTCCACATGGAAAGGTGACATTTTTTATCTATTCACATGGTTGTGGTGTTGTGTGGTGGTCTATGTTGCTGTGGTATTGTGCATGTGGGGGAATGTGGCATAGAGCCAAGATGGCCTCGCCTTTCAGCAGGTAATGTTGAGCTCTTGGGTTGCCCCCCCTGCAGGTGCCTTGTTGCGGCAAAGGCGGCCGCCATGCAGTGCTGCACCTAATAGAGTAGAGACTCAATTAAAATAGGTCGCCGTGAAGTGTTAAGTGGACTAATACATTCTGATAATTATTTTTCTAAGAACCTCCTGTTCATGTTTGTGCAGCAATAGATGAAGGTATAAAAGTGGATGTGAGCTCCATGTCTTGTTCTCACATGTTGGTAAGTCATGTAATGTGTTTATAAGGATCCATCAGTAATCCGCTTCATGTAGACGACCTTTCTTATTTTTAGTTGTTATATTATTCTTACTATTACTTTATAAGAAATGACTCGATACTTTACAGCTTTATGATATTTTATTGAGCTGATAATAAGAAAATAATGTTCGACCTTTCTGTGGACACTGGTGGAAGTGTCCTCCATGATTTTATAGGATAAAGTGGACTTTTCATATGGTCAGTGGTAGGCTTGGTGTTCACTGAGGTGAAGAGTTTTAATGGATGACCCTTCCAAGAAGAGATGGACCTGGCTGTGTGCCATCAGGAGGTCGTCACCATCAGGCATTCTGCCATATCCAGATGTAAACTTCAGACTGGGGGCCATCACCTCAATTCTTCACCACTGACAGCAAGCAGATGGTAGAGAATAGACAAACCCAACAGTGTGGTCATAAGGTGGCAAGAAGGTGAGATGCTGATGACTTCAGGAGGCGTTACTCAACCTGTAATCTGGATGAAATAGTGATGGTTCCGGAACAGGTGAGCACTTGTGATGACTGAGGCATTTTTGCTCACCTCAGTCTTCTTCGCCTCTTAAGCATCCCCAGAAAGATCTTCTTCTCGCTCTTGTGCGTCTGGGTTCGGATGTACTGGGTTCTGGTGTTCTGGGTTCCGGTGTTCTGGGTTGTTGACGTTGATAGACCAGAATCCTCTCCTCATGACTATTAGAAGAAGGAGCTTTGCGTCCTATGTTGTCAGGAGGTATTGACCGGGCCCAGACGATGTTACTGAATGCCACATTATACTTGCGTTTTGGTGACTCTTTCACATCGTGTAGAGCAGAAGCAATAGGTTCACTTGGAACATTCTGTAATACAGATTTATGATGTATTTCTGATGTTCTTGGTTCTGGTATTCTGGGCTCTGGAGTTCTGGATGGTTGACGTTGATAAACCAGAATCCTCTCCTTATGACTATTAGTAGAAGGAGCTTTGAGTCCTGTGTTGTCAGATGGTATTGACCGGGCCCAGACGATGTTACTGAATGCCACATTATACTTGGGTTTTGGTGTCTTTTTCACATCCTGTGGAGCAGAAGCCGTGGATGGTCCAGGACGTTCCTTGTTAGACAGGACTGGTGTTCTCCTGGATTCTTGTACCCGAAATTCAGGGGTATAAATCGGCTCCTTACAAGCTTCTTGGTCTTTCAGAACATTTTCTTTTTCAGGAATGTGACTTTGTTTGGTTGTGTCCTTGGCTTCAGCTGTACTTGTCAGAGGTGATTCTGTGTTTGGTTCTTCATCAGAATCAGAGGGCTCTTCCTCCTCCTCCTCCTCCTTCTCCCTCTCACTCAGGACAGGCACTATAGCCAAGGACAGTATAAGGACGAGTGGTGACATCATGATGACACAGGCCACGCCATTGATGAGCCGAGCATGAAGTTTGATCTCACATTCAGAGGGGTCTTTTTTGGGAACCACAGGTGGTGGGTTGTCCTGCAATGGAAAGAGGAATAATAAAATCTTGTAGATATTAGGTTACCGCGCCATTTGTGTTCTTGCTGCGCCATTTTATCATCTCCTTTTCTTGTGTTGAATCTGCACATTTTTACTTACCCCAAAGACCATTGCATTTTTCCAGCTGTAGTACCTCTGTAATATAATCGGCATCTCACGGGGGGCAATAGATTCACTTGGAACATTCTGTAAGACAGATTTATGATATATTCATGACATGTCACATGACTGTCGCCATCACTATCTTAACCCCTTAAAAACACTGCATATTTCGGACCAAAGGAGGCAGCGATATTTTTGTTTTTCCTTCTTCGTATTCTGAAAGTCATAATCTTTATTTGGTTTTTAGTCTATGGAGTCATATGAGGGCTTATTTTTTTTTAGGACAAGACGTACATTTTAATGGCAACATTTTGGGGTACATATAATGTATTGTATTCGTTTTATTAACTTTCTTTTGTTGGGAGAGAGGAAAAAATCAGCAATTCTACCATTGTTTTTTGGATTTTGTTTTTACAGAGTTCAACGTGCGCTATAATTGACATAATAAATTTATTCTAAGCGATACCAAATGTATATTTTTTTCATGATTTTCCACTTTTGCTCAATAAAAATCCATTTTTTAAAAAAAATATATTTTATTGTGTTGCTGCATTTAAAGACCCCTATCATTTTTTATTTTTAGTCAAAGGAGCTCTATGTTGTCTTATGTTTTGCAGGACGAGTTGTAGTTTTTATTGGTACCATTTTGGGGTACATACTATATTCTTTTCACTTGGATTTCAGTTTCATTCAGAGGCGGGATGATCAAAAAACAGCAATTTTGCTATTGATTTTGAGTAAATTACGAAGGCAGTGATACCAAATATGTATAGGGGTTTTTTTTTCATTTTTTGCAGCTTTTCTAAAATAAATGGCTTTGTACAGGGAAAAAACAGCGACTTTCAGGTATTTTTAAATATTTTTACAAAATGATTTTAACTTTTATTGTTCGTCCCACATGGGACTTGATCATCTGACTTTCTGATTACTTATATAATACATTATGTAACACTTCTGTATTGCAATGCATTATATGTGTCAGTGTAAAACTGGCAGACGGCTTATTAGGCTTCCGTTTATGCCAGACCTGCCATAGCAACCCATCGGCACACCGCAATCCGTTATCATGGAGTCCGGTGGAGTGACAGAGGGAGGCCACTAAGGGGTTAAATGTTCAGGATCAGAGTTTTCTCCATTCCCGGCGGTTAGAGTCTCTGCTATCACAGCGTTGTAATACTACAGCAGCTCGCGTTAACTTACCGCAAGCCATGACGTATTATTACATAGCAGGGCGGAAGGAGTTAAAATCGGGATGGTCACCATAGTAACACAGCAGAAATACCCGTTCTACCCACAACTTATACAGGAACTTTACCCTATAGGGTCCCTGAATAATAAGCTCCAACAATAGAGAAGCTACTTACCACAATGCACCACTCTCGTGTCCTTGTATGTCCAGGAGGAACGTACGGGTCCCCAACTGGGTCAGATAGAAATCCCTACAACACAAGTGATAGATGTAATGTAGACTCTATTCTATCCCGTGCAGGTAATGGGATTATTACATCTATATTCCTGTACAGCTGATTATTAGGATCTCCTCATCTACTTTATGTCTATTGTTTCTATGAAGAGCCGACATTTCCTGATAATAAATATTATACTGGTGATACAACCAGATACAAGCAAGTAACTCACCCCAAAGAGCTGGAATACGACCCGTATATGTGGAACCACGTCCTCAGACTGGAAATCCTGAAAGACAAGAAGTGGCTGTAATACCCCGGATAAGAAGAGTAAAGTGGGGGTTTAGTTGGACACCCCCTTTTTTCAGATTGTGGGTCCCACAGAGACAGGATAATGACGGAGCCCCCACTACTAGTGACCTAAATAATGAACTGCCCCCAAAACCACCGGACGTCCACTGTTCTCAATGCCGGCCTGTTGTCCTCCAGAGCTGAGAGACATATTACATGAGACTCTCAGCAGCAGCTAGTAGAGGGGGGTCCTGAGTGGGGGTGACCCCTCTATCAGCGTAATAGAGTAATGGACACCAGACAACCCCTCTAATAGGACGTTTTGTCAGAAATCAGTAGAAAGTTGTTGCGTTACCTCAAAGTTCCATGTTTTCTGGGGTTCGGAGGGACCATCATAGAATGGAAGATATTTAATCCAGAATAAAAGGTCCTGTAAAGAGACAATATGATCATTATAGTCCTATATCTCCTGCATAGAAGAGCGCAGTATATTTATATATATGGTGAGGAATGTTCTAGAGGTCCAGAATGTAGCCAATCACAGTGCAGAAGCCAGTGACATCACACAACGTCTATTCCCATCCCCCCAAGTTCTACATTAGACATCCGCGTCCCCGTCTTCCGTGAATAGAATATTCCATATATAATATCAGAAGAAGTTGTGGATTTACCTCCAGTGTCCATGGAATCAGGTTGTTGGTTGGACTTTCATATGATGGAAGGTGATAAGTCCAGTATGAAAAGTCCTGCAAGAGACAAAATCATCATTATAGTCACCTCCATCCCATACAGAGCAGTGTATATGTATATATGTGCCCCCTATAGATATATATACTGCACAGACCCCACACTTATATCCGCTCTGACCATTCACATCCTCTGTATATTCTCTTGTCATATCTCCCCCTTCATAGCAGATAATTCTTACACCCCCCAATCACCTGACCCTGCCGCAGCCGATTCCAAGTTACCTCCATATTGAATAAGGGAAACATACTCACCGGCAGCGTACTGCAATGTACGGGGTAGATCAAGTTCAAAGACAGAATAAATAGGATACTCCTCATTTTCTCCAAAACGTCAAAGGGTCTCTCAGCACCAAGATGCCAATGAGATAGAAGCTGCAGGTGGGCGGAGCCACCTTATATACCCCCAGCTGTGACATCACAATGCCCTCTGTGACATCACAATTCTCTATGTGACATCATCAACGACCACACAATATCACATGACATCATCACACACCACTAGACATCATGTGACTCTAAGACTATGGGCCTCATGTATCATAACCGTCTAATAGAAAAAATGTCCTTGTTGTCCATAGCAACCAATCACAGAGCAGCTTTCATTGTAGCACAACAGTTAGGAGATGAGAGCTGCACTGTGATTGGTTGCTATGGGTAACAAGGACAGTTCTCCTGTTAGACAGTGTGGATACATGAGGCCGCCATCTTTGAATGATCTTCCTGAACCATTAAAAATGAGAATTATCGTCTTCAGTATGGAGGTACACTATGGAGGGGTCACATAGAAACATCAACATGGCCCTTCTCCCTGTGTGGACCCTATAAAATCAACAACTCATCTACTCTCCAATATATATATATATCATCCTACTACACCTCATTATCCCCTACACATCCGTACAATCATTCAGAGCCCTTGATACCTAACAAGTGTGGCCCCCCCTGTGGAGCTGCAGACGTGGGGACGGAGGCAGGAGAGGGGCCCAGCGTCTAGATACCCCTCCCCCAGACACTGACTTTGGACTCAGGAATTGGCCCTTGGGTAATGGCGGTTCCGCTCTGGACCTTACTGCACTAACATGGCCCAATACTGAGTTACAGACTATGGACTTGTCACTATAAGAGGGGGTCACATGTACCCCATTTACTTATTGTTGGGCTTTAAAGGGACAGTAGCAAGTACCCACAATGAAGTCCAGGACATTGCCATTATCGTTACCCCCTCCCCATCACCTCACCCTGCCGCAGCTGATTCTAGGCACCCGCCATATGTAATAATAGAGATGTACTCACCGGCAGCGTACCGCAATGTACGGGGTAGATCAAGTTCAAAAACAGGAGTAATAGGATAATCCTCATTGTCTCCAATACGTCAAGGGGTCTCTCAGCACCAAGATGCCAAAGAGATACAAGCTGCAGGTGCACGGAACACCCTTATATACCCCCCATTGTGACATCACAATACCCTCTGTGACATCATCACCCACCACACGACACCACGTGACATCATCACCCACCACACAATACCACATGACATCATCACCCACCACACAATACCGCATGACATCATCACCCACCACACAATACCACATGACATCATCACCCACCACACTACCCTCTGTGACATCATCACCCACCACACTACCCTCTGTGACGTCACCCACCACACAATACCACGTGACATCATCACCCATCACACTACCCTCTGTGACATCATCACCCACCACACAATAACACATACGACTAAATTGATGAAAGCAAGAAAAGATAGCAGGATCAAAATAGCGCACACCCAATAATACAAATAGTTTGAAAAAAGAAAAAAAATTTATTGATCCAAAACATATATATATGACACACAAATAAAAACATTTAAAAACGTGTATGAACAGAAGCCCATGTGTAGATAAACAGGGCAAAACTACAGTCACTATACTTGTCTCAATAGGACAATAATATACCAATAGATGGATAGTACTGGGTAAATATAAAGCCTCTACTCAACAACATACAATAATCACAAGAACCAGAAACCTGGGATTACCTGGTGCTCAGCATGCCAAGAATTGCTTTATAATGCAGCTTCCTCAGGGGAAATAGAATGCCACACACAATACCACATGACATCATCAGCCACCACACTACCCTCTGTGACATCACGCACCACATGTCACCATGTGACATCATCACTCAGCACAAGACGTCATGTGACCAGCACAATTTCCAGATTTAGTTATTTCTAAAGTAAAATCCTGAGTTTCTTGTACTGTCCCTGGACATTGGGGAGTGCTGGTGACGTGTGTGACAGTGCCATAGTGAGACCTCGCTTCTCCTGTATACCAGGATACATGATAAGGCCACATGCACACGTTGCATATTTTGCTGCGGAAGATACACACTAAAACCGCAGCAATACTCAGGAAACTCGAGGTAAAAACTGCACCTAATCATGCGTTTTTCTAGACGTTTTTTTACATTTTGATGAGATTTTCGGCGCGTTTTCATGCTGCGGGTTTTGGTGCGATTTTCCACAGCAGTAGGCAGATATAATTTGCGAGGGGAAACACAAAATAAATTGACATGCTGCGGATTCTAAAAAACACATTGTTGGTCTATTTCTGGCCCGAAAAATACTGCAGCGAGTACATGAGATTTCCTGGAATCTCATTGACTATGCTGGTACTGTATTACGCCATCCGCGCGGCATAACCACACGTATACGCATCGTGTGCATTGAGCCTTACGCTGCTGTTACAGGGTGTATACATGTAGTATATGTCTCTGGACGCCATGTTGGTTGGGGGGTGCCAGTCTCTGGCTATCAGAAGTTTAGGAGAGTGTGCTGGCGCCATATTCCGGGTGAGGGGCAGAATGTAGCGGGTGCTGCTCTCATGGAGGGGAGGGATTTCAGTTACTATGGTAACATCAGTAATAAATATGGAGGAGCAGCGCTGACTTTTCAGGACTAATAAATAATCTTATTAATTGTGTAACGTTCCTGCACCGCCACTAGCCGTTCTCTATATGTGGACGTTGCGTTATCAGGTGTAAACAGAGAAGAGGAATGATGCCATAATGCCGTTTTTCTATGTCATGTGACCAGTCCTTATAATATATTATCTGTACAGTTAATGTTCATTATATTATTTTCTATCAGGTCTTTATAGCTGGAGCTCTGTTATTACTGATGCAGCGTGTGAGGAGATAATATATTTTATAATAAACAATTCGCTCCTCACGACTCGTATCTGACTCGTATGTTGGAAAAGTAGAATAGGTCTGAACACCAAATATTTCACTGTATTTACAGCGGACAACTGACATATATACATTACTAAATCTCCTCCGTACATCTCCAAACATGATAAATCACTGGCTGCCTGCACCACCACTAGGGGGAGCTGCTTCATATGGATTTATACAGATAGCGCTGAACTCAATGGAAGCTGTAAACATCTCAATGTAGTGAGCTCACCCTAGTGGTGACTGCAGGAAATACAACTGCTCTATGTCAGGAAGCAGGGGGATCAGTGCCGCCCCCCCCGCCCCCCAACCTCGGGCCAGATAGCAGTGATGTGGTCTGCCTCTATGGTGTGTACAGCACTGAGTATATGTAGCTATTATGTATATGTACAGTATATAGTAGTAATAGTTACATATCCTATATATATATGGGTTTGCATCAATAAAATCCCAATTCCAATACAGGTGATTTTTAGGCCATCCAACATACAGGACCCAGAAGGAGTACTAGGAGGGCAGGTCGCAGGAGGAATAGAACAAAGATAAACGCGCCAACAGAGGACTTTACGACCAGAAGGAATGAGGAACACACCCAACAAGGAGAAATATCCTCAGAAACAGTGGTAAATATATCATCCACTGTTTTGACACCCATTATACAATCATTGGTCTTGTCCAAAGAACTGTCTTTCTGCCCAAGCCAAACGATGGATTGGTTTGGAGTTGGATTTGTACAATTTTATTCGGAGTTTAAAGTTAAAAGTGTGGTTTAACATACGTGGGGTAGATACTGATTACAGCAATGTTGACAGTGGATTCTGTCTGAACAGTCTTGGACTACATGACAAAAGCAAATTCCAACTGTCAGGGTTAAACTTCCTTTTCCCTGTTATTTCACACCGAATAGCCACCTCTGTAAATTGGAAACTGAGGGCATGCATGGAAGAATTATACCAAGCAGACAAATGTTGGTACACATCCTCCCTCAGCGAAGTAGGAAGCAAGAACTAAACTTTTATTGAACAAAGAGTTACAAAAAATCTTCTCTGTAGGAAGGTGGGGCGTGCTTAAGCCCCATTGGCTCTATTCAGCTGTAAGTTCATCTGTACACTCCTCTTGCATTCCAGGGTTGGTGTCTTCCATAGGTGTGTTCCTTTTACAGGCTCTATTGTTCCATAGGTTCGATTTCTTTGTGTAATATACTGATGTATATATATATATATATATATATATATATATATATATATATATATGTAAGGATAATATTTTTGCAAACAATATACATGGTAATGATCCCTGACAGTCCCCCCTAAAGATATTATTACTCTATCCCTGAGTCTTGCCTAGCAACCTACTACTGACCACTCGAACAAGGCGGGTAGGGGTTTTGGATTTCTTCACCAGCTTGAGACGAGCTACTCCTTATGAGTAATCCCCCTTTGTACCTGGACTTCCAAGGTTTCGGAATGGTCCTAACTGTCCCTATTCTCCTCAGGATACAGGATGCTTGTCTTGGTATAATCTACAAACTTCTGCTGGTTGTAATATATATAAGTCTACATTTTTATTAATGGTAATAATTGTCGCATTGTCACTTACTGTCCTAATGGGACTTTTACCCCTGCAGACACAACAGGTCATGAGCAGCATCTTCCCCAAACCTAAAGACACCCAGATAACATAACCTCCGGGCTCTCATTGCTGCCATGTACTTCTTACATATGAGTAATAACAACCAGTGACCTTCACCTCACACCTCCACATAAAACTCCTCCATCACCAATCTCATGCTATAACCCTCAGGTTTTGGGTCCCATCAGTTCATTGCAAGTCCTGTATATCATCGTCCTCTTCTTCGCCTGTCTTCTGTCTTCTGTCGAGTCAGACTGGCACATTGGTGTCCAGTGGGTGATTTACTACTATCCTCCACCTGGTCACTTACTTATTAAAACACTTGATACTGCTGACGGATTCACTCAGGTCTTTGGTCTTTACTTCACTTTGCTGATGTCATCAGGACTTGTTTTGGTCCTTCTCATCTGTCAGACACCGTCTCTTTTAGTATACGTCACCGGGCTGTACATAGCACCTCATGTTGTGAGCCTGGGGTGAGTTCCCACGTAGACGGAGTGGTGGAGTTTTATTGTGACTACCACAAACGCTCCACATCTGTCCTCTTCCTCTGGCAAGTTACTTGTCCGCACGGCTGCTTAGAATTGTGACACTGCCGTCAGTTCATGATAAACACGTTGCACTTCCTCTCCTTAATTCGCTTCTCCGCCCTTTTCTGGCAAGAAGGGGAACCCCTCTTCGCATTCTTCCCTTGCCCCTGTGCCCCATCATCTCTGCCCGCACCCTCACCCACGGAGGCCTCCCTCGTTTCATCCTCCGCAAGTTTGGAACAAGCATTGACGACAGAACAAAGACACCGACTGAACGGGTGATCTAAGTCACCACACAGGTTGCAGCGAATTAGGTCACACGATGCAGCTAGATGATCAATCCCCCGACAATGAGCACACTTCTGCACCTTGCAGCTCCCACTCAAATGTGAGGGGTCACCACACTGGTGACACAGCTTCGGCTGCCCCTGGTAGAAGACAAGGATTTGATCTGTACCCAGGAAAGTAGACGATAGTATGTGGGACATGTCTGTCCCAGATGACATAATTTTACCATCAACGTCCAGGCCCCTGACCAGATGCCAAATTCGTCTAAGTTCTACCGTGGCATCTCTACTACTTCTCCGTACCTTCCCAAACAGGTCAAGATATCAATACAAGAGAGTGACTCTCTTGGGACTACTTTGGCGAGAAATTGCTTGTGCAAAAAAGTCTCGCCAGCCGGGCTCGTCTTCCACCAGCTCGTAATTCCCCCAGAAGACCTCAAGGCCCCCTGGGTGAACAAAGCTGATGTCGAACTCGACCGAGCCATGAGGATGTATCAAGGCAAAGATGTCACTCGCCTTAAAGCCCATCCCCAGCAGCAGCTCCACTACCCTCTTTCTGGGAGGGCACGCATCATTGTCACGCCACCGGAGACGGACCACATTCTTCCTGGCTACAGCCTGCCCGGCTGTTGGGAGCAACCACTGATATCCTCATTGCTCTCGGAAGGCATTTAGACCATATCTGTCTATCCAGAAAGACAAGTCCTTCTGCATTCCCCCTACGGTTAGTTTGCTTTCTCTCTTTAAAAGCGTCCAAGAGACGTTGTTGTAAGTTACCGTCCCAGGACCTTGAGGATGAAGATGGGTTAGCCCGCTGTCCCCCCGCTGCGACACCAACATAAGACCTGCCAGATGTCACAGCAAAATGAGCGCCAGGCCCATTGCCCCTGGTTGATACCTCATCCCCTCCAGCCACCACCTCACCACCAACAGACACAGCACTCAACACCCCATTACCAGCAGACACTCCAGCAACTTTATTTACATACACCTGCATACCCCCAGCAGTTTACACATCCATAGTCCGCAACTTTTTTATTTAACACATCAGTTCCGCCTGCAGTCATCCTCCCGGCCAGACCTGGTTCTATATTATGTATTTTCACTTTAGATTTTGTGTGGGTAGATATTGCTTCAGTCTCCGCATCATCAGGCACCTTTGCAAAGACACCACCAGGTGTTATAAGTGGTGTCCCCGCAGTGCCCTCCGCCTCATTAACCTCAATCTGTTATATGCACTGAACATTTTTGGGAGAGGGGCTAAAGTCGTCCCCGATGCCAGCAGCTCCCTTCTCGCCTACACCGCTTTGCAGCGATGCGGACGAAGGAGCCACTGACGTCACTGGAGCCGCATCCAGCAGCGGACCACTCCCCTCTCCCACAGAGGAGTGGCCAACAGAGCCGGAGCCTCCTCTGTGACTGCCCTTGTCCGGAACGTCTGCCGGCTTTACTGCGTCACCGACAGACTTCCGGCTTTCAGACACCACATCCTGTTTCTGGTTTACCCATTCTCCTGACCCCTGACTCGCATCAGAAACTACTTTCCCGGGTTCACCAACTACGGGATACGGGGACACACCCCCTGGTATCACCAGGCGAGCATAACCGCCCTCTGCAGGGGTTGGCGTCCGGCGCCATTTTGACCACCACGTGTTTTACTGCTGTACCCGTAACACTCTCCCCGCATTCCCGCCCCAGCCTCACTGCAGAGGCTGTAGCTGGGGGGGGGTCTTGCTGGACCTGTGCCCCAATCCCGACTTTCATATGGCTCAGAGCACAGGAAAGACCTTTTGTATGATCCCTTTGCAGATTTTTTTTCCTTTTCCTTTTTTTTCCTCTTATATATTTTTTTCTTTTTCTTTTCCTCCTCTACGGGTAACTCCGCACCAAAACAGAATCCGTGGAAGGATATTGGTGACTACACATTACGGATCTGAGTGAGTAATCCTGGAGGCTGCTCACTGTCAGTTTCAAAGCTCTCCTGATTTCTCTCAGCTGTCTGTCCACCCTCCTTCTCCTCCCTGCTCCTCGCTGCTTCAGAATCTGTGTCTTCTCTGGGTTTTACTGTGTTATACTCCATTTTCTCCACGACATTTTTCTTAGGTGTTTCTGGGGCTCTGCTGTCTTCCTCCATGCTTTCTGTTTTTACAGGTGATGCCATCTTGGCAAACCTTTCTTTGTTTTTTAATTTTTCACTAAACACCCCTCCGCCTGCCACAATCTTTTCTCGTCTCTCTTCTACTTCTTTTATTTCTTCTAATAAAGACTTCACGTGTAAACGGTATTGGGACCTCTTACCTCCTGAGGCTTTTGCAGCCCTGCCTCTGGCGACCGCCAACTCCACTTAGAGCCGTTGCAGCGACTTCCCGAGGTGCCGGTACTCCTCCAACCGCATGGCCAGATGGGAGCTGAATTTCTCCTCTGTCTCTCTGCTCCTCAGCTGTCCCCATTCCTCCATTCGACTGTTATCCAAATATCTGGACCTTGCCGCGGCCGGTCCTTCTCCAGGCTACATCGCCTCTATCACCCTGCCGGACCGCATCTCCATACCCTTATCCAGGGTTCCAACCTCAGGATGTGGGAGCCAGTGCAGCTTTGCCCCGAGATGGTCTCCTCACCCCCGTGGCCGTTTGCATATTCCCAGCCGGCTCGGATGACCCTCTACCTCCCGCCGACATACTCTGGGAGGAAGAGGTCTGAGGCCTTCGGGGTACTTTCCGAGCACAGGCAGATGTTATGAGGCCTTGGCAGATAGGATAAGAAAAGTCCCCCCCCCCCCCCGATTTAAGGCCTGCACGGATGTCTCAGCAGCTCTCTCCACACGTCCTGCTCCAACCACTCCAGTGCTGCACTGACTATTCTGCTAGTGGGGTCACTCTGTACATACATTACATTACTTATCCTGTAGTGATACTGAGTTACATCCTGTATTATACTCCAGAGCTGCACTCACTATTCTGCTAGTGGAATCACTGTGTACATACATGACATTACTTATCCTGTGCTGATCCTTATTTACAGTGGAGTCACTCTTTACACTAATTTACTTATTACTTAACCCCTTAAGGACGCAACCTAGTTTTGGCCTTAAGGCTCAGAGCCCACTTTTAAAATCGGACATATTTCACTTTATGTGGTAATAACGTCCGAATGCTTAAACCTATCCAAGCGATTCTGAGACTGTTTTCTCGTGAGACATTGGGCTTCATGTTAGTGGTAAAATTTGGTCGATATATTTAGTATTTATTTGTGAAAAATTGCAAACTTTAGAGAAAATTTCGAAAAAAAAATCTGAATTTAAATGCATCTGTTTGTAAAACAGATGTTTATACCCCCAAATAATAGTTACTAGTTCACATTTCCCATATGTCTACTTTAGATTGGCATCATTTTTTTAACATTTTTTTTTTCTTGGACGTTACAAGGCTCAGAACATAAACAGCAATTTCTCATATTTTTAAGAACATTTCAAAATCCTTTTATTTAAGGTACCTGTTCAGTTCTGAAGTGGCTTTGATGGGCCTATATATTAGAAACCCCCATAAACACCCCATTTTAAAAACTAGACCCCTCAAAGTATTCAAAACAGCATTTAGAAAGTTTTTTAACCCTTTAGGAATTTCACAGGAATTAAAGCAAAGTGGAAGTGAAATGTGCAAATTTCATTTTTCTTGCTGAATTTCAATTGTATTCCATTTTTTTTCTGTAACACAGAAGGTTTTACCAGATAAACACTACTAAATATGTATTGTCCAGATTCTGCTGTTATTAGAAATGTCCTACATGTGGCCCTACTGCGCTCGTGGACTAAAACAGAAGCCCTAGAAGCAAAGAAGCACCTAGTGCATTTTGGGGCCTCTTTTTTTATTAGAATATATTTTAGGCAGCATGCCAGGTTTGAAGAGGTGTTGAGGTGCCAAAACAGTAGGAATCCCCCAAAAGTGAAGCATTTTGGAAACTACACCCCTCAAGAAATTCATGTATGGTTGTTGTTCCCATTTTGACCACACCACACAGAAGTGACCCCCATCTTGGAAACTAAAGCCCTCAAGGAATTGATTTATCGTTGTTGTGACCATTTTGACTGCAGTTTTTTTACAGCACGTATTTGAAATTGGGCTGTGAAATTTAAAAAATTGCATTTTTTCCAATAAGATGTCATTTTTGATCAAAATTTCTTATTTTGACAGGGAACAAAATACCCCATTTTGTTGCCCAATTTGTGCTGAGTGTGGCAATAGCCCATTTGTGGTGATAAACTACCGTTTGGGCCCATGGGAGGGCTCAGAAGGAAAGGACCACCATTTGGCCTACTGGAGCTTTTCTGGTGCTAAGTCATGTATGCAGAAGCCCCTGAGGTACCAGTACAGTTGAAACCCCCGAGATGTGACCCCATTTTAAAAACGACACCCCTTAAAACATTCATCTAGAGGTGTACTGAGCATTTTGACCCCACAGGTATTGTGTAAAAGGTAATGCGCAGCAGATGGTGCAGTGTGAGATTCGCAATATTCTATATATCTGTGCCATTTCAGTGTCCAATATATTGTGCCCAGCATGCGCCACCGGAGATATACACCCTATAAACTGTAATGTCGGTTCCCCCAGGTACAGCAATACCTTACATGTGGCTGTTATCAGCTGCCTGGGCACACAGCAGGGCTCAGAAGGGAAAGATGAGAGGGATAAGCTGTGTGGAGTGCGTCAGGGTAGATAAAAAATCTAAGGGATGTATGGTAAATTTTAAAACACTTTCATACAGAGCCCTGGTTTTTCGGGACACGTGTCACATTGAGATATTGTGTCCTCCCTTATCCCCCTCTTATAGCAGACTTTGCACCTCTTTTGACTTTTTCCCTTCTTTCCAGTTTGGGGAACTTCTCCTGGGAAGTGCTGCCCTGGTACGATGCGTGTGGCCCCGCTTCCAGAAGTACTGGGTGCCCCCCTTCTCGGTCCCTAAAGATTAGGTTCTTGATAATGATGTGCACGGCCAGCTTCTTATACCACACCGCATGGCGCTGTAGGGCTTCAGGACTTGATCTGACAAGTCCACCCCTCCCATGTACCTATTGTAGTCCAGGATGCAGTCTGGTTTGGGGGTCTCTGTACTGGTATCTCGTCCTGGTACATGGGTACTGGTGTGACATCTCTCTTGTCCTTGTACTTTACACACAATATGTTGCTGCTCGAATGTGCCCTTCTCTCACCCCTTCTTCTTTTGCCCAAACAGTGTCTTAGTGAGGCCTCTCAGGTTTCTTCTAGCAGTTCCGCATGCCGCAGTACTTCTGGATGCGAGGCAGTTGAAGAGCGGGATGCTAGTATAAGAATTATCCAGGTAGAGGTGGTAACCCTGGTCCAGCAGTGGGTGCACAAAATCCCACACAATTTTTGCATTAACTCCCAGTAAGGGGGGGGGGGGCATTCTGGGGGCTGAGAACTGGTGTCCTTCCCTTCATATATCCTAAATTTGTAGGTATACCCTGATGCACTCTCACACAGCTTATATATCTTCACGCCATACCTTGCCCTGTTACCCGGCAGGTACTGGCGGAATTGAAGCCTCCCTTTAAAATCTACCAAGGACTCATCAATAGAAATACACTTCTCGGGGGTGTATGCTTGGGCAAACCGGGCACTGAAACGGTCTAACAGGGGTCTCCGTTTATACAAACGGTCAAAATTGGTCCATCTGGGCACTGCTCATTCTCTGTATAATGTAAGAAGCGAAGTATTGCCTAATTTATTTATTTTTAGGTTCCAGTTCAGTTCTGAAGTTGCTTTGAGAGCCTATATATTAGACACCCCCATCAAACACCCCATTTTAGAAACTAGACCCCTCAAAGTATTCACAACAGCATTTAGAAAGTTTATGAACCCTTTAGGTGTTTTTTTAAAGCAAAGTAGAGGTGAAATTTACATATTTATTTATTTTTGTCAGAAAATACTTTTTATACCATTTTTTTCTATAAAACAAAAGGTTTTACCAGAGAAACGCAACCTAATATTTATTGCCCAGATTATGCAGTTTTTAGAAATATCCCACATGTGGTCCTAGTGCGGTAATGGACTGAAGCACCTAGTGGATTTTGAGGCCTCCTTTTTATTAGGCACCATGTCCGGTTTGAAGAGGTCTTGTGGTGCCAAAACAGTGAAAACCCCCCAAAAGTGACCCCAATTTGGAAACTAGACCCCTTGAGGAATTCATTGCAGTTTTCATGGGGTGCATGCAACGTTTTGATCTCTTTTTATTCAATTTTTTGGGAGGTGAAGTGACCAAACAATTGTGATTGTGGTACGGTTTATTATTATTTTCTTTTACGGCGTTCACCGCACGGGATACATAATGAAATAATTTTGTAGTTCAGGCCGTTACGGACGCGGCGATACCAATTATGTATAGTTTATTTGTTTATTTATTTTTTTTATGAATAATAAAGGACTGATAAGGGAAAAAGTGGGATTTTTACTTTTATTACTTTTAAAACTTTTATTTTCTTATTTTTACACATCTTTTTTTAACTTTTTTTTTATTACTTTGTCCCACTAGGGGACTTGAGGGCAGGAGGCCCTGATCGCTATTCTAATACACTACATGCGTAGTGCAATGTACTAGATCTGTCAGCTACTCACTGACAGCAAGCATAGTGGGTCCTGACTTTGTCAGGAACCACTAGGCTTCCGTCGATGGCATAGCCGGACGCCATTGTTACGTGTCCAATTGCCATAGTCACCATCGCCGGACGCTATCGTGTAGCAGGCCGGCGATTGTAGCTTAACCCCTAAAAAGCCACGATCGGTATTGAACGCGGCTTTTAAGGGGTTAATCAGCGGGGACACAGCGATCGGTCCCCGCTATAGGAACTGCAGAAACTGCTGTACAAGACATCAGCTGTTACAGCTCCTGAATGTGTCAGGAAGACCGCCCAAATGGCCGTTAATCCCGCAACGGTCTTATTCCGTCGCTGAGCGCGAACGGGGTGGTCAGCACAACGGAATATTACGTCGCTGAGCTTTAAGGGGTTAAAACATGAGGTTCTTATAAACATTTTTATCACATTGTATAAGTCCAGTAGCCACTTCTCGGGAGCTTCTTTTAATTGAGTCCCTACTCTATTAGGTGCAGCACTGCATGGCGGTCGCAGTCTAGAAGGAGATCACATTAGGGTTTCCACCTTTTTTCCCTCAGTTTTTCCACATGGAAAGGTGACGCTTTTTATCTATTCACATGGTTGTGGTGTTGTGTGGTGGTCTATGTTGCTGCGGTATTGTGCATGTGGGGGAATGTGGCATAGAGCCAAGATGGCCTCGCCTTTCAGCAGGGGTAATGTTGAGCTCTTGGGTTGCCCCCCCCTGCAGGTGCCTTGTTGCGGCGAAGGCGGCCGCCATGCAGTGCTGCACCTGATAGAGTAGGGACTCAATTAAAATAGGTCGCCGTGAAGTGGACTAATACATTCTAATAAACATTTTTCTAAGAACCTTCTGTTCATGTTTGTGCAGCAATAGATGAAGGTATAAAAGTGGATGTGCGCTCCATGTCTTGTTCTCCCATGTTGGTAGATAAGTCATGTAATGTGTTTATAAAGATCCATCAGTAATCCGCTTCATGTAGACGACCTTTCTTATTTTTACTTGGTATATTATTCTTACTATTACTTTATAAGAAATGACTCGATACTTTACAGCTTTATGATATTGTATTGAGCTGATAATAAGAAAATAATGTTCGACCTTTCTGTGGACACTGGTGGAAGTGTCCTCCATGATTTTATAGGATAAAGTGGACTTTTCATATGGTCAGTGGTAGGCTTGGTGTTCACTGAGGTGAAGAGTTTTAATGGATGACCCTTCCAAGAAGAGATGGACCTGGCTGTGCGCCATCAAGAGGTCACGACCCTCCGGCTGTGTGCCATCAGGAGGTCGTCACCATCAGGCATTGTGCCATATCCAGATGTAAACTTCAGACTGGGGGCCATCACCTCAGTTCTTCACCACTGACAGCAGATGGTACAGAATAGACAAACCCAACAGTGTGGCCATAAGGTGGCAAGAAGGTGAGATGCTGATAATTTCAGCAGGCGTTACTCAACCTGTAATCTGGATGAAATAGTGATGGTTCAGGAACAGGTGAGCACTTGTGATGACTGAGGCATTTTTGCTCACCTCAGTCTTCTTCGCCTCTTAAGCATCCCCAGAAAGATCTTCTTCTCGCTCTTGTGCGTCTGGGTTCGGATGTACTGGGTTCTGGTGTTCTGGGTTCCGGTGTTCTGGGTTGTTGACGTTGATAGACCAGAATCCTCTCCTCATGACTATTAGAAGAAGGAGCTTTGCGTCCTATGTTGTCAGGAGGTATTGACCGGGCCCAGACGATGTTACTGAATGCCACATTATACTTGCGTTTTGGTGACTCTTTCACATCGTGTAGAGCAGAAGCAATAGGTTCACTTGGAACATTCTGTAATACAGATTTATTATGTATTTTTGATGTTCTTGGTTCTGGTGTTCTGGGCTCTGGTGTTCTGGATGGTTGACGTTGATAAACCAGAATCCTCTCCTTATGACTATTAGTAGAAGGAGCTTTGCGTCCTGTGTTGTCAGGAGGTATTGACCGGGCCCAGACGATGTTACTGAATGCCACATTATACTTGGGTTTTGGTGTCTTTTTCACATCCTGTGGAGCAGAAGCCGTGGATGGTCCAGGACGTTCCTTGTTAGACAGGACTGGTGTTCTCCTGGATTCTTGTACCCGAAATTCAGGGGTATAAATCGGCTCCTTACAAGCTTCTTGGTCTTTCAGAACATTTTCTTTTTCAGGAATATGACTTTGTTTGGTTGTGTCCTTGGCTTCAGCTGTACTTGTCAGAGGTGATTCTGTGTTTGGTTCTTCATCAGAATCTGAGGGCTCCTCCTCCTCCTCCTTCTCCCTCTCACTCAGGACAGGCACTATAGCCAAGGACAGTATAAGGACGAGTGGTGACATCATGATGACACAGGCCACGCCATTGATGAGCCGAGCATGAAGTTTCATCTCACAATCAGAGGGGTATTTTTTGTTAACCACAGGTGGTGGGTTGTCCTGCAATAGAAAGAGGAATAATAAAATCTTGTAGATATTAGGTTACCGCGCCATTTGTGTTCTTGCTGCGTCATTTTATCATCTCCTTTTCTTGTGTTGAATCTGCACATTTTTACTTACCCCAAAGACTGCATTTATCCTGCTGTAGAACCTCTGTAATATAATCGGCTTCTCACGGGGGGCAATAAATTCATTTGGAACATTCTGTAAGACAGATTTATGATATATTCATGACATGTCACATGACTGTCGCCATCACTATCTTAACCCCTTAAAAACACAGCCTATTTCGGACCAAAGGAGGCAGCGATATTTTTGTTTTTCCTTCTTCGTATTCTGAAAGTCATAATCTTTATTTGGTTTTCAGTCTATGGAGTCATATGAGGGCTTATATTTTTTAGAACAAGACGTACATTTTAATGGCAACATTTTGGGGTACATATAATGTATTGTATTCGTTTTATTAACTTTCTTTTGGTGGGAGAGAGGAAAAAATCAGCAATTCTACCATTCTTTTTTGGATTTTGTTTTTACAGAGTTCAACGTGCGCTATAATTGACATAATAAATTTATTCTAAGCGATACCAAATGTATATTTTTATTCATGATTTTCCACTTTTGCTCAATAAAAATCCATTTTTAAAAAAAATATATTTTATTGTGTTGCTGCATTTAAAGACCCCTATCATTTTTTATTTTTAGTCAAAGGAGCTCTATGTTGTCTTATGTTTTGCAGGACGAGTTGTAGTTTTTATTGGTACCATTTTGGGGTACATACTATATTCTTTTCACTTGGATTTTAGTTTCATTCAGAGGCGGGATGATCAAAAAACAGCAATTTTGCTGTTGATTTTTAGTATATTACGAAGGCAGTGATACCAAATATGTATAGGTTTTTTTTTTCATTTTTTGCAGTTTTTCTAAAATAAATGGCTTTGTACAGGGAAAAAACAGCGACTTCCTTTGTATTTTTAAATATTTTTACAAAATGTTTTTAACTTTTATTGTTCGTCCCACATGGGACTTGAACATCTGACTTTCTGATTACTTATATAATACATTATGTAACACTTCTGTATTGCAATGCATTATATGTGTCAGTGTAAAACTGGCAGGCAGCTTATTAGGTTTCCGTTTATGCCAGACCTGCCATAGCAACACACCGGCACACCGCAATCCGTTTTCATGGAGTCCGGTGGAGTGACAGAGGGAAGCCACTAAGGCAGGGGTCGGGAACCTATGGCTCGCGAGCCAGATATGGCTCTTTTGATGGCCGTATCTGGCTCGCAGACAGGGCTCCTACCCAGTGGCGGATTATCATATGGGCGTTTCGGGCGGCCGCCCGAGGCTCCCAGGGGGCCCATGGCAGCCCGAAACGCACATTATCTCCTAAATCTATTCAGCGCGCTAGCGCTGCTAACGGCCGAAGATGGGGAGGAGCAGGGAATTCGCCGGTATCCAGGGGTAGGACACGCCTCCCTGACAGTGCGGGCCGCCGCCATTGAGTAACAGAACAGCGACGGACGGCTGTTCTGTTACTCCAAAGCAGCAAGAGAAGAGCCGGCGGGCGGTCACCGGCGCTGAGGTCAGTACAGGATTATCCTCCTGCCCAACTGGTTCCCGACCGCTGGCTGTATTTTTACGGCCAGCGGTCAGGGACGGGTGCTTAAAACCCGAGCCATAGACTTTCTACGGCTCGGGTTTTAACTTGCTGCCCGCGCGATCGGGCAGCTGAATGTCGGGTCTCCGGCTGTCAGTGACTGCCGGGGACCCTGAGGAGAAGACAGAAGCAGCTTTCGCTGCTTCTTTCTTCTCCGATGTCTTCTTACACAGCGTTCAATGAACGCTGTGTACAGGAATAGAGACAGCAGCAGCGGCGCTGTCTCTATTCCTCCCGGTGATCATGTGACAGGTCACATGATCGCCGGGTGCCGTTAGTGGCAGACTGTTGCTGGGTCTTACTAGACCCAGCACAGCCCTATTAGTGACAATCGTCACTGTGAGAGGGCTGATTTCCCCTGTAACTGGGGCTGCTGTGCAGCTCCAGTTACAGTGGAAAAACATGGTGTAAAACAAAGAGAAAGTAGATATAAAGTTCCCCAAAGGTCTTTTTTGACCTTTGAGGATCAGAACATAGTAATAAAAAATAGTAAAGTGCAAAAAAAAAAATATAATAATAAATACACATAAAATACCCACCCCAAAAAAAACGTTCCCCCCGCCAATCATTGTTGTAACGCTAGCGCTGACCCAATTACCCTAATATAGACATGTAATATATTAAAATTTACGGTAGACAATGACGATCACAAATAAAAGGTCTATTTTAGGGTAAAACAATGTTATTACCAAAAAAAAATACAAGGGGGAGCGCTGTGTGGCACTATATACAAGGGGGAGCTCTGTGTGGCACTATATACAAGGGGGAGCGCTGTGTGACACTATATACAAGGGGGAGCGCTGTGAGGCACTATATACAAGGGGGAGCGCTGTGAGGCACTATATACAAGGGTGAGCGCTGTGAGGCACTATATACAAGGGGGAGCGCTGTGAGGCACTATATACAAGGGGGAGCGCTGTGAGGCACTATATACAAGGGGGAGCGCTGTGAGGCACTATATACAAGGGGGAGCGCTGTGAGGCACTATATACAAGGGGGAGCGCTGTGAGGCACTATATACAAGGGGGAGCGCTGTGAGGCACTATATACAAGGGGGAGCGCTGTGAGGCAAGGGGGGGCTGTGTAGTGCTATCCACCGTGGTATGTGTGTGGCGCTCTTTTTATAGGGGGGGCTTTTTGGTGCTATTTACAAGAGGGGGAGGGCTGTGTGGCGCTCTCTACAGGGGGGCTGTATGGCACTATCTATAGGGGGCTGTGTGTAACGCTCTCTACGAGGGGGATGTGTGATATATAGAGGGGGCTGTGTATGGCGATATCTATGGGGGTGTGTAATATCTACAGGGGCTGTGTGTGGCACTATGTACAGGGGGCTGTGTGTATGGTGTTTTACAGTGTGTGGTATTATATTCAGGCGCGCAGTGTTTGGTGCTATTATATTTAGGGGTACAGTATGTGGCACCATGATAACTTTATTTTCGTTTATAGGTGTGGAAATGTTGGAAAAGTGAGGAGACGTCTAAGTGGCAAATTCTGCAGAAATGAGTCATGGCCGGGAGAAGTCGTCATGAGCGCTGGACCGGATGGAGAAGAAAAGAGGAAAAAAACTACTAGAATCTGAGACGTCGTCACCTGTGAGTCACTAGATTTATAGAGAATCTGTCACCTCTCCTGGCATGTTTATTATAGGAAATCCTTGTATTTCACAAAAAGTCTTTCTGCGGTCCAGGACTGATAGACAATTCCCCTTGTCAGGAGGTTGTGTCCCTGCACAGTGTGATCCTGTCAGTATGTAGGGACACCGCGCTGTGACAAGGGGAATCGTAACACTGTTAATGCTTGCCCAAAAAGGTAGTGTTAAAAATAGTTACGGTGAGGAAGGGGGGCCCAAGTTTGGGTAACAGCCCAGGGCCCATGGTCTACTTAATCCGCCACTGCTCCTACCTGTCTATGGGAAGGATGCATGCACCGCGCTCCATCAGCCCGTGCACCGCGCTCCATCAGGCCGCGGTGCACGCTGATATTGGTAGTTCTTTGATGGCCTGATAAGCATTGGCGGCAGTGGTGAGCGGCAGGGAGCATGGACTACATTTCCCATAACTCCCTGCATAGCCGCGCCGTCTGCAAGCACGCACCTGCGTCCCCTAGTGAAGCGGCATTCTTTCTTCTGCGAATGCCTCAAAGCTGGCATTCTCTCAACATCAGGTGGGAAGAATGCCAGCTTCCAGTCATGCGCAGGAAAAAGAAGAAGCCAGACTGCTGGACTGATGTCATGCATCGCAAGCTCACACTGTAAGTTATTTATTTAATTTTTTTACTGCTAATTACCATTGTTTCAGTCCAGTTGTGGCTTTATACAGCAGGGAGGAGCATTCCTTGCTGTACTAAGTGAACATTGGAGCGATTGATCTGTCAATGGCCCTTTAAACATATTGTACGGCTCTCGCGGAATTATATTTCAAAATATGTGGCGTTTACGGCTCTCTTAGCCAAAAAGGTTCCTGACCCCTGCACTAAGGGGTTAAAAGTCCAGGATCAGCGTTTTCTCCATTCCCGGCGGTTAGAGTCTCTGCTATCACAGAGTTGTAATACTACAGCAGCTCGCGTTAACTTACCACAAGCCATGACGTATTATTACAGAGGAGGGTGGAAGGGGTTAAAATCGGGATGGTCACCATAGTAACACAGCAGAAATACCCGTTCTACCCACAACTTATAAAGGAGCTTTACCCTATAGGGTCCCTGAATAATAAGCCCCAACAATAGAGAAGCTACTTACCCCAATGCACCACTCTCGTGTCCTTGTATGTCCAGGAGGAACGTACGGGTCCCCAACTGGGTCAGATAGAAATCCCTACAACACAAGTGATAGATGTAATGTAGACTCTATTCTATCCCGTGCAGGTAATGGGATTATCACATCTATATTCCTGTACAGCTGATTATTAGGATCTCCTTATCTACTTTATGTCTATTGTTTCTATGAAGAGCCGACATTTCCTGATAATAAATATTATACTGGTGATACAACCAGATACAAGCAAGTAACTCACCCCAAAGAGCTGGAATACGACCCATATATGTGGATCCACGTCCTCAGACTGGAAATCCTGAAAGGCAAGAAGTGGCTGTAATACCCCGGATAAGAAGAGTAAAGTGGGGGTTTGGTTGGACACCCCCTTTTTTCAGATTGTGGGTCCTACTAGTGACCTAAATAATGAACTGTCCCCGAAATCACCGGACGACCACTGTTCTCAATGCCGGCCTGTTGTCCTCCAGAGCTGAGAGACATATTATATGAGACTCTCAGCAGCAGCTAGTAGAGATGGGGGTCCTCAGTGGGGGTGACCCCTCTACCAGCGTAATAGACTAATGGACACCAGACAACCCCTCTAATAGGACGTTTTGTTAGAAATCAGTAGAAAGTTGTTGCGTTACCTCAAAGTTCCATGTTTTCTGGGGTTCGGAGGAACCTTCATAGAATGGAAGATATTTAATCCAGAATAAAAGGTCCTGTAAGAGACAATATGATCATTATAGTCCTATATCTCCTCCATAGAAGAGCGCAGTATATTTATATATATGGTGAGGAATGTTCTAGCCAATCACAGTGCAGAAGCCAGTGACATCACACAACGTCTATTCCCATCCCCCCAAGTTCTACATTAGACATCCGCGTCCCCGTCATCCGTGAATAAAATAATCCATATATAATATCAGAAGAAGTTGTGGATTTACCTCCAGCGTCCATGGAATCAGGTTGTTGGTTGGACTTTCATATGATGGAAGGTGATAAGTCCAGTATGAAAAGTCCTGCAAGAGACAAAATCATCATTATAGTAACCTCCATCCCATACAGAGCAGTGTATATGTATATATGTGCCCCCTATCTCCCCCTTCATAGCAGATAATTCTTACAACCCCCAATCACCTGACCCTGTCACAGCCGATTCCGAGTTACCGCCATATTGAATAAGGGAAACCTACTCACCGGCAGCGTACCGCAATGTACGTAGTAGATCAAGTTCAAAGACAGAAAAAATAGGATAATCCTCATTTTCTCCAAAACGTCAAAGGGTCTCTCAGCACCAAGATGCCAATGAGATAGAAGCTGCAGGTGGGCGGAGCCACCTTAAATACCCCCAGCTGTGACTTCACAATGTCCTCTGTGACATCACAATTCTCTTTGTGACATCATCACCGACCACACAATACCCCATGACATCATCACACACCACTAGACATCATATGACTCTGAGACTCTGGGCCTCATGTATCATAATCGTGTAATAGAAAAAATGTCCTTGTTGTCCATAGCAACCAATCACAGAGCAGCTTTCATTGTAGCACAACAGTTAGGAGATGAGAGCTGCACTGTGATTGGTTGCTATGGGTAACTAGAACAGTTTTCCTCTTATACAGTGTGGATACATGAGGCCGCCATCTTTGAATGATCTTCCTGAACCATTAAAAATGAGAATTATCATCTTCAGTATGGAGGTACACTATGGAGGGGTCACATAGAAACATCAACATGGCCCTTCTCCTTGTGTGGACCCTAAAAAAATCAACAACTCATCTACTCTCCAATATATATATATATATCATCCTACTACATCTCATTATCCCCTACACATCCTTACATTCATCCAGAGCCCTCGATACCTAACACCCCTCAAGTGTGTACCTCCCTATGGAGCTGCAGATGTGGGGACGGAGGCAGGAGAGGGGCCCAGCGTCTAGATACCCCTCCCCCAAACAATGACTTTGGACTCAGGAATTGTCCCTTGGGTAATGGCAGCTCCGCTCCGGACCTTACTGCACTGACGTGGCCCAAGGAGACGATACTGAGTTACAGACTATGGACTTGTCACTATAAGAGGGGGTCACATTTACCCCATTTACTTCTTGTCAGACTTTAAAGGGACACTACCAAGGACTCACAATGAAGTCCAGGACATTGCCATTATCGTTACCCCCTCCCCCAGCACCTCACCCTGCCGCAGCTGATTCTAGGCACCCGCCATATGTAATAATAGAGATGTACTCACCGGCAGCGTACCGCAATGTACGGGGTAGATCAAGTTCAAAAACAGGAGAAATAGGATAATCCTCATTGTCTCCAATACGTCAAGGGGTCTCTCAGCACCAAGATGCCAATGAGATACAAGCTGCAGGTGCACGGAGCCCCCTTATATACCCCCCATTGTGCCATCACAATACCCTCTGTGACATCATCACTCACCACACGACACCACGTAACATCATCACCCACCACACAATACCACATGACATCATCACCCACCACACAATACCGCATGACATCATCACCCACCACACTACCCTCTGTGACATCATCACCCACCACACAATACCACGTGACATCACCCATCACACTACCCTCTCTGACATCATCACCAATCACACAATACCACATACGACTAAATTGATGAAAGCAAGAAAAGATAGCAGGATCAAAATAGCGCACACCCAATACAAATAGTTTGAAAAAAGAAAAAAGCTTTATTGATCCAAAACATATATATATGACACACAAATAAAAACATTTAAAAACATGTATGAACAGAAGCCCATGTGTAGATAAACAGGGCAAAACTACAGTCACTATACTTGTCTCAATAGGACAATAATATACCAATAGATGGATAGTACTGGGTAAATATAAAGCCTCTACTCAACAACATACAATAATCACAAGAACCAGAAACCTGGGATTACCTGGTGCTCAGCATGCCAAGAATTGCTTTATAATGCAGCTTCCTCAGGGGAAATAGAATGCCACACACAATACCACATGACATCATCAGCCACCACACTACCCTCTGTGACATCACGCACCACATGACACCAGGTGACATCATCACTCAGCACAAGACGTCATGTGACCAGCACAATTTCCAGATTTAGTTATTTCTAAAGTAAAATCTTGAGTTTATTGTACTGTCCCTGGACATTGGGGAGTGCTGGTGACGTGTGTGACAGTGCCATAGTGAGACTTCTCTTCTCCTGTATACCAGGATACATGATAAGGCCTCATGCACACGTTACGTATTTTGCTGCGGAAGATACTCACTAAAACCGCAGCAATACTCAGGAAACTTGAGGTAAAAACTGCACCCAATCATGCGTTTTTCTATACCTTTTTTTACGTTTTGATGAGATTTTCGGCGCGTTTTCATGCTGCGGGTTTTGGTGTGATTTTCCACAGCACTAAGCAGATATAATTTGCAAGGGGAATCACAAAATAAATTGACATGCTGCGGATTCTAAAAAACACATTGCTGGTCAATTTCCGTCCCGAAAAATACTGCAGCGAGTACATGAGATTTCCTGGAATCTCATTGACTATGCTGGTACTGTATTACGCCATCCGCGCGGCATAGCCACACGTATACGCATCGTGTGCATTGAGCCTTAAGCTGCCGTTACAGGGTGTATACATGTAGTATATGTCTCTGGACGCCATGTTGGTCGGGGGGTGCCAGTCTCTGGCTATCAGTCAGAAGTTTAGCAGTGTGGCTGGCGCCATATTCCTTCAGTGTCGGGTGAGGGGCAGAATGTAGCGGCTGCTGCTCCCATGGAGGGGAGGGATTTCAGTTACTATGGTAACATCAGTAATAAATATGGAGGAGCAGCGCTGACTTTTCAGGACTAATAAATAATATTATTAATTGTGTAACGTTCCCGCACCGCCACTCGCCATTCTCTATATGTGGACGTTACGTTATCAGGTGTAAACAGAGAAGAGGAATGACGCCATAATGCCGTTTTTCTATGTCATGTGACCAGCCCTTATAATATATTATCTTTACAGTTAATGTTCATTATATTATTTTCTATCAGATCTTTATAGCTGGAGCTCTGTTATTACTGATGCAGCATGTGAGGAGATTAGATATTTTATAATAAACTATTCGCTCCTCACGACTCGTATCTGACTCGTATGTCAGAAAAGTAGAATAGGTCTGAATACCAAATATGTCACTGTATATACAGCGGACAACTGACATATATACATTACTAAATTTCCCCCGTACACCTCCAAACATGATAAATCACTGGCTGCCTGCACCACCACTAGGGGGAGCTGCTTCATATGGATTTATACAGATAGCGCTGAACTCAATGGAAGCTGTAAACATCTCTATGTAGTGAGCTCCCCCTAGTGGTGGCTGCAGGAAATACAATGGGAGCTGCAGGAAATATTATGGCTCTTTGACAAGAAGCAGGAGGATCAGTGCCGGCCCCCGCTCACCTCGGGCCTCATAGCAGTGACGTGGTCTGCCTCTATGGTGTGTACAGCACTGAGTATATGTAGCTATTATGTATATGTACAGTATATAGTAGTAATAGTTACATATCCTATATATATGGGTTTGCATCAACAAAATTCCAATACAGGTTTTTTTTTTTTAGGCCATCCAACATACAGGACCCAGAAGGAGTGCTAGGAGGGCAGGTCGCAGGAGGAATAGAACAAAGAAAAACGCGACCACCACTTTACGACCACAAGGAATGAGGAACACACCCAACAAGGGGAAATATCCTCAGAAACAGTGGTAAAGATCTCATCCACTGTTTTGACACCCATTATACAATCATTGGTCTTGTCCAAAGGACTGTCTTTCTGCCCAAGCCAAATGATGGATTGGTTTGGTTTGGAGCTGGATTTGTATAATTTCATTAGGAGTTTAAAATTAAAAGTGTGGTTTAACATATGTGGGGTAGATACTGATTACAACAATGTTGACAGTGGATTCTGTCTGAACAGTCTTGGACAACATAACAAAAGTAAATTCCAACCATGTTTAGAACATCCCATAGAGACTTATATGGATTTAGTTAAAAAAGATATTGATAACTTGTGTATTGAATGCCAAGATATGAATTTGAGACACCCTGATATTACATCTATTGAAATGCTGGCTCTTAATGAACTGATCCATAACCACAATCTAACCATAAAACCCGCGGACAAGGGCGGGGCGATCGTGGTCATGGACACTATTATGTTTATGAGGGAGGCATGTAGACAGTTACAAGATGGGAATGTCTATAGATTACTTATTGGTGATCCTAGGTTTGACTTAGAGAAAAACATTTTGAATCTAGTCAATCAAGCTTTTGAAGATGGGTTAATTGATCATGCCCTAAAGAAATATCTTATTATTGAGCATCCTACGACACCTTGTCTTTATTTGTTGCCTAAAGTGCTAAATGCCTTGCTAATGCCCCAGGTCGCCCAATCGTATCGGGTAGGGACTCTATATTGAACAATATTTCTATTTTTATTGATAGAACATTTAGAGATTTTGCTATAGATACTAGGTCCTATATCAGGGGTACCTCCGACTTTATCTGTAAACTACAACAGGTCGCACCACCGCATGGGGCAATACTTGCTTCCTTCGATGTAGTGTCACTGTACACATCCATTGACCATAGTAAGGGGTTGGAAGCAGTCAAACGTAGATTGCTCACATCGGTATATAGTCCATCATGCTGTGAGCTGATTATTTCCCTTCTGGAACAAATACTTACCTCTAACTACTTTGTATTTGATGATAAATTTTTTCTACAACTAATGGGTACAGCAATAGGGTCCAATATGGCCCCTACGTATGCCAACATTTTTGTGGGCATGATGGAGGAGATGTCGATCTATGTATCCCACCACTTTACATATGTTCTGAGGTGGTGGCGATACATAGACGACATCTTCCTCATCTGGACAGACACGACAGAATCCTTTTTGGAATTACACACCTATTTGAATCAAATCGATCCAGACTTTCAATTTACTTATACTTATTTGACTGAGATGATCCAATTCTTGGATGTATCAATAAGCATTAAAAATTATGTCTTATACACTAGTCTATATACTAAGCAAACTGACCGTAACACCATTATTGAAATTTGAGAGCTGTCATCCGAAAAAGATGATACGCTCTCTTCCATACAGTCAAATGCTCAGGGCGAGACGTATTGTGGATGATGATTCAGAATTGAATCAGACTCCTGATCAGATGATCCTAAACTTTAAACATAGAGGATATTCAAGACGACTGTTGAATACCTTTAAGCACCAGGTCAAGAAGACTCCTAGAAATAATCTATTGGTTAATCCTAAACAGCGTATATCTCCTTCCCGTGTTCCGTTTGTGTCCACCTATCACGATCTTAGTGGAGAAGTGGCAAAGATTTTTAATAGACATTGGGGCATTATTAAGAACAGTTATAAACACATTGAATCGTTTAATAATGCACCCCTCATGTCAAAAAGACGTCCACAAAATTTATGTGACAAATTAGTCAATAGTCTGACACATCGAAAAACAGGACAACAGACACTCCTTAGACCGAAATAAATGGGTAACTTTCCCTGTCTCCATTGCATTAATTGTCGTCTTATGCATAGGGGGAATGTCTTTATTCATCCGCAAACACAAAGAGAGCACAGGATTAAACAATTTCTTACACGCGATTCGGATTGGGTTATTTACGTTCTCTGGTGCCCGTGTTCACTTCTATATGTCGGTGAAACCTCTTGTGATTTCAAGACACGTCTGAATAATCACAGATATTCCATACGTAAGAAGAAAAGTGATTTACCGGTAGCGAAACATTTCTCGGAACTTGGACACACAGAAAAAGATCTTAGATTTATGATTTTGGAACAGGTTCCTAGCCCTTATAAGGGGGGTCATAGATCAGCATTATTACACAAGTGTGAATTTAAATGGATCTTTTTACTAGAATCATTGAAACCAAATGGCCTCAATGTTGAGTTCAATGTTATGAGACTCATTACCTAATATGTCGTGTTCCCGTTTTTTTCCCCTCCCTGTCCTTGCGGTGTCTTTCTCAGTGAATGTATATTTATACACACATGCGATACATTATTTGTATATTTGTACATTGTTTTTAATTTTTCCTTTTTTCTCTTTCCAGAGGATTATAGAATTTCAGGACCACTCACCATGACTGGAGCGCTGTCTTCATATATGATGTATGATATCTTACACAAGTCTCTCTGTTAACATTAATATGTACTAGTTTAGTATTATTATTATTTCTTCTTTTTTAATCCTTTGAATTCATGAGAGACATGTGTACCTTTAAATTTAGGGGCTGTTGAATATATATTAACCCCTAAATATCTTCTTCTTGCTGTCATCACATGAGTAATAGGTTTTCTAGTGGCTGTCCCTGTTCATGAATTTGGAATGGGATTACACACGGACCATTTTTCGATCTAACGATACCCATTTCTATTGGTTCGGTTGGCTCGAGTAATCATTTGTAAAAGAGCAAATAATATAATAATAATAATAATAATAATAATAATAATAATAATCTTTATTTATATAGCGCCAACATATTACGCAGCATTTTACAATTTAGAGGGAACATGAAACAAACAATATCAGACATTACATACATAGTGAGGACCCTGCTCGCAAGAGTTTACAATCTATGAGGACATAAGAGAGACACAAAGTGTAACAGTGTTTGTTCTGTACAATGGTCCGGCCATTTTTATACACATGCGGTGGTAACATAAAGCTGCATGAGCCGGTCACCAGCCAGTATCCGTGTATGACGGACATGAAGAGAAGGAGTGTGAGGGAATCTTATTCTGATGACTAATCTAAAAGGAGGGCCATGGAAAGGAGTCAGATTAGGGAATGTTATAGGCCTGTCTAAATAGATGTGTTTTCAGGGCACGTTTAAAACTGTGGATATTGGGAATTAATCTGATTGTCTGGGGTAGCACATTCCAGAGGACGGTGCAGCACGAGAGAAATCCTGGAGACGGTAGTGGGAGGTTCGGATTATGGAGGATTTTAATCTAAGGTCGTTGGCAGAACGTAGAGCCCGAGCAGGGTGGTAGACAGAGATGAGGGAGGACATGTAAGGAGGTGCAGCACTGTGGAGAGCTTTGTGGGTGAGAGTAATAAGTTTGAATTTTCTTCGGAAGGGGATGGGCTACTAGTGCAGTGACTGGCACAGATTAGAGGCGTTGGTGTAGCGGTTGGTCATAAAGATGAGCCTAGCTGCTGCATTGAGGATAGATTGGAGAGGGGAGAGTTTAGTGAGGGGAAGACCGACTAGTAATGAGTTACAGTAGTCAAGACGAGAGTGAATAAGAGCAACAATGAGAGTTTTGCCGGTTTCCTCCGTAAGAAAAGAGCGGATTCTGGAGATGTTTTTGAGGTGAAAATGACAGGAACGTGAAAGTAATTGTATGTGAGGAGTAAAGGAAAGATCTGAGTCAAAAATAACCCCGAGACAGCGGGCGTGCTGCTTAGGAGTGATGGTAGTGCCACACACAGAGATGGAGACATCAGGTTTAGGGAGGTTAGTAGATGGTGGGAACACAAGGAGCTCAGTTTTAGAAAGATTCAGTTTCAGATAGAGAGAGGACATGATGTTAGAGACAGCGGACAGACAATCACTGGTGTTTTGTATTAGAGCAGGGGGTGATGACACGGGAAGAGGTATATAATTGGGTGTCATCAGCGTAGAGATGGTACTGGAAGCCAAATCTGCTGATGGTTTGTCCAATAGGAGCTGTGTAGAGAGAAAAGAGCAGCGGGCCTAGGACTGATACCTGAGGAACCCCGAGAGCAAGGGGAAGAGGAGAAGAAGTGGAACCAGCAAATGACACACTGAATGAGCGGTCAGAGAGATAGGAGGAAAACCAAGAGAGAGCCGCGTCCTTGAGGCCAATAGAGTGGAGCATGTTAAGTAGGAGTTTGTGGTCTACAGTGTCAAAGGCTGCAGAGAGATCCAAAAGAATCAGGAGAGAGGATTTACCGTCCGATTAAATTAACGTCAATTTCTGCATTTATTTGTATGATTACCTTCACAATAAACATATACTTTGATTTCTTTTTGACACTGTCTATTGTACATATGTCTCTCATATCCATGACTGGATTGCTAGCCATTATTTCCCTGGACTATTGTCCTGTTTGATGTCGGCGTACAGACTTATCATAATCCATAAATTGCAACCTACGTTGTTGGCCCTCCTTATGCAGTTACACTGTATCTTATTCACGGAGGTTCGTATCCGGACCCCCAGCGCATGCGCAACAAATAAAGCATCGTGTGGTTGCTATGCAACCAAACGCGTCTGTGATGACGACACGAGCATGCCCAGTTCTGTTTGGAGGACGCCAGACATCCTGACCACATGTGGAAATCAGCACGAACAAGGATTAAACCAGGGGTCTCAAACTCGGCCGGGTAAGTGGGCCGCATATAGAAAAAATGGGAAGTTGACGGGCCGCATTACTTTCAAATTTGATACAATACAAAATTATTGTTAATCAATTAGTTATTTGAACTACTATAACACTATATTACTAGAATAATAATACTACATTACTATAATAATACAGCTAGGTTTAAAATGTGAGATATTTCTCCACGTGCTTATTTCAACAATCCAGCTTTCCAGTTTAAGTGTCGCTAAATGCAGTCCGGCGGCTCAGTTAGCGCACATGTCAAGATTTGGCAGCCCCTTTTTAGATAATGCCGCAGTGCCCTCTGTGGATGCTGCCGCAGTGCCCTCTGTGGATGCTGCCGCAGTACCCTCTGTGGATAATGCAACACACCCCTAGATAAGTCCACAGTGCCCTCTGTAGATAAGGCCACGGTGCCCTCTGTAGATAAGGCCACGGTGCCCTTTGTAGATAAGGCCACGGTGCCCTCTGTAGATAAGGCCACAGTGCCCTCTGTAGATAAGGCCACGGTGCCCTCTGTAGATAAGGCCACGGTGCCCTCCGTAGATAAGGCCACGGTGCCCTCTGTAGATAAGGCCACGGTGCCCTCTGCAGATAAGGCCACGGTGCCCTCTGTAGATAAGGCCACGGTGCCCTCTGTAGATAAGGCCACGGTGCCCTCTGTAGATAAGGCCACGGTGCCCTCTGTAGATAATGCAACACACCCCTAGATAATGCCAGTGTCCTCTTCAGATACTGTCACACACCCACTTGTAGATAACGCCACAGTGCCCTCTGTAGAGGCTGCCACAGTGCCCTCTGTAGAGGCTGCCTCAGTGCCCTCTGTAGAGGCTGCCACAGTGCCCTCTGTAGAGGCTGCCCCAGTGCCCTCTGTAGAGGCTGCCCCAGTGCCCTCTGTAGAGGCTGCCCCAGTGCCCTCTGTAGAGGCTGCCCCAGTGCCCTCTGTAGAGGCTGCCCCAGAGCCCTCTGTAGAGGCTGCCCCAGAGCCCTCTGTAGAGGCTGCCAAAGTGCCCTCTGTAGAGGCTGCCAATGTGCCCTCTGTAGAGGCTGCCAATGTGCCCTCTGTAGAGGCTGCCCCAGTGCCCTCTGTAGAGGCTGCCCCAGTGCCCTCTGTAGAGGCTGCCCCAGTGCCCTCTGTAGAGGCTGCCCCAGTGCCCTCTGTAGAGGCTGCCCCAGTGATGTCAGGGGCTTGCCCAGAGCTGGAGTCCCAGGCAGAGCGCTAGTAGGCTCTTCCTGGGACTCCAGCTGTGCTCCTGACATCATTGGGGCTCCTGCTCTGGGGAAGCCCCTGACATCATTGTCAATGTATGGACAGCGATGTCAGAGGCTTCCCCAGAGTCCCGGAGCAGAGCCGATAATAGCGCTCTGCCCGGGACTCCGCTCTAGGGAAGACCCTGACACACTGTCCATATATGGGCAGCGATGTCAGGGAATTCCACAGAGTCCCGGAGCAGAGCCGACACCAGCGCTCTGCTCGGGACTCCGGCTCTGGGGAAGCCCCAGACATCGCTGTTCATATGTGGACAGCGATGTCAGGGAATTCCACAGAGTCCGGCAGCAGAGCTGACACCAGCGCTCTGCTCGGGACTCCGGCTCTGGGGAAGCCCCAGACATCGCTGTTCATATGTGGACAGCGATGTCAGGGAATTCCACAGAGTCCAGGAGCAGAGCCGACACCAGCGCTCTGCTCCGCTCTGGGCAAGACCCTGACACACTGTCCATATATGGGCAGCGATGTCAGGGAATTCCACAGAGTCCCGGAGCAGAGCTGACACCAGCGCTCTGCTCGGGACTCCGGCTCTGGGGAAGCCCCAGACATCGCTGTTCATATGTGGACAGCGATGTCAGGGAATTCCACAGAGTCCAGGAGCAGAGCCGACACCAGCGCTCTGCTCCGCTCTGGGCAAGACCCTGACACACTGTCCATATATGGGCAGCGATGTCAGGGAATTCCACAGAGTCCCGGAGCAGAGCCGACACCAGCGCTCTGCTCGGGACTCCGGCTCTGGGGAAGCCCCAGACATCGCTGTTCATATATGGACAGCGATGTCAGGGAATTCCACAGAGTCCCGGAGCAGAGCCGACACCAGCGCTCTGCTCGGGACTCCGGCTCTGGGGAAGCCCCAGACATCGCTGTTCATATGTGGACAGCGATGTCAGGGAATTCCACAAAGTCCAGGAGCAGAGCCGACACCAGCGCTCTGCTCCGCTCTGGGCAAGACCCTGACACACTGTCCATATATGGGCAGCGATGTCAGGAAATTCCACAGAGTCCCGGAGCAGAGCCAACACCAGCGCTCTGCTCGGGACTCCGGCTCTGGGGAAGCCCCAGACATCGCTGTTCATATGTGGACAGCGATGTCAGGGAATTCCACAGAGTCCCGGAGCAGAGCCGACACCAGCGCTCTGCTCGGGACTCCGGCTCTGGCGAAGCCCCAGACATCGCTGTTCATATGTGAACAGCGATGTCAGGGAATTCCAGTGTCTCAGAGCAGAGCTGATACTAGCGGCTCTGTGTCCCGCGGGCCGCAGATGACAGCCCAAGGGGCCGCATGCGGCCCGCGGCCCGCGTGATTGAGACCCCTGGATTAAACTGTTTACTTCACATATCAAGTCAGCGATTGGTGAGTGGCCTGAAGAACTTGCCCCCTACACATATGATTGCATTTTTGATTAAGGGATAATCAAGCTATATTATGCGTTTTTAAATGTATGTCTATTTTTACACTGGATTTTATCACTGTACACTGTTTTCATAATTGCAACATATGATATTTATACAAGTATTTATATCCTGTACCACATATTTTTTTGTCTGTGCACTTTATTAACAACTTTAGGACGCAGCCTGTTTTGGCCTTGTGGCTGTAATGATGGGGTAGGGAGACAGACAGGTGAGCCCTAATCTACCCGCCACTCAGTCCCTGCCTACTTGCAACTACCCGTCATAGGCAACGGGGTACAACTGGGCGACGGTCCCTACGCTCAGTAAGTGCACGACAGACAAACAAACAAGGGTACACAGAAGCTAGGGAAACGGTACAGCCTCCCACGGAGACACCGTGAGCAACGAGAGTAGTGAACGAGCCGAGTCAAACCAGGAGTGCACGAGGTACAAAACGCTGAGCAGGAGAGTAGTCAGTAAGCCAAGGTCAATAACAAGCAGAGGATCAGTAGTTCAAGCAGCAGAGCCAGGAAACAAGCAGAGAAGAATCACAGGCAAAGGAGGAACAGGAAAGGCAGGTATAAATAGACAGTGGGCGGGAGCTAGCTCCGTCTGGTCAGGCTGTGATAGGCTCTCCCACTCCTAAGCCTGCCATCCTGAGTGGTGGAAGATGGAGTCAGTCTCACAGACATAGGAGCAGGTGCAGACTGATTACCCACGGGCGTCGACACAGAAGCTGTGTCTGGCAGATCCTTTACAGTGGCACAGCCGATTTTGTCAGATCTGACATGTGTCACTTTATGTGGTAATAACTTGGGAATGCTTTTACCTATCCAAGCGATTCTGAGTTTGTTTTCCTGTGACATATTGTACTTTATGATAGTGGAAAAATTTGGTCGATAAATTCAATATTTATTCATGAAAAACATCAAAATTTAGGGAAAATGTGCAAAAATTTGCAGTTTTCTAAATTTAAATGTATCTGCTTGTAAAACAGATAGTAATACCACACAAAATAGTCACTAGTTAACATTTCCCATATGTCTACTTTATGTTTGCATAGTTTTTTGAATGTCCTTTTATTTTTCTAGGATGTTACAAGGCTTAGAACTTTAGCAGCAATTTCTCACATTTTCAAGAAAATTTCAAAAGGACATTTTTACAGGTACCAGTTTAGTTGTGGGTTTGAGGGCCTTATATATTAGAATCCCCAAATAAATCACCCCATTTAAAAAACTGCACCCCTCAAAGTATTCAAAACAGCATTCAGAAAGTTTCTTAACCCTTTAGGCGTTTCACAGGAAATAAAGCAAAGTAGAGGGGAAATTTACAAATTTCTCTTTTGCCGAAATTCATTTGCAATAAAAAAAATTCTGTACCACAGAAGGTTTTACTAGAGAAACGCAACTCAATATTTATTGCCCAGGTCCTGCAGTTTTTAGGAATATCCTACATGTGGCCCTAGTGCCCTAATGGACCGAAACACCGGCCTCAGAAGCAAAAGAGCACCTACAGGATTTTGGGGCCTGCTTTTTTTTAGATTATATTTTAGGCACCATGTCAGGTTTGAATAGGTCTTGTGGTGCCAAAACAGTGGAAACCCCCCAAAAGTGACCCCATTTTGGAAACTAGACCCCTCAAGGAATTTATCTAGGGGTATAGTTAGCATTTTGACCCCACAGGTATTTTGCTATATTTATTGTAATTAGTCTGTGAAAATGAAACTCTACTTTTTTTCTGAAAAAACATAGAAATTTGTAATTTTTAAAAGTAAATGCTCTCCAACATTTGTAAAGCAATGTCTCCCGATTACGGAAATACCCCATATGTGGTAATAAACTGCTGTTTGGACCCACAGCAGTGCTCAGAAGGGAAGGAGCGCCATTTGGATTTTGGAGCGCAGATTTTGCTGGATTGGTTTTTAGTGCCATGTCGCGATTGCAACGTCCTGGAGAGAACAAAATAGTGGAAACACCCCAAAAGTGACCCCATTTGGGAAACTACACCCCTCAAGGAATTTTTCTAGGGGTATAGTAAGCATTAATACCACACAGGTTTTTGCTGAATTTAGTAGAATTAGGCCATGAAAATTAATATAAACATTTTTGTCCACTAAAATGTTGAATTTTTTCATTTTCACAAGAGTTAAAGGAGAAAAAGTCACCCTAAATTTGTAACGCAATCTTTCCCGAATATGACAATACCCCACATGTGGTAATAATTTATTTTTTTAATAGAAATTAATTAATCTTTGCAGGACTGATGCTTTTTTGCTTTTCCATTTGATTTTCACTCCACGCCTTCCAAACGCCATAACTTTTTTATTTTTCCATCAATTGAGCGGTGTGAGGGCTTAGTTTTGGCAGGACGAGCTGTAGTTTTTATTGGTACCATTTTTTGGTACATACAACTTTTTGATCACTTTTTATTACATTTTGTTAAAAGCTTTGGTGACCATAAAACAGTGATTTTGGTGTTTTCAATTCTTAATTTCTTACGGCGTTCATAATGCGCTATAAATGACCATTATATTTTATTCTGCGGGTCGGCATGATTACGGCGATACCATATGTATATAGTTTTTTTATGTTTTGCAGCGTTTGCACAATAAAATCACTTCTTTATAAAATAATTTATTTTCTGTGTCACCGTATTCTGAGAGACGTAACTTTTTTATTTTTCAGTCAAAAAAGCGGTGTAAAGGCTCGTTTTTTGCGGGACGGGTTATAGTTTTTATTGGTACTATTTTGGGGTACATGCGACTTTTTGATCACTTTTTATTTTATATTTTGATAGGGGTGGTGACCAAAAAATAGTTATTCTGGCATTGTTTTTAGTTGTTTTTTTTTTTTGCGGCGTTCACCGTGCGGTAAAAATAACATTGTAGTTTTATATATTGGGTCGTTATGAACGCGGTGATACCAAATATGTGTACTGTTTTTTAACGTTTTCATTTTGTTCCTATAATAAGAGACTTATTATAGGAAAAAAAATTATTTTATTTTTACACTTTTGTAAAACATATTTATTAACTTTTTTTTACTTTTTTCTTTACTTTTTACGCTTTCTTTTTTTACCTGCAGGTCTGATCGCTGCTAGAATACATTACACTACCTAGGTAGTGTAACGTATTCCAACTGTCAGTGTGACGTCACAGTCACTCTGACAGTTAGTCTACAAGGACCAGCCAGAGGCTGGTCCTTATAGGCTTCCATACACGGCAGACCCGGAGGCCGTTGTCTGGCCCCCGGGTGCCATCTCAAGCATCAGCAGGCCCCCACAATTGCATGGGGGCTGCTGATGTGCTATATACCCCCTACATGCGGAGATCGCAATCGAGCTCCACATTTAACGGGTTAATTGCCAAAATCAGCGGCAATGAGACGCTGATCGGCAACAGTGGAGTGTCAGCTGTCAGGGACAGCTGACGTCCCGATTCCCGATGCACACTGCCACAGACACTGTCACCGACAGTGTGCATCGCGAACGGCAGTGACGTCCTGTCACTCTGACAGGAAGTCTATCAGGAGGCTGGTCCTGATAGGCTTCCGTACATGGCAGACACGGAGGCCATTCAGTGGCGGATTAAGTAGACCATAGGCCCTGGGCTGTTACCCATAGTTGGGCCCCCCTTCTCCACCGCCGCCCTGTAACTATTGTTAACACTTCCTTTTTGTCCAGACATTAACAAATGGGTGTTACTACTCCCCTTGTCAAAAGGCTGTGTCCCCACATACTGACAGTCTCCAACCATCGCTGACAGTATCGCACCCTGTAGGGACACATTCTCCTGACAAGGGGAATAGTAACACTTATTTGTCTATCAGTCCTGGACTGCACAAAGACTCTGTAAAATACAAGGATTTCCTATAATAAACATGTCAGTAGAGATGACAGATTATCTATAAATCTAGTGACTCACAGGTGACGACGTAGTTTTTTTCCTCTTCTCCATCCAGTCCAGACTTCATGACGACTTTTCCCGGCCATGACCCATTTCTGCAGAATTTGCCACTCAGATGTCTTTGGCTCCTCACTTTTCCAACATTTCCACACCTATAAACAAAGATAATATTATCATGGTGCCACACACTGTGCCCCTAAATATAATAGCACCAAACACTGCACCCCTGAATAAAATAGTACAAAGACTGTGCCCCTAAATATTATAGCACCATAGACTGCGCCCCTGAATATAATTGTGTCAAACACTGTAGATAGCACCACACACAGCCCCCTGTAAATAGCGCTACACAGTCCTCCCCCTCTGTAAATAGCGTCACATAGCCCTCCCCCTCTTGTATATAGTGCTACACAGCAATCCCCCTTAGATATAGTGATACACAGCGCTCCCTTCTATATAGTGCTATACAACAATCCCCCCTTGTATATTGTTCTACACAGCGTCTCCCCCCTTGGACCTGCAGCTCTTGTAATTGCTCAGTATAATGTCCCCCGTAGCTGCCCCCACAGTATATTGCCACCCATAGCTGCCCCCACAGTATAATGCCCTTCATAGCTGCCTCTACACAGTATAATGCCTCCATAGTTGCGACACAGTATAATGCCTCCATAGCTGTGACACAGTATAATGCCTCCATAGCTGCGACACAGTATAATGTCCCCATAGCTGCTACACTGTAATAATGCCCTCATAGCTGTGACACAGTATAATGCCCTCATAGCTGTGACACAGTATAATGCCCCCATAGCTGCGACACAGTATAATGCCTCCATAGCTGTGACACAGTATAATGCCCCCATAGCTGCGACACAGTACAATGCCTCCATAGCTGTGACACAGTATAATGCCCCCATAGCTGTGACACAGTATAATGCCCCATAGCTGCTACACAGTATAATTTCCCCATAGCTGCTACACAGTATAATGCCTCCATAGCTGCGACACAGTATAATGTCCCCATAGCTGCTACACAGTATAATGCCCCCATAGCTGCGACACAGTATAATGCCTCCATAGCTGCTACACAGTATAATGCCTCCATAGCTGCTACACAGTATAATGCCTCCATAGCTGCGACACAGTATAATGCCCCATAGCTGACACAGTATAATACCCCCATAGCTGCTACACAGTATAATGTCCCCATAGCTGCTACACAGTATAATGTCCCCATACCTGCGACACAGTATAATGCCTCCATAGCTGCGACACAGTATAATGCCTCCATAGCTGTGACACAGTATAATGCCTCCATAGCTGTAACACAGTATAATGCCTCCATAGCTGCGACACAGTATAATGCCTCCATAGCTGTGACACAGTATAATGCCTCCATAGCTGCTACACAGTATAATGCCTCCATAGCTGCTACACAGTATAATGTCCCCATAGCTGCGACACAGTATAATGTCCCCATACCTGTGACACAGTATAATGCCTCCATAGCTGCGACACAGTATAATGCCACCATAGCTGCGACACAGTATAATGCCTCCATAGCTGCAACACAGTATAATGCCTCCATAGCTGCGACACAGTATAATGCCTCCATAGCTGCAACACAGTATAATTCCTCCATAGATGCGACACAGTATAATGCCTCCATAGCTGCTACACAGTATAATTCCTCCATAGCTGCTACACAGTATAATTCCTCCATAGATGTGACACAGTATAATGTCCCCATAGCTGCGACACAGTATAATGTCCCCATAGCTGCGACACAGTATAATGTCCCCATAGCTGTGACACAGTATAATGCCCCCATAGCTGCGACACAGTATAATGCCCCCATAGCTGTGACACAGTATAATGTCCCCATAGCTGCGACACAGTATAATGCCCCATAGCTGCGACACAGTATAATGTCCCCATAGCTGCGACACAGTATAATGTCCCCATAGCTGCGACACAGTATAATGTCCCCATAGCTGTGACACAGTATAATGCCCCCATAGCTGCGACACAGTATAATGCCCCCATAGCTGTGACACAGTATAATGTCCCCATAGCTGCGACACAGTATAATGCCCCATAGCTGCGACACAGTATAATGTCCCCATAGCTGCGACACAGTATAATGCCCCCATAGCTGCTACACAGTATAATGCCCCCATAGCTGCTACACAGTATAATGCCCCCATAGTTGCGACACAGTATAATGCCCCATAGATGCGACACAGTATAATGCCCCATAGATGCGACACAGTATAATGCCCCATAGATGCGACACAGTATAATGCCCCCATAGATGTGAGTGACACAGTATAATGCCCCATAGATGTGAGTGACACAGTATAATGCCCCATAGATGTGAGTGACACAGTATAATGCCCCATAGATGTGAGTGACACAGTATATTGCCCCATAGATGTGAGTGACACAGTATAATGCCCCATATGTACGTACCTAATAAATAAAAAATAAAAAAATTACTTACCTATCCCGGTTCCCACGACGGTGGGGGATGCTTCTCCTCTTCTGCACTGTGCTGTGAGTGACTCCGTGCAGACAGGCGCGATGACGTTACTACATCGCGCCTGCCTGCACCGAGCCGCTCACAGCAGAGACTGTGCTCACAGGCTCCAGCATTCCACCCAACTGAATCTGCATCCTGTGGACGCAGATTCAGTTGGAAGCGGGAAGCGCGGCAGCGCTGCATAGTTGCATAGTTTTTAAGATTGTGTGCGGGGGCGATGGGCCCCCTGGCAGCCTCGGGCCCCGGGCGGCCGCCCGAAACGCCCAAATAATAATCCGCCATTGAGGCCATTACTTGGCCACCGGTCGCCATGCTAGCCATCTGCAAACCTCACGATTTCATTGTGAGGTCTGCCGTTGTGCTAGTAACCTCTAATTTCAATCGATCACCGCAATTAAGGGGTTAATTGCCAAAATCAGCAGAAATAAGCCGCTGATCGGTATACAGTGGAGTGTCAACTGTCGGGGACAGCTGGCCTCACGGTTCCCTGGCACACTATCGCCGACAGTGTGCACCGGGAACCGCGCAGTAACTGTACGTCCCCGTGCGCTAAGACACTGGCCACCCGGACGTACAGTTGGGTCGTGGTGCGCCTAGGGGTTAATGATCCCTCATTATGATAATGAGGCACATGGTTTATATACTGCATGTACTGGTTGTGTCACTATGCTTGAAAAAGGTCCTATAGCAGGACGGAAACGTTGCAGCTGTTGACTGAATAAATCACATTCTATTTTGGAACCTTCGGAGTGCTGTGGGATTTCTTTCACTTATGCCTTACAATCCACGGATCTGGATTACCTGCTTGCACCATCTCCGTGTTGGAATTTGACGCAGTGTGCTGCTTATTTCTATATATATATATATATATATATATATATATATATTATACACGCACATGGCCGATTGTAGCTGTTCTTCTGCCTAAGGGAAAAATTTAAATGGTGCCCCCCCATCCGCCAAAAAATCTTAAGAAATCCAAGTAGCCAACCTCTAAAATGCCCACAAAGATGGCCCCATACAGTATAATGCCCTATAGCAGCTCCATACAGTATAATGTCCCCATAGCTGCTCTTATACAGTCTAATGCCCCATAGCTGCCATACACGGTATAATGCCCCCTTGCATTATAATGCCCCAACAGCTTCCCATACAGTATAATGCCCCTCTAGCTTCATTCTTACAGTATTATGCCCCCATACAGCATAATGGCCTCATACCGTATCATGCCCCCTTAGCTGCCACCATACACTATAATGGCCCCTCAGCTGCAACCATATGGTATAATGTCACTATAGCTTCCGCCATACAATATAATGCCTTCATAGCTTCCTCCATACAGTATAGTACCCCCATAGCTGCCCCCATACAGTTGAATGCCGCTTTAGTTGCCACCATACAGTATAATGCCCCCTTAGCTGCCCCTATACATTATAATGCCCCTTTAGCTACCACCATACAGTATAATGCCCCCTTAGCTGCTCCAATACAGTATAATGCTTCATATCTGCCCCATACAGTGTAATTTCACCTCAGCTGCCCCATACAGTTTAATGCCCCCTTAGCTGCCCCTAGTGCCACTGCCCACATATAAAGTGCCAGTGCCCACGTGGATAGTGCCACACCCCCTAAAAGATAGGGTCACCCCCCTGTAGATATATCACTACCCCCTGCTGTAGCCATTGGCCGGGGATTCCGCTATGGACAGTGACATCAGGGATTCCCTCTATGAGCTTAATCCCCGGCCACAGCATCGGCAATGCTCTGGCATGGGATTCCACTGTACCGGGGAGTCCTTTGTACTAATGCTGAAGCAGGGATCTGATGGTTCCCTGCTTCATCATTGGGTTCAATTGTATCTGCGTCCTGCGAAAGAAAGATACAGTTGACACCAGGAGTCCAGGACATACCACCGGCTGCCCGGATTGGAGGGCCCCCCCTCGAAATCTGGGACTGTCCCGTTGAATCCGGAATGTTTGGGAGGTATGTAACAACCACTGTCTGATTGACAGCATTCCATTACTAGGCTGGGGCTTAGTATTAGTCAGTAAAAAGACACTAACCCCCATTATTACCCCAGTACCCATCGCCACCAGGGGTACCGGAAATATCCGGGTACGATACAGTACCCGACCATCTGAAGTGATGGCCGGGCAAAGGGGCGGCTGCAGGCTGGTGCTGCTAGGCTGGGAAGGGCCAAAAACTGTGACCATCGTTTCAGATGGTCAGGTACTGGATTGCGTCCTGCTGTTCATGATACCCCTTCTAGCGTTGGGTACCGGGGTAATATTGGGAGTGTAACATCCACAGCCTGTCGCACTCACTTGCCCCCCGATGGCCACGGCCGCAAACTTCCATGTCCGTGTCGGCACCTCCCTCCCAGGAGAAGCCAGCGCTCGTATCCGCCCATTTCTGCACTGGTCTTTAAGGTGCGCGCGCGTGCTCGTTCCCGGCCTTAATGGACCAGTGAGCACATATTTATTTAATTAATTATCCCCACATCACCCTGGACAATAAGTAGGGCCCTGCCCTTTCACTCCTTGCCTGAGCTTTGTTATGTTTACCCATGTTAGTCTTGCAAATGGTCCCTTAGTCATATCCTGTTCCCAGTGTTCCCGTGCCCTGCTACCTGTATCCTGTATCCCGTGCTGTGTTTGTTCCTGTGCCCTTTCCAGTGTTGGAGTCGTGTAGTACCATCTGCCACACCTGCTGTCATTCACCACGTCTGGTGACGTCTGTCACGCCTGGTATCATCCGCCACGTTTTGCGTTATCTACCGTCAAGTTCCATCTGTGCTAAACCTCTACTACTGACAGGACTGTTACAGGTACTCCCATACTAGGACTTTGCATAGACTGTATATACTATTGTTTGGAGAGCTGCTACTCCGCTACGGCCTAGTGGGTCCACATACCCATCGTGGATCGTGACAGGCTGAGTGCTAGCCTTTTTACTGACTAACGCTAAGCCCTGCCTTAGTAATGGACGTCATCAAACAGACAACTGCCATTACTAAGGCGGTAATAAAGTATTAGAAAAACACAGAGTCATAAGATTTCTTTTATTGAAATAAAAACTCCCTTACACAATCCTCGCTAACCATTTTATTTTATTAAAAAAATAAAATAAAACGTAAATCATCGAAGTAGTCCAACGAATCTTCGACGTAGTCGAAACGGTCCAGTGGAACCTGCAAAACAGAAATGAGCAATATGAAAAATAAAAAATAATTATAGTCATCCACAACAGTCTTCTGTCTTCTTTTTTTCTCCCCTCTGTCGCAATACCCCATTTCTGGTGATAAACTGCCGTTTGGGCCCATGGGAGGGCTTAGAAGGAAAGTAGCGCTATGTGTTTGATCGAGTCCAGATTTTGCTGGATTGGTTTTCGGGTGCCATGTCGCATATGCAGAGCCCCAGAGATATCAAAGCAATGGAAACCCACCAGAAGTGACCCCCATCTTGGAAACTAAACCCCTCAAGGAATTGATTTATCGCTGTTGTGACCATTTTGACTGCTCAGTTTTTTTACAGCACGTATTTGAAATTGGGCTGTGAAATTAAAAAAATTGCATTTTTTCCAATAAGAGGTCATTTTTGATCAAAATTTCTTATTTTGACAGGTAACAAAATACCCAATTTTGTTGCCCAATTTGTCCTGAGTGTGGCAATAGCCCATTTGTGGTGATAAACTGCCGTTTGGGCCCATGGGAGGGCTCAGAAGGAAAGGACCACCATTTGGCCTATTGTAGCTTTTCTGGTGCTAAGTCATGTATGCAGAAGCCCCTGAGGTACCAGTACAGTTGAAACCCCCGAGAAGTGACCCCATTTTAAAAACTACACCCCTTAAGACATTCATCTAGAGGTGTAGTGAGCATTTTGACACAACAGGTATTGTTGAAAAAAGGTAATGCACAGCAGATGGTGCAGTGTGATATTTGCAATTTTCTATATACAGTATCTATGCCATTTCAGTGTCCAATATATTGTGCCCAGCATGCGCCACCAGAGATATACACCCTATAAACTGTAATGTGGGTTCCCCCAGGTACAGCAATACCTTACATGTGGCTGCCTGGGCACACAGCAGTGCTCAGAAGGGAAAGATGAGGGGGATAAGCTGTGCGGAGTGCGTCAGGGTAGATGAAAAATCTAAGGGATGTATGATAAATTTTAAAACACTTTCATACAGAGCCCTGGTTTTTCGGGGCACGTGTCACATTGAGATATTGTGTCCTCCCTTATCCCTCTCTTATAGCAGACTTTGGACCTCTTTTGACTTTTTCCCTTCTTGCCAGTTTGGGGAACTTCTCCTGGAATGTGCTGCCCTGGTACGATGCGTGTGGCCTCGCTTCCAGAAGTACTGGGTGCCCCCCCCCCTTCCTGGTCCCTAAAGATTAGGTTCTTGATAATGATGTGCATGGCCAGATTCTTATACCACACCACATGGCGCTGTAGGGCTTCAGGAATTGATCTGACAAGTCCACCCCTCCCATGTACCTATTGTAGTCCAGGATGCAGTCTGGTTTGGGGGTCTCTGTACTGGTACCTCGTACTGGTACATGGGTGCTGGTGTGGCCATTTATTGTTATCAATACAAGGACATCTCTCTTGTCCTTGTACTTGACACACAATATGTTGTTGCTAGATTGTGCCCTGCTCTCACCCCTTCCTCTTTGCCCAATCAGTGTCTTAGGGAGGCCTCTCAGATTTCTTCTAGCCGTGCCGCATGCCGCAGGACTTCTAGATGCGAGGCACTTAAAGAGCGGGACGCTGGTATAAGAATTATCCAGGTAGAGGTGGTAACCCTGGTCCAGCAGTGGGTGCACCAAATCCCACACAATTTTTGCATTAACTCCCAGTAAAGGGAGGGGGGGTATTCTGTGGGCTGAGTACTGGTGTCCTTCCCTTCATATATCCTAAATTTGTAGGTATACCCTGATGCAATCTCACACAGCTTATACATCTTCACGCCATACCTTGCCCTCTAGCTCGGCAGGTACTGGCAGAATTGATGCCTCCCTTTAAAATCTACCAAGGACTCATCAATAGAAATACACTTCTCGGAGGTGTATGCTCGGGCAAACCGGGCACTGAAACGGTCTAATAGGGGTCTCCGTTTATACAAACGGTCAAAACTGGGGCCATCTCGGGGTGGGCACTGCTCATTATCAGTATAATGTAAGAAGCCAAGTATTGCCTCATTTATTTTTTTTAGGTTCCATTTCAGTTCTGAAGTTGCTTTGAGGGGCCTATATATTAGACACCCCCATCAAACACCCCATTTTAGAAACTAGACCCCTCATTGAACGCGGCTTTTAAGGGGTTAATCAGCGGGGACACAGCGATCAGTCCCCGCTATAGGATATGCAGCAACTGCTGTACAAGACAGCAGCTGATACAGCTCCTGCATGTGTCGGAAAGACGGCCGAAATGGCCGTTAATCCCGCAACGTAATATTCCGTCGCTGAGGGCGAACGGGGTGGTTAGCACGACGGAATATTACGTCGCTGAGCGTTAAGGGGTTAAAACATGAGGTTCTTATAAACATTTTTATCACATTGTATAAGTCCAGTAGCCACTTCTCGGAGGCCTCTTTTAATTGAGTCCCTACTCTATTAGGTGCAGCACTGCATGGCGGTCGCAGTCTAGAAGGAGATTACATTAGGGTTTCCACCTTTTTGCCCTCAGTTTGTCCACATGGAAAGGTGACATTTTTTATCTATTCACATGGTTGTGGTGTTGTGTGGTGGTCTATGTTGCTGTGGTATTGTGCATGTGGGGGAATGTGGCTTAGAGCCAAGATGGCCTCGCCTTTCAGCAGGGGTAATGTTGAGCTTTTGGGTTGCCCCCCTGCAGGTGCCTTGTTGCGGCGAAGGCGGCCGCCATGCAGTACTGCACCTAATAGAGTAGGGACTCAATTAAAATAGGTCGCCGTGAAGTGTTAAGTGGACTAATACATTCTGATAATTATTTTTCTAAGAACCTCCTGTTCATGTTTGTGCAGCAATAGATGAAGGTATAAAAGTGGATGTGCGCTCCATGTCTTGTTCTCCCATGTTGGTAGATAAGTCATGTAATGTGTTTATAAATATCCATCAGTAATCCGCTTCATGTAGACGACCTTTCTTATTTTTAGTTGGTATATTATTCTTACTATTACTTTATAAGAAATGACTCGATACTTTACAGCTTTATGATATTTTATTGAGCTGATAATAAGAAAATAATGTTCGACCTTTCTGTGGACACTGGTGGAAGTGTCCTCCATGATTTTATAGGATGAAGTGGACTTCTTATATGGTCAGTGGTAGGCTTGGTGTTCACTGAGGTGAAGAGTTTTAATGGATGACCCTTCCAAGAAGAGATGGACCTGGCTGTGTGCCATCAAGAGGTCACGACCCTCCGGCTGTGTGCCATCAGGAGGTCGTCACCATCAGGCATTGTGCCATATCCAGATGTAAACTTCAGACTGGGGGCATCACCTCAGTTCTTCACCACTGACAGCAGATGGTAGAGAATAGACAAACCCAACAGTGTGGTCATAAGGTGGCAAGAAGGTGAGATGCTGATGACTTCAGGAGGCGTTACTCAACCTGTAATCTGGATGAAATAGTGATGGTTCAGGAACAGGTGAGCACTTGTGATGACTGAGGCATTTTTGCTCACCTCAGTCTTCTTCGCCTCTTAAGCATCCCCAGAAAGATCTTCTTCTCGCTCTTGTGCGTCTGGGTTCGGATGTACTGGGTTCTGGTGTTCTGGGTTCCGGTGTTCTGGGTTGTTGACGTTGATAGACCAGAATCCTCTCCTCATGACTATTAGAAGAAGGAGCTTTGCGTCCTATGTTGTCAGGAGGTATTGACCGGGCCCAGACGATGTTACTGAATGCCACATTATACTTGCGTTTTGGTGACTCTTTCACATCGTGTAGAGCAGAAGCAATAGGTTCACTTGGAACATTCTGTGATACAGATTTATGATGTATTTCTGATGTTCTTGGTTCTGCTGTTCTGGGCTCTGGTGTTCTGGATGGTTGACGTTGATAAACCAGAATCCTCTCCTTATGACTATTAGTAGAAGGTGCTTTGCGTCCTGTGTTGTCAGAAGGTATTGACCGGGCCCAGACGATGTTACTGAATGCCACATTATACTTGGGTTTTGGTGTCTTTTTCACATCCTGTGGAGCAGAAGCCGTGGATGGTCCAGGACGTTCCTTGTTAGACAGGACTGGTGTACTCCTGGATTCTTGTACCCGAAATTCAGGGGTATAAATAGGCTCCTTACAAGCTTCTTGGTCTTTCAGAACATTTTCTTTTTCAGGAATATGACTTTGTTTGGTTGTGTCCTTGGCTTCAGCTGTGCTTGTCAGAGGTGATTCTGTGTTTGGTTCTTCATCAGAATCAGAGGGCTCTTCCTCCTCCTCCTTCTCCCTCTCACTCAGGACAGGCACTATAGCCAAGGACAGTATAAGGACGAGTGGTGACATCATGATGACACAGGCCACACCATTGATGAGCCGAGCATGAAGTTTGATCTCACATTCAGAGGGGTCTTTTTTGGGAACCACAGGTGGTGGGTTGTCCTACAATGGAAAAAGGAATAATAAAATCTTGTAGATATTAGGTTACCGCGCCATTTGTGTTCTTGCTGCGCCATTTTATCATCTCCTTTTCTTGTGTTGAATCTGCACATTTTTACTTACCCCAAAGACCATTGCATTTTTCCAGTTGTAGAACCTCTGTAATATAATCGGCATCTCACGGGGGGCAATAGATTCATTTGGAACATTCTGTAAAACAGATTTATGATATATTTATGACATGTCACATGACTGTCGCCATCACTATCTTAACCCCTTAAAAACACTGCCTATTTCGGACCAAAGGAGGCAGCGATATTTTTGTTTTGTTTTTCCTTCTTCGTATTCTGAAAGTCATAATTTTTATTTGGTTTTCAGTCTATGGAGTCATATGAGGGCTTATTTTTTTTTTAGATAAAGACGTACATTTTAATGGCAACATTTTGGGGTACATATAATGTATTGTATTCGTTTTATTAACTTTCTTTTGGTGGGAGAGAGGAAAAAATCAGCAATTCTACCATTGTTTTTTGGATTTTGTTTTTACAGAGTTCAACGTGCGCTATAATTGACATAATAAATTTATTCTAAGCGATACCAAATGTATATTTTTTTTCATGATTTTCCTCTTTTGCTCAATAAAAATCCTTTTTTTTTTAGAAAATATTTTATTGTGTTGCTGCATTTAAAGACCCCTATCATTTTTATTTTTTTTTCCAAAGGAGCTCTATGTTGTCTTATGTTTTGCAGGACGAGTTGTAGTTTTTATTGGTACCATTTTGGGGTACATACTATATTCTTTTCACTTGGATTTCAGTTTCATTCAGAGGCGGGATGATCAAAAAACAGCAATTTTGCTGTTGATTTTTAGTATATTACGAAGGCAGTGATACCAAATATGTATAGGTTTTTTTTACATTTTTTGCAGCTTTTCTAAAATAAATGGCTTTGTACAGGGAAAAAACAGCGACTTTCAGGTATTTTTAAATATTTTTACAAAATGTTTTTAACTTTTATTGTTCGTCCCACATGGGACTTGAACATCTGACTTTCTGATTACTTATATAATACATTATGTAACACTTCTGTATTGCAATGCATTATATGTGTCAGTGTAAAACTGGCAGGCAGCTTATTAGGCTTCCGTTTATGCCAGACCTGCCATAGCAACCCACCGGCACACCGCGATCCGTTTTCATGAGCCCGGTGGAGTGACAGAGGGAGGCCACTAAGGGGTTAAAAGTTCAGGATCAGAGTTTTCTCCATTCCCGGCGGTTAGAGTCTCTGCTATCACAGCGTTGTAATACTACAGCAGCTCGCGTTAACTTACCGCAAGCCATGACGTATTATTACAGAGCAGGGCGGAAGGAGTTAAAATCGGGATGGTCACCATAGTAACACAGCAGAAATGCCCGTTCTACCCACAACTTATACAGGAACTTTACCCTATAGCGTCCCTGAATAATAAGCCCCAACAATAGAGAAGCTACTTACCCCAATGCACCACTCTCGTGTCCTTGTATGTCCAGGAGGAACGTACGGGTCCCCAACTGGGTCAGATAGAAATCCCTACAACACAAGTGATAGATGTAATGTAGACTCTATTCTATCCCGTGCAGGTAATAGGATTATTACATCTATATTCCTGTACAGCTGATCTCCTCATCTACTTTATGTCTATTGTTTCTATGAAGAGCCGACATTTCCTGATAATAAATATTATACTGGTGATACAACCAGATACAAGCAAGTAACTCACCCCAAAGAGCTGGAATACGACCCGTATATGTGGAACCACGTCCTCAGACTGGAAATCCTGAAAGACAAGAAGTGGCTGTAATACCCCGGATAAGAAGAGTAAAGTGGGGGTTTGGTTGGACACCCCCTTTTTTCAGATTGTGGGTCCCACAGAGACAGGATAATGATGGGAGCCCCCACTACTAGTGACCTAAATAATGTACTGCCCCCGAAATAACCGGACGACCACTGTTCTCAATGCCGGCCTGTTGTCCTCCAGAGCTGAGAGACATATTACATGAGACTCTCAGCAGCAGCTAGTAGAGGGGGGTCCTGAGTGGGGGTGACCCCTCTATCAGCAAAATGGAGTAAAGGACACCAGACAACACCTCTAATAGGACGTTTTGTCAGAAATCAGTAGAAAGTTGTTGCATTACCTCAAAATTCCATGTTTTCTGGGGTTCGGAGGGACCATCATAGAATGGAAGATATTTAATCCAGAAGAAATGGTCCTGTAAGAGACAATATGATCATTATAGTCCTATATCTCCTGCATAGAAGAGCGCAGTATATTTATATATATGGTGAGGAATGTTCTAGAGGCCCAGAATGTAGCCAATCACAGTGCAGAAGCCAGTGACATCACACAACGTCTATTCCCATTCCCCCCAAGTTCTACAAGGAACGTCTGCGTCCCCGTCATCCATGAAAAGAATATTCCATATATAATATCAGAAGAAGTTGTGGATTTACCTCCAGCGTCCATGGAATCAGATTGTTGGTTGGACTTTCATATGATGGAAGGTGATGAGTCCAGTATGAAAAGTCCTGCGAGAGACAAAATCATCATTATAGTCACCTCCGTCCCAGACAGAGCAGCGTATATGTATATATGTGCCCCCTATAGATATATATACTGCACAGACCCCACACTTATATCCGCTCTGACCATTCACATCCTCTGTATATTCTCCTGTCATATCTCCCCCTTTATAGCAGATAATTTCTCCCCCCCCCCCAATCACCTGACCCTGCCGCAGCCGATTCCAAGTGACAGCCATATTGAATAAGGGAAACATACTCACCGGCAGCATACCGCAATGTACGGGGTAGATCAAGTTCAAAGACAGAAAAAATAGGATAATCCTCATTTTCTCCAATACTTCAAAGGGTCTCTCAGCACCAAGATGCCAATGAGATAGAAGCTGCAGGTGGGCGGAGCCACCTTATATACCCCCAGCTGTGACATCACAATGTCTTCTGTGACATCACAATTCTCTTTGTGACATCACAATTCTCTTTGTGACATCATCACCGACCACACAATACCGCATGACATCATCACACACCACTAGACATCATGTGACTCTGAGACTATGGGCCTCATGTATCATAACCGTCTAATAGAAAAAATGTCCTTGTTGTCCATAGCAACCAATCACAGAGCAGCTTTCATTGTAGCACAACAGTTAGGAGATAAGAGCTGCACTGTGATTGGTTGCTATGGGTAACTAGGACAGTTTTCCTCTTATACAGTGTGGATACATGAGGCCGCCATCTTTGAATGATCTTCCTGAACCATTAAAAATGAGAATTATCGTCTTCAGTATGGAGGTACACTATGGAGGGGTCACATAGAAACATCAACATGGCCCTTCTCCTTGTGTGGACCCTAAAAAATCAACAACTCATCTACTCTCCAATATATATATATCATCCTACTACATCTCATTATCCCCTACACAACCTTACATTCATCCAGAGACCTCGATACCTAACAAGTGTGGCCCCCCCTGTGGAGCTGCAGATGTGGGGACGGAGGCAGGAGAGGGGCCCAGTGTCTAGATACCCCTCCCCCAGACACTGACTTTGGACTCAGGAATTGTCCCTTGGGTAATGGCTCCGCTCTGGACCTTACTGCACTGACGTGGCCCAATACTGAGTTACAGACTATGGACTTGTCACTATAAGAGGGGGTCACATTTACCCCATTTACTTATTGTTGGGCTTTAAAGGGACAGTAGCAAGGACCCATAATTAAGTCCAGGACATTATCATTATTGTTACCCCCTCCCCCATCACCTCACCCTGTCGCAGCTGATTCTAGGCACCCGCCATATGTAATAATAGAGATGTACTCACCGGCAGCGTACCGCAATGTACGGGGTAGATCAAGTTCAAAAACAGGAGTAATAGGATAATCCTCATTGTCTCCAAAACGTCAAGGGGTCTCTCAGCACCAAGATGCCAAAGAGATACAAGCTGCAGGTGCACGGAACCCCCTTATATACCCCCCATTGTGACATCACAATAGCCTCTGTGACATCATCATCACCCACCACACAACACCACGTGACATCATCACCCACCACACAATACCACATGACGTCATCACCCACCACACAATACCGCATGACATCATCACCCACCACACAATACCACGACATCATCACCCACCACACTACCCTCTGTGACGTCACCCACCAAACAATAACACGTGACATTATCACCCATCACACTACCCTGTGTGACATCATCACCCACCACACAATATCACATATGACTAAATTAATGAAAGCAAGAAAAGATAGCAGGATCAAAATAGCGCACACCCAATACAAATAGTTTGAAAAAAGAAAAAACTTTTATTGATCCAAAACATATATATATGACACACAAATAAAAACTTTTAAAAACATGTATGAACAGAAGCCCATGTGTAGATAAACAAGGCAAAACTACAGTCACTATACTTGTCTCAATAGGACAATAATATACCAATAGATGGATAGTACTGGGTAAATATAAAGCCTCTACTCAACAACATACAATAATCACAAGAACCAGAAACCTGGGATTACCTGGTGCTCAGCATGCCAAGAATTGCAGCTACACAAGGGATAAAGCTGGAGAATGAATTACAAGCAGGCACCAGAAAACAGATAGAAAACAGAAAGAGTAGACGCCAAATATTTGAAGCACGCCGAATATCAAGTACGCATAACCCAGGAGTGCTGAAGTAAGGGAACTACCCCACGCGTATCGCTGCTTTACATTGCAGCTTCCTCAGGGGAAATAGAATGCCACACACAATACCACATGACATCATCAGCCACCACACTACCCTCTGTGACATCACGCACCACATGACACCACGTGACATCATCACTCAGCACAAGACATCATGTGACCAGCACAATTTCCAGATTTAGTTATTTCTAAAGTAAAATCTTGAGTTTCTTGTACTGTCCCTGGACATTGGGGAGTGCTGGTGACGTGTGTGACAGTGCCATAGTGAGACTTCTCTTCTCCTGTATACCAGGATATATGATAAGGCCTCATGCACACGTTGCAAATTTTGCTGCGGAAAATACTCAGTAAAACCGCAGCAATACTCAGGAAACGTGAGGTAAAAACTGTACCCAATCATGCGTTTTTCTATAAGTTTCTTTACGTTTTGATGCTATTTTCGGCGCGTTTTCATGCTGCGGGTTTTGGTGCGATTTTCCACAGCACTAGGCAGATATAATTTGCAAGGGGAAACACAAAATAAATTGACATGCTGCGGATTCTAAAAATCACATTGCTGGTCAATTTCCGTCCCGAAAAATACTGCAGCGAGTACATGAGATTTCCTGGAATCTCATTGACTATGCTGGTACTGTATTACACCATCCGCGCGGCATAGCCACACGTATACGCATCGTGTGCATTGAGCCTTACGCTGCTGTTACAGGGTGTATACATGTAGTATATGTCTCTGGACGCCATGTTGGTCGGGGGTGCCAGTCTCTGGCTATTGGTCAGAAGTTTAGGAGTGTGGCTGGCGCCATATTCCTGCAGTGTCGGGTGAGGGGCAGAATGTATCGGGTGCTGCTCTCATGGAGGGGAGGGATTTCAGTTACTATGGTAACATCAGTAATAAATATGGAGGAGCAGCGTTGACTTTTCAGGACTAATAAATAATCGTATTAATTGTGTAACGTTCCCGCACCCCCGCTCGCCGTTCTCTATATGTGGACGTTACGTTATCAGGTGTAAACAGAGAAGAGGAATGACGCCATAATGCCGTTTTTCTATGTCATGTGACCAGTCCTTATAATATAATATCTGTACAGTTAATGTTCATAATATTATTTTCTATCAGATCTTTATAGCTGGAGCTCTGTTATTACTGATGCAGCGTGTGAGGAGATTAGATATTTTATAATAAACAATTCGCTCCTCACGACTCATATCTGACTCGTATGTGGGAAAAGTAGAATAGGTCTGAACACCAAATATTTCACTGTATTTACAGCGGACAACTGACATATATACATCACTAAATCTCCTCCGTACATCTCCAAACATGATAAATCACTGGCTGCCTGCACCACCACTAGGGGGAGCTGCTTCATATGGATTTATACAGATAGCGCTGAACTCAATGGAAGCTGTAAACATCTCTATGTAGTGAGCTCCCCCTAGTGGTGGCTGCAGGAAATACTTTGGCTCTTTGTCGGGAAACAGGAGGATCAGTGCCGGCCCCCCCTCACCTCGGGCCCCGTAGCAGTGACGTGGTCTGCCTCTATGGTGTGTACAGCACTGAGTATATGTAGCTATTATGTATATGTACAGTATATAGTAGTAATAGTTACATATCCTATATATATGGGTTTGCATCAACAAAATCCCAATTCCAATACAGGTGATTTTTTTAGGCCATCCAACATACAGGACCCAGAAGGAGTACTAGGAGGGCAGATCGCAGGAGGAATAGAACAAAGAAAATCACACCAACAGAGGACTATCATCCACTGTTTTGACACCCATACAATCATTGGTCTTGTTCAAAGGACTGTCTTTCTGTTTGGTTTGGAGTTGGATTTGTGTCATTTCATTAGGAGTTTAAAATTAAAAGTGTGGTTTAACGTACGTGGAGTAGACATACCTCCCAACTTTTGAATTCGGAAAAGAGGGACATTTTAAGCCACGCTTCCTAACCACGCCCAATATCCCACATAAACACATCAAATCACGGTCAGATCCTTCTTCAAATAACAAGCACACTGTCATGGACACAGGGTATGTGGACCCACTAGGCCGCTCCGCCGTAGCGGGGAGGCAGCTGACCAGGTCACAGTCTATGCGAAAGTCAATGGCAGACAGTAATGCTTGGGTACCTGAAATAGTCCGGACGGCGGCTGTGGCTACAGCACGGACAGAGGCTGGTGCGGCAGGTGGCGCCAGAAGTGGCGGGCAGTATGCGATGAAGCAGAAGACACTGGACGTGGCAGATGACACTGGATGGGGCAGAAGACACTGGACGTGGCAGGAGACACTGGACGTGGCAGAAGACACTGGACGTGGCAGAAGACACTGGACATGGCAAACAACACTGGATGTGGCAGAAGACACTGGACGTGGCAGAAGACACGACTCCAACGCTGGTAGGCACAGGAACTGGAACAATACGGAATACAGGAACGGGTAACAGGGCATGGGTATCAGCTGGAACGGGAAACACTAAGGGACCATTTGCGAGATAGACTGGGATAGACTAACAACGCTCAGGCAAGGATTAGAAGGCCTGGGCCTTCTTATAGACCAAGAAATCATGGCAGTTGATGATGATGACTACTTCCTATTTGCGCGCTGGCCCTTTAAGGCTGGGCGCGAGCGTGCGCGCGCACCCTACGGGACTCAGCCGAACGGAGCGGAAGTGAGCGCTGGCGTCTCCTAGGAGGGAGATGGGGACCAGCGCTCATGGATCCATGGCCGCGGGCGTCGGGAGGTGAGTAAACCCGACGGCCTGCGGCCATGGACACTACAGTATCCCCCCTCTTATGCCCCCTCTTCTTGGGGCCAGAGCGAGAGAGGAATTTTTTAATAAGAGCAGGAGCGCTGAGGTTCTCTTCTGGCTCCCAGGACCTCTCCTCAGGACCAAACCCTCTCCAGTCCACCAGATAGAAAATCCTTCCTCCTACCCTTTTGCAGTCCAGGATCTCTTTTACCTCGAATACATCAGAAGGACCGCTGGGGGCAACTGTGGAACTAGAAGTCTTGCTGTAGCGGTTCAGGACCACTGGTTTCAGGAGGGACACATGGAAGGAGTTAGGGATTCTGAGGGTAGGAGGCAGCCGCAGTTTATAGGAGACAGGGTTGATCTTTTGCAGAATATCGAAAGGACCAGGGAACCTGGGGGCGAACTTGTATGAGCGTAACTTCAAGCGAATGTTCCGAGAGGACAGACAGACTTTAGTCCCCGGAAGATACTGAGGCGGCTCTCTTCTCTTAGTATCTGCCTTTCACTTCATGGGATCTACTGCCAGCAAAATAGAGGACCGGGTCTGTTGCCAGATTTGCAGGAAGTCCCCATATGCAGAGTCAGCAGCGGGTACCTGAGATGAAGTCGACACAGGAAGAGGGACTCTGGGATGTTGACTGTACACGATGTGAAACGGAGTGGAAGTGGTGGACTCACTTGTGTGGTTGTTGTATGAAAACTCGGCCCATGGAAGAAGCTGTACCAAGTTATCGTGCTGTGAAGAGATGAAGTGGCGGAGATAATCTTCCATGATCTGGATAATCCTCTCAACTTGCACATTGGATTGGGGTGATAGGCAGAGGAAAAGTCCAAACTCACATCCAGGAGTTTACAGAGGGTTCTCCAGAACTTAGAGGTAAACTGAACCCCCCGGTCGGGCACAATGTGAAGAGGCAAGCCATGCAAGCGAAAGATGTGCTGAATGAAGAGACTCGCCAGTCGTGGAGCAGAAGGTAGGCCGGTCAGCGGGATAAAATGTGCCATCTTAGAAAACCGGTCCACCACCACCCAGATGGTGTTGCATCCTGCGGAGGGAGGAAGGTCTGTGACGAAGTCCATTGCGATGTGCTGCCAGGGGGCACTGGGTACAGGCAGAAGTTGAAGCAGGCCGGCAGGCTTGAAGTCAGTCACTTTGTTAGAGGCACACACAGAGCAAGCAGAGACAAAGTCCAGAACATCTTTAGGTAGCGTGGGCCACCAGAAGTGACGGGCAATAAGGTCTTGGGTTTTATGGACACCAGCGTGCCCAGCTAGTTTAGAACTGTGTCCCCAGAGGATAATTATTTTTCTGTCAGCCAATCGAACAAAAGTCCTCCCCGGAGGGATATTTCTAAGCTGCAGAGGATTAGCGGTGACAACGCAGGATGGGTCTATGATGGTCTGAAGGGACTCCACCGTGTCTTCCGTCTCAAATGATCTGGACAGGGCATCGGCCCTCACATTCTTGTCAGCGGGATGGTAGTGGAGCAGAAATTGGAAACGGGTGAAGAACAGCGACCACCTGGCTTGACGGGGATTTAGTCTTTGAGCGGACTGAAGGTAGGTGAGGTTCTTGTGGTCGGTGAAGATCAGGATGGGGTGAGCAGCGCCCTCCAGAAGATGTCTCCACTCCTCCAGGGCCAATTTGATAGACAGGAGTAATTGCGCTCGGCAGAAGAAAACAGTCTTGAGTAGTAGCCACATACCACTGCCTTTCCTTTGGAGCTCCTCTGGAACAGAAGTGCACCTGCACTAACAGAGCAGGCGTCCACTTCTAGTGAGAACTGCCGAAACACGTCAGGGTTATGGAGGATTGAAGCTGAAGTGAAGGCTTTCTTGAAGTGAAGGCTTTGCCTCTGGAGTCCACACCTTGGCGTTCACACCCTTATTGGTAAGGGTAGAGATGGGAGCCGTCAGAGAAGAAAAGTTCGGAATAAACTGCCGGTAGAAATTGGCGAATCCCAGGAACCGTTGTATGGCCCTTAGGCCTTGAGGACGTGGCCATTCCAGGACAGACTTTAGTTTCTCAGGGTCCATCTTAAGGCCTTGATCCGAGATGATGTAGCCCAGGAAGGGCAAAGACTTCTTTTCAAAGGTGCACTTTTCCAACTTGGCATACAAGCGATTCTCTCTTAGTCGCAGAAGAACTTGACGAACATGCCTCCGATGGGTCATCAGATCTGGGGAGAAAATTAAAATATCATCGAGATAAACTACAACACACATATATAGGAGATCTCGGAAGATATCATTAACGAACTCCTGAAATACTGCGGGAGCGTTACGCAGTCCGAAGGGCATCACTAGGTATTCGTAGTGCCCATTGCGCGGGTGTTAAATGTCGTCTTCCATTTGTAAATTTTATCTACAACTAAGGGGCACGGCAATGGGGTCCAATATGCCCCTACGTATGCCAACATTTTTGTGGGCATGATGGAGGAGATGTCGATCTATGTATCCCACCACTTCACATATGTTCTGAGGTGGTGGCGATACATAGACGACATCTTCCTCATCTGGACTGACACGACAGAATCCTTTTTGGAATTCCACACCTTTTTTAATCAAATCGATCCAGACATTCAATTTACTTATACTTATTCGACTGAGATGATCCAATTCTTGGATGTCTCAATAAGCATTAAAAATTATGTCTTATAAACTAGTCTATATACTAAGCAAACTGACCGTAACACATCATTGAAATTTGAAAGCTGTCATCCGAAAAAGATGATACACTCTCTTCTATACAGTCAAATGCTCAGGGCTAGACGTATTGCGGATGATGATTCAGAATTGAATCAGACTCTTGATCAGATGATCCTAAGCTTTAAACATAGAGGATATCCAAGACGACTGTTGAATACCTTTAAGGACCAGGTCAAGAACACTCCTAGAAATAATCTATTGGTTAATCCTAAACAGCGTATATCTCCTTCCCGTGTTCCGTTTGTGTCCACCTATCACGATCTTAGTGGAGAAGTGGCAAAGATTTTTAATAGACATTGGGGCATTATTAAGAACAGTTATAAACACATTGAATCATTTAATAATGCACCACTCATGTCATATAGACGTCCACAAAATTTACGTGACAAATTAGTCAATAGTCTGACACATCGAAAAACAGGACAACGAACACTCCTTACACCGAAAAAAATGGGTAACTTTCCCTGTATCTGTTGCATTAATTGTCGTCTTATGCATAGGGGGAATGTCTTTATTCATCCGCAAACACAAAGAGAGCACAGGATTAAACAATTTCTTACATGCGATTCGGATTGGGTTATTTACGTTCTCTGGTGCCCGTGTTCACTTCTATATGTCGGTGAAACCTCTTGTGATTTCAAGACACGTCTGAATAATCACAGATATTCCATACGTAAGAAGAAAAGTGATTTACCGGTAGCGAAACATTTCTCGGAACTTGGACACACAGAAAAAGATCTTAGATTTATGATTTTGGAACAGGTTCCTAGCCCTTATAAGGGGGGTCATAGATCAGCATTATTACACAAGTGTGAATTGAAATGGATCTTTTTACTAGAATCATTGAAACCAAATGGCCTTAATGTTGAGTTCAATGTTATGAGACTCATTACCTAATATGTCGCGTTCCCGTTTTTTTCCCCTCCCTGTCCTTGCGGTGTCTTTCTCAGTGAATGTATATTTATACACACATGCGATACATGATTTGTATTTTTGTACATTGTTTTTAATTTTTCCTTTTTTCTCTTTCCAGAGGATTATAGAATTTCAGGACCACTCACCATGACTGGAGCGCTGTCTTCATATATGATGTATGATATCTTACACAAGTCTGTCTGTTCACATTAATATGTACTAGTTTAGTATTATTATTATTTCTTCTTTTTTAATCCTTTGAATTCATGAGAGACATGTGTACCTTTAAATTTAGGGGCTGTTGAATATATATTGACCCCTAAAAATCTTCTTCTTGCTGTCATCAAATGAGTAATAGGTTTTCTATTGGCTGTCCCTGTACATGAATTTGGAACGGGATTACACACGGACCATTTTTCGATCTAACGATACCCATTTCTATTGGTTCGGTTGGCTCGAGTAGTCATTTGTAAAAGAGCATATAATATGTAACACAATTAAAAATTAAGATCAATTTCTGCATTTATTTGTATGATTACCTTCACAATAAACATATACTTTGATTTATTTTTGACGCTGTCTATTGTACATATGTCTCTGATATCCATGACTTTAGGACGCAGCCTGTTTTGGCCTTGTGGCACAGTCGATTTTGTCAAATCTGACATGTGTCACTTTATATGGTAATAACTTGGGAATGCTTTTACCTATCCAAGTGATTCTGAGATTCTCGTGACATATTGTACTTTATGATAGTGGAAAAATTTGGTCGATATATTCAATATTTATTCGTGAAAAACACCAAAATTTTTAGAAAATTAGCAAAAATTTGCATTTTTCTAAATTTAAATGTATCTCCTTTTAAAACAGATAGTAATACCACACAAAATAGTCCTTTTATTTTTCTAGAATGTTACAAGGCTTAGAAATTTACATTTACTGCCTGAACTAGAACGATTTTATTAACGGAACGTAACAACCCTATCATTGTGCATATTAAGGCTTAGAAATTTAGCAGCAATTTCTCACATTTTCAAGAAAATTTCAAAAGGCCATTTTTACAGGGACCAGTTTAGTTGTGGGTTTGAAGGCCTTATATATTAGAATCCCCAAATAAATCACCCCATTTAAAAAACTGCACCCCTCAAAGTATTCAAAACAGCATTCAGAAAGTTTCTTAACCCTTTAGGCGTTTCATAGGAAATAAAGCAAAGTGGAGGGGAAATGTATACATTTCATTTTTTTTTTACAAAATTCATTTGTAATAAAAAAAATTCTGTACCACAGAAGGTTTTACCAGAGAAACGCTACTCAATATTTATTGCCCAGGTCCTGCAGTTTTTAGTAATATCCCACATGTGGCCCTAGTGCCCTAATGGAGTGAAACACCGGCCTCAGAAGCAAAAGAGCACCTGCTGTATTTTGGGGCCTGCTTTTTTTTAGATTATATTTTATTCACCAGGTCAGGTTTGAAGAGGTCTTGTGGTGCCAAAACAGTGGAAATACCCCAAAAGTGACCCCATTTTGGAAACTAGACCCCTCAAGGAATTTATCTAGGGGTATAGTTAGCATTTTGACCCCACAGGTATTTTGCTATATTTATTGGAATTAGTCTGTGAAAATGAAAATCTACTTTTTTTTCTGAAAAAGCATAGAAATTTGTAATATTTACAAGTAAATTGTAAAGGATTTTCCAGACACAGCTTGTGTAGATGTAGTTCATCGGGAACTGTGCACAGTCTGGGCCCAGATTCAGAAGAACCTAGAGGCGTCACAGAGCATACAAAAGACTCAGATAGAAGACGTTCTGCTAACACCTTGTTTGTGGTCGGGGATCTGGTGTGGCTGTCTTCAAAAAATTTGCGTCTTAAAGTTCCGTGCAAAAAATTTGCTCCCCAGTATATAGGGCCGTACAAGGTCATTGAGGTCTTTAACCCCATCTCCTTCCGGCTGGAGTTACCCCCGTCTTTTCAAATACACAACGTGTTTCATGCCTCCCTCCTGAAACGCTGCTCCCCGTCCTTGGCTACCTCGAGGAAATCTCCGGTCCCTGTTCTCACCCCTGAAGGGGTAGAATTCGTGGTGGCCAAGATTGTGGACAGCAGGAAGGTCCAAAGCTCCCTCCAGTACCTGGTCCATTGGAGAGGATACGGGCCTGAGGAGAGGAGTTGGGTACCCGCCTGGGATGTTCACGCTGGGGTATTGCTCAGGAGGTTCAATCTTCGGTTCCCCAATAAGCCAGGTCCACCTAGGAAGGGTCCAGTGGCCCCTCATAAAAGGGGGGTACTGTAAAGGATTTGCCAGACACAGCTTCTGTGTCGACGCCCGTGGTTAATCAGTCTGCATCTGCTCCTAGGTCTGATAGAGTGACTCGATCTTCTACCACTCAGGCTGGTAGGCTGAGGAGTGGGAGAACCTATCGCAGCCTGGCCAGACGGAGCTAGCTCCCGCCCTCGGCCTATTTATACCTTCATTTCCTGCTCCTCCTTTGCCTGTGATTCTGTCTTGTTTCCTGGCTCTGCTGTTCCTGCTAGTACTATTGACCTCTTCTTTACATTGACCCTGACTTTACTGACTACGCTCCTGCTCTGCGTTTGGTACCTCGTACACTCCTGGTTTGACTAGGCTCGTTCACTACTCTTATTGCCCCAGTTCACTGCCCGATTTCCCTTAGCTTCTGTGTACCCTTGTCTGTTTGTCTGTTGTGCACGTATTGAGCGTAGGGACCGTCGCCCAGTTGTACGCCGTCGACTAGGACGGGTCGTGCAAGTAGGCAGGGACTGAGTAGCGAGTAGATTAGTGCTCATCTGTCTGTCTCCCTACCCATGCCATTACATAAATGCACTCCAACATTTGTAAAGCAATTATAGAAAAAGATGTGGTTATAACTAAACCATACCCAATATGAAAACCCAAAAATGCAATGATAATATAGCACGGTGCCATTTCTGATAGGAAGTTATGAAAAACGAAAAGAAAAAAAGAAAAGAAAAATATTCCAGAAATATGACTAGGCACTCTTGGGTTTATAGAAAATTATTAAAAGTATTTTATTTTGAACTCCAGATATAATCGGAAGTATAAATATACATATACACAAATTTTAAAAGAAAATCTCCTGGCGAGGAAAATCATTCAATTGGAACATCTGTACATAGATCAAGTTCCCTAGGATAAATAAAATTCACAATGTATATATATTATTTCGAAAGAATTTCAGTAAAACCGCTGGGTTGTATTCACACTTGCGGTTTTTGACAATATACATTTTTTATCCTTGGTATGGCCAGAGTTCCCATTTCATGTGGTTGGTAATAATTTTTTGGAAAGACTCTTGTTATATAGTATGGTACTTATCACAAGAGGATGACCCTCGTATATTAGCGAACTAGATTTTGCAGCAGGTTTTTTTTCCCTCCATTTCAATAAAGAGATCCTTGATTTTTGTCAGGATCTATAGTAGTAAGCAGTCTATTCATAGACCCATAGGTCAATATATAGCCTTCCGGATTTTTTATATTCGGTAAGCCCAATTTTTATTCCTTTATACAGGTTTTACCTCCAAACATCCAGCAAGCTTCAGAGAACCATGCGGAGAGGCAGCCAGCCAGGCAGGTGGGATAGAGGGCCTTCAACAGGTGAATACCGACATGTGTGGCCATATATTTCCTTTAAAGCCTCCAAAACTTCCACCGTCACCTCAAATAATGCTTTTCTTTCCAGTGTGCCTAGGCACTCCACATCGTACGCCGGAAGATGCAAAATCCAAAAGGACAAGGGCGCATACTGGCAACCAGGTAAGTTCCGAAAATGTATGATATCCTCTTTCCATGTGATGTCTCCAACATTGGACAGGGATTTGCAAGGCAGGGATTAGACGTCACTACCCGCCCTGTTTAATTAGGTCAGCTGACGCGTTTCATCCCGGAACGGGATTTCCTCAGAGCTGTTTGACAAATGCAACTGAATCCGTTGTATTTATAATGTCCCAAAAATTCACTTATTGGTTCCAAATAATATGATATTCCATCAAGATGATTTTAACTTGTTGCAAAGAATATATATAAATCTTTTATGAAATGCAATAATTATGATTTCTATTTTCAACAGTAAATAATACACTTTATAAATACCGACAGTTAACTTGTGTTTTAATTAATCCATATCCATAAAGCATTAATATAGGAAAAAAGGTTTATCAGTGGTGTGTCCCACCTGGATTTAATTTAATTTCCAAGTCGTAGTGGTGGTATTGTGAAAGAACATGATCATTCAAAAGAACCCCCTCGCTATATGATTTTAATTATCAATTTATATATTTATTTATACAAAGATGAAATTAGCAAGAAATATTATTAGCATCCAAATATGACAATAATATTATAGAAAAAATATAATTCTTCCTATGATGCCCATTGCTATAAAATTTTAGTTATTATTCTTGTGTTCTTAATTATCCATAAATAGAATTAATGAGATTATTAGCATTCAAATATAATAAATAACTTTTAAAGAGAATAATAAACTAATTTCCTCATAGATGTTCCTCAAAAGAAAGGGAAGAAAGAAAGTAAATAAAAGGTCATTTACTAAATATAAATATTGTAAAGCAATGTCTCCCGATTACGGAAATACCCCATATGTGGTAATAAACTGCTGTTTGGACCCACAGCAGTGTTCAGAAGGGAAGGAGCGCCATTTGGATTTTGGAGCGCAGATTTTGCTGGATTGGTTTTTAGTGCCATGTCGCGATTGCAACGTCCTGGAGGGAACAAAACAGTGGAAACACCCCAAAAGTGACCCCATTTGGGAAACTACACCCCTCAAAGAATTTTTCTAGGGTTATAGTAAGCATTTATACCACACAGGTTTTTCCGAATATAGTAGAATTAGGCCGTGAAAATGAATATAAACATTTTTGTCTACTAAAGTAACAAGAGTTAAAGGAGAAAAAGTCACCCTAAAATTGTAACGCAATCTCTCCCGAGTATGACAATACCCCACATGTGGTAATAATTTATTTTTTTTAATAGAAATTAATTAACCTTTGCAGGACTGATGCGTTTTTGCTTTTCCATTTTAGTTTTTCACTCCACGCCTTCCAAACGCCATAACTTTTATATTTTTCCATCAATTGAGCGGTGTGAGGGCTTAGTTTTGGCAGGACGAGCTGTAGTTTTTATTGGTACCATTTTTTGGTACATACAACTTTTTGATCACTTTTTATTACATTTTATTTAAAGCTTTGGTGACCAAAAAATAGTGATTTTGGTGTTTTAAATTCTTTATTTCTTACAGCGTTCTTAATGCGCTATAAGTGACCATTATATTTTATTCTGCGGGTCGGTACGATTATGGCGATACCATATGTATATAGTTTTTTTATGTTTTGCAGCGTTTTCACAATAAAATCACTTCTTTATAAAATAATTTATTTTCTGTGTCACCGTATTCTGAGAGACGTAACTTTTTTATTTTTCAGTCAAAAAAGCGGTGTAAGGGCTTGTTTTTTTGCGGGACGGGTTGTAGTTTTTATTGGTACTATTTTGGGGTACATGCGACTTTTTGATCACTTTTTATTTTATATTTTGGGAGGGGTGGTGACCAAAAAATAGTTATTCTGGCATTGTTTTTAGTTTGTTTTTTTTTGCGGCGTTCACCGTGCGGTAAAAATAACATTGTAGTTTTATAGATTGGGTCGTTATGAACGCGGTGATACCAAATATGTGTACTGTTTTTTAACGTTTTCATTTTGTTCCTATAATAAGAGACTTATTATAGGAAAAAAAAATATTTTATTTTTACAGTTTTGTAAAACATATTTATTAACGTCTTTTTAACTTTTTTCTTTACTTTTTACGCTTTCTTTTTCTACCTGCAGCTCTGATCGCTGCTAGAATACATTACACTACCTAGGTAGTGTAACGTATTCCAACGGTCAGTGTGACGTCACAGTCACTCTGACAGTAAGTCTACGAGGACCAGCCAGAGGCTGATCCTCATAGGCTTCCATACATGGCAGACCCGGAGACCGTTGTCTGGCCCCCGGGTGCCATCACAAGCATCTGCAGGCCCCCACAATTGCATGGGGGCTGCTGATGTGCTACAAACCCCCTACCTGTGGAGATCGCAATCGAGCTCCACATTTAACGGGTTAATTGCCAAAATCAGCGGCAATGAGCCGCTAATCGGCAACAGTGGAGTGTCAGCTGTCAGGGACAGCTGACATCCCAGTTCCCGATGCACTCTGTCACAGACACTGTCACCAACAGTGTGCATCGCGAACGGCAGTGACGTACTGTAACTCTGACAGGAAGTCTATCAGGAGGCTGGTCCTGACAGGCTTCCGTGCATGGCAGGCACGGAGGCCATTACTTGGCCTCCGGTCGTCATGCTAGCCATCTGCAAACCTCACGATTTCATTGTGAGGTCTGCCGATGTGCTAGTAACCTCTAAAATGCGGCGATTTCAATCGTTCACCGGAAATAAGCCGCTGATCGGCATACGGTGGAGTGTCAGCTGTCGGGGACAGCTGGCCTCACGGTTCCCGGTGCACACTATCGGCGACAGTATGCACCGGGAACCGCGCAGTAACTGTACATCCCCGTGCGCTAAGACACTGGCCACCCGGACGTACAGTTGGGTCGTGGTGCGCCTAGGGGTTAATGATCCCTCATTATGATGATGAGGCACATGGTTTATATACTGCGTGTATTGGTTGTGTCACTATGCTTGAAAAAGGTCCTATAGCAGGACGGAAACGTTGCAGCTGTTAACTGAATAAATCACATTCTATTTTGTAACCATCGGAGTGCTGTGGGATTTATTTCACTTATGCCTTACAATCCACAGATCTGGATTACCTGCTTGCACCATCTCCGTGTTGGAATTTAACGCAGATTGCTGCTTATTTATATATATATATATATATATATATATATATATATATTGTAATGACGGGGGGTAGGGAAACGGACAAGTGAGCCCTAGTCTTCCCCCCACTCTGTCCCTGCCTACTTGCAACAACCCGCCCTAGGCGACGGGGTACAACTGGGCGGCGGTCCCTGCGCTCAGTGAGTGCACGACAAACACGACAAACATACAAGGGAATACAAGCAAGGGAAAGGGGCAGTTGCCCACGGCAACACCGTGAGCAACCAGAGTGGTGAACGAGCCGAGTCAAGCCAGGAGTGTGCGAGGTACCAAACGAAGAGCAGAAGAGTAGTCAGTAAGCCAGGGTCTGTATGGAGCAGGATCAAAATAGAAGGAGCTGTAGCTGCGCCAGGAAACCACACGAAAAGAATCACAAGCACCGAGGGACAGGAAGGGCAGGCTTAAATAGACCGAGGGCGGGAGCTAGCTGAGTCTGGCCAGGTTGCGATAGGCTCTCCCACTCCTAAGCCTGCCAGCCTGAGTGGTGGAAGCTGGAGTCAGTCTCAGGGATGTAGATTCAGGTGCTGACTGATTAATTATGGGAGTTAACCCCGAAGCTGTGCCTGGCAGATCCTTTATATATATATATATATATATATATATATATATATATATATTATACACGCACAGGGCCGATTGTAGCTTTTCTGCTGTCTGAGGCAAAAATTTAAATGGCGCCCCCCCCCCCATCCGCCAAAAAATCATAAGAAATCCAAGTAGCCAACCTCTATTGGAAGTTTATAGTACTAACTTTTCTTTTCTTGGTAGGTTCCGCTGGACCGTTTGGGCTAATTCGAAGATTTGTTGGACTACTTCGATGATTTATGTTTTTTTTTTTAGATAAAATGGTGAAAGAGGGTTGCATAAAGGAGTTTTTAGTTCAATAAAATATGTTTTTTTTTTACAGATGTAGCCATCTTTAACTTGATTCTGATCACTTGCTGCAGGTTGATATCACACAACAAAGCCATTGAAAAAATAATTGAAAAAGTCAAGATAAGGGATCTAGCCACTGTTTATGTAATGCGTTAAAAGTCAAGATAAAGACGGCTACATCTGTATGTCTCTGTTTTTTAATACTTTATTAGCGCCTTAGTCATGGCATACCTCCCAACTTTCAATTAACGCAAAGAGGGACAACCAATGCGGCAAATTTTTTTCCTTTTAAGCCATACCTCTATCCCGCCCAATCCCCACCCATACACACCCGGTTCAGCCCACACAGTATCATGCTCCCATAGTGCCTCCCACACAGTATAATTCCAAATAGCTGCCCCATACAGTATAATTCCCTCACAGCTGCCCCATACAGTATAAAGCCAACACAGATGTCCCAATACCGTATAATGCCCACTCAGATACCCCCATGCAGTTTAATGCCCGCACAAATGCTCCCATGCAGTATAATGCCCGAAAGTTTCCCCATACAGCATAATGCCCACACAGATGGCCCCATACAGTATAATGCCCCATAGCTGCCCCATACAGTATAATATCCCCATAGCTGCTTTTATACAGTCTAATGCCCCATAGCTGCCATACACAGTATAATGCCCCCTTAGCTGCCACCATGCATTATAATGCCCCAACAGCTTCCCATACAGTATAATGCCCCTCCAGCTTCATTCATACAGTATAATGCCCCCATACAGCATAATGGCCTCATACCGTATAATGCCCCCTTAGCTGCCACCATACACTATAATGGCCCCTCAGCTGCAACCATATGGTATAATGTCCCTATAGCTTCCGCCATACAATATAATGCCTTCATAGCTTCCACCATACAGTATAGTAGCCCCATAGTTGCCCCCATACAGTTGAATGCCGCTTTAGTTGCCACTATACAGTATAATGCCCCCTTAGCTGCCCCTATACATTATAATGCCCCTTTAGCTGCCACCATACAGTATAATGCCCGCTTAGCTGCTCCAATACAGTATAATGCTTCATATCTGCCCCATACAGTGTAATTTCACCTCAGCTGCCCCCATACAGTATAATGCCCCCTTAGCTGCCCCTAGTGCCACTGCCCACATATAAAGTGCAAGTGCCCACGTGGATAGTGCCACACCCCTTAAAAGATAGGTTCACCCCCATGTAGATATATTGCTACCCCCTGCTGTAGCCATTGGCCGGGGATTCCGCTATGGACAGTGACATCAGGGATTCCCTCTATGAGCTTAATCCCCGGCCACAGCATCGGCAATGCTCTGGCATGGGATTCCACTGTACCGGGGAGTCCTTTGTACTAATGCTGAAGCAGGGATCTGATGGTTCCCTGCTTCATCATTGGGTTCAATTGTATCTGCGTCCTGCGAAAGCAAGATACAGTTGACAACGGGAGTCCAGGACATAACAGCGGCTGCCCGGATTGGAGGGCCCCCCTGGAAATCTGGGACGGTCCCGTTGAATCCGGAACGTTTGGGAGGTATGTAACGGCCACTGTCTGATTGACAGCATTCCATTACTAGGCTGGGGCCTAGTATTAGTCAGTAAAAAGGCACTAACCCCCATTATTACCCCAGTACCCATCGCCACCAGGGGTACCGGAAAGATCCGGGTACGATCCAGTACCCGAATATCTGAAGTGATGGCCTGGCAACGGGGCGGATGCAGGCTGGTATTACTAGGCTTGGAAGGGCCAAAAACTGTGACCTTCCCACCCTAGTAATGCTAGGCTGCGGGTGCTTTATTGTATCTGGCTGGTTATGAAAAATGGGGGGGACCCCACATAGTTTTTCTTAATTATTTATGCATTTAAAAAAAAAAATTTGTGGGTCCCCCCCATATTTCATAACCAGCAGCTGCGCCAGTACCCGACCATCGTTTCAGATGGTCGGGTACTGGATTGCGCCCTGCTGTTCATGATACCCCTTCTAGCGGTGGGTACCGGGGTAATATTGGGGGTGTAACATCCACGGCCTGTCACACTCACTTGCCCCCCGATGGCCACGACCGCAGACTTCCATGTCCGTGTCGGCACCTCCCACCCAGGAGAAGCCAGCGCTCGTATCCGCCCATTTCTGCACTGGTCTCTAAGGTGCGTGCGCGTGCTTGTTCCCGGCCTTAATGGACCAGTGAGCACATATGTATTTAATTAATTATCCCCACATCACCCTGGACAATAAGTAGGGCCCTGCCCTTTCACTCCTTGCCTGAGCGTTGTTATGTTTACCCATGTTAGTCTTGCAAATGGTCCCTTAGTCATATCCTGTTCCCAGTGTTCCCGTGCCCTGCTACCTGTATCCTGTATCCCGTGCTCTGTTTGTTCCTGTGCCCTTTCCAGTGTTGGAGTCGTGTTGTGTCATCTGCCACACCTGCTGTCATTCACCGCGCGCGTGCTCGTTCCTGGCCTTAATGGACAATTGAGCACATATGTATTTAATTAATTATCCCCACATCACCCTGGACTATAAGTAGGGCCCTGCCCTTTCACTCCTTGCCTGAGCGTTATTATGTTTACCCATGTTAGTCTTGCAAATGGTCCATTAGTCATATTCTGTTCCCAGTGTTCCCGTGCCCTGCTACCTGTATCCTGTATCCCGTGCTGTGTTTGTTCCTGTGCCCTTTCCAGTATTGGAGTCGTGTTGTGCCATCTGCCACACCTGCTGTCATTCACCACGTCTGGTGTCGTCTGCCACGCCTGGTATCATCCGCCACGTTTTGCGTTATCTACCGTCAAGTTCCATCTGTGCTAAACCTCTACTACTGACTGGACTGTTACAGGTACTCCTATACTAGGACTTTGCATGGACTGTATATACTATTGTTTGACCAGCTGCTACTCCGCTACGGCCTAGAGGGTCCACATACCCATCGTGGATCGTGACAGGCTGAGTGCTAGCCTTTTTACTGACTAACGCTAAGCCCTGCCTTAGTAATGGACGTCATCAAACAGACAACTGCCATTACTAAGGCGGTAATAAAGTATTAGAAAAACACAGAGGCATAAGATTTTTTTTATTGAAATAAAAACTCCCTTACACAATCCTCGCTAAGCATTTTATGTTATTTAAAAAAAAAAAAAAAAACATAAATCATCGAAGTAGTCCAACGAATCTTCGACGTAGTCGAAACGGTCCAGTGGAACCTGCAAAACAAAAATGAGCAATATGAAAAATAAAAAATAATTATAGTCATCCACAACAGTCTTCTGTCTTCTTTTTTTCTCCCCTCTGCCGCAATACCCCATTTGTGGTGATAAACTGCCGTTTGGGCCCATGGGAGGGCTCAGAAGGAAAGTAGCGCTATGTGTTTGATGGAGTCCAGATTTTGCTGGATTGGTTTTCGGGTGCCATGTCGTATATGCAGAGCCCCAGAGATATCAAAGCAATGGAAACCCACCAGAAGTGACCCCCATCTTGGAAACTAAACCCCTCAAGGAATTGATTTATCGTTGTTGTGACCATTTTGACTGCTCAGTTTTTTTACAGCACGTATTTGAAATTGGGCTGTGAAATTTAAAAAATTGCATTTTTTCCAATAAGATGTCATTTTTGATCAAAATTTCTTATTTTGACAGGTAACAAAATACCCCATTTTGTTGCCCAATTTGTCCTGAGTGTGGCAATAGCCCATTTGTGGTGATAAACTGCCGTTTGGGCCCATGGGAGGGCTCAGAAAGAAAGGACCACCATTTGGCCTGCTGGAGCTTTTTTGGTGCTTAGTCATGTATGCAGAAGCCCCTGAGGTACCAGTACAGTTGAAACCCCCGAGAAGTGACCCCATTTTAAAAACTACACCCCTTAAGACATTCATCTAGAGGTGTAGTGAGCATTTTGACCCAACAGGTATTGTTGAAAAAAGGTAATGCGCAGCAGATGGTGCAGTGTGAGATTTGAAATTTTCTATATACAGTATCTATGCCATTTCAGTGTCCAATATATTGTGCCCAGCATGCCCCACCGGAGATATACACCCTATAAACTGTAATGTGGGTTCTCCCATTTACAGCAATACCTTACATGTGGCTGTTATCAGATGCCTGGGCACACAGCAGGGCTCAGAAGGGAAAGATGAGGGGGATAAGCTGTGCGGAGTGCGTCAGGGTAGATGAAAAATCTAAGGGATGTATGATAAATTTTAAAACACTTTCATACAGAGTCCTGGTTTTTCGGGGCACGTGTCACATTGAGATATTGTGTCCTCCCTTATCCCCCTCTTATAGCAGACATTGGACCTCTTTTGACTTTTTCCCTTCTTGCCAGTTTGGGGAACGTCTCCTGGAATGTGCTGCCCTGGTACGATGCGTGTGGCCTCGCTTCCAGAAGTACTGGGTGCCCCCCCCCTTCTTGGTCCCTAAAGATTAGGTTCTTGATAATGATGTGCATGGCCAGATTCTTATAACACACCGCATGGTGCTGTAGGGCTTCAGGACTTGATCTGACAAGTCCACCCCTCCCATGTACCTATTGTAGTCCAGGATGCAGTCTGGTTTGGGGGTCTCTGTACTGGTACCTCGTACTGGTACATGGGTGCTGGTGTGGCCATTTATTGTTATCAATACAAGGACATCTCTCTTGTCCTTGTACTTGACACACAAAATGTTGCTGCTAGATTGTGCCCTGCTCTCACCCCTTCTTCTTTGCCCAAGCAGTGTCTTAGGGAGGCCTCTCAGATTACTTCTAGCCGTGCCGCATGCCGCAGGACTTCTGGAAGCGAGGCACTTGAAAAACGGGATGCTGGTATAAGAATTATCCAGGTAGAGGTGGTAACCCTGGTCCAGCAGTGGGTGCACCAAATTCCACATCATTTTTGCATTAACTCCCAGTAAGGAGGGGGGGGGGGGTATTCTGTGGGCTGAGTACTGGTGTCCTTCCCTTCATATATCCTAAATTTGTAGGTATACCCTGATGCACTCTCACACAGCTTATACATCTTCACGCCATACCTTGCCCTCTTACTCGGCAGGTACTGGCAGAATTGAAGCCTCCCTTTTAAATCTACTAAGGACTCATCAATAGAAATACACTTCTGTGGGGTGTATGCTTGGGCAAACCGGGCACTGAAACGGTCTAATAGGGGTCTCCGTTTATACAAACGGTCAAAACTGGGGCCATCTCGGGGCGGGCACTATTCAATATCAGTATAATATAAGAAGCGAAGTATTGCCTCATTTAGTTTTTTTAGGTTCCAGTTCAGTTCTGAAGTTGCTTTGAGGGGCCTATATATTAGACACCCCCATCAAACACCCCATTTTAGAAACTAGACCCCTCATTGAACGCGGCTTTTAAGGGGTTAATCAGCGGGGACACAGCGATCGGTCCCCGCTATAGGAGCTGCAGCAACTGCTGTACAAGACAGCAGCTGATACAGCTCCTGCATGTGTTGGGAAGACGGCCGAAATGGACGTTAATCCCGCGACGTAATATTCAGTCGCTGAGCGCGAACGGGGTGGTCAGCGCGACGGAATATTACGTCGCTGAGCGTTAAGGGGTTAAAACATGAGGTTCTTATAAACATTTTTATCACATTGTATAAGTCCAGTAGCCACTTCTCGGAGGCCTCTTTTAATTGAGTCCCTACTCTATTAGGTGCAGCACTGCATGGCGGTCGCGGTCTAGAAGGAGATCACATTAGGGTTTCCACCTTTTTGCCCTCAGTTTGTCCACATGGCAAGGTGACATTTTTTATCTATTCACATGGTTGTGGTGTTGTGTGGTGGTCTATGTTGCTGTGGTATTGTGCATATGGGGGAATATGGCATAGAGCCAAGTTGGCCTCGCCTTTCAGCAGGGGTAATGTTGAGCTCTTGGGTTGCCCCCCCCTGCAGGTGCCTTGTTGCTGCGAAGGCGGCTGCCGTGCAGTGCTGCACCTGATAGAGTAGGGACTCAATTAAAATAGGTCGCCGTGAAGTGTTAAGTGGACTAATACATTCTGATAATTATTTTTCTAAGAACCTTCTGTTCATGTTTGTGCAGCAATAGATGAAGGTATAAAAGTGGATGTGCGCTCCATGTCTTGTTCTCCCATGTTGGTAGATAAGTCATGTAATGTGTTTGTAAAGATCCATCAGTAATCCGCTTCATGGAGACGACCTTTCTTATTTTTACTTGGTATATTACTCTTACTATTACTTTATAAGAAATTACTCGATACTTTACAGCTTTATGATATTTTATTGAGCTGATAATAAGAAAATAATGTTCGACCTTTCTGTGGACACTGGTGGAAGTGTCCTCCATGATTTTATAGGATAAAGTGGACTTTTCATATGGTCAGTGGTAGGCTTGGTGTTCACTGAGGTGAAGAGTTTTAATGGATGACCCTTCCAAGAAGAGATGGACCTGGCTGTGTGCCATCAAGAGGTCACGACCCTCCGGCTGTGTGCCATCAGGAGGTCGTCACCATCAGGCATTGTGCGATATCCAGATGTAAACTTCAGATTGGGGGCCATCACCTCAGTTCTTCACCACTGACAGCAGATGGTAGAGAATAGACAAACCCAACAGTGTGGTCATAAGGTGGCAAGAAGGTGAGATGCTGATGACTTCAGGAGGCGTTTCTCAACCTGTAATCTGGATGAAATAGTGATGGTTCAGGAACAGGTGAGCACTTGTGATGACTGAGGCATTTTTGCTCACCTCAGTCTTCTTCGCCTCTTAAGCATCCCCAGAAAGATCTTCTTCTTACTCTTGTGCGTCTGGGTTCGGATGTACTGGGTTCTGGTGTTCTGGGTTCCGGTGTTCTGGGTTGTTGACGTTGATAGACCAGAATCCTCTCCTCATGACTATTAGAAGAAGGAGCTTTGCGTCCTATGTTGTCACAGGGTATTGACCGGGCCCAGACGATGTTACTGAATGCCACATTATACTTGCGTTTTGGTGACTCTTTCACATCGTGTAGAGCAGAAGCAATAGGTTCACTTGGAACATTCTGTAATACAGATTTCTGATGTATTTCTGATGTTCTTGGTTCTGGTGTTCTGGGCTCTGGTGTTCTGGATGGTTGACGTTGATAAACCAGAATCCTCTCCTTATGACTATTAGTAGAAGGAGCTTTGCATCCTGTGTTGTCAGGAGGTATTGACCGGGCCCAGACGATGTTACTGAATGCCACATTATACTTGGGTTTTGGTGTCTTTTTCACATCCTGTGGAGCAGAAGCCGTGCATGGTCCAGGACGTTCCTTGTTAGACAGGACTGGTGTTCTCCTGGATTCTTGTACCCGAAATTCAGGGGTATAAATCGGCTCCTTACAAGCTTCTTGGTCTTTCAGAACATTTTCTTTTTCAGGAATATGACTTTCTTTGGTTGTGTCCTTGGCTTCAGCTGTACTTGTCAGAGGTGATTCTGTGTTTGGTTCTTCATCAGAATCAGAGGGCTCCTCCTCCTCCTCCTCCCTCTCACTCAGGACAGGCACTATAGCCAAGGACAGTATAAGGACGAGTGGTGACATCATGATGACACAGGCCACGCCATTGATGAGCCGAGCATGAAGTTTGATCTCACATTCAGAGGGGTCTTTTTTGGGAACCACAGGTGGTGGGTTGTCCTGCAATGGAAAGAGGAATAATAAAATCTTGTAGATATTAGGTTACCGTGCCATTTGTGTTCTTGCTGCGCCATTTTATCATCTCCTTTTCTTGTGTTGAATCTGCACATTTTTACTTACCCCAAAGACCATTGCATTTATCCAGCTGTAGAACCTCTGTAATATAATCGGCTTCTCACGGGGGGCAATAGATTCATTTGGAACATTCTGTAAGAAAGATTTATGATATATTCATGACATGTCACATGACTGTCGCCATCACTATCTTAACCCCTTAAAAACACAGCCTATTTCGGACCAAAGGAGGCATCGATATTTTTGTTTTATTTTTCCTTCTTCTTATTCTGAAAGTCATAATTTTTATTTGGTTTTGAGTCTATGGAGTCATATGAGGGCTTATTTTTTTTTAGATAAAAACGTACATTTTAATGGCAACATTTTGGGGTACATATAATGTATTGTATTCGTTTTATTAACTTTCTTTTGGTGGGAGAGAGGAAAAAATCAGCAATTCTACCATTGTTTTTTTGATTTTGTTTTTACAGAGTTCAACGTGCGCTATAATTGACATAATAAATTTATTCTAAGCGATACCAAATGTATATTTTTTTTATGATTTTCCACTTTTGCTCAATAAAAATCAATTTTTTAAAAAAAAAATATTTTATTGTGTTGCTGCATTTAAAGACCCCTATCATTTTTTATTTTTAGTCAAAGGAGCTCTATGTTGTCTTATGTTTTGCAGGACGAGTTGTAGTCTTTATTGGTACCATTTTGGGGTACATACTATATTCTTTTCACTTGGATTTCAGTTTCATTCAGAGGCGGGATGATCAAAAAACAGCAATTTTGCTGTTGATTTTTAGTATATTACGAAGGCAGTGATACCAAATATGTATAGTTTTTTTTACATTTTTTGCAGCTTTTCTAAAATAAATGGCTTTGTACAGGGAAAAAACAGCGACTTTCAGGTATTTTTAAATATTTTTACAAAATGTTTTTAACTTTTATTGTTCGTCCCACATGGGACTTGAACATCTGACTTTCTGATTACTTATATAATACATTATGTAACACTTCTGTATTGCAATGCATTATATGTGTCAGTGTAAAACTGGCAGGCAGCTTATTAGGCTTCCATTTATGCCACACCTGCCATAGCAACCCATCGGCACACCACGATCCGTTTTCATGGAGCCCCGGTGTAGTGACAGAGGGAGGCCACTAAGGGGTTAAATGTTCAGGATCAGAGTTTTCTCCATTCCCGGTGGTTAGAGTCTCTGCTATCACAGAGTTATAATACTACAGCAGCTCGCGTTAACTTACCGCAAGCCATGACGTATTATTACAGAGTAGGGTGGAAGGGGTTAAAATCGCGATGATCACCATAGTAACACAGCAGAAATGCCCGTTCTACCCACAACTTATAAAGGAACATTACCCTATAGGGTCCCTGAATAATAAGCCCCAACAATAGAGAAGCTACTTACCCCAATGCACCACTCTCGTGTCCTTGTATGTCCAGGAGGAACGTACGGGTCCCCAACTGGGTCAGATAGAAATCCCTACAACACAAGTGATAGATGTAATGTAGACTCTATTCTATCCCGTGCAGGTAATGGGATTATTACATCTATATTCCTGTACAGCTGATTATTAGGATCTCCTCATCTACTTTATGTCTATTGTTTCTATGAAGAGCCGACATTTCCTGATAATAAATATTATACTGGTGATACAACCAGATACAAGCAAGTAACTCACCCCAAAGAGCTGGAATACGATCCGTATATGTGGAACCACGTCCTCAGACTGGAAATCCTGAAAGACAAGAAGTGGCTGTAATACCCCGGATAAGAAGAGTAAAGTGGGGGTTTGGTTGGACACCCCGTTTTTTCAGATTGTTGGTCCCACAAAGACAAGGTTTTGGCGGGAGCCCCCACTACTAGTGACCTAAATAATGAACTGCCCACGAAATCACCGGACGACCACTGTTCTCAATGCCGGCCTGTTGTCCTCCAGAGCTGAGAGACATATTACATGAGACTCTCAGCAGCAGCTAGTAGAGGGGGGTCCTGAGTGGGGGTGACCCCTCTATCAGCAAAATGGAGTAAAGGACACCAGGCAACCCCTCTAATAGGATGTTTTGTCAGAAATCAGTAGAAAGTTGTTGCGTTACCTCAAAGTTCCATGTTTTCTGGGGTTCGGAGGGACCATCATAGAATGGAAGATATTTAATCCAGAAGAAATGGTCCTGTAAGAGACAATATGATCATTATAGTCCTATATCTCCTCCATAGAAGAGCGCAGTATATTTATATATATGGTGAGGAATGTTCTAGAGGCCCAGAATGTAGCCAATCACAGTGCAGAAGCCAGTGACATCACACAACGTCTATTCCCATCCCCCCCAAGTTCTACAAGGAACGTCCGCGTCCCCGTCATCCATGAAAAGAATATTCCATATATAATATCAGAAGAAGTTGTGGATTTACCTCCAGCGTCCATGGAATCAGGTTGTTGGTTGGACTTTCATATGATGGAAGGTGATGAGTCCAGTATGAAAAGTCCTGCGAGAGACAAAATCATCATTATAGTCACCTCCATCCCATACAGAGCAGTGTATATGTATATATGTGCCCCCTATAGATATATATAGTGTACAGACCCCACACTTATATCCGCTCTGACCATTCACATCCTCTGTATATTCTCTTGTCATATCTCCCCCTTTATAGCAGATAATTTCTCCCCCCCCCCAATCACCTGACCCTGCCGCAGCCGATTCCAAGTGACAGCCATATTGAATAAGGGAAACATACTCACCGGCAGCGTACCGCAATGTACGGGGTAGATCAAGTTCAAAGACAGAAAAAATAGGATAATCCTCATTTTCTCCAATACTTCAAAGGGTCTCTCAGCACCAAGATGCCAATGAGATAGAAGCTGCAGGTGGGCGGAGCCACCTTATATACCCCCAGCTGTGACATCACAATGTCTTCTGTGACATCACAATTCTCTTTGTGACATCACAATTCTCTTTGTGACATCATCACCGACCACACAATACCACATGACATCATCACACACCACTAGACATCATGTGACTCTCGGCCTCATGTATCATAACCGTCTAATAGAAAAAATGTCCTTGTTGTCCATAGCAACCAATCACAGAGCAGCTTTCATTTTAGCACAACAGTTAGGAGATAAGAGCTGCACTGTGATTGGTTGCTATGGGTAACTAGGACAGTTTTCCATGAGGCCGCCATCTTTGAATGATCTTCCTGAACCATTAAAAATGAGAATTATCGTCTTCAGTATGGAGGTACACTATGGAGGGGTCACATAGAAACATCAACATGGCCCTTCTCCTTGTGTGGACCCTAAAAAACCAACTACCCACCTACTCTCCAATATATATATATCATCCTACTACATCTCATTATCCCCTACACAACCTTACATTCATCCAGAGACCTCGATACCTAACAAGTGTGGCCCCCCCTGTGGAGCTGCAGATGTGGGGACGGAGGCAGGACAGGGGCCCAGCGTCTAGATACCCCTCCCCCAGACACTGACTTTGGACTCAGGAATTGTCCCTTGGGTAATGGCTCCGCTCTGGACCTTACTGCACTGACGTGGCCCAATACTGAGTTACAGACTATGGACTTGTCACTATAAGAGGGGGTCACATTTACCCCATTTACTTATTGTAGGGCTTTAAAGGGACAGTAGCATGGACCCATAATTAAGTCCAGGACATTATCATTATCGTTACCCCCTCCCCCATCACCTCACCCTGTCGCAGCTGATTCTAGGCACCCGCCATATGTAATAATAGAGATGTACTCACCGGCAGCGTACCGCAATGTACGAGATAGATCAAGTCCAAAAACAGGAGTAATAGGATAATCCTCATTGTCTCCAAAACGTCAAGGGGTCTCTCAGCACCAAGATGCCAAAGAGATACAAGCTGCAGGTGCACGGAGCCCCCTTATATAACCCCCATTGTGACATCACAATAGCCTCTGTGACATCATCACCCACCACACGACACCAAGTAACATCATCACCCACCACAAAATACCACGTGACATCTTCACCCACCACACAATACCACGTGACATCATCACCCACCACACTACCCTCTGTGACATCATCACCCACCACACAATACCACATGACATCATCACCCACCACACAATACCACATGACATCATCACCCACCACACAATACCACATACGACTAAATTTATGAAAGCAAGAAAAGATAGCACGATCAAAAAAGCGCACACCCAATACAAATAGTTTGAAAAAAGAAAAAACTTTTATTGATCCAAAACATATATATATGACACACAAATAAAAACATTTAAAAACATGTATGAACAGAAGCCCATGTGTAGATAAACAGGGCAAAACTACAGTCACTATACTTGTCTCAATAGGACAATAATATACCAATAGATGGATAGTACTGGGTAAATATAAAGCCTCTACTCAACAACATACAATAATCCCAAGAACCAGAAACCTGGGATTACCTGGTGCTCAGCATGCCAAGAATTGCAGCTACACAAGGGATAAAGCTGGAGAATGAATTACAAGCAGGCACCAGAAAACAGATAGAAAACAGAAAGAGTAGACGCCAAATATTTGAAGCACCCCGAATATCAGGTACGCATAACCCAGGAGTGCTGAAGTAAGGGAACTACCCCACGCGTATCGCTTCTTTACATTGCAGCTTCCTCAGGGGAAATAGAATGCCACACACAATACCACATGACATCATCAGCCACCACACTACCCTCTGTGACATCACGCACCACATGTCACCACCATGTGACATCATCACTCAGCACAAGACATCATGTGACCAGCACAATTTCCAGATTTAGTCATTTGTAAAGTAAAATCTTGAGTTTCTTGTACTGTCCCTGGACATTGGGGAGTGCTGGTGACGTGTGTGACAGTGCCATAGTGAGACTTCTCTTCTCCTGTATACCAGGATATATGATAAGGCCTCATGCACACGTTGCATATTTTGCTGTGGAAGATACTCACTAAAACCGCAGCAATACTCAGGAAACTCAAGGTAAAAACTGTACCCAATCATGCGTTTTTCTATACGTTTCTTTACGTTTTGATGAGATTTTCGGCGCGTTTTCATGCTGCGGGTTTTGGTGCGATTTTCCACAGCACTAGGCAGATATAATTTGCAAGGGGAATCGCAAAATAAATTGACATGCTGCGGATTCTAAAAAACACATTGCTGATCAATTTCCGTCCCGAAAAATACTGCAGCGAGTACATGAGATTTCCTGGAATCTCATTGACTATGCTGGTACTGGATTACGCCATCCGCGCGGCATAGCCACACGTATACGCATCGTGTGCATTGAGCCTTACGCTGCTGTTACAGGGTGTATACATGTAGTATATGTCTCTGGACGCCATGTTGGTTGGGGGGTGCCAGTCTCTGGCTATCAGTCAGAAGTTTAGGAGTGTGGCTGGCGCCATATTCCGGGTGAGGGGCAGAATGTAGCGGGTGCTGCTCTCATGGAGGGGAGGGATTTCAGTTACTATGGTAACATCAGTAATTAATATGGAGGAGCAGCGCTGACTTTTCAGGACTAATAAATAATCTTATTAATTGTGTAACATTCCCGCACCGCCACTCGCCATTCTTTATATGTGGACGTTACGTTATCAGGTGTAAACAGAGGAGAGGAATGACGCCATAATGCCGTTTTTCTATGTCATGTGACCAGTCTTTATAATATATTATCTTTACAGTTAATGTTCATTATATTATTTTCTATCAGATCTTTATAGCTGGAGCTCTGTTATTACTGATGCAGCGTGTGAGGAGATTAGATATTTTATAATAAACTATTCGCTCCTCCCGACTCGTATGTCAGAAAAGTATAATAGGTCTGAATACCAAATATGTCACTGTATTTACAGCGGACAACTGACATATATACATTACTAAATTTCCCCCGTACACCTCCAAACATGATAAATCACTGGCTGCCTGCACCACCACTAGGGGGAGCTGCTTTATATGGATTTATACAGCTAGCGCTGAACTCAATGGAAGCTGTAAACATCTCTATGTAGTGAGCTCCTCCTAGTGGTGGCTGCTGGAAATACAATGGGAGCTGCAGGAAATACTATGGCTCTTTGTCAGGAAGCAGGAGGTTCAGTGCCGGCCCCCCCTCACCTCGGGCCCCATAGCAGTGACGTGGTCTGCCTCTATGGTGTGTACAGCACTTAGTACATATAGCTATTATGTATATGTACAGTATATAGTAGTAATAGTTACATATCCTATATATATGGGTTTGCATCAACAAAATCCCAATTCCAATACAGGTGATTTTTTTTAGGCCATCCAACATACAGGACCCAGAAGGAGTACTAGGAGGGCAGATCGCAGGAGGAATAGAACAAAGAAAAACGCGACCACCACTTTACGACCACAAGGAATGAGGAACACACCCAACAAGGGGAAATATCCTCAGAAACAGTGGTAAAGATCTCATCCATTTGACACCCATTATACAATCATTGGTCTTGTCCAAAGGACTGTCGTTCTGCCCAAGCCAAACGATGGATTGGTTTGGTTTGGAGTTGGATTTGTATAATTTCATTAGGAGTTTAAAATTAAAAGTGTGGTTTAACATATGTGGGGTAGATACTGATTACAACAATGTTGACAGTGGATTCTGTCTGAACAGTCTTGGACAACATAACAAAAGTAAATTCCAACCATGTTTAGAACATCCCATAGAGACTTATATGGATTTAGTTAAAAAATATATTGATAAATTGTGTATTAAATGCCAAGATATGAATTTGAGACACCCTGATATTACATCTATTGAAATGCTGGCTCTTGATGAACTGATCCATAACCACAATCTAACCATAAAACCTGCGGACAAGGGTGGGGCGATCGTGGTCATGGACACTATTATGTATATGAGGGAGGCATGTAGACATTTACAAGATGGGAATGTCCATAGATTACTTATTGGTGATCCTAGGTTTGACTTAGAGAAAAAGATTTTGAATCTAGTCAATCAAGCTTTTGAAGATGGGTTAATTGATCATGCCCTAAAGAAATATCTTATTATTAAGCATCCTAAGACACCTTGTCTTTATTTGTTGCCTAAAGTGCATAAATGCCTTGCTAATGCCCCAGGTCGCCCAATCGTATCGGGTAGGGACTCTATATTGAACAATATTTCTATTTTTATTGATAGAACATTGGGAGATTTTGCTATAGATACTAGGTCCTATATCAGGGGTACCTCCGACTTTATCTGTAAACTACAACAGGTCGCACCACCGCATGGGGCAATACTTGCTTCCTTCGATGTAGTGTCACTGTACACATCCATTGACCATAGTAAGGGGTTGGAAGCAGTCAAACGTAGATTGCTCACATCGGTATATAGTCCATCATGCTGTGAGCTGATTATTTCCCTTCTGGAACATATACTTACCTCTAACTACTTTGTATTTGATGATAAATTTTTTCTTCAACTAATGGGTACGGCAATGGGGTCCAATATGGCCCCTACGTATGCCAACACTTTTGTGGGCATGATGGAGGAGATGTCGATCTATGTATCCCACCACTTTACATATGTTCTGAGGTGGTGGCGATACATAGACGACATCTTCCTCATCTGGACAGACACGACAGAATCCTTTTTGGAATTCCACACCTATTTGAATCAAATCGATCCAGACTTTCAATTTACTTATACTTATTTGACTGAGATGATCCAATTCTTGGATGTATCAATAAGCATTAAAAATGATGTCTTATACACTAGTCCATATACTAAGCAAACTGACCGTAACACCATTATTGAAATTTGAGAGCTGTCATCCGAAAAAGATGATACGCTCTCTTCCATACAGTCAAATGCTCAGGGCGAGACGTATTGTGGATGATGATTCAGAATTGAATCAGACTCCTGATCAGATGATCCTAAACTTTAAACATAGAGGATAATCAAGACGACTGTTGAATACCTTTAAGCACCAGGTCAAGAAGACTCCTAGAAATAATCTATTGGTTAATCCTAAACAGCGTATATCTCTTTCCTGTGTTCCGTTTGTGTCCACCTATCAAGATCTTAGTGGAGAAGTGGTAAAGATTTTTAATAGACATTGGGGCATTATTAAGAACAGTTATAAACACATTGAATCGTTTAATAACGCACCCCTCATGTCAAAAAGACGTCCACAAAATTTACGTGACAAATTAGTCAATAGTCTGACACATCGAAAAACAGGACAACAGACACTCCTTAGACCAAAATAAATGGGTAACTTTCCCTGTCTCCATTGCATTAATTGTCGTCTTATGCATAGGGGGAATGTCTTTATTCATCCGCAAACACAAAGAGACCACAGGATTAAACAATTTCTTACACGCGATTCGGATTGGGTTATTTACGTTCTCTGGTGCCCGTGTTCACTTCTATATGTCGGTGAAACCTCTTGTGATTTCAAGACACGTCTGAATAATCACAGATATTCCATACGTAAGAAGAAAAGTGATTTACCGGTAGCAAAACATTTCTCGGAACTTGGACACACAGAAAAAGATCTTAGATATATGATTTTGGAACAGGTTCCTAGCCCTTATAAGGGGGGTAATAGATCAGCATTATTACACAAGTGTGAATTGAAATGGATCTTTTTACTAGAATCATTGAAACCAAATGGCCTCAATGTTGAGTTCAATGTTATGAGACTCATTACCTAATATGTCTCGTTCCCGTTTTTTCCCCTCCCTGTCCTTGCGGTGTCTTTCTCAGTGAATGTATATTTATACACACATGCGATACATTATTTGTATATTTGTACATTGTTTTTAATTTTTCCTTTTTTCTCTTTCCAGAGGATTATAGAATTTCAGGACCACTCACCATGACTGGAGCGCTGTCTTCATATATGATGTATGATATCTTACACAAGTCTCTCTGTTAACATTAATATGTACTAGTTTAGTATTATTATTATTTCTTCTTTTTTAATCCTTTGAATTCATGAGAGACATGTGTACCTTTAAATTTAGGGGCTGTTGAATATATATTAACCCCTAAAAATCTTCTTCTTGCTGTCATCACATGAGTAATAGGTTTTCTAGTGGCTGTCCCTGTTCATGAATTTGGAATGGGATTACACACGGACCATTTTTCGATCTAACGATACCCATTTCTATTGGTTCGGTTGGCTCGAGTAATCATTTGTAAAAGAGCAAATAATATAATAATAATAATAATAATAATAATAATAATAATAATCTTTATTTATATAGCGCCAACATATTACGCAGCATTTTACAATTTAGAGGGAACATGAAACAAACAATATCAGACATTACATACATAGTGAGGACCCTGCTCGCAAGAGTTTACAATCTATGAGGACATAAGGGAGACACAAAGTGTAACAGTGTTTGTTCTGTACAATGGTCCGGCCATTTTTATACACATGCGGTGGTAACATAAAGCTGCATGAGCCGGTCACCAGCCAGTATCCGTGTATGATGGACATGAAGAGAAGGAGTGTGAGGGAATCTTATTCTGATGACTAATCTAAAAGGAGGGCCATGGAAAGGAGTCAGATTAGGGAATGTTATAGGCCTGTCTAAATAGATGTGTTTTCAGGGCACGTTTAAAACTGTGGATATTGGGAATTAATCTGATTGTCTGGGGTAGCGCATTCCAGAGGACGGTGCAGCACGAGAGAAATCCTGGAGACGGTAGTGGGAGGTTCGGATTATGGAGGATTTTAATCTAAGGTCGTTGGCAGAACGTAGAGCCCGAGCAGGGTGGTAGACAGAGATGAGGGAGGACATGTAAGGAGGTGCAGCACTGTGGAGAGCTTTGTGGGTGAGAGTAATAAGTTTGAATTTTCTTCGGAAGGGGATGGGCTACTAGTGCAGTGACTGGCACAGATTAGAGGCGTTGGTGTAGCGGTTGGTCATAAAGATGAGCCTGGCTGCTGCATTGAGGATAGATTGGAGAGGGGAGAGTTTAGTGAGGGGAAGACCGACTAGTAATGAGTTACAGTAGTCAAGACGAGAGTGAATAAGAGCAACAATGAGAGTTTTGCCGGTTTCCTCCGTAAGAAAAGAGCAGATTCTGGAGATGTTTTTGAGGTGAAAATGACAGGAACGTGAAAGTAATTGTATGTGAGGAGTAAAGGAAAGATCTGAGTCAAAAATAACCCCGAGACAGCGGGCGTGCTGCTTAGGAGTGATGGTAGTGCCACACACAGAGATGGAGACATCAGGTTTAGGGAGGTTAGTAGATGGTGGGAACACAAGGAGCTCAGTTTTAGAAAGATTCAGTTTCAGATAGAGAGAGGACATGATGTTAGAGACAGCGGACAGACAATCACTGGTGTTTTGTATTAGAGCAGGGGGTGATGACACGGGAAGAGGTATATAATTGGGTGTCATCAGCGTAGAGATGGTACTGGAAGCCAAATCTGCTGATGGTTTGTCCAATAGGAGCTGTGTAGAGAGAAAAGAGCAGCGGGCCTAGGACTGATACCTGAGGAACCCCGAGAGCAAGGGGAAGAGGAGAAGAAGTGGAACCAGCAAATGACACACTGAACGAGCGGTCAGAGAGATAGGAGGAAAACCAAGAGAGAGCCGCGTCCTTGAGGCCAATAGAGTGGAGCATGTTAAGTAGGAGTTTGTGGTCTACAGTGTCAAAGGCTGCAGAGAGATCCAAAAGAATCAGGAGAGAGGATTTACCGTCCGATTAAATTAACGTCAATTTCTGCATTTATTTGTATGATTACCTTCACAATAAACATATACTTTGATTTCTTTTTGACACTGTCTATTGTACATATGTCTCTCATATCCATGACTGGATTGCTAGCCATTATTTCCCTGGACTATTGTCCTGTTTGATGTCGGCGTACAGACTTATCATAATCCATAAATTGCAACCTACGTTGTTGGCCCTCCTTATGCAGTTACCTTGTATCTTATTCACGGAGGTTCGTATCCGGACCCCCAGCGCATGCGCAACAAATAAAGCATCGTGTGGTTGCTATGCAACCAAACGCATCTGTGATGACGACACGAGCATGCCCAGTTCTGTTTGGAGGACGCCAGACATCCTGACCACATGTGGAAATCAGCACGAACAAGGATTAAACCAGGGGTCTCAAACTCGGCCGGGTAAGTGGGCCGCATATAGAAAAAATGGGAAGTTGACGGGCCGCATTACTTTCAAATTTGATACAATACAAAATTATTGTTAATCAATTAGTTATTTGAACTACTATAACACTATATTACTAGAATAATAATACTACATTACTATAATAATACAGCTAGGTTTAAAATGTGAGATATTTCTCCACGTGCTTATTTCAACAATCCAGCTTTCCAGTTTAAGTGTCGCTAAATGCAGTCCGGCGGCTCAGTTAGCACACATGTCAAGATTTGCCAGCCCCTTTTTAGATAATGCCGCAGTGCCCTCTGTGGATGCTGCCGCAGTGCCCTCTGTGGATGCTGCCGCAGTACCCTCTGTGGATAATGCAACACACCCCTAGATAAGTCCACAGTGCCCTCTGTAGATAAGGCCACGGTGCCCTCTGTAGATAAGGCCACGGTGCCCTTTGTAGATAAGGCCACGGTGCCCTCTGTAGATAAGGCCACGGTGCCCTCTGTAGATAAGGCCACGGTGCCCTCTGTAGATAAGGCCACGGTGCCCTCTGTAGATAAGGCCACGGTGCCCTCTGTAGATAAGGCCACGGTGCCCTCTGTAGATAAGGCCACGGTGCCCTCTGTAGATAAGGCCACGGTGCCCTCTGTAGATAAGGCCACGGTGCCCTCTGTAGATAAGGCCACGGTGCCCTCTGTAGATAAGGCCACGGTGCCCTCTGTAGATAATGCAACACACCCCTAGATAATGCCAGTGTCCTCTTCAGATACTGTCACACACCCACTTGTAGATAACGCCACAGTGCCCTCTGTAGAGGCTGCCACAGTGCCCTCTGTAGAGGCTGCCACAGTGCCCTCTGTAGAGGCTGCCTCAGTGCCCTCTGTAGAGGCTGCCACAGTGCCCTCTGTAGAGGCTGCCCCAGTGCCCTCTGTAGAGGCTGCCCCAGTGCCCTCTGTAGAGGCTGCCCCAGTGCCCTCTGTAGAGGCTGCCCCAGTGCCCTCTGTAGAGGCTGCCCCAGTGCCCTCTGTAGAGGCTGCCCCAGAGCCCTCTGTAGAGGCTGCCCCAGAGCCCTCTGTAGAGGCTGCCAAAGTGCCCTCTGTAGAGGCTGCCAATGTGCCCTCTGTAGAGGCTGCCAATGTGCCCTCTGTAGAGGCTGCCCCAGTGCCCTCTGTAGAGGCTGCCCCAGTGCCCTCTGTAGAGGCTGCCCCAGTGCCCTCTGTTGAGGCTGCCCCAGTGCCCTCTGTAGAGGCTGCCCCAGTGATGTCAGGGGCTTGCCCAGAGCTGGAGTCCCAGGCAGAGCGCTAGTAGGCTCTTCCTGGGACTCCAGCTGTGCTCCTGACATCACTGGGGCTCCTGCTCTGGGGAAGCCCCTGACATCATTGTCAATGTATGGACAGCGATGTCAGAGGCTTCCCCAGAGTCCCGGAGCAGAGCCGATAATAGCGCTCTGCCCGGGACTCCGCTCTAGGGAAGACCCTGACACACTGTCCATATATGGGCAGCGATGTCAGGGAATTCCACAGAGTCCCGGAGCAGAGCCGACACCAGCGCTCTGCTCGGGACTCCGGCTCTGGGGAAGCCCCAGACATCGCTGTTCATATGTGGACAGCGATGTCAGGGAATTCCACAGAGTCCGGCAGCAGAGCTGACACCAGCGCTCTGCTCGGGACTCCGGCTCTGGGGAAGCCCCAGACATCGCTGTTCATATGTGGACAGCGATGTCAGGGAATTCCACAGAGTCCAGGAGCAGAGCCGACACCAGCGCTCTGCTCCGCTCTTGGCAAGACCCTGACACACTGTCCATATATGGGCAGCGATGTCAGGGAATTCCACAGAGTCCCGGAGCAGAGCTGACACCAGCGCTCTGCTCGGGACTCCGGCTCTGGGGAAGCCCCAGACATCGCTGTTCATATGTGGACAGCGATGTCAGGGAATTCCACAGAGTCCCGGAGCAGAGCCGACACCAGCGCTCTGCTCGGGACTCCGGCTCTGGGGAAGCCCCAGACATCGCTGTTCATATGTGGACAGCGATGTCAGGGAATTCCACAGAGTCCAGGAGCAGAGCCGACACCAGCGCTCTGCTCCGCTCTGGGCAAGACCCTGACACACTGTCCATATATGGGCAGCGATGTCAGGAAATTCCACAGAGTCCCGGAGCAGAGCCGACACCACCGCTCTGCTCGGGACTCCGGCTCTGGGGAAGCCCCAGACATCGCTGTTCATATGTGGACAGCGATGTCAGGGAATTCCACAGAGTCCCGGAGCAGAGCCGACACCAGCGCTCTGCTCGGGACTCCGGCTCTGGCGAAGCCCCAGACATCGCTGTTCATATGTGAACAGCGATGTCAGGGAATTCCAGTGTCTCGGAGCAGAGCCGATACTAGCGGCTCTGTGTCCCGCGGGCCGCAGATGACAGCCCAAGGGGCCGCATGCGGCCCGCGGCCCGCGTGATTGAGACCCCTGGATTAAACTGTTTACTTCACATATCAAGTCAGCGATTGGTGAGTGGCCTGAAGACCTTGCCCCCTACACATATGATTGCATTTTTGATTAAGGGATAATCAAGCTATATTATGCGTTTTTAAATGTATGTCTATTTTTACACTGGATTTTATCACTGTACACTGTTTTCATAATTGCAACATATGATATTTATACAAGTATTTATATCCTGTACCACATATTTTTTTGTCTGTGCACTTTATTAACAACTTTAGGACGCAGCCTGTTTTGGCCTTGTGGCTGTAATGATGGGGTAGGGAGACAGACAGGTGAGCCCTAATCTACCCGCCACTCAGTCCCTGCCTACTTGCAACTACCCGTCATAGGCAACGGGGTACAACTGGGCGACGGTCCCTACGCTCAGTAAGTGCACGACAGACAAACAAACAAGGGTACACAGAAGCTAGGGAAACGGTACAGCCTCCCACGGAGACACCGTGAGCAACGAGAGTAGTGAACGAGCCGAGTCAAACCAGGAGTGCACGAGGTACAAAACGCTGAGCAGGAGAGTAGTCAGTAAGCCAAGGTCAATAACAAGCAGAGGATCAGTAGTTCAAGCAGCAGAACCAGGAAACAAGCAGAGAAGAATCACAGGCAAAGGAGGAACAGGAAAGGCAGGTATAAATAGACAGTGGGCGGGAGCTAGCTCCGTCTGGTCAGGCTGTGATAGGCTCTCCCACTCCTAAGCCTGCCATCCTGAGTGGTGGAAGATGGAGTCAGTCTCACAGACATAGGAGCAGGTGCAGACTGATTACCCACGGGCGTCGACACAGAAGCTGTGTCTGGCAGATCCTTTACAGTGGCACAGCCGATTTTGTCAGATCTGACATGTGTCACTTTATGTGGTAATAACTTGGGAATGCTTTTACCTATCCAAGCGATTCTGAGTTTGTTTTCCCGTGACATATTGTACTTTATGATAGTGGAAAAATTTGGTCGATAAATTCAATATTTATTCATGAAAAACATCAAAATTTAGGGAAAATGTGCAAAAATTTGCAGTTTTCTAAATTTAAATGTATCTGCTTGTAAAACAGATAGTAATACCACACAAAATAGTCACTAGTTAACATTTCCCATATGTCTACTTTATGTTTGCATAGTTTTTTGAATGTCCTTTTATTTTTCTAGGATGTTACAAGGCTTAGAACTTTAGCAGCAATTTCTCACATTTTCAAGAAAATTTCAAAAGGACATTTTTACAGGTACCAGTTTAGTTGTGGGTTTGAGGGCCTTATATATTAGAATCCCCAAATAAATCACCCCATTTAAAAAACGGCACCCCTCAAAGTATTCAAAACAGCATTCAGAAAGTTTCTTAACCCTTTAGGCGTTTCACAGGAAATAAAGCAAAGTAGAGGGGAAATTTACAAATTTCTCTTTTGCCGAAATTCATTTGCAATAAAAAAAATTCTGTACCACAGAAGGTTTTACTAGAGAAACGCAACTCAATATTTATTGCCCAGGTCCTGCAGTTTTTAGGAATATCCTACATGTGGCCCTAGTGCCCTAATGGACCGAAACACCGGCCTCAGAAGCAAAAGAGCACCTGCAGGATTTTGGGGCCTGCTTTTTTTTAGATTATATTTTAGGCACCATGTCAGGTTTGAATAGTTCTTGTGGTGCCAAAACAGTGGAAACCCCCCAAAAGTGACCCCATTTTGGAAACTAGACCCCTCAAGGAATTTATCTAGGGGTATAGTTAGCATTTTGACCCCACAGGTATTTTGCTATATTTATTGTAATTAGTCTGTGAAAATGAAACTCTACTTTTTTTCTGAAAAAACATAGAAATTTGTAATTTTTAAAAGTAAATGCTCTCCAACATTTGTAAAGCAATGTCTCCCGATTACGGAAATACCCCATATGTGGTAATAAACTGCTGTTTGGACCCACAGCAGTGTACAGAAGGGAAGGAGCGCCATTTGGATTTTGGAGTGCAGATTTTGCTGGATTGGTTTTTAGTGCCATGTCGCGATTGCAACGTCCTGGAGAGAACAAAATAGTGGAAACACCCCAAAAGTGACCCCATTTGGGAAACTACACCCCTCAAGGAATTTTTCTAGGGGTATAGTAAGCATTAATACCACACAGGTTTTTGCCGAATTTAGTAGAATTAGGCCGTGAAAATTAATATAAACATTTTTGTCCACTAAAATGTTGAATTTTTTCATTTTCACAAGAGTTAAAGGAGAAAAAGTCACCCTAAATTTGTAACGCAATCTTTCCCAAATATGACAATACCCCACCTGTGGTAATAATTTATTTTTTTAATAGAAATTAATTAATCTTTGCAGGACTGATGCGTTTTTGCTTTTCCATTTTAGTTTTTCACTCCACGCCTTCCAAACGCCATAACTTTTTTATTTTTCCATCAATTGAGCGGTGTGAGGGCTTAGTTTTGGCAGGACGAGCTGTAGTTTTTATTGGTACCATTTTTTGGTACATACAACTTTTTGATCACTTTTTATTACATTTTGTTAAAAGCTTTGGTGACCATAAAACAGTGATTTTGGTGTTTTCAATTCTTAATTTCTTACGTCGTTCATAATGCGCTATAAATGACCATTATACTTTATTCTGCGGGTCGGCATGATTACGGCGATACCAGATGTATATAGTTTTTTTATGTTTTGCAGCGTTTGCACAATAAGATCACTTCTTTATAAAATAATTTATTTTCTGTGTCACCATACTCTGAGAGCCGTAACTTTTTTATTTTTCAGTCAAAAAAGCGGTGTAAAGGCTCGTTTTTTGCGGGACGGGTTATAGTTTTTATTGGTACTATTTTGGGGTACATGCGACTTTTTGATCACTTTTTATTTTATATTTTGATAGGGGTGGTGACCAAAAAATAGTTATTCTGGCATTGTTTTTAGTTGTTTTTTTTTTGCGGCGTTCACCGTGCGGTAAAAATAACATTGTAGTTTTATATATTGGGTCGTTATGAACGCGGTGATACCAAATATGTGTACTGTTTTTTAACGTTTTCATTTTGTTCCTATAATAAGAGACTTATTATACGAAAAAAAATCTTTTATTTTTACACTTTTGTAAAACATATTTATTAACGTTTTTTTACTTTTTCCTTTACTTTTTACGCTTTCTTTTTTTACCTGCAGGTCTGATCGCTGCTAGAATACATTACACCTACCTAGGTAGTGTAACGTATTCCAACTGTCAGTGTGACGTCACAGTCACTCTGACAGTTAGTCTACAAGGACCAGCCAGAGGCTGGTCCTTATAGGCTTCCATACACGGCAGACCCGGAGGCCGTTGTCTGGCCCCCGGGTGCCATCTCAAGCATCAGCAGGCCCCCACAATTGCATGGGGGCTGCTGATGTGCTATATACCCCCTACATGCGGAGATCGCAATCGAGCTCCACATTTAATGGGTTAATTGCCAAAATCAGCGGCAATGAGACGCTGATCGGCAACAGTGGAGTGTCAGCTGTCAGGGACAGCTGACGTCCCGGTTCCCGATGCACACTGCCACAGACTCTGTCACCGACAGTGTGCATCGCGAACGGCAGTGACGTCCTGTCACTCTGACAGGAAGTCTATCAGGAGGCTGGTCCTGATAGGCTTCCGTACATGGCAGACATGGAGGCCATTCAGTGGCGGATTAAGTAGACCATAGGCCCTGGGCTGTTACCCATAGTTGGGCCCCCCTTCTCCACCGCCGCCCTGTAACTATTGTTAACACTTCCTTTTTGTCCAGACATTAACAAATGGGTGTTACTACTCCCCTTGTCAAAAGGCTGTGTCCCCACATACTGACAGTCTCCAACCATCGCTGACAGTATCGCACCCTGTATGGACACATTCTCCTGACAAGGGGAATAGTAACACTTATTTGTCTATCAGTCCTGGACTGCACAAAGACTCTGTAAAATACAAGGATTTCCTATAATAAACATGTCAGTAGAGATGACAGATTATCTATAAATCTAGTGACTCACAGGTGACTACGTAGTTTTTTTCCTCTTCTCCATCCATTCCAGACTTCATGACGACTTTTCCCGGCCATGACCCATTTCTGCAGAATTTGCCACTCAGATGTCTTTGGCTCCTCACTTTTCCAACATTTCCACACCTATAAACAAAGATAATATTATCATGGTGCCACACACTGTGCCCCTAAATATAATAGCACCAAACACTGCACCCCTGAATAAAATAGTACAAACACTGTGCCCCTAAATATTATAGCACCATAGACTGCGCCCCTGAATATAATTGTGTCAAACACTGTAGATAGCACCACACACAGCCCCCTGTAAATAGCGCTACACAGTCCTCCCCCTCTGTAAATAGCGTCACATAGCCCTCCCCCTCTTGTATATAGTGCTACACAGCAATCCCCCTTAGATATAGTGATACACAGCGCTCCCTTCTATATAGTGCTATACAACAATCCCCCCTTGTATATTGTTCTACACAGCGTCTCCCCCCTTGGACCTGCAGCTCTTGTAATTGCTCAGTATAATATCCCCCGTAGCTGCCCCCACAGTATATTGCCACCCATAGCTGCCCCCACAGTATAATGCCCTTCATAGCTGCCTCTACACAGTATAATGCCTCCATAGTTGCGACACAGTATAATGCCTCCATAGCTGTGACACAGTATAATGCCTCCATAGCTGCGACACAGTATAATGTCCCCATAGCTGCTACACAGTAATAATGCCCTCATAGCTGTGACACAGTATAATGCCCTCATAGCTGTGACACAGTATAATGCCCCCATAGCTGCGACACAGTATAATGCCTCCATAGCTGTGACACAGTATAATGCCCCCATAGCTGCGACACAGTACAATGCCTCCATAGCTGTGACACAGTATAATGCCCCCATAGCTGTGACACAGTATAATGCCCCATAGCTGCTACACAGTATAATTTCCCCATAGCTGCTACACAGTATAATGCCTCCATAGCTGCGACACAGTATAATGTCCCCATAGCTGCTACACAGTATAATGCCCCCATAGCTGCGACACAGTATAATGCCTCCATAGCTGCTACACAGTATAATGCCTCCATAGCTGCTACACAGTATAATGCCTCCATAGCTGCGACACAGTATAATGCCCCATAGCTGACACAGTATAATACCCCCATAGCTGCTACACAGTATAATGTCCCCATAGCTGCTACACAGTATAATGTCCCCATACCTGCGACACAGTATAATGCCTCCATAGCTGCGACACAGTATAATGCCTCCATAGCTGTGACACAGTATAATGCCTCCATAGCTGTAACACAGTATAATGCCTCCATAGCTGCAACACAGTATAATGCCTCCATAGCTGTGACACAGTATAATGCCTCCATAGCTGCTACACAGTATAATGCCTCCATAGCTGCTACACAGTATAATGTCCCCATAGCTGCGACACAGTATAATGTCCCCATACCTGCGACACAGTATAATGCCTCCATAGCTGCGACACAGTATAATGCCACCATAGCTGCGACACAGTATAATGCCTCCATAGCTGCAACACAGTATAATGCCTCCATAGCTGCGACACAGTATAATGCCTCCATAGCTGCGACACAGTATAATGCCTCCATAGCTGTGACACAGTATAATGCCTCCATAGCTGCTACACAGTATAATGCCTCCATAGCTGCTACACAGTATAATGTCCCCATAGCTGCGACACAGTATAATGTCCCCATACCTGCGACACAGTATAATGCCTCCATAGCTGCGACACAGTATAATGTCCCCATAGCTGTGACACAGTATAATGCCCCCATAGCTGCGACACAGTATAATGCCCCCATAGCTGTGACACAGTATAATGTCCCCATAGCTGCGACACAGTATAATGCCCCATAGCTGCGACACAGTATAATGTCCCCATAGCTGCGACACAGTATAATGCCCTCATAGCTGCTACACAGTATAATGCCCCCATAGCTGCTACACAGTATAATGCCCCCATAGTTGCGACACAGTATAATGCCCCATAGCTGCGACACAGTATAATGCCCCATAGATGCGACACAGTATAATGCCCCATAGATGCGACACAGTATAATGCCCCCATAGATGTGAGTGACACAGTATAATGCCCCATAGATGTGAGTGACACAGTATAATGCCCCATAGATGTGAGTGACACAGTATAATGCCCCATAGATGTGAGTGACACAGTATAATGCCCCATATGTACGTACCTAATAAATAAAAAAAAAAATAATTACTTACCTATCCCGGTTCCCACGACGGTGGGGGATGCTTCTCCTCTTCTGCACTGTGCTGTGAGTGACTCCGTGCAGACAGGCGCGATGACGTTACTACATCGCGCCTGCCTGCACCGAGCCGCTCACAGCAGAGCCTGTGCTCACAGGCTCCAGCATTCCACCCAACTGAATCTGCGTCCTGTGGACGCAGATTCAGTTGGAAGCGGGAAGCGCGGCAGCGCTGCATAGTTGCATAGTTTTTTAAGATTGTGTGCGGGGGCGATGGGCCCCCTGGCAGCCTCGGGCCCCGGGCGGCCGCCCGAAACGCCCAAATAATAATCCGCCATTGAGGCCATTACTTGGCCACCGGTCGCCATGCTAGCCATCTGCAAACCTCACGATTTCATTGTGAGGTCTGCCGTTGTGCTAGTAACCTCTAATTTCAATCGATCACCGCAATTAAGGGGTTAATTGCCAAAATCAGCAGAAATAAGCCGCTGATCGGTATACAGTGGAGTGTCAACTGTCGGGGACAGCTGGCCTCACGGTTCCCTGGCACACTATCGCCGACAGTGTGCACCGGGAACCGCGCAGTAACTGTACGTCCCCGTGCGCTAAGACACTGGCCACCCGGACGTACAGTTGAGTCGTGGTGCGCCTAGGGGTTAATGATCCCTCATTATGATAATGAGGCACATGGTTTATATACTGCATGTATTGGTTGTGTCACTATGCTTGAAAACGGTCCTATAGCAGGACGCAAACGTTGCAGCTGTTGACTGAATAAATCACATTCTATTTTGGAACCTTCGGAGTGCTGTGGGATTTCTTTCACTTATGCCTTACAATCCACGGATCTGGATTACCTGCTTGCACCATCTCCGTGTTGGAATTTGACGCAGTGTGCTGCTTATTTCTATATATATATATATATATATATATATATATTATACACGCACATGGCCGATTGTAGCTGTTCTGCTGTCTAAGGGAAAAATTTTAAATGGTGCCCCCCCATCCGCCAAAAAATCATAAGAAATCCAAGTAGCCAACCTCTAAAATGCCCACAAAGATGGCCCCATACAGTATAATGCCCTATAGCAGCTCCATACAGTATAATGTCCCCATAGCTGCTCTTATACAGTCTAATGCCCCATAGCTGCCATACACGGTATAATGCCCCCTTGCATTATAATGCCCCAACAGCTTCCCATACAGTATAATGCCCCTCTAGCTTCATCCTTACAGTATTATGCCCCCATACAGCATAATGGCCTCATACCGTATCATGCCCCCTTAGCTGCCACCATACACTATAATGGCCCCTCAGCTGCAACCATATGGTATAATGTCACTATAGCTTCCGCCATACAATATAATGCCTTCATAGCTTCCTCCATACAGTATAGTACCCCCATAGCTGCCCCCATACAGTTGAATGCCGCTTTAGTTGCCACCATACAGTATAATGCCCCCTTAGCTGCCCCTATACATTATAATGCCCCTTTAGCTACCACCATACAGTATAATGCCCCCTTAGCTGCTCCAATACAGTATAATGCTTCATATCTGCCCCATACAGTGTAATTTCACCTCAACTGCCCCCATACAGTATAATGCCCCCTTAGCTGCCCCTAGTGCCACTGCCCACATATAAAGTGCCAGTGCCCACGTGGATAGTGCCACACCCCCTAAAAGATAGGGTCACCCCCCTGTAGATATATCACTACCCCCTGCTGTAGCCATTGGCCGGGGATTCCGCTATGGACAGTGACATCAGGGATTCCCTCTATGAGCTTAATCCCCGGCCACAGCATCGGCAATGCTCTGGCATGGGATTCCACTGTACCGGGGAGTCCTTTGTACTAATGCTGAAGCAGGGATCTGATGGTTCCCTGCTTCATCATTGGGTTCAATTGTATCTGCGTCCTGCGAAAGAAAGATACAGTTGACACCAGGAGTCCAGGACATACCACCGGCTGCCCGGATTGGAGGGCCCCCCCTCGAAATCTGGGACTGTCCAGTTGAATCCGGAATGTTTGGAAGGTATGTAACAACCACTGTCTGATTGACAGCATTCCATTACTAGGCTGGGGCTTAGTATTAGTCAGTAAAAAGACACTAACCCCCATTATTACCCCAGTACCCATCGCCACCAGGGGTACCGGAAAGATCCGGGTACGATACAGTACCCGACCATCTGAAGTGATGGCCGGGCAAAGGGGCGGCTGCAGGCTGGTACTGCTAGGCTGGGAAGGGCCAAAAACTGTGACCATCGTTTCAGATGGTCAGGTACTGGATTGCGTCCTGCTGTTCATGATACCCCTTCTAGCGTTGGGTACCGGGGTAATATTGGGAGTGTAACATCCACAGCCTGTCGCACTCACTTGCCCCCCGATGGCCACGGCCGCAAACTTCCATGTCCGTGTCGGCACCTCCCTCCCAGGAGAAGCCAGCGCTCGTATCCGCCCATTTCTGCACTGGTCTTTAAGGTGCGCGCGCGTGCTCGTTCCCGGCCTTAATGGACCAGTGAGCACATATTTATTTAATTAATTATCCCCACATCACCCTGGACAATAAGTAGGGCCCTGCCCTTTCACTCCTTGCCTGAGCGTTGTTATGTTTACCCATGTTAGTCTTGCAAATGGTCCCTTAGTCATATCCTGTTCCCAGTGTTCCCGTGCCCTGCTACCTGTATCCTGTATCCCGTGCTGTGTTTGTTCCTGTGCCCTTTCCAGTGTTGGAGTTGTGTAGTACCATCTGCCACACCTGCTGTCATTCACCACGTCTGGTGACGTCTGTCACGCCTGGTATCATCCGCCACGTTTTGCGTTATCTACCGTCAAGTTCCATCTGTGCTAAACCTCTACTACTGACAGGACTGTTACAGGTACTCCCATACTAGGACTTTGCATAGACTGTATATACTATTGTTTGGAGAGCTGCTACTCCGCTACGGCCTAGTGGGTCCACATACCCATCGTGGATCGTGACAGGCTGAGTGCTAGCCTTTTTACTGACTAACGCTAAGCCCTGCCTTAGTAATGGACGTCATCAAACAGACAACTGCCATTACTAAGGCGGTAATAAAGTATTAGAAAAACACAGAGTCATAAGATTTCTTTTATTGAAATAAAAACTCCCTTACACAATCCTCGCTAACCATTTTATTTTATTAAAAAAATAAAATAAAACATAAATCATCGAAGTAGTCCAACGAATCTTCGACGTAGTCGAAACGGTCCAGTGGAACCTGCAAAACAAAAATGAGCAATATGAAAAATAAAAAATAATTATAGTCATCCACAACAGTCTTCTGTCTTCTTTTTTTCTCCCCTCTGTCGCAATACCCCATTTCTGGTGATAAACTGCCGTTTGGGCCCATGGGAGGGCTTAGAAGGAAAGTAGCGCTATGTGTTTGATCGAGTCCAGATTTTGCTGGATTGGTTTTCGGGTGCCATGTCGCATATGCAGAGCCCCAGAGATATCAAAGCAATGGAAACCCACCAGAAGTGACCCCCATCTTGGAAACTAAACCCCTCAAGGAATTGATTTATCGTTGTTGTGACCATTTTGACTGCTCAGTTTTTTTACAGCACGTATTTGAAATTGGGCTGTGAAATTAAAAAAATTGCATTTTTTCCAATAAGAGGTCATTTTTGATCAAAATTTCTTATTTTGACAGGTAACAAAATACCCAATTTTGTTGCCCAATTTGTCCTGAGTGTGGCAATAGCCCATTTGTGGTGATAAACTGCCGTTTGGGCCCATGGGAGGGCTCAGAAGAAAAGGACCACCATTTGGCCTATTGTAGCTTTTCTGGTGCTAAGTCATGTATGCAGAAGCCCCTGAGGTACCAGTACAGTTGAAACCCCCGAGAAGTGACCCCATTTTAAAAACTACACCCCTTAAGACATTCATCTAGAGGTGTAGTGAGCATTTTGACACAACAGGTATTGTTGAAAAAAGGTAATGCACAGCAGATGGTGCAGTGTGATATTTGCAATTTTCTATATACAGTATCTATGCCATTTCAGTGTCCAATATATTGTGCCCAGCATGCGCCACCAGAGATATACACCCTATAAACTGTAATGTGGGTTCCCCCAGGTACAGCAATACCTTACATGTGGCTGTTATCAGCTGCCTGGGCACACAGCAGTGCTCAGAAGGGAAAGATGAGGGGGATAAGCTGTGCGGAGTGCGTCAGGGTAGATGAAAAATCGAAGGGATGTATGATAAATTTTAAAACACTTTCATACAGAGCCCTGGTTTTTCGGGGCACGTGTCACATTGAGCTATTGTGTCCTCCCTTATCCCTCTCTTATAGCAGACTTTGGACCTCTTTTGACTTTTTCCCTTCTTGCCAGTTTGGGGAACTTCTCCTGGAATGTGCTGCCCTGGTACGATGCGTGTGGCCTCGCTTCCAGAAGTACTGGGTGCCCCCCCCTTCCTGGTCCCTAAAGATTAGGTTCTTGATAATGATGTGCATGGCCAGATTCTTATACCACACCACATGGCGCTGTAGGGCTTCAGGAATTGATCTGACAAGTCCACCCCTCCCATGTACCTATTGTAGTCCAGGATGCAGTCTGGTTTGGGGGTCTCTGTACTGGTACCTCGTACTGGTACATGGGTGCTGGTGTGGCCATATATTGTTATCAATACAAGGACATCTCTCTTGTCCTTGTACTTGACACACAATATGTTGTTGTTAGATTGTGCCCTGCTCTCACCCCTTCCTCTTTGCCCAAGCAGTGTCTTAGGGAGGCCTCTCAGATTTCTTCTAGCCGTGCCGCATGCCGCAGGACTTCTAGATGCGAGGCACTTAAAGAGCGGGACGCTGGTATAAGAATTATCCAGGTAGAGGTGGTAACCCTGGTTCAGCAGTGGGTGCACCAAATCCCACACAATTTTTGCATTAACTCCCAGTAAAGGGGTGGGGGGGTATTCTGTGGGCTGAGTACTGGTGTCCTTCCCTTCATATATCCTAAATTTGTAGGTATACCCTGATGCAATCTCACACAGCTTATACATCTTCACGCCATACCTTGCCCTCTAGCTCGGCAGGTACTGGCAGAATTGAAGCCTCCCTTTAAAATCTACCAAGGACTCATCAATAGAAATACACTTCTCGGGGGTGTATGCTTGGGCAAACCGGGCACTGAAACGGTCTAATAGGGGTCTCCGTTTATACAAACGGTCAAAACTGGGGCCATCTCGGGGTGGGCACTGCTCATTATCAGTATAATGTAAGAAGCCAATTATTGCCTCATTTATTTTTTTTAGGTTCCATTTCAGTTCTGAAGTTGCTTTGAGGGGCCTATATATTAGACACCCCCATCAAACACCCCATTTTAGAAACTAGACCCCTCATTGAACGCGGCTTTTAAGGGGTTAATCAGCGGGGACACAGCGATCAGTCCCCGCTATAGGATATGCAGCAACTGCTGTACAAGACAGCAGCTGATACAGCTCCTGCATGTGTCGGAAAGACGGCCGAAATGGCCGTTAATCCCGCAACGTAAGCACGACGGAATATTACGTCGCTGAGCGTTAAGGGGTTAAAACATGAGGTTCTTATAAACATTTTTATCATATTGTATAAGTCCAGTAGCCACTTCTCGGAGGCCTCTTTTAATTGAGTCCCTACTCTATTAGGTGCAGCACTGCATGGCGGTCGCAGTCTAGAAGGAGATCACATTAGGGTTTCCACCTTTTTGCCCTCAGTTTGTCCACATGGAAAGGTGACATTTTTTATCTATTCACATGGTTGTGGTGTTGTGTGGTGGTCTATGTTGCTGTGGTATTGTGCATGTGGGGGAATGTGGCATAGAGCCAAGATGGCCTCGCCTTTCAGCAGGGGTAATGTTGAGCTCTTGGGTTGCCCCCCCTGCAGGTGCCTTGTTGCGGCGAAGGCGGCCGCCATGCAGTGCTGCACCTAATAGAGTAGGGACTCAATTAAAATAGGTCGCCGTGAAGTGTTAAGTGGACTAATACATTCTGATAATTATTTTTCTAAGAACCTCCTGTTCATGTTTGTGCAGCAATAGATGAAGGTATAAAAGTGGATGTGCGCTCCATGTCTTGTTCTCCCATGTTGGTAGATAAGTCATGTAATGTGTTTATAAAGATCCATCAGTAATCCGCTTCATGTAGACGACCTTTCTTATTTTTAGTTGGTATATTATTCTTACTATTACTTTATAAGAAATGACTCGATACTTTACAGCTTTATGATATTTTATTGAGCTGATAATAATAAAATAATGTTTGACCTTTCTGTGGACACTGGTGGAAGTGTCCTCCATGATTTTATAGGATGAAGTGGACTTCTTATATGGTCAGTGGTGGGCTTGGTGTTCACTGAGGTGAAGAGTTTTAATGGATGACCCTTCCAAGAAGAGATGGACCTGGCTGTGTGCCATCAAGAGGTCACGACCCTCCGGCTGTGTGCCATCAGGAGGTCGTCACCATCAGGCATTGTGCCATATCCAGATGTAAACTTCAGACTGGGGGCCATCACCTCAGTTCTTCACCACTGACAGCAGATGGTAGAGAATAGACAAACCCAACAGTGTGGTCATAAGGTGGCAAGAAGGTGAGATGCTGATGACTTCAGGAGGCGTTACTCAACCTGTAATCTGGATGAAATAGTGATGGTTCAGGAACAGGTGAGCACTTGTGATGACTGAGGCATTTTTGCTCACCTCAGTCTTCTTCGCCTCTTAAGCATCCCCAGAAAGATCTTCTTCTCGCTCTTGTGCGTCTGGATTCGGATGTACTGGGTTCTGGTGTTCTGGGTTCCGGTGTTCTGGGTTGTTGACGTTGATAGACCAGAATCCTCTCCTCATGACTATTAGAAGAAGGAGCTTTGCGTCCTATGTTGTCAGGAGGTATTGACCGGGCCCAGACGATGTTACTGAATGCCACATTATACTTGCGTTTTGGTGACTCTTTCACATCGTGTAGAGCAGAAGCAATAGGTTCACTTGGAACATTCTGTAATACAGATTTATGATGTATTTCTGATGTTCTTGGTTCTGCTGTTCTGGGCTCTGGTGTTCTGGATGGTTGACGTTGATAAACCAGAATCCTCTCCTTATGACTATTAGTAGAAGGTGCTTTGCGTCCTGTGTTGTCAGAAGGTATTGACCGGGCCCAGACGATGTTACTGAATGCCACATTATACTTGGGTTTTGGTGTCTTTTTCACATCCTGTTGAGCAGAAGCCGTGGATGGTCCAGGACGTTCCTTGTTAGACAGGACTGGTGTACTCCTGGATTCTTGTACCCGAAATTCAGGGGTATAAATCGTCTCCTTACAAGCTTCTTGGTCTTTCAGAACATTTTCTTTTTCAGGAATGTGACTTTGTTTGGTTGTGTCCTTGGCTTCAGCTGTACTTGTCAGAGGTGATTCCGTGTTAAGTTCTTCATCAGAATCAGAGGGCTCTTCCTCCTCCTCCTCCTCCTCCCTCTCACTCAGGACAGGCACTATAGCCAAGGACAGTATAAGGACGAGTGGTGACATCATGATGACACAGGCCACGCCATTGATGAGCCGAGCATGAAGTTTGATCTCACATTCAGAGGGGTCTTTTTTGGGAACCACAGGTGGTGGGTTGTCCTACAATGGAAAAAGGAATAATAAAATCTTGTAGATATTAGGTTACCGCGCCATTTGTGTTCTTGCTGCGCCATTTTATCATCTCCTTTTCTTGTGTTGAATCTGCACATTTTTACTTACCCCAAAGACCATTGCATTTTTCCAGTTGTAGAACCTCTGTAATATAATCGGCGTCTCACGGGGGGCAATAGATTCATTTGGAACATTCTGTAAGACAGATTTATGATATATTTATGACATGTCACATGACTGTCGCCATCACTATCTTAACCCCTTAAAAACACTGCCTATTTCGGACCAAAGGAGGCAGCGATATTTTTGTTTTGTTTTTCCTTCTTCGTATTCTGAAAGTCATAATCTTTATTTGGTTTTCAGTCTATGGAGTCATATGAGGGCTTATTTTTTTTTTAGATAAAGACGTACATTTTAATGGCAACATTTTGGGGTACATATAATGTATTGTATTCGTTTTATTAACTTTCTTTTGGTGGGAGAGAGGAAAAAATCTGCAATTCTACCATTGTTTTTTTTATTTTGTTTTTACAGAGTTCAACGTGCGCTATAATTGACATAATAAATTTATTCTAAGCGATACCAAATGTATATTTTTTTTCATGATTTTCCACTTTTGCTCAATAAAAATCCTTTTTTTTTTAGAAAATATTTTATTGTGTTGCTGCATTTAAAGACCCCTATCATTTTTATATTTTTTTCCAAAGGGGCTCTATGTTGTCTTATGTTTTGCAGGACGAGTTGTAGTTTTTATTGGTACCATTTTGGGGTACATACTATATTCTTTTCACTTGTATTTCAGTTTCATTCAGAGGCGGGATGATCAAAAAACAGCAATTTTGCTGTTGATTTTTAGTATATTACGAAGGCAGTGATACCAAATATGTATAGGTTTTTTTTTACATTTTTTGCAGCTTTTCTAAAATAAATGGCTTTGTACAGGGAAAAAACAGCGACTTTCAGGTATTTTTAAATATTTTTACAAAATGTTTTTAACTTTTATTGTTCGTCCCACATGGGACTTGAACATCTGACTTTCTGATTACTTATATAATACATTATGTAACACTTCTGTATTGCAATGCATTATATGTGTCAGTGTAAAACTGGCAGGCAGCTTATTAGGCTTCAGTTTATGCCAGACCTGCCATAGCAACCCACCGGCACACCGCGATCCGTTTTCATGAGCCCGGTGGAGTGACAGAGGGAGGCCACTAAGGGGTTAAAAGTTCAGGATCAGAGTTTTCTCCATTCCCGGCGGTTAGAGTCTCTGCTATCACAGCGTTGTAATACTACAGCAGCTCGCGTTAACTTACCGCAAGCCATGACGTATTATTACAGAGGAGGGTGGAAGGAGTTAAAATCGTGATGGTCACCATAGTAACACAGCAGAAATACCCGTTCTACCCACAACTTATAAAGGAACTTTACCCTATAGGGTCCCTGAATAATAAGCCCCAACAATAGAGAAGCTACTTACCCCAATGCACCACTCTCGTGTCCTTGTATGTCCAGGAGGAACGTACGGGTCCCCAACTGGGTCAGATAGAAATCCCTACAACACAAGTGATAGATGTAATGTAGACTCTATTCTATCCCGTGCAGGTAATGGGATTATCACATCTATATTCCTGTACAGCTGATTATTAGGATCTCCTCATCTACTTTATGTCTATTGTTTCTATGAAGAGCCGACATTTCCTGATAATAAATATTATACTGGTGATACAACCAGATACAAGCAAGTAACTCACCCCAAAGAGCTGGAATACGACCCGTATATGTGGAACCACGTCCTCAGACTGGAAATCCTGAAAGACAAGAAGTGGCTGTAATACCCCGGATAAGAAGAGTAAAGTGGGGGTTTGGTTGGACACCCCCTTTTTTCAGATTGTGGGTCCCACAGAGACAAGATAATGGCGGGAGCCCCCACTACTAGTGACCTAAATAATGAACTGCCCCCGAAATCACCGGACGACCACTGTTCTCAATGCCGGCCTGTTGTCCTCCAGAGCTGAGAGACATATTACATGAGACTCTCAGCAGCAGCTAGTAGAGGGGGGTCCTGAGTGGGGGTGACCCCTCTATCAGCAAAATGGAGTAAAGGACACCAGACAACCCCTCTAATAGGACGTTTTGTCAGAAATCAGTAGAAAGTTGTTTCATTACCTCAAAGTTCCATGTTTTCTGGGGTTCGGAGGAACCTTCATAGAATGGAAGATATTTAATCCAGAAGAAATGGTCCTGTAAGAGACAATATGATCATTATATTCCTATATCTCCTCCATAGAAGAGCGCAGTATATTTATATATATGGTGAGGAATGTTCTAGAGGCCCAGAATGTAGCCATTCACAGTGCGGAAGCCAGTGACATCACACAACGTCTATTCCCATCCCCCCAAGTTCTACAAGGAACGTCTGCGTCCCCGTCATCCATGAAAAGAATATTCCATATATAATATCAGAAGAAGTTGTGGATTTACCTCCAGCGTCCATGGAATCAGGTTGTTGGTTGGACTTTCATATGATGGAAGGTGATGAGTCCAGTATGAAAAGTCCTGCGAGAGACAAAATCATCATTATAGTCACCTCCATCCCATACAGAGCAGTGTATATGTATATATGTGCCCCCTATAGATATATATACTGCACAGACCCCACACTTATATCCGCTCTGACCATTCACATCCTCTGTAGATTCTCCTGTCATATCTCCCCCTTTATAGCAGATAATTTCTCCCCCCCCCCAATCACCTGACCCTGCCGCAGCCGATTCCAAGTGACCGCCATATTGAATAAGGGAAACATACTCACCGGCAGCGTACCGCAATGTACGGAGTAGATCAAGTTCAAAGACAGAAAAAATAGTATAATCCTCATTTTCTCCAATACTTCAAAGGGTCTCTCAGCACCAAGATGCCAATGAGATAGAAGCTGCAGGTGGGCGGAGCCACCTTATATACCCCCAGCTGTGACATCACAATGTCTTCTGTGACATCACAATTCTCTTTGTGACATCACAATTCTCTTTGTGACATCATCACCGACCACACAATACCACATGACATCATCACACACCACTAGACATCATGTGACTCTGAGACTATGGGCCTCATGTATCATAACCGTCTAATAGAAAAAATGTCCTTGTTGTCCATAGCAACCAATCACAGAGCAGCTTTCATTGTAGCACAACAGTTAGGAGATAAGAGCTGCACTGTGATTGGTTGCTATGGGTAACTAGGACAGTTTTCCTCTTATACAGTGTGGATACATGAGGCCGCCATCTTTGAATGATCTTCCTGAACCATTAAAAATGAGAATTATCGTCTTCAGTATGGAGGTACACTATGGAGGGGTCACATAGAAACATCAACATGGCCCTTCTCCTTGTGTGGACCCTAAAAAACCAACTACCCACCTACTCTCCAATATATATATATCATCCTACTACATCTCATTATCCCCTACACAACCTTACATTCATCCAGAGACCTCGATACCTAACAAGTGTGGCCCCCCCTGTGGAGCTGCAGATGTGGGGACGGAGGCAGGAGAGGGGCCCAGCGTCTAGATACCCCTCCCCCAGACACTGACTTTGGACTCAGGAATTGTCCCTTGGGTAATAGCTCCGCTCTGGACCTTACTGCACTGACGTGGCCCAATACTGAGTTACAGACTATGGACTTGTCACTATAAGAGGGGGTCACATTTACCCCATTTACTTATTGTTGGGCTTTAAAGTGACAGTAGCATGGACCCATAATTAAGTCCAGGACATTATCATTATCGTTACCCCCTCCCCCATCACCTCACCCTGTCGCAGCTGATTCTAGGCACCCGCCATATGTAATAATAGAGATGTACTCACCGGCAGCGTACCGCAATGTACGGGGTAGATCAAGTTCAAAAACAGGAGTAATAGGATAATCCTCATTGTCTCCAAAACGTCAAGGGGTCTCTCAGCACCAAGATGCCAAAGAGATACAAGCTGCAGGTGCACGGAAACCCCCTTATATACCCCCCATTGTGACATCACAATAGCCTCTGTGACATCATCACCCACCACACGACACCACGTAACATCATCACCCACCACACAATACCACGTGACATCTTCACCCACCACACAATACCAGGTGACATCATCACCCACCACACTACCCTCTGTGACATCATAACCCACCACACAATACCACATACGACTAAATTGATGAAAGCAAGAAAAGATAGCACGATCAAAAAAGCACACACCCAATACAAATAGTTTGAAAAAAGAAAAAACTTTTATTGATCCAAAACATATATATATGACACACAAATAAAAACATTTAAAAACATGTATGAACAGAAGCCCATGTGTAGATAAACAGGGCAAAACTACAGTCACTATACTTGTCTCAATAGGACAATAATATACCAATAGATGGATAGTACTGGGTAAATATAAAGCCTCTACTCAACAACATACAATAATCACAAGAACCAGAAACCTGGGATTACCTGGTGCTCAGCATGCCAAGAATTGCAGCTACACAAGGGATAAAGCTGGAGAATGAATTACAAGCAGGCACCAGAAAACAGATAGAAAACAGAAAGAGTAGACGCCAAATATTTGAAGCACGCCGAATATCAGGTACGCATAACCCAGGAGTGCTGAAGTAAGGGAACTACCCCACGCGTATCGCTGCTTTACATTGCAGCTTCCTCAGGGAAAATAGAATGCCACACACAATACCACATGACATCATCAGCCACCACACTACCCTCTGTGACATCACGCACCACATGTCACCACCATGTGACATCATCACTCAGCACAAGACATCATGTGACCAGCACAATTTCCAGATTTAGTCATTTCTATAGTAAAATCTTGAGTTTCTTGTACTGTCCCTGGACATTGGGGAGTGCTGGTGACGTGTGTGACAGTGCCATAGTGAGACTTCTCTTCTCCTGTATACCAGGATATATGATAAGGCCACATGCACACGTTGCATATTTTGCTGCGGAAGATACTCACTAAAACCGCAGCAATACTCAGGAAACTTGAGGTAAAAACTGTACCCAATCATGCGTTTTTCTATACGTTTCTTTACGTTTTGATGCGATTTTCGGCGCGTTTTCATGCTGCGGGTTTTGGTGCGATTTTCCACAGCACTAGGCAGATATAACTTGCAAGGGGAAATGCAAAATAAATTGACGCTGCAGATTCTAAAAAACACATTGCTGGTCAATTTCCGTCCCGAAAAATACTGCAGCGAGTACATGAGATTTCCTGGAATCTCATTGACTATGCTGGTACTGTATTACGCCATGCGGGCGGCATAACCACACGTATACGCATCGTGTGCATTGAGCCTTACGCTGCCGTTACAGGGTGTATACATGTAGTATATGTCTCTGGACGCCATGTTGGTTGGGGGGGTGACAGTCTCTGGTTATCAGAAGTTTAGGAGTGTGCTGGCACCATATTCCTGCAGTTTCGGGTGAGGGGCAGCATGTAGCGGGTGCTGCTCCCATGGAGGGGAGGGATTTCAGTTACTATGGTAACATCAGTAATAAATATGGAGGAGCAGCGTTGACTTTTCAGGACTAATAAATAATCGTACTAATTGTGTAACGTTCCCGCACCGCCACTCGCCGTTCCCTATATGTGGATGTTACGTTATCAGGTGTAAATAGAGAAGAGGAATGACGCCATAATGCCGTTTTTCTATGTTTTCTTATAATATATTATCTGTACAGTTAATGTTCATTATATTATTTTCTATCAGATATTTATAGCTGGAGCTCTGTTATTACTGATGCAGCGTGTGAGGAGATAAGATATTTTATAATAAACAATTCGCTCCTCACGACTCGTATGTCGGAAAAGTAGAATAGGTCTGAACACCAAATATTTCACTGTATTTACACCGGACAACTGACATATATACATTACTAAATCTCCCCTGTACATCTCCAAACATGATAAATCACTGTCTGCCTGCACCACCACTAGGGGGAGCTGCTTCATATGGATTTATACAGATAGCGCTGAACTCAATAGAAGCTGTAAACATCTCTATGTAGTGAGCTCCCCCTAGTGGTGGCTGCAGGAAATACTATGGCTCTTTGTCGGGAAGTAGGAGGATCTGTGCCGGCCCCCCCTCACCTCGGGCCCCGTAGCAGTGACGTGGTCTGCCTCTATGGTGTGTACAGCACTGAGTATATGTAGCTATTATGTATATGTACAGTATATAGTAGTAATAGTTACATATCCTATATGTATGGGTTTGCATCAACAAAATCCCAATTCCAATACAGGTGATTTTTTTAGGCCATCCAACATACAGGACCCAGAAGGAGTACTAGGAGGGCAGGTCGCAGGAGGAATAGAACAAAGAAAATCACACCAACAGAGGACTATCATCCACTGTTTTGACACCCATACAATCATTGGTCTTGTTCAAAGGACTGTCTTTCTGATTGGTTTGGAGATGGATTTGTGTCATTTCATTAGGAGTTTAAAATTAAAAGTGTGGTTTAACGTACGTGGAGTAGACATACCTCCCAACTTTTGAATTCGGAAAAGAGGGACATTTTAAGCCACGCTTCCTAACCACGCCCAATATCCCGCATAAACACATCAAATCATGGTCAGATCCTTCTTCAAATAACAAGCACACTGTCACGGACACAGGGTATGTGGACCCACTAGGCCGCTCCGCCGTAGCGGGGAGGCAGCTGACCAGGTCACAGTCTATGCGAAAGTCAATGGCAGACAGTAATGCTTGGGTACCTGAAATAGTCCGGACGGCGGCTGTGGCTACAGCACGGACAGAGGCTGGTGCGGCAGGTGGCGCCAGACGTGGCGGGCAGTATGCGATGAAGCAGAAGACACTGGACGTGGCAGATGACACTGGACGTGGCAGAAGACACTGGACGTGGCAGGAGACACTGGACGTGGCAGAAGACACTGGACTTGGCAGTAGACACTGGACGTGGCAGAAGACACTGGACATGGCAAACAACACAAGATGTGGCAGAAGACACTGGACGTGGCAGAAGACACGACTCCAACGCTGGTGTAATGATAGGGGTAGGGATACAGACAAGTGAGCCCTAATCTACCCGCCACTCTGTCCCTGCCTACTTGCAACGACCCGCCCTAGGCGACGGGGTACAATTGGGCGGCGGTCCCTACGCTCAGTAAGTGCACGAGACAAACATACAAGGGAATATAAAGCAAAGGGAAAGGGGCAGTTGCCCACGGCAACACCGTGAGCAACAGAGTGGTGAACGAGCCTAATCAAACCAGGAGAGCACGAGGTACCAAACGCTGAGCAGAAGAGTAGTCAGAAAGCCAGGGTCAGAATGGAGCAGGATCAAATTGTTAGGAGCAGTAGCTGGGCCAGGAAACCACACGGAAAGAATCACAAGCAAGGAGGAACAGTAAAGGCAGGTATAAATAGATAGAGGGCGGGAGCTAGCTGAGTCTGGCTAGGCTGCGATAGGCTCTCCCACTCCTAAGCCTGCCAGCCTGAGTGGTGGAAGCTGGAGTCAGTCTCAGAGAGATAGACTCAGGTGAAGACTGATTACCTCTGGAAGTTAACCCCGAAGCTGGACCTGGCAGATCCTTTACAGTACCCCCCCTTTTATGAGGGGCCACCGGACCCTTTCTAAGTGGACCTGGTTTACTGGGGAAACGAAGGTGGAACTTCCTGACCAATACCCCAGCGTGAACATCCCGGGCGGGTACCCAAGTCCTCTCCTCAGGCCCGTATCCTCTCCAATGGACCAGGTACTGGAGGGAGCCTTGGACCATCTTGCTGTCCACAATCTTGGCCACCTCGAATTCCACCCCATCAGGGGTGAGAATGGGAACAGGAGGTTTCCTCGAGGGAGCCAAGGACGGGGAGCAGCGTTTAAGGAGGGAGGCATGAAACACGTCGTGTATACGAAAAGATGGGGGTAACTCCAGCCGGAAGGAGACAGGATTGAGGACTTCAATGACCTTATACGGCCCAATAAACCGGGGAGCAAACTTCTTGGACGGGACCTTAAGACGCAAGTTCCTAGATGATAACCACACCAGATCCCCGACCATAAACAAGGGGTTAGCAGAACGTTTTCTATCAGCCTGAGTTTTTTGTACGCTCTGGGACGCCTCTAGGTTCTTCTGAACCTGGGCCCAGACTGTGCACAGTTCCCGATGAACGACCTCTACCTCGGGATTGTTGGAACTACCAGGTGAAACGGGGGAGAACCGTGGATTAAACCCAAAATTACAGAAAAAGGGGGAGACCCCTGACGAGTTACTGACCCGGTTATTAAGGGAAAATTCAGCGAGGGGAATGAATGAGACCCAATCATATTGACAGTCAGAGATAAAACACCTTAAATATTGTTCTAGAGATTGATTAGTCCTCTCAGTTTGTTCATTAGTTTCAGGATGGAAAGCAGAGGAGAAGGACAGATCAATCTCCAACTTCTTACAGAAGGCTCTCCAAAACAAAGAAACAAATTGTACCCCTCTGTCCGAAACAATATTGACAGGGACCCCATGGAGACGCAGGATGTGTTTGACAAACAAGGTAGCTAACGTCTTGGCGTTGGGTAGTTTCTTGAGGGGCACAAAGTGGCACATCTTACTGAAGCGGTCTACTACCACCCACACCACCGACTTGCCTTGGGATGGAGGCAAATCGGTGATAAAATCCATGGAGATATGTGTCCAAGGTCTCTGGGGAATGGGCAACGAACGTAGTAAGCCCGCTGGTCGGGACCTGGGAGTCTTGGACCTAGCACAAACCTCACAAGCGGCGACGTAGGCCTTAACGTCTTTAGGCAACCCAGGCCACCAATAGTTTCTGGCAATGAGGTGTTTGGTACCCAGGATGCCTGGATGACCAGATAGTGCGGAGTCATGATTTTCCCTAAGTACCCTTAGCCGGTATTGCAAGGGAACAAACAGCTTGTCCTCAGGAAGGTTCCCGGGAAATGAACCTTGATCAGCTGCAATTTCAGAGACTAAATCAGAATCAATAGAAGAAATGATTATACCGGGAGGCAAAATACAAGCAGGATCTTCCTCCGAAGGAGGGCTGGCCATGAAGCTACGCGACAGTGCATCGGCCTTAATATTTTTAGACCCAGCCCTATAGGTAACCAAAAAGTTGAATCTGGTAAAAAATAGCGCCCATCGAGCTTGTCTCGGGTTTAGCCTCCGGGCAGATTCTAGGAAAACCAGATTCTTGTTGTCGGTAAGGACCGTTACCTGGTGCCTAGCCCCCTCCAGGAAGTGGCGCCACTCTTCAAATGCCCATTTAATGGCTAAGAGTTCGCGGTTGCCAATATCATAGTTACTCTCAGTGGGCGAAAACTTCCTGGAGAAGTAGGCACAGGGGCGGAGATGGATGAGGGGGACCTGGTACCCTGGGCCAAGACAGCCCCCACTCCCACCTCGGATGCGTCAACTTCCACGATAAATGGCTCCATTTGGTTGGGCTGAACCAGCACCCGGGCCGAGATAAAGCACTTCTTAAGGACCTCAAAAGCCTGGACAGCCTCTGGAGACCAGTGGAGGAGATCAGCACCTTTGCGAGTGAGGTCCGTAAGAGGCTTAGCGATGACCGAGAAGTTAGCAATGAATCTCCTGTAATAATTAGCGAACCCCAAAAAACACTGTAACGCCTTTAGGGAGGCAGGTTGGACCCATTCCGCCACAGCCTGAACCTTGGCGGGGTCCATGCGGAATTCATGAGGAGTGAGGATTTGACCCAAAAATGGTATCTCCTGTACCCCAAACACACATTTTCCGGTTTTTGCAAACAGTTTGTTTTCCCAAAGGACCTGGAGCACCTTCCTGACATGCTCAATGTGGGAGGGCCAGTCCTTGGAAAATACCAGTATGTCATCAAGGTACACTACAAGAAATATCCCCAGGTAATCTCTCAAAATCTCATTTATGAAATTCTGGAAGACCGCCGGCGCATAACACAACCCAAAGGGCATGACGAGGTATTCGAAATGACCTTCGGGCGTGTTAAATGCAGTCTTCCACTCATCCCCCTCTTTGATGCGGATAAGGTTATATGCCCCCCGTAGATCAAACTTAGAGAACCATTGGGCCCCCTGAACCTGATTAAAGAGATCAGGAATCAAAGGAAGGGGATACTGGTTCCTTACAGTGACCTTATTCAGGTTACGGTAGTCAATGCATGGCCTAAGACCACCATCCTTCTTCCCTACAAAGAAGAGGCCAGCAGCTACCGGAGAAGTAGAGGGGCGAATGTAACCCTTGGCCAGGCATTCCTGGATATACTCTCTCATGGCTTCACGTTCGGGACAAGAAAGATTAAATATCCTACCCTTAGGAAGCTTAGCTCCTGGTACCAATTCGATAGCGCAATCGTATTCTCTATGAGGAGGTAACACTTCGGAGGCCTCCTTAGAGAAAACATCAGCAAAGTCCCGAACAAACTCAGGTAGCGTGTTCACCTTCTCAGGGGGAGAAATAGAATTAACAGAAAAACATGACGTCAAACATTCATTACCCCATTTGGTAAGCTCCCCAGTATTCCAGTCAAACGTGGGATTATGCAACTGCAACCAGGGAAGGCCTAAAACAAAATCGGACTATAATCCCTGCATCAACAGTACAGAGCACTGCTCCAAATGCATGGAGCCAACAAGGAGTTCAAAAACAGGGGTATGCTGTGTAAAATAACCATTAGCAAGAGGAGTGGAGTCGATACCCACTACCGGGACAGGTTTAGGCAAATCAATCAAAGGCATAGCAAGAGACATAGCAAATTCCACAGACATGATATTAGCAGAGGACCCTGAATCCACGAAGGCGCTGCCGGTAGCAGACCTACCACCAAAAGAGACCTGAAAGGGAAGCAAGATCTTATTACGTTTCATATTTACGGGAAATACCTGTGCGCCCAAGTGACCTCCCCGATGATCACTTAGGTGCGGAAGTTCTCCGGCTGCATTCTTACGCTTAGGACAGTTGTTCACTTGATGCTTGTCATCCCCACAGTAGAAGCAGAGACCATTCTTCCTGCGGAAATCTCTACGTTGTTGGGGGGACACGAAGGCCCCGAGTTGCATAGGTACCTCTGAGTCTTCCGGGAAAGAACGAAGCAACGGAACCTCGGGAGGCATCATGGGGGAGTCGGAGGAGAAAACACATAAACGTTCGCGTTGTCGTTCCCTGGGACGTCGGTCAAGTCGTACCGCTAAAGCCATAACCTGGTCTAGAAGAGGAATAGCTAACTAGCAGGTCTTTCAGGGCACTCGACAGACCCAACCTAAACTGGCACCTTAAGGCAGGGTCATTCCACCGAGAAGCTACGCACCACTTCCTAAAGTCAGAACAATACTCCTCAACAGGTCTCTTACCCTGATGTAAGGTCACCAGCTGACTCTCGGCAAAGGCAGTCTTGTCAGTCTCGTCATAAATGAGTCCGAGAGCAGAAAAGAAAAGATCAACGGAGGAAAGTTCAGGGGCTTCAGGAGCCAAGGAGAAGGCCCATTCTTGGGGCCCGTCCTGGAGCCGGGACATAATTATACCCACTCGCTGGCTCTCAGAACCTGAGGAGTGGGGCTTTAAGCGAAAGTAAAGCCTGCAACTCTCCCGAAAGGAGAGAAAAGCCCTCTGGTCCCCTGAGAAACGGTCGGGCAACTTGAGGTGGGTTTCAGGAGTTGAGGTGAGGGGAACTACCAAGGTAGCATCAGGCTTGTTGACCTTCTGAGCCAGGGCCTGGACCTGTAGGGAGAGACCCTGCATTTGCTGAGCCAGGGTCTCAAGGGGGTCCATAGTAGTGTCAGGGACCAGGGTAGACTAGGTATATGGGCTTGTGATTATGTAATGATAGGGGTAGGGATACGGACAAGTGAGCCCTAATCTACCCACCACTCTGTCCCTGCCTACTTGCAACGACCCGACCTAGGCGACGGGGTACAACTGGGCGGCGGTCCCTACGCTCAGTAAGTGCACGAGACAAACATACAAGGGAATATAAAGCAAAGGGAAAGGGGCAGTTGCCCACGGCAACACCGTGAGCAACAGAGTGGTGAACGAGCCAAGTCAAACCAGGAGAGCACGAGGTACCAAACGCTGAGCAGAAGAGTAGTCAGAAAGCCAGGGTCAGAATGGAGCAGGATCAAATTGTTAGGAGCAGTAGCTGGGCCAGGAAACCACACAGAAAGAATCACAAGCAAGGAGGAACAGGAAAGGCAGGTATAAATAGACAGAGGGCGGGAGCTAGCTGAGTCTGGCCAGGCTGCGATAGGCTCTCCCACTCCTAAGCCTGCCAGCCTGAGTGGTGGAAGCTGGAGTCAGTCTCAGAGAGATAGACTCAGGTGAAGACTGATTACCTCTGGAAGTTAACCCCGAAGCTGGACCTGGCAGATCCTTTACAGCTGGTAGGCACAGGAACTGGAACAATACGGAATACAGGAACGGGTAACAGGGCATGGGTAACAGCTGGAACGGGAAACACTAAGGGACCATTTGCGAGATAGACTGGGATAGACTAACAACGCTCAGGCAAGGATTAGAAGGCCTGGGCCTTCTTATAGACCAGGAAATCATGGCAGTTGATGATGATGACTACTTCCTATTTGCGCGCTGGCCCTTTAAGGCTGGGCGCGAGCGTGCGCGCGCACCCTACGGGACTCAGCCGAACGGAGCGGAAGTGAGTGCTGGCGTCTCCTAGGAGGGAGACGGGGACCAGCGCTCATGGATCCCTGGCCGCGGGCTTCGGGAGGTGAGTAAACCCGACGGCCTGCGGCCATGGACGCTACAGTATCACCCCTCTTACGCCCCCTCTTCTTGGGGCCAGAGCGAGTGAGGAATTTTTTAATAAGAGCAGGAGCGCTGAGGTTCTCTTCTGGCTCCCAGGACCTCTCCTCAGGACCAAACCCTCTCCAGTCCACCAGATAGAAAGTCCTTCCTCCTACCCTTTTGCAGTCCAGGATCTCTTTTACCTCGAATACATCAGAAGGACCGCTGGGGGCAACTGTGGAACTAGAAGTCTTGCTGTAGCGGTTCAGGACCACTGGTTTCAGGAGGGACACATGGAAGGAGTTAGGGATTCTGAGGGTAGGAGGCAGCCGCAGTTTATAGGAGACAGGGTTGATCTTTTGCAGAATATCGAAAGGACCAGGGAACCTGGGGGCGAACTTGTATGAGGGTACCTTCAAGCGAATGTTCCGAGAGGACAGACTGACTTTAGTCCCCTGAAGATACTGAGGCGGCTCTCTTCTCTTAGTATCTGCCTTTCGCTTCATGGGATCTACTGCCAGCAAAATAGAGGACCGGGTCTGTTGCCAGATTTGCAGGAAGTCCCCATATGCAGAGTCAGCAGCGGCTACCTGAGATGAAGTCGACACAGGAAGAGGGACTCTGGGATGTTGACTGTACACGATGTGAAACGGAGTGGAAGTGGTGGACTCACTTGTGTGGTTGTTGGATGAAAACTCGGCCCATGGAAGAAGCTGTACCCAGTTATCGTGCTGTGAAGAGATGAAGTGGCGGATATAATCTTCCAGGATCTGGATAATCCTCTCAACTTGCCCATTGGATTGGGGTGATAGGCAGAGGAAAAGTCCAAACTCACATCCAGGAGTTTACAGAGGGTTCTCCAGAACTTAGAGGTAAACTGAACCCCCCGGTCGGGCACAATGTGAAGAGGCAAGCCATGCAAGCGAAAGATGTGCTGAATGAAGAGACTCGCCAGTCGGGGAGCAGAAGGTAGGCCGGTCAGCGAGATAAAATGTGCCATCTTAGAAAACCGGTCCACCACCACCCAGATGGTGTTGCATCCTGCTGAGGGAGGAAGGTCTGTGACGAAGTCCATTGCGATGTGCTGCCAGGGGGCACTGGGTACAGGCAGAGGTTGAAGCAGGCCGGCAGGCTTGAAGTCAGTCACTTTGTTAGAGGCACACACAGAGCAAGCAGAGACAAAGTCCAGAACATCTTTAGGTAGCGTGGGCCACCAGAAGTGACGGGCAATAAGGTCTTGGGTTTTACGGACACCAGCGTGCCCAGCTAGTTTAGAACTGTGTCCCCAGCGGATAATTATTTTTCTGTCAGCCAATCGAACAAAAGTCCTCCCCGGAGGGATATTTCTAAGCTGCAGAGGATTAGCGGTGACAACGCAGGATGGGTCTATGATGGTCTGAAGGGACTCCCCTGTGTCTTCCGTCTCAAATGATCTGGACAGGGCATCGGCCCTCACATTCTTGTCAGCAGGACGGTAGTGGAGCAGAAATTGGAAACGGGTGTAGAACAGCGACCACATGGCTTGACGGGGATTTAGTCTTTGAGCGGACTGAAGGTAGGTGAGGTTCTTGTGGTCGGTGAAGATCAGGATGGGGTGAGCAGCGCCCTCCAGAAGATGTCTCCACTCCTCCAGGGCCAATTTGATAGCCAGGAGTAATTGCGCTCGGCAGAAGAAAACAGTCTTGAGTAGTAGCCACATACCACTGCCTTTCCTTTGGAGCTCCTCTGGAATAGAAGTGCACCTGCACTAACAGAGGAGGCGTCCACTTCTAGTGAGAACTGCCGAAACACGTCAGGGTTATGGAGGATTGAAGCTGAAGTGAAGGCTTTCTTGAGGCTAATGAATGTGGACTCTGCCTCTGGAGTCCACACCTTGGCGTTCACACACTTATTGGTAAGGGTAGAGATTGGAGCCGTCAGAGAAGAAAAGTTCGGAATAAACTGCCGGTAGAAATTGGCGAATCCCGGGAACCGTTGTATGGCCCTTAGGCCTTGAGGACGTGGCCATTCCAGGACAGACTTTAGTTTCTCAGGGTCCATCTTAAGGCCTTGATCCGAGATGATGTAGTCCAGGAAGGGCAAAGACTTCTTTTCAAAGGTGCACTTTTCCAACTTGGCATACAAGCGATTCTCTCTTAGTCGCAGAAGAACTTGATGAACATGCCTCCGATGGGTCATCAGATCTGGGGAGAAAATTAAAATATCATCGAGATAAACTACAACACACATATAGAGGAGATCTCGGAAGATATCATTAACAAACTCCTGAAATACTGCGGGAGCGTTACGCAGTCCGAAGGGCATCACTAGGTATTCGTAGTGCCCATTGCGGGTGTTAAATGCCGTCTTCCATTTGTAAATTTTATCTACAACTAAGGGTCACGGCAATGGGGTCCAATATGGCCCCTACGTATGCGAACATTTTTGTGGGCATGATGGAGGAGATGTCGATCTATGTATCCCACCACTTCACATATGTTCTGAGGTGGTGGCGATACATAGACGACATCTTACTCATCTGGACTGACACGACAGAATCCTTTTTGGAATTCCACACCTTTTTTAATCAAATCGATCCAGACATTCAATTTACTTATACTTATTCGACTGAGATGATCCAATTCTTGGATGTCTCAATAAGCATTAAAAATGATGTCTTATACACTAGTCCATATACTAAGCAAACTGACCGTAACACATCATTGAAATTTGAAAGCTGTCATCCGAAAAAGATGATACACTCTCTTCTATACAGTCAAATCCTCAGGGCTAGACGTATTGCGGATGATGATTCAGAATTGAATCAGACTCTTGATCAGATGATCCTAAACTTTAAACATAGAGGATATCCAAGACGACTGTTGAATACCTTTAAGGACCAGGTCAAGAAGACTCCTAGAAATAATCTATTGGTTAATCCTAAACAGCGTATATCTCCTTCCTGTGTTCCGTTTGTGTCCACCTATCACGATCTTAGTGGAGAAGTGGCAAAGATTTTTAATAGACATTGGGGCATTATTAAGAAAAGTTATAAACACATTGAATCATTTAATAATGCACCCCTCATGTCATATAGACGTCCACAAAATTTACGTGACAAATTAGTCAATAGTCTGACACATCGAAAAACAGGACAACAGACACTCCTTAGACCGAAAAAAATGGGTAACTTTCCCTTTCTCTGTTGCATTAATTGTCGTCTTATGCATAGGGGGAATGTCTTTATTCATCCGCAAACACAAAGAGAGCACAGGATTAAACAATTTCTTACATGCGATTCGGATTGGGTTATTTACGTTTTCTGGTGCCCGTGTTCACTTCTATATGTCGGTGAAATCTCTTGTGATTTCAAGACACGTCTGAATAATCACAGATATTCCATACGTAAGAAGAAAAGTGATTTACCGGTATCGAAACATTTCTCGGAACTTGGACACACAGAAAAAGATCTTAGATTTATGATTTTGGAACAGGTTCCTAGCCCTTATAAGGGGGGTAATAGATCAGCATTATTACACAAGTGTGAATTGAAATGGATCTTTATACTAGAATCATTGAAACCAACGGGGCCTCAATGTTGAGTTCAATGTTATGAGACTCATTACCTAATATGTCGTGTTCCCGTTTTTCCCCCTCCCTGTCCTTGCGGTGTCTTTCTCAGTGAATGTATATTTATACACACATGCGATACATGATTTGTATATTTGTACATTGTTTTTAATTTTTCCTTTTTTCTCTTTCCAGAGGATTATAGAATTTCAGGACCACTCACCATGACTGGAGCGCTGTCTTCATATATGATGTATGATATCTTACACAAGTCTGTCTGTTAACATTAATATGTACTAGTTTAGTATTATTATTATTTCTTCTTTTTTAATCCTTTGAATTCATGAGAGACATGTGTACCTTTAAATTTAGGGGCTGTTGAATATATATTGACCCCTAAAAATCTTCTTCTTGCTGTCATCAAATGAGTAATAGGTTTTCTATTGGCTGTCCCTGTTCATGAATTTGGAACGGGATTACACACGGACCATTTTTCGATCTAACGATACCCATTTCTATTGGTTCGGTTGGCTCGAGTAGTCATTTGGAAAAGAGCATATAATATGTAACACAATTAAAAATTAACGTCAATTTCTGCATTTATTTGTATGATTACCTTCACAATAAACATATACTTTGATTTATTTTTGACACTGTCTATTGTACATATGTCTCTCATATCCATGACTTTAGGACGCAGCCTGTTTTGGCCTTGTGGCACAGCCGATTTTGTCAAATCTGACATGTGTCAGTTTATATGGTAATAACTTGGGAATGCTTTTACCTATCCAAGTGATTCTGAGATTGTTTTCTCGTGACATATTGTACTTTATGATAGTGGAAAAATGTGGTCGATAAATTCAATATTTATTCGTGAAAAACACCAAAATTTTGAGAAAATTAGCAAAAATTAGCATTTTTCTAAATTTAAATGTATCTCCAGATAGTAGTACCACACAAAATAGTCCTTTTATTTTTCTAGAACGTTACAAGGCTTAGAACTTTAGCAGCAATTTCTCACATTTTTTAAGAAAATTTCAAAAGGCCATTTTTACAGGGACCAGTTTAGTTGTGGGTTTGAAGGCCTTATATATTAGAATCCCCAAATAAATCACCCCATTTAAAAAACTGCACCCCTCAAACTTTTCAAAACAGCAATCAGAAAGTTTCTTAACCCTTTAGGCGTTTCACAGGAAATAAAGCAAAGTGGAGTGGAAATTTATAAATTACATTTTTTTTTTACAAAATTCATTTGTAATAAAAAAAATTCTGTACAACAGAAGGTTTTACCAGAGAAACGCTACTCAATATTTATTGCCCAGGTCCTGCAGTTTTTAGTAATATCCCATATGTGGCCCTAGTGCCCTAATGGAGTGAAACACCGGCCTCAGAAGCAAAAGAGCGCCAGCAGGATTTTGGGGCCTGCTTTTTTTTAGATTATATTTTAGGCACCAGGTCAGGTTTGAAGAGGTCTTGTGGTGCCAAAACAGTGGAAACCCCCCAAACGTGACCCCATTTTGGAAACTTGACCCCTCAAGGAATTTATCTAGGGGTATAGTTAGCATTTTGACCCCACAAGTATTTTGCTATATTTATTGGAATTAGTCTGTGAAAATGAAAATCTACTTTTTTTCTGAAAAAGCATAGAAATTTGTAATATTTACAAGTAAATTGTAAAGGATTTTCCAGACACAGCTTGTGTAGATGTAGTTAATCGGGAACTGTACACAGTCTGGGCCCAGGTTCAGAAGAACCTAGAGGCGTCCCAGAACATACAAAAGATTTAGGCAGATAGAAGATGTTCTGCTAACACCCTGTTTGTGGTCGGGGATATGGTGTGGCTGTCTTCAAAAAATTTGCGTCTTAAAGTTCCGTCCCAAAAATTTGCTCCCCGGTATATAGGGCCGTACAATGTCATTGAGGTCTTTAACCCTGTCTCCTTCCGGCTGGAGTTACCCCCGTCTTTTCAAATACACAACGTGTTTCATGCCTCTCTCCTGAAACGCTGCTCCCCGTCCTTGGCTACCTCGAGGAAATCTCCGGTCCCTGTTCTCACCCCTGAAGGGGAAGAATTAGAGGTGGCCAAGATTGTGGACAGCAGGAAGGTCCAAGGCTCCCTCCAGTACCTGGTCCATTGGAGAGGATACGGGCCTGAGGAGAGGAGTTGGGTACCCGCCCGGGATGTTCACGCTGGGGTATTGCTCAGGAGGTTCCATCTTCGGTTCCCAAATAAGCCAGGTCCACCTAGGAAGGGTCCAGTGACCCCTCATAAAAGGGGGGTACTGTAAAGGATTTGCCAGACACAGCTTCTGTGTCGACGTCCGTGGTTAATCAGTCTGCATCTGCTCCTAGGTCTGATAGAGTGACTCGATCTTCACCCACTCAGGCTGGTAGGCTGAGGAGTGGGAGAACCTATTGCAGCCTGGCCAGACGGAGCTAGCTCCCGCCCTCGGCCTATTTATCCCTTAATTTCCTGCTCCTCCTTTGCCTGTGATTCTGTCTTGTTTCCTGGCTCTGCTGTTCCTGCTAGTACTATTGACCTCTTCTTTACATTGACCCTGGCTTTACTGACTACGCTCCTGCTCTGCGTTTGGTACCTCGTACACTCCTGGTTTGACTCGGCTCGTTCACTACTCTTATTGCTCACGGTTTTGCCGTGGGCAACTGCCCCATTTCCCTTAGCTTCTGTGTACCCTTGTCTGTTTGTCTGTTGTGCACGTATTGAGCGTAGGGACCGTCGCCCAGTTTTACGCCGTCAGCTAGGACGGGTCGTGCAAGTAGGCAGGGACTGAGTGGCGGGTAGATTAGGGCTCACCTGTCTGTCTCCCTACCCATTCCATTACATAAATGCACTCCAACATTTGTAAATCAATGTCTCCCGATTACGGAAATACCCCATATGTGGTAATAAACTGCTGTTTGGACCCACAGCAGTGCTCAGAAGGGAAGGAGCGCCATTTGGATTTTGGAGCGCAGATTTTGCTGGATTGGTTTTTAGTGCCATGTCGCGATTGCAACGTCCTGGAGGGAACAAAACAGTGGAAACACCCCAAAAGTGACCCCATTTGGGAAACTACACCCCTCAAGGAATTTTTCTAGGGTTATAGTAAGCATTTATGCCACACAGGTTTTTTAGAATATAGTAGAATTAGGCCGTGAAAATGAATATAAACATTTTTGTCTACTAAAGTAACAAGAGTTAAAGGAGAAAAAATCATCCTAAATTTGTAACGCAATCTCTTCCGAATATGACAATACCCCACATGTGGTAATAATTAATTTTTTTAATAGAAATTAATTAACCTTTGCAGGACTGATGCGTTTTTGCTTTTCCATTTTAGTTTTTCACTCCACGCCTTCCAAACGCCATAACTTTTTTACTTTACCATCAATTGAGCGGTGTGAGGGCTTATTTTTGTCAGGACGACCTGTAGTTTTTATTGGTACCATTTTTTGGTACATACAACTTTTTGATCACATTTTATTACATTTTATTTAAAGCTTTGGTGACCAAAAAATAGTGATTTTGGTGTTTTAAATTCTTTATTTTTTATGGCGTTCATAATGCGCTATAAATGAAAATTTTACTCTATTCTTAGGGTCGGTACGATTACGGCGATACCATATGTATATAGTTTTTTTATGTTTTGCAGCGTTTGCACAATAAAATCACTTCTTTATAAAATAATTTATTTTCTGTGTCACCGTATTCTGAGAGCCGTAACGTTTTTATTTTTCAGTCAAAAAAGCGATGTAAGGGCTTGTGTTTTGCGGGACGGGTTGTAGTTTTTATTGGTACTATTTTGGGGTACATGCGACTTTTTGATCACTTTTTATTTTATATTTTGATAGGGGTGGTGACCAAAAAATAGTTATTCTGGCATTGTTTTTAGTTTGGTTTTTTTTTGCGGCGTTCACCGTGCGGTAAAAATAACATTGTAGTTTTATATATTGGGTCGTTATGAACGCGGTGATACCAAATATGTGTACTGTTTTTTAACGTTTTCATTTTGTTCCTATAATAAGAGACTTATTATAGGAAAAAAAATCTTTTATTTTTACACTTTTGTAAAACATATTTATTAACGTCTTTTTACTTTTTTCTTTACTTTTTACGCTTTCTTTTTTTACCTGCAGGTCTGATCGCTGCTAGAATACATTACACTACCTAGGTAGTGTAACGTATTCCAACGGTCAGTGTTACGTCACAGTCACTTTAACAGTAAGTCTACAAGGACCAGCCAGAGGCTGATCCTCATAGGCTTCCGTACATGGCAGACCCGGAGGCCGTTGTCTGGTCCCCGGGTGCCATCACAAGCATCAGCTGGCCCCCACAATTGCATGGGGGCTGCTGATGTGCTACAAAGCCCCTACCTGTGGAGATCGCAATCGAGCTCCACATGTAACGGGTTAATTGCCGAAATCAGCGGCAATGAGCCGCTAATTGGCAACAGTGGAGTGTCAGCTGTCAGGGACAGCTGACGTCCCGGTTCCCGATGCACACTGTCACAGACACTGTCACCAACAGTGTGCATCGTGAACGTCAGTGACGTACTGTAACTCAGACAGGAAGTCTATCAGGAGGCTGGTCCTGACAGGCTTCCGTGCCTGGCATACATGGAGGCCATTACTTGGCCTCCGGTCACCATGCTAGCCATCTGCAAACCTCACGATTTCATTGTGAGGTCTGCCGATGTGCTAATAACCTCTAAAATGCGGCGATTTCAATCGTTCACCGGAAATAAGGCGCTGATGGGCATATGGTGGAGTGTCAGCTGTCGGGGACAGCTGGCCTCACGGTTCCCGGTGCACACTATCGACGACAGTGTGCACCGGGAACCGCGCAGTAACAGTACATCCCCGTGCGCTAAGACACTGGCCACCCGGACGTACCGTTGGGTCGTGGTGCGCCTAGGGGTTAATGATCCCTCATTATGATAATGAGGCACATGGTTTATATACTGCATGTACTGGTTGTGTCACTATGCTTGAAAAAGGTCCTATAGCAGGACGGAAACGTTGCAGCTGTTGACTGAATAAATCACATTCTATTTGGAGCCATCGGAGTGCTGTGGGAATTCTTTCACTTATGCCTTACAATCCACGGATCTGGATTACCTGCTTGCACCATCTCCGTGTTGGAATTTGACGCAGATTGCTGCTTATTTATATATATATAGCTTTTCTGCTGTCTGAGGCAAAAATTTAAATGGCGCCCCCCCCATCCGCCAAAAAATCATAAGAAATCCAAGTAGCCAACCTCTATTGGAAGTTTATAGTACTAACTTTTTTTTTTTTTGGTAGGTTCCGCTGGACCGTTTGGGCTAATTTAAAGATTTGTTGGGCTACTTCGATGATTTATGTTTTTTTTTCAATAAAATATGTTTTTTTTTTACAGATGTAGCCATCTTTAACTTGATTCTGATAACTTGCTGCAGCTTGATATCACACAACAAAGCCATTGAAAAAATAATTGAAAAAGTCAAGATAAGGGATCTAGCCACTGTTTATGTAATGCGTTAAAAGTCAAGATAACGACGGCTACATCTGTATGTCTCTGTTTTTTAATACTTTATTAGCGCCTTAGTCATGGCATACCTCCCAACTTTCAAGTAACGCAAAGAGGGACAACCAATGCGACAAGTTTTTTTCCTTTTAAGCCATATCTCTATTCCCGCCCAATCCCCACCCATACACACCCGGTTCAGCCCACACAGTATCATGCTCCCATAGTGCCTCCCACACAGTATAATTCCAAATAGCTGCCCCATACAGTATAATGTCCTCACAGCTGCCCCATACAGTATAAAGCCAACACAGATGTCCCAATACTGTATAATGCCCACTCAGATGCCCCCATGCAGTTTAATGCCCGCACAAATGCTCCCATGCAGTATAATACCCGAAAGTTTCCCCATACAGCATAATGCCCACACAGATGGTCCCATACAGTATAATGCCCCATAGCTGCCCCATACAGTATAATGTCCCCATAGCTGATTTTATAGTATAATGCCCCATAGCTGCCATACACAGTATAATGCCCCCTTAGCTGCCACCATGCATTATAATGCCCCAACAGCTTCCGATACAGTATAATGCCCCTCCAGCTTCAGCCATACAGTATACTGCCCCCATACAGCATAATGGCCTCATACCGTATAATGCCCCCTTAGCTGCCACCATACACTATAATGGCACCTCAGCTGCAACCATATGGTATAATGTCCCTATAGCTTCCGCCATACAATATAATGCCTTCATAGCTTCCACCATACAGTATAGTAGCCCCATAGTTGCCCCCATACAGTTGAATGCCGCTTTAGTTGCCACTATACAGTATAATGCCCCCTTAGCTGCCCCTATACATTATAATGCCCCTTTAGCTGCCACCATACAGTATAATGCCCCCTTAGCTGCTCCAATACAGTATAATGCTTCATATCTGCCCCATACAGTGTAATTTCACCTCAGCTGACCCCATACAGTATAATGCCCCCTTAGCTGCCCCTAGTGCCACTGCCCACATATAAAGTGCCAGTGCCCACGTGAATAGTGCCACACCCCCTAAAAGATAGGGTCACCCCCCTGTAGATATATCGCTACCCCCTGCTGTAGCCATTGGCCGGGGATTCCGCTATGGACAGTGACATCAGGGATTCCCTCTATGAGCTTAATCCCCGGCCACAGCATCGGCAATGCTCTGGCATGGGATTCCACTGTACCGGGGAGTCCTTTGTACTAATGCTGAAGCAGGGATCTGATGGTTCCCTGCTTCATCATTGGGTTAAATTGTATCTGCGTCCTGCGAAAGCAAGATACAGTTGACACCGGGAGTCCAGGACATACCACAGGCTGCCGGGATTGGAGGGCCCCCCCTCGAAATCTGGGACTGTCCCGTTGAATCCGGAACGTTTGGGAGGTATGTAACGGTCACTGTCTGATTGACAGCATTCCATTACTAGGCTGGGGCTTAGTATTAGTCAGTAAAAAGGCACTAACCCCCATTATTACCCCAGTACCCATCGCCACCAGGGGTACCGGAAAGATCCGGGTACGATCCAGTACCCGAATATCTGAAGTGATGGGCGGGCAACAAGGCGGCTGCAGGCTGGTAGTACTAGGCTTGGAAGGGCCAAAAACTGTGACCTTCCCACCCTAGTAATGCTAGACTGCGGGTGCTTTATTGTATCTGGCTGGTTATGAAAAATGGGGGAGACCCCACATAGTTTTTTTTAAATTATTTATGCATTTAAAAAAAACAATTTGTGGGTCCCCCCCATATTTCATAACCAGCGGCAGAACCAGTACCCGACCATCGTTTCAGATGGTCGGGTACTGGATTGCTCCCTGCTGTTCATGATACCCCTTCTAGCGGTGGGTACCGGGGTAATATTGGGGGTGTAACATCCACGGCCTGTCACACTCACTTGCCCCCCGATGGCCATGACCGCAGACTTCCATGTCCGTGTCGGCACCTCCCTCCCAGTTGAAGCCAGCGCTCGTATCCGCCCATTTCTGCACTGGTCTCTAAGGTGCGCGCGCGTGCTTGTTCCCGGCCTTAATGGACCAGTGAGCACATATGTATTTAATTAATTATCCCCACATCACCCTGGACAATAAGTAGGGCCCTGCCCTTTCACTCCTTGCCTGAGCGTTTTTATGTTTACCCATGTTAGTCTTGTAAATGGTCTCTTAGTCATATCCTGTTCCCAGTGTTCCCGTGCCCTGCTACCTGTATCCTGTATCCCGTGCTGTGTTTGTTCCTGTGCCCTTTTTCAGTGTTGGAGTCGTGTTGTGTCATCTGCCACACCTGCTGTCATTCACCGCGCGCGTGCTCGTTCCCGGCCTTAATGGACCATTGAGCACATATGTATTTAATTAATTATCCCCACATCACCCTGGACTATAAGTAGGGCCCTGCCCTTTCACTCCTTGCCTGAGCGTTATTATGTTTACCCATGTTAGTCTTGCAAATGGTCCCTGAGTCATATCCTGTTCCCAGTGTTTCCGTGCCCTGCTACCTGTATCCTGTATCCCGTGCTGTGTTTGTTCCTGTGCCCTTTCCAGTGTTGGAGTCGTGTTGTGCCATCTGCCACACCTGCTGTCATTCACCACGTCTGGTGTCGTCTGCCACGCCTGGTATCATCCGCCACGTTTTGCGTTATCTACCGTCAAGTTCCATCTGTGCTAAACCTCTACTACTGACTGGAATGTTACAGGTACTCCCATACTAGGACTTTGCATGGACTGTATATACTATTGTTTGACCAGCTGCTACTCCGCTACGGCCTAGAGCAGACATGGGCAAACTACGGCCCGCGGGCCACATACGGCCCGTTAGGCTTTTTAATCCGGCCCGCCGAACTTGTCCAAATCATAGTAAAAACCTCCTTTTTTTTCCCCCTTTCCCTGCAATGCCCACGTTTTCCCAATAGATGGCGCACTCAAAACACATTGACCGTTGTCCTTAACGCCGAAGGACGGATATATCCGTCCTCAGCAGCTGCTAGTTCGCGCAGGAGGACGGATATATCCGTCCTGTGATGGCGCGGGTACTGCCAGTGTACCCACGCGATCAGCGGCAGGAGCACGGCTGTTATACACAGCCTGGCTCCTGCTGCAACTGCCGGAATCGAAGCGCGCTCCGATTCCGGCAGTTTAACCCATTAAATGCCGCTGTCAATAGTGACAGCGGCATCTAATGTGTTTGACAGAGGGAGGGAGCTCCCTCTGTCACCCGATCGGCGCCCCCGCAAACAAATCGCGGGTCGCCATCGGGTTTCCATGACAGCCGGGGGTCTAACAAAGACCCCCAGGTCTGTCTTCCGCAACTGCCTGTTTGGCGATGCCGGAGGCATGACCTAACAGGTTGCCTGTCAGTTTTACACTGACAGGCAATAATGCTTTGGTATACTAAGTATACCAAAGCATTATATATGCGATCGGCACATCGCATAGTGAAGTCCCCTGGTGGGACTTAAAAAAAAAATGTCAATCAGTTAAATAAAGTTTGTTGAAAAAAAATAAAATAATTACAGTCAAAATCAAATAAAACTACTTTTTTTGCCCAAAAAGTGGTTTTATTCAGTAAAAGTGTCAAAACAAATCACACATACACATATATGGTATCCCCGCGATCGTAACAACTTGACCAATAAAATGAACACATTAATTAAACCGCCGGATGAACGGCGTCCAAAAAACCCGCAAAAAACAACGGCAAAATTCTCTCTTTTCTCCCATTCCCCCCATAAAAAATAAAATAAAAGTTAATCTATAAGTCCTATGTACCCCAAAATAGTACTAATGAAAACTACGCATTGGCCCGCAAAAATCAAGCCCACATACGGTCACATCGACGGAAAAATAAAAAAATGACGGCTCTTGGAACGCGGCGATGCAAAAACAAGTAATTTTTTTCTAAAAGGGTTTTTATTGTGCAAACGTAGAAAAAACATATAAAACCTTTACACATTTGGTATCCCCGTAATCGTGCCGACCCGTAGAATAAAGGTAACATGTTATTTATGCTGCATAGTAAAGGGCATACATTTATAACGTGAAAATTAATGCTGGAATAGCTGCTTATTTTCAATTCTCTCCTAAAATAAAGTTAATAAAAGTTAATCAATATATTGTAAGCATCTAAAAATGGTACAATTACAAAATACAACTCGTCCCGGAAAAAACAAGCCCTTATACGGCTATGTCGACGTAATAAAAAAAAAGTTACGACTCTTGGAATGCGACCATGAAAAAACAAAAAATAATCCTTGGTCATTAACGTGCAAAATGGCCCGGTCATTAAGGGGTTAATGTGGCGCGTATTTCTCTTTATTTCACTTTAATTTTCACTTCGTTTCACGTCACCATTAAGCCCTTCGGTTTTCAAAGAGTACAATATCAGCCGTCACTTTGCCACGAAGCATGCAAACTATGCTAGCAAGCAGTCAACACAAGAACGGGCGGCTACTGCTCAGAGGTTGGCAGCTAATTTACAGAGTCAACAGAACTTTTTTCTTGATAAATCACAGTGCGTATGTTATTTTAATCTATTTACATTTCCTCCTCCCAGTATCTGCGAAATAGTATGTAAATGCCATATCTTGCATATTCCTTGAGACAAATTTATTAACTGATAAGGGCTATTTTTCACATTTGAAAGACAGTTAATAAATTGGGTTGTAGTGTTCTTACTGTGCTATGAGGTTTGCACACACTACATTTAATGCTTTAGTATATCCGGCCCAAACACTCCCTCCAAATGCTCCTGGCCCGGCCCCTCTGTCAAATTTTAGAACCCATTGTGGCCCGCGAGTCAAAAAGTTTGCCCACCCCTGGCCTAGAGGGTCCACATACCCATCGTGGATCGTGACAGGCTGAGTGCTAGCCTTTTTACTGACTAACGCTAAGCCCTGCCTTAGTAATGGACGTCATCAAACAGACAACTGCCATTACTAAGGCGGTAATAAAGTATTAGAAAAACACAGAAGCATAAGATTTTTTTTATTGAAATAAAAACTCCCTTACAAAATCCTCGCTAACCATTTTATGTTATTTAAAAAAATAAATAAAACATAAATCATCGAAGTAGTCCAACGAATCTTCGACGTTGTCCAAACGGTCCAGTGGAACCTGCAAAACAAAAATGAGCAATATGAAAAATAAAAAAAAATTATAGTCACCCACAGCAGTCTTCTGTCTTCTTTTTTTTCCCCCCGCAATACCCCATTTGTGGTGATAAACTGCCGTTTGGGCCCATGGGAGGGCTCAGAAGGAAAGTAGCGCTATGTGTTTGATGGAGTCCAGATTTTGCTGGATTGGTTTTCAGGTGCCATGTCGCATTTGCAGAGCCCCAGAGATATCAAAGCAATGGAAACCCACCAGAAGTGACCCCCATCTTGGAAACTAAACCCCTCAAGGAATTGATTTATGGTTGTTGTTACCATTTTGACTGCTTAGTTTTTTCACAGCACGTATTTGAAATTGGGCTGTGAAATTTAAAAAATTGAATTTTTTCCAATAAGATGTCATTTTTGATCAAAATTTCTTATTTTGACAGGTAACAAAATACCCCATTTTGTTGCCCAATTTGTCCTGAGTGTGGCAATAGCCCATTCGTGGTGATAAACTGCCGTTTGGGCCCATGGGAGGGCTCAGAAGGAAAGGACCACCATTTGGCCTACTGGAGCTTTTCAGGTGCTAAGTCATGTATGCAGAAGCCCCTGAGGTACCAGTACAGTTGAAAACCCCCAAGAAGTGACCCCATTTTAAAAACTACACCCCTTAAGACATTCATCTAGAGGTGTAGTGAGCATTTTGACCCAACAGGTATTGTTGAAAAAAGGTAATGCGCAGCAGATGGTGCAGTGTGAGATTTGCAATTTTCTATATACAGTATCTATGCCATTTCAGTGTCCAATATATTGTGCCCAGCATGCGCCACCGGAGATTTACACCCTATAAATTGTAATGTGAGTTCCCCCAGGTACAGCAATACCTTACATGTGGCTGTTATCAGCTGCCTGGGCACACAGCAGGGCTCAGAAGGGAAAGATGAGGGGGATAAGCTGTGCGGAGTGCGTCAGGGTAGATGAAAAATCTAATGGATGTATGATAAATTTTAAAACACTTTCATGCAGAGTCCTGGTTTTTCGGGACACGTGTCACATTGAGATATTGTGTCCTCCCTTATCCCTCTCTAATAGCAGACATTGGACCTCTTTTGACTTTTTTCCCTTCTTGCCAGTTTGGGGAACTTCTCCTGGAATGTGCTGCCCTGGTACGATGCGTGTGGCCTTGCTTCCAGAAGTACTGGGTGCCCCCCCCCTTCTTGGTCCCTAAAGATTAGGTTCTTGATAATGATGTGCATGGCCAGATTCTTATACCACACCGCATGGCGCTGTAGGGCTTCAGGACTTGATCTGACAAGTCCACCCCTCCCATGTACCTATTGTAGTCCAGGATGCAGTCTGGTTTGGGGGTCTCTGTACTGGTACCTCGTACTGGTACATGGGTGCTGGTGTGGCCATTTATTGTTATCAATACAAGGACATCTCTCTTGTCCTTGTACTTGACACACAATATGTTGTTGCTAGATTGTGCCCTGCTCTCACCCCTTCCTCTTTGCAAAAGCAGTGTCTTAGGGAGGCCTCTCAGATTTCTTCTAGCCGTGCCGCATGCCGCAGGACTTCTGGATGCGAGGCACTTGAAGAGCAGGACGCTGGTATAAGAATTATCCAGGTAGAGGTGGTAACCCTGGTCCAGCAGTGGGTGCACCAAATCCCACACAATTTTTGCATTAACTCCCAGTAAGGGGGGGGGGGGTATTCTGTGGGCTGAGTACTGGTGTCCTTCCCTTCATATATCCTAAATTTGTAAGTATACCCTGATGCACTCTCACTCAGCTTATACATCTTCACGCCATACCTTGCCCTCTAGCTCGGCAGGTACTGGCAGAATTGAAGCCTCCCTTTAAAATATACCAAGGACTCATCAATAGAAATACACTTCTCGGGGTGTATGCTTGGGCAAACCGGGCACTGAAATGGTCTAATAGGGGTCTCCGTTTATACAAACGGTCAAAACTGGGGCCATCTCGGGGTGGGCACTGCTCATTATCAGTATAATATAAAAAGCGAAGTATTGCCTCATTTAGTTTTTTTAGGTTCCATTTCAGTTCTGAAGTTGCTTTGAGGGGCCTATATATTAGACACCCCCATCAAACACCCTATTTTAGAAACTAGACCCCTCATTGAGCGCGGCTTTTAAGGGGTTAATCAGCGGGGACACAGCGATCGGTCCCCGCTATAAGATATGCAGCAACTGCTGTACAAGACAGCAGCTGATACAGCTCCTGCATGTGTCGGGAAGACGGCCGAAATGGCCGTTAATCCCGCGACGTAATATTCCGTCGCTGAGCGCGAACGGGGTGGTCAGCACGACGGAATATTACGTCGCTGAGCGTTAAGGGGTTAAAAAATGAGGTTCTTATAAACATTTTTATCACATTGTATAAGTCCAGTAGCCAATTCTCGGAGGCCTCTTTTAATTGAGTCCCTACTCTATTAGGTGCAGCACTGCATGGCGGTCGCGGTCTAGAAGGAGATTACATTAGGGTTTCCACCTTTTTGCCCTCAGTTTGTCCACATGGAAAGGTGACATTTTTTATCTATTCACATGGTTGTGGTGTTGTGTGGTGGTCTATGTTGCTGTGGTATTGTGCATGTGGGGGAATGTGTCATAGAGCCAAGATGGCCTCGCCTTTCAGCAGGGGTAATGTTGAGCTTTTGGGTTGCCCCCCTGCAGGTGCCTTGTTGCGGCGAAGGCGGCCGCAATGCAGTGCTGCACCTGATAGAGTAGGGACTCAATTAAAATAGGTCGCCGTTAAGTGGACTAATACATTCTGATAATTATTTTTCTAAGAACCTTCTTTTCATGTTTGTGCAGCAATAGATGAAGGTATAAAAGTGGATGTGCGCTCCATGTCTTGTTCTCCCATGTTGGTAGATAAGTCATGTAATGTGTTTATAAAGATTCATCAGTAATCCGCTTCATGTAGACGACCTTTCTTATTTTTACTTGGTATATTATTCTTACTATTACTTTATAAGAAATGACTCGATACTTTACAGCTTTATGATATTTTATTGAGCTGATAATAAGAAAATAATGTTCGACCTTTCTGTGGACACCGGTGGAAGTGTCCTCCATGATTTTATAGGATGAGGTGGACTTTTCATATGGTCAGTGGTAGGCTTGGTGTTCACTGAGGTGAAGAGTTTTAATGGATGACCCTTCCAAGAAGAGATGGACCTGGCTGTGTGCCATCAAGAGGTCACGACCCTCCGGCTGTGTGCCATCAGGAGGTCGTCACCATCAGGCATTGTGCCATATCCAGATGTAAACTTCAGACTGGGGGCCATCACCTCAGTTCTTCACCACTGACAGCAGATGGTAGAGAATAGACAAACCCAGCAGTGTGGTCATAAGGTGGCAAAAAGGTGAGATGCTGATGACTTCAGGAGGCGTTACTCAACCTGTAATCTGGATGAAATAGTGATGGTTCAGGAACAGGTGAGCACTTGTGATGACTGAGGCATTTTTGCTCACCTCAGTCTTCTTCGCCTCTTAAGCATCCCCAGAAAGATCTTCTCGCTCTTGTGCGTCTGGGTTCGGATGTACTGGGTTCTGGTGTTCTGGGTTCCGGTGTTCTGGGTTGTTGACGTTGATAGACCAGAATCCTCTCCTCATGACTATTAGAAGAAGGAGCTTTGCGTCCTATGTTGTCAGGAGGTATTGACCGGGCCCAGACGATGTTACTGAATGCCACATTATACTTGCGTTTTGGTGACTCTTTCACATCGTGTAGAGCAGAAGCAATAGGTTCACTTGGAACATTCTGTAATACAGATTTATGATGTATTTCTGATGTTCTTGGTTCTGGTGTTCTGGGCTCTGGTGTTCTGGATGGTTGACGTTGATAAACCAGAATCCTCTCCTTATGACTATTAGTAGAAGGAGCTTTGAGTCCTGTGTTGTCAGAAGGTATTGACCGGGCCCAGACGATGTTACTGAATGCCACATTATACTTGGGTTTTGGTGTCTTTTTCACATCCTGTGGAGCAGAAGCCGTGGATGGTCCAGGACGTTCCTTGTTAGACAGGACTGGTGTTCTCCTGGATTCTTGTACCCGAAATTCAGGGGTATAAATCGGCTCCTTACAAGCTTCTTGGTCTTTCAGAACATTTTCTTTTTCAGGAATATGACTTTGTTTGGTTGCGTCCTTGGCTTCAGCTGTGCTTGTCAGAGGTGATTCTGTGTTTGGTTCTTCATCAGAATCAGAGGGCTCTTCCTCCTCCTCCTCCCTCTCACTCAGGACAGGCACTATAGCCAAGGACAGTATAAGGACGAGTGGTGACATCATGATGACACAGGCCACGCCATTGATGAGCCGAGCATGAAGTTTGATCTCACATTCAGAGGGGTCTTTTTTGGGAACCACAGGTGGTGGGTTGTCCTGCAATAGAAAGAGGAATAATAAAATCTTGTAGATATTAGGTTACCGCGCCATTTGTGTTCTTGCTGCGCCATTTTATCATCTCCTTTTCTTGTGTTGAATCTGCAAATTTTTACTTACCCCAAAAACCATTGCATTTATCCAGTTGTAGAACCTCTGTAATATAATCGGCATCTCACGGGGGGCAATAGATTCATTTGGAACATTCTGTAAAACAGATTTATGATATATTCATGACATGTCACATGACTGTCGCCATCACTATCTTAACCCCTTAAAAACACAGCCTATTTCGGACCAAAGGAGGCAGCGATATTTTTGTTTTGTTTTTCCTTCTTCATATTCTGAAAGTCATAATCTTTATTTGGTTTTCAGTCTATGGAGTCATATGAGGGCTTATTTTTTTTTTAGATAAAGACGTACATTTTAATGGCAACATTTTGGGGTAAATATAATATATTGTATTCGTTTTATTAACTTTCTTTTGGAGGGAGAGAGGAAAAAATCTGCAATTCTACCATTGTTTTTTTTATTTTGTTTTTACAGAGTTCAACGTGCGCTATAATTGACATAATAAATTTATTCTAAGCGATACCAAATGTATATTTTTTTTCATGATTTTCCACTTTTGCTCAATAAAAATCCTTTTTTTTTCGAAAATATTTTATTGTGTTGCTGCATTTAAAGACCCCTATCATTTTTTATTTTTAGTCAAAGGAGCTCTATGTTGTCTTATGTTTTGCAGGACGAGTTGTAGTTTTTATTGGTACCATTTTGGGGTACATACTATATTCTTTTCACTTGGATTTCAGTTTCATTCAGAGGCGGGATAATCAAAAAACAACAATTTTGCTGTTGATTTTTAGTATATTATGAAGGCAGTGATACCAAATATGTATAGGTTTTTTTTTCATTTTTTGCAGTTTTTCTAAAATAAATGGCTTTGTACAGGGAAAAAACAGCGACTTTCAGGTATTTTTAAATATTTTTACAAAATGTTTTTAACTTTTATTGTTCGCCCCACATGGGACTTGAACATCTGACTTTCTGATTACTTATATAATACATTATGTAACACTTCTGTATTGCAATGCATTATATGTGTCAGTGTAAAACTGGCAGGCAGCTTATTAGGCTTCCATTTATGCCAGACCTGCCATAGCAACCCACCGGCACACCGCGATCCGTTTTCATGGAGTCCGGTGGAGTGACAGAGGGAGGCCACTAAGGGGTTAAAAGTCCAGGATCAGAGTTTTCTCCATTCCCGGCGATTAGAGTCTCTGCTATCACAGCGTTGTAATACTACAGCAGCTCGCGTTAACTTACCGCAAGCCATGACGTATTATTACAGAGAAGGTCAGAAGGGGTTAAAATCGGGATGGTCACCATAGTAACACAGCAGAAATGCCCGTTCTACCCACAACTTATAAAGGAACTTTAACCTATAGGGTCCCTGAATAATAAGCCCCAACAATAGAGAAGCTACTTACCCCAATGCACCACTCTCGTGTCCTTGTATGTCCAGGAGGAACGTACGGGTCCCCAACTGGGTCAGATAGAAATCCCTACAACACAAGTGATAGATGTAATGTAGACTCTATTCTATCCCGTGCAGGTAATAGGATTATTACATCTATATTCCTGTACAGCTGATTATTAGGATCTCCTCATCTACTTTATGTCTATTGTTTCTATGAAGAGCCGACATTTCCTGATAATAAATATTATACTGGTGATACAACCAGATACAAGCAAGTAACTCACCCCAAAGAGCTGGAATACGACCCGTATATGTGGAACCACGTCCTCAGACTGGAAATCCTGAAAGACAAGAAGTGGCTGTAATACCCCGGATAAGAAGAGTAAAGTGGGGGTTTGGTTGGACACCCCCTTTTTTCAGATTGTGGGTCCCACAGAGACAGGATAATGACGGGAGCCCCCACTACTAGTGACCTAAATAATGAACTGCCCCCGAAATCACCGGACGTCCACTGTTCTCAATGCCGGCCTGTTGTCCTCCAGAGCTGAGAGACATATTACATGAGACTCTCAGCAGCAGCTAGTAGAGGGGGGTCCTGAGTGGGGGTGACCCCTCTATCAGCAAAATGGAGTAAAGGACACCAGACAACCCCTCTAATAGGACGTTTTGTCAGAAATCAGTAGAAAGTTGTTGCGTTACCTCAAAGTTCCATGTTTTCTGGGGTTCGGAGGGACCATCATAGAATGGAAGATATTTAATCCAGAAGAAATGGTCCTGTAAGAGACAATATGATCATTATAGTCCTATATCGCCTCCATAGAAGAGCGCAGTATATTTATATATATGGTGAGGAATGTTCTAGAGGCCCAGAATGTAGCCAATCACAGTGCAGAAGCCAGTGACATCACAAAACGTCTATTCCCATCCCCCCCAAGTTCTACAAGGAACGTCCGCGTCCCCGTCATCCATGAAAATAATATTCCATATATAATATAAGAAGAAGTTGTGGATTTACCTCCAGCGTCGATGGAATCAGGTTGTTGGTTAGACTTTCATATGATGGAAGGTGATGAGTCCAGTATGAAAAGTCCTGCAAGAGACAAAATCATCATTATAGTCACCTCCGTCCCATACAGAGCAGCGTATATGTATATATGTGCCCCCTATAGATATATATACTGCACAGACCCCACACTTATATCCGCTCTGACCATTCACATCCTCTGTATATTCTCCTGTCATATCTCCCCCTTTATAGCAGATAATTTCTCTCCCCCCCAATCATCTGACCCTGCCGCAGCCGATTCCAAGTGACAGCCATATTGAATAAGGGAAACATACTCACCGGCAGCGTACCGCAATGTACGGGGTAGATCAAGTACAAAGACAGAAAAAATAGGATAATCCTCATTTTCTCCAATACTTCAAAGGGTCTCTCAGCACCAAGATGCCAATGAGATAGAAGCTGCAGGTGGGTGGAGCCACCTTATATACCCCCAGCTGTGACATCACAATGTCTTCTGTGACATCACAATTCTCTTTGTTACATCATCACCGACCACACAATACCACATGACATCATCACACACCACTAGACATCATGTGACTCTGAGACTATGGGCCTCATGTATCATAACCGTCTAATAGAAAAAATGTCCTTGTTGTCCATAGCAACCAATCACAGAGCAGCTTTCATTGTAGCACAACAGTTAGGAGATAAGAGCTGCTCTGTGATTGGTTGCTATGGGTAACTAGGACAGTTTTCCTCTTATACAGTGTGGATACATGAGGCCGCCATCTTTGAATGATCTTCCTGAACCATTAAAAATTATCATCTTCAGTATGGAGGTACACTATGGAGGGGTCACATAGAAACATCAACATGGCCCTTCTCCTTGTGTGGACCCTAAAAAACCAACAACTCATCTACTCTCCAATATATGTCTATATATCATCCTACTACATCTCATTATCCCTACACAACCTTACATTCATCTAGAGACCACGATACCTAAAAAGTGTGGCCCCCCTGTGGAGCTGCAGATGTGGGGACGGAGGCAGGAGAGGGGCCCAGCGTCTAGATACCCCTCCCCAGACACTGATTTTGGACTCAGGAATTGTCCCTTGGGTAATGGCGGCTCCGCTCTGGGCCTTACTGCACTAACATGGCCCAATACTGAGTTACAGACTATGGACTTGTCACTATAAGAGGGGGTCACATTTACCCCATTTACTTATTGTTGGGCTTTAAAGGAACAGTAGCAAGGACCCACAATGAAGTCCAGGACATTATCATTATCGTTACCCCCTCCCCCATCACCTCACCCTGTCGCAGCTGATTCTAGGCACCCGCCATATGTAATAATAGAGATGTACTCACCGGCAGCGTACCGCAATGTACGGGGTAGATCAAGTTCAAAAACAGGAGTAATAGGATAATCCTCATTGTCTCCAAAACGTCAAGGGGTCTCTCAGCACCAAGATGCCAATGAGATACAAGCTGCAGGTGCACGGAACCCCCTTATATACCCCCCATTGTGACATCACAATAGCCTCTGTGACATCATCACCCACCACACGACACCACGTAACATCATCACCCACCACAAAATACCACATGACATCTTCACCCACCACAAAATACCACGTGACATCATCACCCACCACACTACCCTCTGTGACATCATCACCCACCACACTACCCTCTGTGACATCATCACCCACCACACAATACCACATACGACTAAATTGATGAAAGCTAGAAAAGATAGCACGAACAAAATAGCGCACACCCAATACAAATAGTTTGAAAAAAGAAAAAAAATTTATTGATCCAAAACATATATATATGACACACAAATAAAAACATTTAAAACATGTATGAACAGAAGCCCATGTGTAGATAAACAGGGCAAAACTACCGTCACTATACTTGTCTCAATAGGGCAATAATATACCAATAGATGGATAGTACTGGGTAAATATAAAGCCTCTACTCAACAACATACAATAATCACAAGAACCAGAAACCTGGGATTACCTGGTGCTCAGCATGCCAAGAATTGCTTTATAATGCAGCTTCCTCAGGGGAAATAGAATGCCACACACAATACCACATGACCATCATCAGCCACCACACTACCCTCTGTGACATCACGCACCACATGACACCATGTGACATCATCACTCAGCACAAGACATCATGTGACCAGCACAATTTCCAGATTTAGTTATTTCTATAGTAAAATCTTGAGTTTCTTGTACTGTCCCTGGACATTGGGGAGTGCTGGTGACGTGTGTGACAGCGCCATAGTGAGACTTCTCTTCTCCTATATACCAGGATATATGATAAGGCCTCATGCACACGCTGCGGAAGATACGCACTAAAACCGCAGCAATACTCAGGAAACTTGAGGTAAAAACTGTACCCAATCATGCGTTTTTCTATACGTTTCTTTACGTTTTGATGAGATTTTTGGCGCGTTTTCATGCTGCGAGTTTTGGTGTGATTTTCCACAGCACTAGGCAGATATAATTTGCAAGGGGAAACACAAAATAAATTGACATGCTGCGGATTCTAAAAAACACATTGCTGGTCAATTTCCGTCCCGAAAAATACTGCAGCGAGTACATGAGATTTCCTGGAATCTCATTGACTATGCTGGTACTGTATTACGCCATCCGCGCGGCATAGCCACACGTATACGCATCTTGTGCATTCAGCCTTATGTTGCTGTTACAGGGTGTATACATGTAGTATATGTCTCTGGACGCCATGTTGGTTGGGGGGTGCCAGTCTCTGGCTATCAGAAGTTTAGGAGTGTGGCTGGCGCCATATTCCGGGTGAGGGGCAGAATGTAGCGGGTGCTGCTCTCATGGAGGGGAGGGATTTCAGTTACTATGGTAACTTCAGTAATAAATATGGAGGAGCAGCGCTGACTTTTCAGGACTAATAAATAATCTTATTAATTGTGTAACGTTCCTGCACCGCCACTCGCCGTTCTCTATATGTGGACGTTACGTTATCAGGTGTAAACAGAGAAGAGGAATGACGCCATAATGCCGTTTTTCTATGTCATGTGACCAGTCCTTATAATATAATATATCTGTACAGTATATGCAGGACGTACAGACATCATAGTGCCCCATAGCAAAACGTAATATGTGCCCCACCCCCACTGAGAGCTCCAACAAATGTGCTAATAGTTTATTACGTTAATGTTCATAATATTATTTTCTATCAGATCTTTATAGCTGGAGCTCTGTTATTACTGATGCAGCGTGTGAGGAGATAAGATATTTTATAATAAACAATTCGCTCCTCACGACTCGTATCTGACTCGTATGTCAGAAAAGTAGAATAGGTCTGAACACCAAATATGTCACTGTATTTACAGCGGACAACTGACATATATACATTACTAAATCTCCCCCGTACATCTCCAAACATGATAAATCACTGGCTGCCTGCACCACCACTAGGGGGAGCTGCTTCATATGGATTTATACAGGTAACGCTGAACTCAATGGATGCTGTAAACATCTCTATGTAGTGAGCTCCCCCTAGTGGTGGCTGCAGGAAATACAATGGGAGCTGCAGGAAATACTATGGCTCTTTGTCAGGAAGCAGGAGGATCAGTGCCGGCCCCCCCTCACCTCGGGCCCCATAGCAGTGACGTGGTCTGCCTCTATGGTGTGTACAGCACTGAGTATATGTAGCTCTTATGTATATTTACAGTATATAGTAGTAATAGTAACATATCCTATATATATGGGTTTGCATCAATAAAATCCCAATTCCAATACAGGTGATTTTTAGGCCATCCAACATACAGGACCCAGAAGGAGTACTAGGAGGGCATGTCGAAGGAGGAATAGAACAAAGATAAACGCGCCAACAGAGGACTTTACGACCACAAGGAATGAGGAACACACCCAACAAGGAGAAATATCCTCAGAAACAGTGGTAAATATATCATCCACTGTTTTGACACCCATTATACAATCATTGGTCTTGTCCAAAGAACTGTCTTTCTGCCCAAGCCAAACGAGTTCAAAGTTAAAAGTGTGGTTTAACATACGTGGGGTAGATACTGATTACAGCAATGTTGACAGTGGATTCTGTCTGAACAGTCTTGGACTACATGACAAAAGTAAATTCCAACTGTCAGGGTTAAACTTCCTTTTCCCTGTTATTTCACACCGAATAGGCACCTCTGTAAATTGGAAACTGAGGGCATGCATGGAAGAATTATACCAAGCAGACAAATGTTGGTACACATCCTCCCTCAGCGAAGTAGGAAGCAAGAACTAAACTTTTATTGAACAAAAAGTTACAAAAAATCTTCTCTGTAGGAAGGTGGGGCGTGCTTAAGCCCCATTGGCTCTATTCAGCTGTAAGTTCATCTGTACACTCCTCTTGCATTCCAGGGTTGGTGTCTTCCATAGGCGTGTTCCTTATACAGGCTCCATTGTTCCATAGGTTCGATTTCTTTGTGTAATATACTGATATATATATGTAAGGATAATATTTTTGCAAACAATATACATGGTAATGATCCCTGACAGTCCCCCCTAAAAATATTATTACTCTATCCCTGAGCCTTGCCTAGCAACCTACTACTGACCACTCGAACAAGGTGGGTAGGGGTTTTGGATTTCTTCACCAGCTTGAGACGAGCTACTCCTTATGAGTAATCCCCCTTTGTACCTGGACTTCCAAGGTTTCGGAGTGGTCCTAATTGTCCCTATTCTCCTCAGGATACAGAATGCTTGTCTTGGTATAATCTACAAACTTCTGCTGGTTGTAATATATATAAGTCTACATTTTTATTAATGGTAATAATTGTTGCATTGTCACTTACTGTCCTAATGGGACTTTTACCCCTGCAGACACAACAGGTCATGGGCAGCATCTTCCCCAAACCTAAAGACACCCAGATAACATAACCTCCGGGCTCTCATTGCTGCCATGTACTTCTTACATATGAGTAACAACAACCAGTGACCTTCACCTCACACCTCCACATCAGGACTTGTTTTGGTCCTTCTCATCTGTCAGACACCGTCTCTTTTAGTATACGTCACCGGGCTGTACATAGCACCTCATGTTGTGAGCCTGGGGTGAGTTCCCACGTAGACGGAGCGGTGGAGTTTTATTGTGACTACCACAAACCCTCCGCATCTGTCCTCTTCCTCTGGCAAGTTACTTGTCCGCACGGCTGCTTAGAATTGTGACACTGCCGTCAGTTCATGATAAACACGTTGCACTTCCTCTCCTTCCTTCGCTTCTCCGCCCTTCTCTGGCAAGAAGGGGAACCCCTCTTCGCATTCTTCCCTTGCCCCTGTGCCCCATCATCTCTGCCCTCACCCTCACCCACGGAGGCCTCCCTCGTTTCATCCTCCGCAGGTTTGGAACAAGCATTGACGACAGAACGAAGACACCGACTGAACGGGTGATCTAAGTCACCACACAGGTTGCAGCGAATTAGGTCACACGATGCAGCTAGATGATCAATCCCCCGACAATGAGCACACTTCTGCACCTTGCAGCTCCCACTCAAATGTGAGGGGTCACCACACTGGTGACACAGCTTCGGCTGCCCCTGGTAGAAGACAAGGATTTGATCTGTACCCAGGAAAGCAGACGATAGTATGTGGGACATGTCTGTCCCAGATGACATAATTTTACCATCAACGTCCAGGCCTCTGACCAGATGCCAAATTCGTCTAAGTTCTACCGTGGCATCTCTACTACTTCTCCGTACCTTCCCAACCAGGTCAAGATATCAATACAAGAGAGTGACTCTCTTGGGACCACTTTGGCGAGAAATTGCTTGTGCAAAAAAGTCTCGCCAGCCGGGCTCGTCTTCCACCAGCTCGTAATTCCCCCAGAAGACCTCAAGGTCCCCTGGGTGAACAAAGCTGATGTCGAACTCGACCGAGCCATGAGGATGTATCAAGGCAAAGATGTCACTCGCCTTAAAGCCCATCCCCAGCAGCAGCTCCACTACCCTCTTTCTGGGAGGGCACGCATCATTGTGACGCCACCGGAGACGGACCACATTCTTCCTGGCTACAGCCTGCCCGGCTGTTGGGAGCGACCACTGATATCCTCATTGCTCTCGGAAGGCATTTAGACCATATCTGTCTATCCAGAAAGACAAGTCCTTCTGCATTCCCCCTACGGTTAGTTTGCTTTCTCTCTTTAAAAGCGTCCAAGAGACGTTGTTGTAAGTTACCGTCCCAGGACCTTGAGGATGAAGATGGGTTGGCCCGCTGTCCCCCCACTGCGACACCAGCATAAGACCTGCCAGATGTCACAGCAAAATGAGCGCCAGGCCCATTGCCCGTGGTTGATACCTTATCCCCTCCAGCCACCACCTCACCACCAACAGACACAGCACTCAACACCCCATTACCAGCAGACACTCCAGCAACTTTATTTACAGACACCTGCATACCCCCAGCAGTTTACAAATCCATAGTCCGCAACTTTTTTATTTAACACATCAGTTCCCCCTGCAGTCATCCTCCCGGCCAGACCTGGTTCTATATTATGTATTTTCACTTTAGATTTTGTGTGGGTAGATATTGCTTCAGTCTCCGCATCATCAGGCACCTTTGCAAAGACACCACCAGGTGTTATAAGTGGTGTCCCCGCAGTGCCCTCCGCCTCATTAACCTCAATCTGTTATATGCACTGAACATTTTTGGGAGAGGGGCCAAAGTCGTCCCCGATGCCAGCAGCTCCCTTCTCGCCTACACCGCTTTGCAGCGATGCGGACGAAGGAGCCACTGACGTCACTGGAGCCGCATCCAGCAGCGGACAACTCCCCTCTCCCACAGAGGAGTGGCCAACAGAGCCGGAGCCTCCTCTGTGACTGCCCTTGTCCGGAACGTCTGCTGGCTTTACTGCGTCACCGACAGACTTCCGGCTTTCAGACACCACATCCGGTTTCTGGTTTACCCATTCTCCTGACCCCTGACTAGCATCAGAGACTACTTTCCCGGGTTCACCAACTACGGGATACGGGGACACACCCCCTGGCATCACCAGGCGAGCATAACCGCCCTCTTTGCAGGGGTTGGCGTCCGGCGCCATTTTGACCACCACGTGTTTTACTGCTGGACCCGTAACACTCTCCCCGCATTCCCGCCCCAGCCTCACTGCAGAGGCTGTAGCTGGGGGGGTCTTGCTGGACCTGTGCCCCAATCCCGACTTTCATATGGCTCAGAGCACAGGAAAGACCTTTTGTATGATCCCTTTGCAGATTTTTTTTCCTTTTCCTTTTTTTTCCTCTTATATATTTTTTTCTTTTTCTTTTCCTCCTCTACGGGTAACTCCGCACCAAAACAGAATCCGTGGAAGGATATTGGTGACTACACATTACGGATCTGAGTGAGTAATCCTGGAGGCTGCTCACTGTCAGTTTCAAAGCTCTCCTGATTTCTCTCAGCTGTCTGTCCACCCTCCTTCTCCTCCCTGCTCCTCGCTGCTTCAGAATCTGTGTCTTCTCTGGGTTTTACTGTGTTATACTCCATTTTCTCCACCACATTTTTCTTTGGTGTTATTGGGGCTCAGCTGTCTTCCTCCATGCTTTCTGTTTTTACAGGTGATGCCATCTTGGCAAACCTTTCTTTGTTTTTTAATTTTTCACTAAACACCCCTCCGCCTGCCACAATCTTTTCTCGTCTCTCTTCTACTTCTTTTATTTCTTCTAATAAAGACTTCACGTGTAAACGGTATTGGGACCTCTTACCTCCTGAGGCTTTTGCAGCCCTGCCTCTGGCGACCGCCAAGTCCACTTAGAGCCGTTGCAGCGACTTCCCGAGGTCCCGGTACTCCTCCAACCGCATGGCCAGACGGGAGCTGAATTTCTCCTCTGTCTCTCTGGTCCTCAGCTGTCCCCATTCCTCCATTCGACTGTTATCCAAATATCTGGACCTTGCCGCGGCCAGTCCTTCTCCAGGCTACATCGCCTCTATCACCCTGCCGGACCGCATCTCCATACCCTTATCCAGGGTTCCAACCTCAGGGGGTGGGAGCCAGTGCAGCTTTGCCCCGAGATGATCTCCTCACCCCCGTGGCCGTTTGCATATTCCCAGCCGGCTCGGATGACCCTCTACCTCCCGCCGACATACTCTGGGAGGAAGAGGTCTGAGGCCTTCGGGGTACTTTCCGAGCACAGGCAGATGTTATGAGGCCTTGGCAGATAGGATAAGAAAAGTCCCCCCCGATCTAAGGCCTGCACGGATGTCTCAGCAGCTCTCTCCACACGTCCTGCTCCAACCACTCCAGTGCTGCACTGACTATTCTGCTAGTGGAGTCACTCTGTACATACATTACATTACTTATCCTGTAGTGATACTGAGTTACATCCTGTATTATACTCCAGAGCTGCACTCACTATTCTGCTAGTGGAATCACTGTGTACATACATGACATTACTTATCCTGTGCTGATCCTTATTTACAGTGGAGTCACTCTTTACACTAATTTACTTATTACTTAACCCCTTAAGGACGCAACCCAGTTTTGGCCTTAAGGGTATGTTCACACGTAGTCAACAAAAACGTCTGAAAATCCAGAGCTGTTTTCAAGGGAAAACAGACCCTGCTTTTCAGACGTTTTTTTACCAACTCGCATTTTTCGCTGCGTTTTCACGCCGTTTTCGCGGCGTTTTTTACGTCCGTTTTTGGAGCTGTTTTCATTGGAGTCTATGAGAAACCAGCTCCAAAAACGTCCAAAGAAGTGTCCTGCACTTCTTTTTACGAGGCGTAATTTTACGCGTCGTAATTGCCGTACGACGCGTAAAATTACGCGTCGTGTGGACAATACAGCGTTCTACCCATAGAAAGTAATAGGTAGATGTTTGACGACGTATTTGAGACGTATTTCCAGATGTAAAACGAGGCAAAATACGCCTCGTATACGTCTGAAATTTGGCCGTGTGAACATACCCTAAGGCTCAGAGCCCACTTTTAAAATCGGACATATTTCACTTTATGTGGTAATAACGTCGGAATGCTTAAACCTATCCAAGCGATTCTGAGACAGTTTTCTCGTGAGACATTGGGCTTCATGTTAGTGGTAAAATTTGGTCGATATATTTAGTATTTATTTGTGAAAAATTGCAAAATGTAGAGAAAATTTTGAAAAAAATTTCTGAATTTAAATGCATCTGCTTGTAAAACAGATGTTTATACCCCCAAATAATAGTTACTAGTTCACATTTCCCATATGTCTACTTTAGATTGGCATCATTTTTTTAACATTTTTTTTTTTCTTGGACGTTACAAGGCTCAGAACATAAACAGCAATTTCTCATATTTTTAAGAACATTTCAAAATCCTTTTATTTAAGGTACCTGTTCAGTTCTGAAGTGGCTTTGATGGGCCTATGTATTAGAAACCCCCATAAAACACCCCATTTTAAAAACTAGACCCCTCAAAGTATTCAAAACAGCATTTAGAAAGTTTTTTAACCCTTTAGGAATTTCACAGGAATTAAAGCAAAGTGGAAGTGAAATGTGCAAATTTCATTTTTCTTGCTGAATTTCAATTTTATTCCATTTTTTTTTCTGTAACACAGGAGGTTTTACCAGATAAACACTACTAAATATGTATTGTCCAGATTCTGCCGTTATTAGAAATGTCCCACATGTGGCCCTACTGCGCTCGTGGACCAAAACACAAGCCCCAGAAGCAAAGAAGCACCTAGTGCATTTTGGGGCCTCTTTTTTATTAGAATATATTTTAGGCAGCATGCCGAGTTTGAAGAGGTGTTGAGGTGCCAAAACAGTAGGAATCCCCCAAAAGTGAAGCATTTTGGAAACTACACCCCTCAAGAAATTCATGTATGGTTGTTGTTCCCATTTTGACCACACCACACAGAAGTGACCCCATCTTGGAAACTAAACCCCTCAAGGAATTGATTTATGGTTGTTGTGACCAATTTGACTGCTCAGTTTTGGCCTACTGGAGCTTTTCTGGTGCTAAGTCATGTGTGCAGAAGCCCTTGAGGTACCAGTACAGTTGAAACCCCCGAGATGTGACCCCATTTTAAAAACTACACCCCTTAAGACATTCATCTAGAGGTGTAGTGAGCATTTTGACCCCACAGGTATTGTGTAAAAGGTAATGCGCAGCAGATGGTGCAGTGTGAGATTTGCAATTTTCTATATACAGTATCTATGCCATTTGAGTGTCCAATATATTGTGCCCAGCATGCGCCACCGGAGATATACACCCTATAAACTGTAATGTGGGTTCCCCCAGGTACAGCAATACCTTACATGTGGCTGTTATAAGCTGCCTGGGCACACAGCAGGGCTCAGAAGGGAAAGATGAGGGGGATAAGCTGTGCGGAGTGCGTCAGGGTAGATGAAAAATCTAAGGGATGTATGATAAATTTTAAAACACTTTCATACAGAGCCCTGGTTTTTCGGGACACGTGTCACATTGAGATATTGTGTCCTCCCTTATCCCCCTCTTATAGCAGACTTTGCACCTCTTTTGACCATTTTCCTTTCTTGCCAGTTTGGGGAACTTCTGGGAAGTGCTGCCCTGGTACGATGCGTGTGGCCTCGCTTCCAGAAGTACTGGGTGCCCCCCCTTCTCGGTCCCTAAAGATTAGGTTCTTGATAATGATGTGCATGGCCAGCTTCTTATACCACACCGCATGGCGCTGTAGGGCTTCAGGACTTGATCTGACTATTGTAGTCCAGGATGCAGTCTGGTTTGGGGGTGTCTGTACTGGTACCTCGTACTGGTACATGTGTGCTGGTGTGGGCATGTATTGTTGTCAATACAGGGACATCTCTCTTGTCCTTGTACTTGACACACAATATGTTGCTGCTGGATTGTGCCCTTCTCTCACCCCTTCTTCTTTTGCCCAAGCAGTGTCTTAGGGAGGCCTCTCAGATTTCTTCTAGCCGTGCCGCATGCCGCAGGACTTCTGGAGGCACATGAAGAGCGGGACGCTGGTATAAGAATTATCCAGGTAGAGGTGGTAACCCGGGTCCAGAAGTGGGTGCACCAAATCCCACACAATTCTTGCATTAACTCCCAGTAAGGGGGGGGGGGGGTATTCTGTGGGCTGAGTACTGGTGTCCTTCCCTTCATATATCCTTAATTTGTAGGTATACCCTGATGCACTCTCACACAGCTTATATATCTTCACGCCATACCTTGCCCTCTTACTCGGCAGGTACTGGCAGAATTGAAGCCTCCCTTTAAAATCTACCAAGGACTCATCAATAGAAATACACTTCTCGGGGGTGTATGCTTTTGCAAACCGGGCACTGAAATGGTCTAATAGGGGTCTCCGTTTATACAAACGGTCAAAATTGGGCCATCTCGGGGTGGGCACTGCTCATTATCAGTATAATATAAGAAGCCAAGTATTGCCTAATTTATTTTTTTTAGGTTCCAGTTCAGTTCTGAAGTTGCTTTGAGGGGCCTATATATTAGACACCCCCATCAAACACCCCATTTTAGAAACTAGACCCACTCAATGTATTCACAACAGCATTTAAAAAGTTTATGAACCCTTTAGGTGTTTTTTTAGAGCAAAGTAGAGGTGAAATTTACATATTTATTTATTTTTGTCAGAAAATCCTTTTTATACCATTTTTTTCTATAACACAAAAGATTTTACCAGAGAAACGCAACTTAATACTTATTGCCCAGATTCTGCCTTTTTGATAAATATCCCACATGTGGCCCTAGTGCGGTAATGGACTGAAGCCCCGGCCTCCGAAGCAAAGGAGTACCTAGTGGATTTTGAGGCCTCTTTTTTATTAGTCGCCATGTCCGGTTTGAAGAGGACTTGTGGTGCCAAAAAAGCGAAAAACCCCCAAAAGTGACCACATTTTGGAAACTAGACCCCTTGAGGAATCCATTGTAGTTTTCTTGGGGTGCATGCGGCTTTTTGATCAGTTTTTATTCTATTTTTAAGTGGCGTGGTGACTAAAAAACAGCAATTCTACTATTGTTTTTTATTCTAGTTTTTTTACAGCGTTCACCGTGCGCTATAAATGACATATTCACTTTATTCTGCGGGGCGATACGATTACGGCGATACCAGATGTTTATAGTGTTTTTATGTCTTATGGCGTTTGCACAATAAAATACTTTTTGTAAAATCATTTACTTTTTGTGTTACCTTATTCTAAGAGCCAGAACGTTTTTATTTTTCCATCAATAAAGCCGTGCGAGGACTTATTTTTTGCGTAACGAACTGTAGTTTCCATCAGTACCATTTTTAGTTACATGCAACTTTTTGATCTCTTTTTATTCCATTTTTTGGGAGGTGAAGTGACCAAACAATTGTGATTCTGGTACGGTTTATTATTATTTTCTTTTATGGCGTTCACTGCACGGGACAAATAACGAAATAATTTTGTAGTTCAGGCCGTTACGGACGTGGCGATACCAATTATGTATAGTTTATTTGTTTATTTATATATTTTTATTAATAATAAATGATTGATAAGGGAAAAAGGGGGATTTTTACTTTTATTACTTTTAAAACTTTTATTTTCTTATTTTTACACATTTGTGTTAATTTTTTTTACTTTATTACTTTCTCCCACTAGGGGACTTGAGGGCAGGAGGCCCTGATCGCTATTCTAGTGCAGTGTATTAGATCTGTCAGCTACTCACTGACAGCAAGCATAGTGGGTCCTGACTTTGTCAGGACCCACTAGGCTTCCATCGATGGCATAGCCGGACGCCATTGTTAGGTGTCCGGTTGCCATAGTCACCATCGTGTAGCAGGCCGGCGATTGTAGCTTCACCCCTAAAAAGCTGCGATCGGTATTGAACGCGATTTTTAAGGGGTTAATCAGCGGGGACACAGCGATCGGTCCCCGCTATAGGAGCTGCGGCAACTGCTGTACAAGACATCAGCTGTTACAGCTCCTGCATGTGTCGGGAGGACGGCCGAAATGGGGTTAAAACATGAGGTTCTTATAAACATTTTTATCACATTGTATAAGTCCAGTAGCCACTTCTCGGAGGCCTCTTTTAATTGAGTCCCTACTCTATTAGGTGCAGCACTGCATGGCGGTCGCAGTCTAGAAGGAGATTACATTAGGGGATTTCCACCTTTTTGCCCGCAGTTTGTCCACATGGAAAGGTGACATTTTTTATCTATTCACATGGTTGTGGTGTTGTGTGATGGTCTATGTTGCTGTGGTATTGTGCATGTGGGGGAATGTGGCATAGAGCCAAGATGGCCTCGCCTTTCAGCAGGGGTAATGTTGAGCTCTTGGGTTGCCCCCCTGCAGGTGCCTTGTTGCGGCGAAGGCGGCCGCCGTGCAGTGCTGCACCTAATAGAGTAGGGACTCAATTAAAATAGGTCGCCGTGAAGTGTTAAGTGGACTAATACATTCTGATAATTATTTTTCTAAGAACCTCCTGTTCATGTTTGTGCAGCAATAGATGAAGGTATAAAAGTGGATGTGCGCTCCATGTCTTGTTCTCCCATGTTGGTAGATAAGTCATGTAATGTGTTTATAAAGATCCATCAGTAATCCGCTTCATGTAGACGACCTTTCTTATTTTTAGTTGTTATATTATTCTTACTATTACTTTATAAGAAATGACTCGATACTTTACAGCTTTATGATATTTTATTGAGCTGATAATAAGAAAATAATGTTCGACCTTTCTGTGGACACCGGTGGACGTGTCCTCCATGATTTTATAGGATGAGGTGGACTTTTCATATGGTCAGTGGTATTCTTGGTGTTCACTTGAAGAGTTTTAATGGATGACCCTTCCAAGAAGAGATGGACCTGGCTGTGTGCCATCAAGAGGTCACGACCCTCCGGCTATTTGCCATCAGGAGGTCGTCACCATCAGGCATTGTGCCATATCCAGATGTAAACTTCAGACTGGGGGCATCACCTCAGTTCTTTTCCACTGACAGCAGATGGTAGAGAATAGACAAACCCAACAGTGTGGTCATAAGGTGGCAAGAAGGTGAGATGCTGATGACTTCAGGAGGCGTTACTCAACCTGTAATCTGGATGAAATAGTGATGGTTCAGGAACAGGTGAGCACTTGTGATGACTGAGGCATTTTTGCTCACCTCAGTCTTCTTCGCCTCTTAAGCATTCCCAGAAAGATCTTCTTCTCACTCTTGTGCGTCTGGGTTCTGATGTACTGGGTTCTGGTGTTCTGGGTTCCGGTGTTCTGGGTTGTTGACGTTGATAGACCAGAATCCTCTCCTCATGACTATTAGAAGAAGGAGCTTTGCATCCTATGTTGTCAGGAGGTATTGACCGGGCCCAGACGATGTTACTGAATGCCACATTATACTTGCGTTTTGGTGACTCTTTCACATCGTGTAGAGCAGAAGCAATAGGTTCACTTGGAACATTCTGTAATACAGATTTATGATGTATTTTTGATGTTCTTGGTTCTGGTGTTCTGGGCTCTGGTGTTCTGGATGGTTGACGTTGATAAACCAGAATCCTCTCCTTATGACTATTAGTAGAAGGAGCTTTGCGTCCTGTGTTGTCAGGAGGTATTGACCGGGCCCAGACGATGTTACTGAATGCCACATTATACTTGGGTTTTGGTGTCTTTTTCACATCCTGTGGAGCAGAAGCCGTGGATGGTCCAGGACGTTCCTTGTTAGACAGGACTGGTGTTCTCCTGGATTCTTGTACCCGAAATTCAGGGGTATAAATCGGTTCCTTACAAGCTTCTTGGTCTTTCAGAACATTTTCTTTTTCTTGAATGTGACTTTCTTTGGTTGTGTCCTTGGCTTCAGCTGTGCTTGTCAGAGGTGATTCTGTGTTTGGTTCTTCATCAGAATCCGAGGGCTCCTCCTCCTCCTCCTTCTCCCTCTCACTCAGGACAGGCACTATAGCCAAGGACAGTATAAGGACGAGTGGTGACATCATGATGACACAGGCCACGCCATTGATGAGCCGAGCATGAAGTTTGATCTCACATTCAGAGGGGTCTTTTTTGGGAACCACAGGTGGTGGGTTGTCCTGCAATAGAAAGAGGAATAATAAAATCTTGTAGATATTAGGTTACCGCGTCATTTGTGTTCTTGCTGCACCATTTTATCATCTCCTTTTCTTGTGTTGAATCTGCACATTTTTACTTACCCCAAAGACCATTGCATTTTTCCAGTTGTAGAACCTCTGTAATATAATCGGCATCTCACGGGGGGCAATAGATTCATTTGGAACATTCTGTAAAACAGATTTATGATATATTCATGGCATGTCACATGACTGTCGCCATCACTATCTTAACCCCTTAAAAACACAGCCTATTTCGGACCAAAGGAGGCAGCGATATTTTTGTTTTGTTTTTCCTTCTTCGTATTCTGAAAGTCATAATTTTTATTTGGTTTTCAGTCTATGGAGTCATATGAGGGCTTATTTTTTTTTAGATAAAGACGTACATTTTAATGGCAACATTTTGGGGTACATATAATGTATTGTATTCGTTTTATTAACTTTCTTTTGGTGGGAGAGAGGAAAAAATCTGCAATTCTACCATTGTTTTTTTTTTATTTTGTTTTTACAGAGTTCAACGTGCGCTATAATTGACATAATACATTTATTCTAAGCGATACCAAATGTATATTTTTTTTCATGATTTTCCACTTTTGCTCAATAAAAATCCTTTTTTTTTCGAAAATATTTTATTGTGTTGCTGCATTTAAAGACCCCTATCATTTTTTTTATTTTATTTAAAGGAGCTCTATGTTGTCTTATGTTTTGCAGGACGAGTTGTAGTTTTTATTGGTACCATTTTGGGGTACATACTATATTCTTTTCACTTGGATTTCAGATTCATTGAGAGACGGGATGATCAAAAACAGCAATTTTGCTATTGAGTTTTAGTAAATTTTTTACAGTGTTCACCGTGTGGGATAAATATTGTGTTTATTTTATACTACGGGTTGTTACGAAGGCAGTGATACCAAATATGTATAGTTTTTTTTTACATTTTTTGCAGTTTTTCCAAAATATATGGCTTTGTACAGAAAAAACAGCGACTTTCAGGTATTTTTAAATATCTTTAGAAAATGTTTTTAACTTTTATTGTTCGCCCCACATGGGACTTGAACATCTGACTTTCTGATTACTTATATAATACATTATGTAACACTTCTGTATTGCAATGCATTATATGTGTCAGTGTAAAACTGGCAGGCAGCTTATTAGGCTTCCGTTTATGCCAGACCTGCCATAGCAACCCATCGGCACACCGCGATCCGTTTTCATGGAGCCCCGGTGTAGTGACAGAGGGAGGCCACTAAGGGGTTAAAAGTCCAGGATCAGAGTTTTCTCCATTCCCGGCAGTTAGAGTCTCTGCTATCACAGCGTTGTAATACTACAGCAGCTCGCGTTAACTTACTGCAAGCCATGACGTATTATTACAGAGTAGGGTGGAAGGGGTTAAAATCGGGATGGTCACCATAGTAACACAGCAGAAATGCCCGTTCTACCCACAACTTATAAAGGAACTTTAACCTATAGGGTTCCTGAATAATAAGCTCCAACAATAGAGAAGCTACTTACCCCAATGCACCACTCTCGTGTCCTTGTATGTCCAGGAGGAACGTACGGGTCCCCAACTGGGTCAGATAGAAATCCCTACAACACAAGTGATAGATGTAATGTAGACTCTATTCTATCCCGTGCAGGTAATAGGATTATTACATCTATATTCCTGTACAGCTGATTATTAGGATCTCCTCATCTACTTTATGTCTATTGTTTCTATGAAGAGCCGACATTTCCTGATAATAAATATTATACTAGTGATACAACCAGATACAAGCAAGTAACTCACCCCAAAGAGCTGGAATACGACCCGTATATGTGGAACCACGTCCTCAGACTGGAAATCCTGAAAGACAAGAAGTGGCTGTAATACCCCGGATAAGAAGAGTAAAGTGGGGGTTTGGTTGGACACCCCCTTTTTTCAGATTGTGGGTCCCACAGAGACAGGATAATGGTGGGAGCCCCCACTACTAGTGACCTAAATAATGAACTGCCCCCGAAATCACCGGACGACCACTGTTCTCAATGCCGGCCTGTTGTCCTCCAGAGCTGAGAGACATATTACATGAAACTCTCAGCAGCAGCTAGTAGAGGGGGGTCCTGAGTGGGGGTGACCCCTCTATCAGCGTAATAGAGTAATGGACACCAGACAACCCCTCTAATAGGACGTTTTGTCAGAAATCAGTAGAAAGTTGTTGCGTTACCTCAAAGTTCCATGTTTTCTGGGGTTCGGAGGGACCATCATAGAATGGAAGATATTTAATCCAGAAGAAATGGTCCTGTAAGAGACAATATGATCATTATAGTCCTATATCTCCTCCATAGAAGAGCGCAGTATATTTATATATATGGTGAGGAATGTTCTAGAGGCCCAGAATGTAGCCAATCACAGTGCAGAAGCCAGTGACATCACACAACGTCTATTCCCATCCCCCCCCAAGTTCTACAAGGAACATCCGCGTCCCCGTCATCCATGAAAAGAATAATCCATATATAATATCAGAAGAAGTTGTGGATTTACCTCCAGCGTCCATGGAATCAGGTTGTTGGTTAGACTTTCATATGATGGAAGGTGATGAGTCCAGTATGAAAAGTCCTGCGAGAGACAAAATCATCATTATAGTCAACTCCGTCCCATACAGAGCAGTGTATATGTATATATGTGCCCGCCATAGATATATATAGTGTACAGACCCCACACTTATATCCGCTCTGACCATTTACATCCTCTGTATATTCTCCTGTCATATCTCCCCCTTTATAGCAGATAATTTCTCCCCCCCCCCCAATCACCTGACCCTGCCGCAGCCGATTCCAAGTTACCTCCATATTGAATAAGGGAAACATACTCACCGGCAGCGTACCGCAATGTACGAGGTAGATCAAGTTCAAAGACATAAAAAATAGGATAATCCTCATTTTCTCCAATACTTCAAAGGGTCTCTCAGCACCAAGATGCCAATGAGATAGAAGCTGCAGGTGGGCGGAGCCACCTTATATACCCCCAGCTGTGACATCACAATGTCTTCTGTGACATCACAATTCTCTTTGTGACATCACAATTCTCTTTGTGACATCATCACCGACCACACCATACCACATGACATCATCACACACCACTAGACATCATGTGACTCTGAGACTACGGGCCTCATGTATCATAACCGTCTAATAGAAAAAATGTCCTTGTTGTCCATAGCAAACAATCACAGAGCAGCTTTCATTGTAGCACAACAGTTAGGAGATGAGAGCTGCACTGTGATTGGTTGCTATGGGTAACTAGGACAGTTTTCCTGTTAGACAGTGTGGATACATGAGGCCGCCATCTTTGAATGATCTACCTGAACCATTAAAAATGAGAATTATCGTCTTCAGTATGGAGGTACACTATGGAGGGGTCACATAGAAACATCAACATGGCCCTTCTCCTTGTGTGGACCCTAAAAAACCAACAACTCATCTACTCTCCAATATATGTATATATATCATCCTACTAAATCTCATTATTCCCTTACACATCCTTACATTCATCCAGAGTCCTCGATACCTAACAAGTGTGGCCCCCCCTGTGGAGCTGCAGATGTGGGGACGGAGGCAGGAGAGGGGCCCAGCGTCTAGATACCCCTCCCCCAGACACTGACTTTGGACTCAGGAATTGTCCCTTGGATAATGGCGGCTCCGCTCTGGACATTACTGCACTAACATGGCCCAATACTGAGTTACAGACTATGGACTTGTCACTATAAGAGGGGGTCACATTTACCCCATTTACTTATTGTTGGGCTTTAAAGGGACAGTAGCATGGACCCATAATTAAGTCCAGGACATTATCATTATCGTTACCCCCTCCCCCATCACCTCACCCTGTCGCAGCTGATTCTAGGCACCCGCCATATGTAATAATACAGATGTACTCACCGGCAGCGTACCGCAATGTACGGGGTAGATCAAGTTCAAAAACAGGAGTAATAGGATAATCCTCATTGTCTCCAAAACGTCAAGGGGTCTCTCAGCACCAAGATGCCAAAGAGATACAAGCTGCAGCTGCACGGAACCCCCTTATATAACCCCCATTGTGACATCACAATAGCCTCTGTGACATCATCACCCACCACACGACACCACGTAACATCATCACCCACCACAAAATACCACGTGACATCTTCACCCACCACACAATACCACTGACATCATCACCCACCACACTACCCTCTGTGACATCATCACCCACCACACAATACCACATGACATCATCACCCACCACACAATACCACATACGACTAAATTGATGAAAGCAAGAAAAAAAAATCACGATCAAAAAAGCGCACACCCAATACAAATAGTTTGAAAAAAGAAAAAACTTTTATTGATCCAAAACATATATATATGACACACAAATAAAAACATTTAAAAACATGTATGAACAGAAGCCCATGTGTAGATAAACAGGGCAAAACTACAGTCACTATACTTGTCTCAATAGGACAATAATATACCAATAGATGGATAGTACTGGGTAAATATAAAGCCTCTACTCAACAACATACAATAATCACAAGAACCAGAAACCTGGGATTACCTGGTGCTCAGCATGCCAAGAATTGCAGCTACACAAGGGATAAAGCTGGAGAATGAATTACAAGCAGGCACCAGAAAACAGATAGAAAACAGAAAGAGTAGACGCCAAATATTTGAAGCACGCCGAATATCAGGTACGCATAACCCAGGAGTGCTGAAGTAAGGGAACTACCCCACGCGTATCGCTGCTTTACATTGCAGCTTCCTCAGGGGAAATAGAATGCCACACACAATACCACATGACATCATCAGCCACCACACTACCCTCTGTGACATCACGCACCACATGACACCATGTGACATCATCACTCAGCACAAGACATCATGTGACCAGCACAATTTCCAGATTTAGTCATTTCTATAGTAAAATCTTGAGTTTCTTGTACTGTCCCTGGACATTGGGGAGTGCTGGTGACGTGTGTGACAGTGCCATAGTGAGACTTCTCTTCTCCTGTATACCAGGATATATGATAAGGCCACATGCACACGCTGCGGAAGATACGCACTAAAACCGCAGCAATACTCAGGAAACGTGAGGTAAAAACTGTACCCAATCATGCGTTTTTCTATACGTTTCTTTACGTTTTGATGCGATTTTCGGCGCGTTTTCATGCTGCGGGTTTTGGTGCGATTTTCCACAGCACTAGACAGATATAATTTGCAAGGGGAAACACAAAATAAATTGACATGCTGCGGATTCTAAAAATCACATTGCTGGTCAATTTCCGTCCCGAAAAATACTGCAGCGAGTACATGAGATTTCCTGGAATCTCATTGACTATGCTGGTACTGGATTACGCCTTCCGCGCGGCATAGCCACACGTATACGCATCGTGTGCATTGAGCCTTACGCTACTGTTACAGGGTGTATATATGTAGTATATGTCTCTGGTCGCCATGTTGGTTGGGGGGGTGCTAGTCTCTGGCTATCAGAAGTTTAGGAGAGTGTGCTGGCGCCATATTCCTGCAGTGTCGGGGGAGGGGCAGCATGTAGCGGGTGCTGCTCCCATGGAGGGGAGGGATTTCAGTTACTATGGTAACATCAGTAATAAATATGGAGGAGCAGCGTTGACTTTTCAGGACTAATAAATAATCGTATTAATTGTGTAACGTTCCCGCACCCCCGCTCGCCGTTCTCTATATGTGGACATTACGTTATCAGGTGTAAACAGAGAAGAGGAATGATGCCATAATGCCGTTTTTCTATGTCATGTGACCAGTCCTTATAATATATTATCTGTACAGTTAATGTTCATTATATTATTTTCTATCCATAGCTGGAGCTCTGTTATTACTGATGCAGCGTTTGAGGAGATAAGATATTTTATAATGAACAATTTGCTCCTCACGACTCGTATCTGACTCGTATGTCGGAAAAGTAGAATAGGCCTGAACACCAAATATTTCACTGTATTTACACCGGACAACTGACATATATACATTACTAAATCTCCCCCGTACATCTCCAAACATGATAAATCACTGGCTGCCTGCATCACCACTAGGGGGAGCTGCTTCATATGGATTTATACAGATAGCGCTGAACTCAATGGAAGCTGTAAACATCTCTATGTAGTGAGCTCCCCCTAGTGGTGGCTGCAGGAAACACTATGTCTCTTTGTCAGGAAGCAGGAGGATCAGTGCCGGCCCCCCCTCACCTCGGGCCCCGTAGCAGTGACGTGGTCTGCCTCTATGGTGTGTACAGCACTGAGTATATGTAGCTATTATGTATATGTACAGTATATAGTAGTAATAGTTACATATCCTATATATATGGGTTTGCATCAACAAAATCCCAATTCCAATACAGGTGATTTTTTAGGCCATCCAACATACAGGACCCAGAAGGAGTGCTAGGAGGGCAGGTCGCAGGAGGAATAGAACAAAGAAAATCACACCAACAGAGGACTATCATCCACTGTTTTGACACCCATACAATCATTGGTCTTGTTCAAAGGACTGTCTTTCTGTTTGGTTTGGAGTTGGATTTGTGTAATTTCATTAGGAGTTTAAAATTAAAAGTGTGGTTTAACGTACGTGGAGTAGACATACCTCCCAACTTTTGAATTCGGAAAAGAGGGACATTTTAAGCCACGCTTCCTAACCACGCCCAATATCCCGCATAAACACATCAAATCACGGTCAGATCCTTCTTTAAATAACAAGCACACTGTCACGGACACAGGGTATGTGGACCCACTAGGCCGCTCCGCCGTAGCGGGGAGGCAGCTGACCAGGTCACAGTCTATGCGAAAGTCAATGGCAGACAGTAATGCTTGGGTACCTGAAATAGTCCGGACGGCGGCTGTGGCTACAGCACGGACAGAGGCTGGTGCGGCAGGTGGCGCCAGACGTGGCGGGCAGTATGCGATGAAGCAGAAGTCACTGGACGTGGCAGATGACACTGGACGTGGCAGAAGACACTGGACGTGGCAGGAGACACTGGACGTGGCAGAAGACACTGGACGTGGCAGAAGACACTGGACATGGCAAACAACACTGGATGTGGCAGAAGACACTGGACGTGGCAGAAGACACGACTCCAACGCTGGTAGGCACAGGAATTGGAACAATACGGAATACAGGAACGGGTAACAGGGCATGGGTAACAGCTGGAACGGGAAACACTAAGGGACCATTTGCGAGATAGACTGGGATAGACTAACAACGCTCAGGCAAGGATTAGAAGGCCTGGGCCTTCTTATAGACCAGGAAATCATGGCAGTTGATGATGATGACTACTTCCTATTTGCGCGCTGGCCCTTTAAGGCTGGGCGCGAGCGTGCGCGCGCACCCTACGGGACTCAGCCGAACGGAGCGGAAGTGAGCGCTGGCGTCTCCTAGGAGGGAGACGGGGACCAGCGCTCATGGATCCATGGCAGCGGGCGTCGGGAGGTGAGTAAACCCGACGGCCTGCGGCCATGGACGCTACAGTATCCCCCCTCTTACGCCCCCTCTTCTTGGGGCCAGAGCGAGAGAGGAATTTTTTAATAAGAGCAGGAGCGCTGAGGTTCTCTTCTGGCTCCCAGGACCTCTCCTCAGGACCAAACCCTCTCCAGTCCACCAGATAGAAAGTCCTTCCTCCTACCCTTTTGCAGTCCAGGATCTCTTTTACCTCGAATACATCAGAAGGACCGCTGGGGGCAACTGTGGAACTAGAAGTCTTGCTGTAGCGGTTCAGGACCACTGGTTTCAGGAGGGACACATGGAAGGAGTTAGGGATTCTGAGGGTAGGAGGCAGCCGCAGTTTATAGGAGACAGGGTTGATCTTTTGCAGAATATCGAAAGGACCAGGGAACCTGGGAGCAAACTTGTATGAGGGTACCTTCAAGCGAATGTTCCGAGAGGACAGACAGACTTTAGTCCCCGGAAGATACTGAGGCGGCTCTCTTCTCTTAGTATCTGCCTTTCGCTTCATGGGATCTACTGCCAGCAAAATAGAGGACCGGGTCTGTTGCCAGATTTGCAGGAAGTCCCCATATGCAGAGTCAGCAGTAGGTACCTGAGATGAAGTCGACACAGGAAGAGGGACTCTGGGATGTTGACTGTACACGATGTGAAACGGAGTGGAAGTGGTGGACTCACTTGTGTGGTTGTTGGATGAAAACTCGGCCCATGGAAGAAGCTGTACCCAGTTATCGTGCTGTGAAGAGATGAAGTGGCGCAGATAATCTTCCATGATCTGGATAATCCTCTCAACTTGCCCATTGGATTGGGGTGATAGGCAGAGGAAAAGTCCAAACTCACATCTAGGAGTTTACAGAGGGTTCTCCAGAACTTAGAGGTAAACTGAACCCCCCGGTCGGGCACAATGTGAAGAGGCAAGCCATGCAAGCGAAAGATGTGCTGAATGAAGAGACTCGCCAGTCGGGGAGCAGAAGGTAGGCCGGTCAGCGGGATAAAATGTGCCATCTTAGAAAACCGGTCCACCACCACCCAGATGGTGTTGCATCCTGCTGAGGGAGGAAGGTCTGTGAAGGTCTTTAGGTAGCGTGGGCCACCAGAAGTGACGGGCAATAAGGTCTTTGGTTTTACGGACACCAGCATGCCCAGCTAGTTTAGAACTGTGTCCCCAGCGGATAATTATTTTTCTGTCAGCCAATCGAACAAAAGTCCTCCCCAGAGGGATATTTCTAAGCTGCAGAGGATTAGCGGTGACAACGCAGGATGGGTCTATGATGGTCTGAAGGGACTCCACCGTGTCTTCCGTCTCAAATGATCTGGACAGGGCATTGGCCCTCACATTCTTGTCAGCGGGACGGTAGTGGAGCAGAAATTGGAAACTGGTGAAGAACAGCGACCACCTGGCTTGACGGGGATTTAGTCTTTGAGCGGACTGAAGGTAGATGAGGTTCTTGTGGTCGGTGAAGATCAGGATGGGGTGAGCAGCACCCTCCAGAAGATGTCTCCACTCCTCCAGGGCCAATTTGATAGCCAGGAGTAATTGCGCTCGGCAGAAGAAAACAGTCTTGAGTAGTAGCCACATACCACTGCCTTTCCTTTGGAGCTCCTCTGGAACAGAAGTGCACCTGCACTAACAGAGGAGGCGTCCACTTCTAGTGAGAACTGCCGAAACACGTCAGGGTTATGGAGGATTGAAGCTGAAGTGAAGGCTTTCTTGAGGCTAATGAATGCGGACTCTGCCTCTGGAGTCCACACCTTGGCGTTCACACCCTTATTGGTAAGGGTAGAGATGGGAGCCGTCAGAGAAGAAAAGTTCGGAATAAACTGCCTGTAGAAATTTGCGAATCCAAGGAACCGTTGTATGGCCCTTAGGCCTTGAGGACGTGGCCATTCCAGGACAGACTTTAGTTTCTCAGGGTCCATCTTAAGGCCTTGATCCGAGATGACGTAGCCCAGGAAGGGCAAAGACTTATTTTCAAAGGTGCACTTTTCCAACTTGGCATACAAGCGATTCTCTCTTAGTCGCAGAAGAACTTGATGAACATGCCTCCGATGGGTCATCAGATCTGGGGAGAAAATTAAAATATCATCGAGATAAACTACAACACACATATAGAGGAGATCTCGGAAGATATCATTAAAGAACTGCTGAAATACTGCGGGAGCGTTACGCAGTCCGAAGGGCATCACTAGGTATTCGTAGTGCCCATTGCGGGTGTTAAATGCCGTCTTCCATTCGTAAATTTTATCTACAACTAAGGGGCACGGCAATGGGGTCCAATATGGCCCCTACGTATGCCAACATTTTTGTGGGCATGATGGAGGAGATGTCGATCTATGTATCCCACCACTTCACATATGTTCTGAGGTGGTGGCGATACATAGACGACATCTTCCTCATCTGGACTGACACGACAGAATCCTTTTTGGAATTCCACAACTTTTTTAATCAAATCGATCCAGACATTCAATTTACTTATACTTATTCGACTGAGATGATCCAATTCTTGGATTTCTCAATAAGCATTAAAAATGATGTCTTATACACTAGTCTATATACTAAGCAAACTGACCGTAACACATCATTGAAATTTGAAAGCTGTCATCCGAAAAAGATGATACACTCTCTTCTATACAGTCAAATGCTCAGGGCTAGACGTATTGCGGATGATGATTCAGAATTGAATCAGACTCTTGATCAGATGATCCTAAACTTTAAACATAGAGGATATCCAAGACGACTGTTGAATACCTTTAAGGACCAGGTCAAGAATACTCCTAGAAATAATCTATTGGTTAATCCTAAACAGCGTATATCTCCTTCCCGTGTTCCGTTTGTGTCCACCTATCACGATCTTAGTGGAGAAGTGGCAAAGATTTTTAATAGACATTGGGGCATTATTAAGAACAGTTATAAACACATTGAATCGTTTAATAACGCTCCCCTCATGTCATATAGACGTCCACAAAATTTACGTAACAAATTAGTCAATAGTCTGACACATCGAAAAACAGGACAACAGACACTCCTTAGACCGAAAAAAATGGGTAACTTTCTCTGTCTCTATTGCATTACTTGTCGTCTTATGCATAGGGGGAATGTCTTTATTCATCCGCAAACACAAAGAGAGCACAGGATTAAACAATTTCTTACATGCGCTTCGGATTGGGTTATTTACTTTCTCTGGTGCCCGTGTTCACTTCTATATGTCGGTGAAACCTCTTGTGATTTCAAGACACGTCTGAATAATCACAGATATTCCATACGTAAGAAGAAAAGTGATTTACCGGTAGCGAAACATTTCTCGGAACTTGTACACACAGAAAAAGATCTTAGATTTATTATTTTGGACTCATTACCTAATATGTCGCGTTCCCGTTTTTTCCCCTCCCTGTCCTTGCGGTGTCTTTCTCAGTGAATTTATATTTATACACACATGCGATACATGATTTGTATATTTGTACATTGTTTTTAATTTTTCCTTTTTTCTCTTTCCAGAGGATTATAGAATTTCAGGACCACTCACCATGACTGGAGCGCTGTCTTCGTATATGATGTATGATATCTTACACAAGTCTGTCTGTTAACATTAATATGTACTAGTTTAGTATTATTATTATTTCTTCTTTTTTAATCCTTTGAATTCATGAGAGACATGTGTACCTTTAAATTTAGGGGCTGTTGAATATATATTGACCCCTAAAAATCTTCTTCTTGCTGTCATCACATGAGTAATAGGTTTTCTAGTGGCTGTCCCTGTTCATGAATTTGGAACGGGATTACACACGGACCATTTTTCGATCTAACGATACCCATTTCTATTGGTTCGGTTGGCTCGAGTAGTCATTTGTAAAAGCAGATAATATGTAACACAATTAAAAATTAACGTCAATTTCTGCATTTATTTGTCTGATTACCTTCACAATAAACATATACTTTGATTTCTTTTTGACACTGTCTATTGTACATATGTCTCTCATATCCATGACTGGATTGCTAGCCATTATTTCCCTGGACTATTGTCCTTTTTGATGTCGGCGTACAGACTTATCATAATACATAAATTGCAACCTATGTTGTTGGCCCTCCTTATGCAGTTACACTGTATCTTATTCACGGAGGTTCGTATCCGGACCCCCAGCGCATGCGCAACAAATAAAGCATCGTGTGGTTGCTATGCAACCGGACGCGTCTGTGATGACGACACGAGCATGCGCAGTTCTGTTTAGAGGACGCCAGACATCCTGACCACATGTGGAAATCAGCACGAATAAGGATTAAACTGTTTACTTCACATATCAAGTCAGCGATTGGTGAGTGGCCTGAAGACCTTGCCCCCTACACATATGATTGCATTTTTGATTAAGGGATAATGAAGCTATATTATGCGTTTTTAAATGTATGTCTATTTTTACACTGGATTTTATCACTGTGCACTGTTTTCATAATTGCAACATATGATATTTATACAAGTATTTATATCCTGTACCACATATTTTTTTGTCTGTGCACTTTATTAACAACTTTAGGACGCTACCTGTTTTGGCCTTGTGGCTGTAATGATGGGGTAGGGAGACAGACAGGTGAGCCCTAATCTACCCGCCACTCAGTCCCTGCCTACTTGCAACTACCCGTCATAGGCGACGGGGTACAACTGGGCGACGGTCCCTACGCTCAGTAAGTGCACGACATACAAACAGACAAGGGTACACAGAAGCTAGGGAAACGGGGCAGCCTCCCACGGAGACACCGTGAGCAACGAGAGTAGTGAACGAGCCGAGTCAAACCAGGAGTGCACGAGGTACAAAACGCTGAGCAGGAGAGTAGTCAGTAAACCAAGGTCAATAACAAGCAGAGGATCAGTAGTTCAAGCAGCAGAGCCGGGAAACAAGCAGAGCAGAATCACAGGCAAAGGAGGAACAGGAAAGGCAAGTATAAATAGACAGTGGGCGGGAGCTAGCTCCGTCTGGTCAGACTGTGATAGGCTCTCCCACTCCTAAGCCTGCCACCCTGAGTGGTGGATGGAGTCAGTCTCACAGACATAGGAGCAGGTGCAGACTGATTACCCACAGGCGTCAACACAGAAGCTGTGTCTGGCAGATCCTTTACAGTGGCACAGCCGATTTTGTCAGATCTGACATGTGTCACTTTATGTGGTAATAACTTGGGAATGCTTTTACCTATCCAAGTGATTCTGAATTTGTTTTCTCGTGACATATTGTACTTTATGATAGTGGAAAAATTTGGTCGATAAATTCAATATTTATTCGTAAAAAACATCAAAATTTAGGGAAAATTTGCAAAAATTTGCATTTTTCTAAATTTGAATGTATCTGCTTCTAAAACAGATAGTAATACCACACAAAATAGTCACTAGTTAACATTTCCCATATGTCTACTTTATGTTTGCATCGTTTTTTGAATGTCCTTTTATTTTTCTAGGACGTTACAAGGCTTAGAACTTTAGCAGCAATTTCTCACATTTTCAAGAATATTTCAAAAGGCCATTTTTACAGGTACCAGTTTAGTTGTGGGTTTGAGGGCCTTATATATTAGAATCCCCAAATAAATCACCCCATTTAAAAAACTGCACCCCTCAAAGTATTCAAAACAGCATTCAGAAAGTTTCTTAACCCTTTAGGCGTTTCACAGTAAATAAAGCAATGTAGAGGGGAAATTTACAAATTTCTCTTTTGCCGAAATTAATTTGCAATAAAAAAAAATTCTGTACCACAGAAGGTTTTACTAGAGAAACGCAACTCAATATTTATTTCCCAGGTCCTGCAGTTTTTAGGAATATCCTACATGTGGCCCTAGTGCCCTAAAGGACCGAAACACCGGCCTCAGAAGCAAAAGAGCACCTACAGGATTTTGGGGCCTCCTTATTTTTAGATTATATTTTAGGCACCATGTCAGGTTTGAAGAGGTCTTGTGGTGTCAAAACAGTGGAAACCCCCCAAAAGTGACCCCATTTTGGAAACTAGACCCCTCAAGGAATTTATCTAGGGGTATAGTTAGCATTTTGACCCCACAGGTATTTTGCTATATTTATTGAAATTAGTCTGTGAAAATGAAACTCTACTTTTTTTCTGAAAAAACATAGAAATTTGTAATTTTTAAAAGTAAATGCTCTCCAACATTTGTAAAGCAATGTCTCCCGATTACGGAAATACCCCATATGTGGTAATAAACAGTGTTCAGAAGGGAAGGAGCGCAGATTTTGCTGGATTGGTTTTTAGTGCCATGTCGCGATTGCAAACGCCCTGGAGAGACCAAAACAGTGGAAACACCCCAAAAGTGACCCCATTTGGCAAACTACACCCCTCAAGGAATTTTTCTAGGGGTATAGTAAGCATTTATACCACACAGGTTTTTGCCGAATTTAGTAGAATTAGGCCGTGAAAATTAATATAAACATTTTTGTCCACTAAAATGTTGCATTTTTTCATTTTCACAAGAGTTAAAGGAGAAAAAGTCACCCTAAATTTGTAACGCAATCTCTCCCGAGTATGACAATACCCCACATGTGGTAATAATTTATTTTTTTAATAGAAATTAATTAATCTTTGCAGGACTGATGCTTTTTTGCTTTTCCATTTGATTTTCACTCCACGCCTTCCAAACGCCATAACTTTTATATTTTTCAATCAATTGAGCGGTGTGAGGGCTTAGTTTTGGCAGGACGAGCTGTAGTTTTTATTGGTACCATTTTTTGGTACATGCAACTTTTTGATCACTTTTTATTACATTTTGTTAAAAGCTTTGGTGACCATAAAACAGTGATTTTGGTGTTTTAAATTCTTAATTTCTTACGGCGTTCATAATGCGCTATAAATGACCATTATATTTTATTCTGCGAGTCGGTACGATTACGGCGATACCATATGTATATAGTTTTTTTATGTTTTGCAGCGTTTGCACAATAAAATCACTTCTTTATAAGATAATTTATTTTCTGTGTCACCATATTCTGAGAGCCGTAACTTTTTTATTTTTCAGTCAAAAAAGCGTTGTAAGGGCTTGTTTTTTGCGGTACGGGTTATAGTTTTTATTGGTACTATTTTGGGGTACATGCGACTTTTTGATCACTTTTTATTTTATATTTTGATAGGGGTGGTGACCAAAAAATAGTTATTCTGGCATTGTTTTTAGTTGGTTTTTTTTTTGCGGCGTTCACCGTGCGGTAAAAATAACATTGTCGTTTTATAGATTGGGTCGTTATGAACGCGGTGATACCAAATATGTGTACTGTTTTTTAACGTTTTCATTTTGTTCCTATAATAAGAGACTTATTATAGGAAAAAAAATCTTTTATTTTTACACTTTTGTAAAACATATTTATTAACGTCTTTTTACTTTTTTCTTTACTTTTTACGCTTTATTTTTTTACCTGCAGCTCTGATCGCTGCTAGAATACATTACACTACCTAGGTAGTGTAACGTATTCCAACTGTCAGTGGGACGTCACAGTCACTCTGACAGTTAGTCTACAAGGACCAGCCAGAGGCTGGTCCTTATAGGCTTCCATACACGGCAGACCCGGAGGCCGTTGTCTGGCCCCAGGGTGCCATCTCAAGCATCAGCAGGCCCCCACAATTGCATGGGGGCTGCTGATGTGCTATATACCTCCTACATGCGGAGATCGCAATCGAGCTCCACATTTAACGGGTTAATTGCCAAAATCAGCGGCAATGAGACGCTGATCGGCAACAGTGGAGTGTCAGCTGTCAGGGACAGCTGACGTCCTGGTTCCCGATGCACACTGTCACAGACACTGTCACCGACAGTGTGCATCGCGAACGGCAGTGACGTCCTGTCACTCTGACAGGAAGTCTATCAGGAGGCTGGTCCTGACAGGCTTCCGTGCATGTCAGACACGGAGGCCATTACTTGGCCACCAGTCGCCATGCTAGCCATCTGCAAACCTCACAATTTCATTGTGAGGTCTGCCGATGTGCTAGTAACCTCTAATTTCAATCGATCACCACAATTAAGGGGTTAATTGCCAAAATCAGCGGAAATAAGCCGCTGATCGGTATACAGTGGAGTGTCAGCTGTCGGGGACAGCTGGCCTCACGGTTCCCTGGCGCACTATCGCCGACAGTGTGCACCGGGAACCGCGCAGTAACTGTACATCCCCGTGCGCTAAGACACTGGCCACCCGGACGTACAGTTGGGTTGTGGTGCGCCTAGGGGTTAATGATCCCTCATTATGATAATGAGGCACATGGTTTATATACTGCATGTACTGGTTGTGTCACTATGCTTGAAAAAGGTCCTATAGCAGGACGGAAACGTTGCAGCTGTTGACTGAATAAATCACATTCTATTTTGGAACCATCGGAGTACTGTGGGATTTCTTTCACTTATGCCTTACAATCCACGGATCTGGATTACCTGCTTGCACCATCTCCGTGTTGAAATTTTACGCAGAGTGCTGCTTATTTCTATATATATATATATATATATTATACACGCACAGGGCCAATTGTAGCTGTTCTGCTGTCTGAGGCAAAAATGTAAAATGGTGCCCCCCCATCCGCCCAAAAATTATAAGAAATCCAAGTAGCCAACCTCTATTGGAAGTTTATAGTATTAACTTTTCTTTTTTTGGTAGGTTCCGCTGGACCGTTTGGGCTAATTCGAAGATTTGTTGGACTTGCATAATGGAGTTTTTAGTTCAATAAAATATGTTTTTTTTTTACAGATGTAGCCATCTTTAACTTGACTCTGATAACTTGCTGCAGGTTGATATCACACAATAAAAGCCATTGAAAAAATAATTGAAAAAGTCAACATAAGGGATCTAGCCACTATTTATGTAATGCGTTAATGCGAGTCAAGATACAGACGGCTACATCTGTATGTCTCTGTTTTTTAATACTTTATTAGCGCCTTAGTCATGGCATACCTCCCATCTTTCAAGTAACGCAAAGAGGGACAACCAATGCGGCAAGTTTTTTTCCTTTTAAGCCATACCTCTATTCCCGCCCAATCCCCACCCATACAGACCCGGTTCAGCCCACACAGTATCATGCTCCCATAGTGCCTCCCACACAGTATAATTTCAAATAGCTGCCCCATACAGTATAATGCCCTCACAGCTGCCCCATACAGTATAAAGCCAACACAGATGTCCCAATACCGTATAATGCCCACTCAGATGCCCCCATGCAGTATAATGCCCACACAAATGGTCCCATGCAGTATAATACCCGAAAGTTTCCCCATACAGTATAATGCCCACAAAGATGGCCCCATACAGTATAATGCCCTATAGCTGCTCCATACAGTATAATGTCCCCATAGCTGCTCTTATACAGTCTATTGCCCCATAGCTGCCATACACGGTATAATGCCCCCTTGCATTATAATGCCCCAACAGCTTCCCATACAGTATAATGCCCCTCTAGCTTCATCCATACAGTATTATGCCCCATACAGCATAATGGCCTCATACCGTATCATGCCCCCTTAGCTGCCACCATACACTATAATGGCCCCTCAACTGCAACCATATGGTATAATGTCACTATAGCTTCCGCCATACAATATAATGCCTTCATAGCTTCCTCCATACAGTATAGTACCCCCATAGCTGCCCCCATACAGTTGAATGCCGCTTTAGTGGCCACCATACAGTATAATGCCCCCTTAGCTGCCCCTATACATTATAATGCCCCTTTAGCTGCCACCATACAGTATAATGCCCCCTTAGCTGCTCCAATACAGTATAATGCTTCATATCTGCCCCATACAGTGTAATTTCACCTCAGCTGCCCCATACAGTATAATGCCCCCTTAGCTGCCCCTAGTGCCACTGCCCACATATAAAGTGCCAGTGCCCACGTGGATAGTGCCAAACCCCCTAAAAGATAGGGTCACCCCCCTGTAGATATATCACTACCCCCTGCTGTAGCCATTGGCCAGGGATTCCGCTATGGACAGTGACATCAGGGATTCCCTCTATGAGCTTAATCCCCGGCCACAGCATCGGCAATGCTCTGGCATGGGATTCCACTGTACCGGGGAGTCCTTTGTACTAATGCTGAAGCAGGGATCTGATGGTTCCCTGCTTCATCATTGGGTTCAATTGTATCTGCGTCCTGCGAAAGCAAGATACAGTTGACACCAGGAGTCCAGGACATACCACCGGCTGCCCGGATTGGAGGGCCCCCCCTCGAAATCTGGGACTGTCCCGTTGAATCCGGAATGTTTGGGAGGTATGTAACGGCCACTGTCTGATTGACAGCATTCCATTACTAGGCTGGGGCTTAGTATTAGTCAGTAAAAAGGAACTAACCCCCATTATTACCCCAGTACCCATCGCCACCAGGGGTACCGTAAAGATCCAGGTACGATACAGTACCCGACCATCTCAAGTGATGGCCGGGCAAAGGGGCGGCTGCATAAATCATCGAAGTAGTCCAACGAATCTTTGACGTAGTGGAACCTGCAAAACAAAAATGAGCAATATGAAAAATAAAAAATAATTATAGTCATCCACAACAGTCTTCTGTCTTCTTTTTTTCTCCCCTCTGCCGCAATACCCCATTTGTGGTGATAAACTGCCGTTTGGGCCCATGGGAGGGCTTAGAAGGAAAGTAGCGCTATGTGTTTGATGGAGTCCAGATTTTGCTGGATTGGTTTTCGGGTGCCATGTCGCATATGCAGAGCCCCAGAGATATCAAAGCAATGGAAACCCACCAGAAGTGACCCACATCTTGGAAACTAAACCCCTCAAGGAATTGATTTATCATTGTTGTGACCATTTTGACTGCTCAGTTTTTTTACAGCACGTATTTGAAATTGGGCTGTGAAATTTAAAAAATTGCATTTTTTCCAATAAGTTGTCATTTTTGATCAAAATTTCTTATTTTGACAGGTAACAAAATACCCCATTATGTTGCCCAATTTGTCCTGAGTGTGGCAATAGCCCATTTGTGGTGATAAACTGCAGTTTGGGCCCATGGGAGGGCTCAGAAGGAAAGGACCACCATTTGGCCTATTGTAGCTTTTCTGGTGCTAAGTCATGTATGCAGAAGCCCCTGAGGTACCAGTACAGTTGAAACCCCCGAGAAGTGACCCCATTTTAAAAACTACACCCCTTAAGACATTCATCTAGAGGTGTAGTGAGCATTTTGACCCAACAGGTATTGTTGTAAAAAGGTAATGCGCAGCAGATGGTGCAGTGTGAGATTTGCAATTTTCTATATACAGTATCTATGCCATTTCAGTGTCCAATATATTGTGCCCAGCATGCGCCACCGGAGATATATACCCTATAAACTGTAATGTGGGTTCCCCCAGGTACAGCAATACCTTACATGTAGCTGTTATCAGCTGCCTGGGCACACAGCAGGGCTCAGAAGGGAAAGATGAGGGGGATAAGCTGTGTGGAGTGCGTCAGGGTAGATGAAAAATCTAAGGGATGTATGATAAATTTTAAAACACTTTCATGCAGAGCCCTGGTTTTTCGGGGCACGTGTCACATTGAGATATTGTGTCCTCCCTTATCCCTCTCTTATAGCAGACTTTGGACCTCTTTTGACTTTTTCCCTTCTTGCCAGTTTGGGGAACTTCTCCTGGAATGTGCTGCCCTGGTACGATGCGTGTGGCCCCGCTTCCAGAAGTACTGGGTGCCCCTCTTTTCTTGGTCCTTAAAGATTAGGTTCTTGATAATGATGTGCACGGCCAGATTCTTATACCACATCGCATGGCGCTGTAGGGCTTCAGGAATTGATCTGACAAGTCCTCCCCTCCCATGTACCTATTGTAGTCCAGGATGCAGTCTGGTTTGGGGGTCTCTGTACTGATACCTCGTACTGGTACATGGGTGCTGGTGTGGCCATTTATTGTTATCAATACAAGGACATCTCTCTTGTCCTTGTACTTGACACACAATATGTTGTTGCTAGATTGTGCCCTGCTCTCACCCCTTCCTGTTTGCCCAAGCAGTGTCTTAGGGAGGCCTCTCAGATTTCTTCTAGCCGTGGCGCATGCCGCAGTACTTCTGGATGCGAGGCACTTGAAGAGTGGGACGCTGGTATAAGAATTATCCAGGTAGAGGTGGTAACCCTGGTCCAGCAGTGGGTGCACCAAATCCCACACAATTTTTGCATTAACTCCCAGTAAGGGGGGGGTATTCTGTGGGCTGAGTACTGGTGTCCTTCCCTTCATATATCCTAAATTTGTAGGTATACCCTGATGCACTCTCACACAGCTTATACATCTTCACGCCATACCTTGCCCTCTTACTCGGCAGGTACTGGCAGAATTGAAGCCTCCCTTTAAAATCTACCAAGGACTCATCAATAGAAATACACTTCTCGGAGATGTATGCTTGGGCAAACCGGGCACTGAAACGGTCTAATAGGGGTCTCCGTTTATACAAACGGTTAAAACTGGGGCCATCTCGGGGTGGGCACTGCTCATTATCAGTATAATATAAGAAGCAAAGTATTGCCTCATTTAGTTTTTTTTTAGGTTCCATTTTAGTTCTGAAGTTGCTTTGAGGGGCCTATATATTAGACACCCCCATCAAACACCCCATTTTAGAAACTAGACCCCTCATTGAACGCGACTTTTAAGGGGTTAATCAGCGGGGACACAGCGATCGGTCCCCGCTATAGGATATGCAGCAACTGCTGTACAAGACAGCAGCTGATACAGCTCCTGCATGTGTCGGGAAGACGGCCGAAATGGCCGTTAATCCCGCAACGTAATATTCCGTCGCTGAGCGTTAAGGGGTTAAAACATGAGGTTCTTATAAACATTTTTATCACATTGTATAAGTCCAGTAGCCACTTCTCGGAGGCCTCTTTTAATTGAGTCCCTACTCTATTAGGTGCAGCACTGCATGGCGGTCGCAGTCTAGAAGGAGATCACATTAGGGTTTCCACCTTTTTGCCCTCAGTTTGTCCACATTTGTGACATTTTTTATCTATTCACATGGTTGTGGTGTTGTGTGGTGGTCTATGTTGCTGTGGTATTGTGCATGTGGGGGAATGTGTCATAGACCCTGCAGGTGCCTTGTTGCGGCGAAGGCGGTCGCCATGCAGTGCTGCACCTGATAGAGTAGGGACTCAATTAAAATAGGTCGCCGTGAAGTGTTAAGTGGACTAATACATTCTGATAATTATTTTTCTAAGAACCTCCTGTTCATGTTTGTGCAGCAATAGATGAAGGTATAAAAGTGGATGTGCGCTCCATGTCTTGTTCTCCCATGTTGGTAGATAAGTCATGTAATGTGTTTATAAAGATCCATCAGTAATCCGCTTCATGTAGACGACCTTTCTTATTTTTACTTGGTATATTATTCTTACTATTACTTTATAAGAAATGACTCGATACTTTACAGCTTTATGATATTTTATTGAGCTGATAATAAGAAAATAATGTTCGACCTTTCTGTGGACACTGGTGGAAGTGTCCTCCATGATTTTATAGGATGAAGTGGACTTCTTATATGGTCAGTGGTAGGCTTGGTGTTCACTGAGGTGAAGAGTTTTAATGGATGACCCTTCCAAGAAGAGATGGAGCTGGCTGTGTGCCATCAAGAGGTCACGACCCTCCGGCTGTGTGCCATCAGGAGGTCGTCACCATCAGGCATTGTGCCATATCCAGATGTAAACTTCAGACTGGGGGCCATCACCTCAGTTCTTCACCACTGACAGCAGATGGTAGAGAATAGACAAACCCAACAGTGTGGTCATAAGGTGGCAAGAAGGTGAGATGCTGATGACTTCAGGAGGCGTTACTCAACCTGTAATCTGGATGAAATAATGATGGTTCAGGAACAGGTGAGCACTTGTGATGACTGAGGCATTTTTGCTCACCTCAGTCTTCTTCGCCTCTTAAGCATCCCCAGAAAGATCTTCTTCTCGCTCTTGTGCGTCTGGGTTCGGATGTACTGGGTTCTGGTGTTCTGGGTTCCGGTGTTCTGGGTTGTTGACGTTGATAGACCAGAATCCTCTCCTCATGACTATTAGAAGAAGGAGCTTTGCGTCCTATGTTGTCACAGGGTATTGGCCGGGCCCAGACGATGTTACTGAATGCCACATTATACTTGCGTTTTGGTGACTCTTTCACATCGTGTAGAGCAGAAGCAATAGGTTCACTTGGAACATTCTGTAATACAGATTTATGATGTATTTCTGATGTTCTTGGTTCTGGTGTTCTGGGCTCTGGTGTTCTGGATGGTTGACGTTGATAAACCAGAATCCTCTCCTTATGACTATTAGTAGAAGGAGCTTTGAGTCCTGTGTTGTCAGAAGGTATTGACCGGGCCCAGACGATGTTACTGAATGCCACATTATACTTGGGTTTTGGTGTCTTTTTCACATCCTGTGGAGCAGAAGCCGTGGATGGTCCAGGACGTTCCTCGTTAGACAGGACTGGTGTTCTCCTGGATTCTTGTACCCGAAATTCAGGGGTATAAATCGGCTCCTTACAAGCTTCTTGGTCTTTCAAAACATTTTCTTCCTCAGGAATGTGACTTTCTTTGGTTGTGTCCTTGGCTTCAGCTGTACTTGTCAGAGGTGATTCTGTGTTTGGTTCTTCATCAGAATCAGAGGGCTCTTCCTCCTCCTCCTTCTCCCTCTCACTCAGGACTGGCACTATAGCCAAGGACAGTATAAGGACGAGTGGTGACATCATGATGACACAGGCCACGCCATTGATGAGCCGAGCAAGAAGTTTGATCTCACATTCAGAGGGGTCAATTTTGGGAACCACAGGTGGTGGGTTGTCCTGCAATAGAAAGAGGAATAATAAAATCTTGTAGATATTAGGTTACCGCGCCATTTGTGTTCTTGCTGCGCCATTTTATCATCTCCTTTTCTTGTGTTGAATCTGCAAATTTTTACTTACCCCAAAGACCATTGCATTTATCCAGTTGTAGAACCTCTGTAATATAATCGGCTTCTCACGGGGGGCAATAGATTCATTTGGAACATTCTGTAAAACATATTTATGATATATTTATGACATGTCACATGACTGTCGCCATCACTATCTTAACCCCTTAAAAACACCGCCTATTTCGGACCAAGGGAGGCAGCGATATTTTTGTTTTGTTTTTCCTTCTTCGTATTCTGAAAGTCATAATCTTTATTTGGTTTTCAGTCTATGGAGTCATATGAGGGCTTATTTTTTTTTAGACAAGACGTACATTTTAATGGCAACATTTTGGGGTACATATAATATATTGTATTAGTTTTATTAACTTTCTTTTGGTGGGAGAGAGGAAAAAATCAGCAATTGTACCATTGTTTTTTGGATTTTGTTTCTACAGAGTTCAACGTGCGCTATAATTGACATAATAAATTTATTCTAAGCGATACCAAATGTATATTTTATTCATGATTTTCCACTTTTGCTCAATAAAAACCTTTTTTTTTTAGAATTTTTTTTATGTGCTGCTGCATTTAAAGACCCCTATCATTTTTTATTTTTAGTCAAAGGAGCTCTATGTTGTCTTATGTTTTGCAGGACGAGTTGTAGTTTTTATTGGTACCATTTTGGGGTACATACTATATTCTTTTCACTTGGATTTCAGTTTCATTCAGAGGCGGGATGATCAAAAAACAGCAATTTTGCTGTTGATTTTTTGTATATTACGAAGGCAGTGATACCAAATATGTATAGGTTTTTTTTATTACAGAGCAGGGCGGAAGGAGTTAAAATCATGATGGTCACCATAGTAACACAGCAGAAATGCCCGTTCCACCCACAACTTATACAGGGACTTTACCCTATAGGGTCCCTGAATAATAAGCCCCAACAATAGAGAAGCTACTTACCCCAATGCACCACTCTCGTGTCCTTGTATGTCCAGGAGGAACGTACGGGTGCCCAACTGGGTCAGATAGAAATCCCTACAACACAAGTGATAGATGTAATGTAGACTCTATTCTATCCCGTGCAGGTAATGGGATTATCACATCTATATTCCTGTACAGCTGATTATTAGGATCTCCTCATCTACTTTATGTCTATTGTTTCTATGAAGAGCCGACATTTCCTGATAATAAATATTATACTGGTGATACAACCAGATACAAGCAAGTAACTCACCCCAAAGAGCTGGAATACGACCCGTATATGTGGAACCACGTCCTCAGACTGGAAATCCTGAAAGACAAGAAGTGGCTGTAATACCCCGGATAAGAAGAGTAAAGTGGGGGTTTGGTTGGACACCCCCTTTTTTCAGATTGTGGGTCCCACAGAGACAGGATAATGGCGGGAGCCCCCACTACTAGTGACCTAAATAATGTACTGCCCCCAAAACCACCGGACGTCCACTGTTCTCAATGCCGGCCTGTTGTCCTCCAGAGCTGAGAGACATATTACATGAGACTCTCAGCAGCAGCTAGTAGAGGGGGGCACTGAGTGGGGGTGACCCCTCTATCAGCGTAATAGAGTAACGGACACCAGACAACCCCTCTAATAGGAAGTTTTGTTAGAAATCAGTAGAAAGTTGTTGCGTTACCTCAAAGTTCCATGTTTTCTGGGGTTCGGAGGAACCTTCATTGAATGGAAGATAATTAATCCAGAAGAAAAGGTCCTGTAAGAGACAATATGATCATTATAGTCCTATATCTCCTCCATAGAAGAGCGCAGTATATTTATATATATGGTGAGGAATGTTCTAGAGTCCTAGAATGTAGCCAATCACAGTGCAGAAGCCAGTGACATCACACAACGTCTATTCCCATCCCCCCCAAGTTCTACAAGGAACATCCGCCACCCCGTCATCCATGAAAAGAATATTCCATATATAATATCAGAAGAAGTTGTGGATTTACCTCCAGCGTCCATGGAATCAGGTTGTTGGTTGGACTTTCATATGATGGAAGGTGATGAGTCCAGTATGAAAAGTCCTGCAAGAGACAAAATCATCATTATAGTCACCTCCGTCCCATACAGCAGTGTATATGTATATATGTGCCCCCTATAGATATATATATATACTGCACAGACCCCACACTTATATCCGCTCTGACCATTCACATCCTCTGTATATTCTCTTGTTATATCTCCCCCTTCATAGCAGATAATTCTTACCCCCCCCCCAATCACCTGACCCTGCCACAGCCGATTCCAAGTTACCTCCATATTGAATAAGGGAAACATACTCACCGGCAGCGTACCGCAATGTACGGGGTAGATCAAGTTCAAAGACATAAAAAATAGGATAATTGTAATGGCAGGAAGGAGGTGAAGGGAAAGTGAGCCCTAATCTACCCACCGCCCTGTCCCTGCCTACTTGCAACGACCCGCCCTAGGCGACGAGGTACAACTGGGCGGCGGTCCCTACGCTGGCTAAGTGCACAGGAAGACAAACAGGGAACACGCAAGGGAAGGGGCAGTAGCCACGGAATGCCACGAGGAAACGGGGCGGCGAACGAACCGTCAGGACCAGGACGAAGTGAGTACACCCGAGCAGGCACAGAGACAGAAGCAAGCCAGGGCAAGCAAGCAGGTCAAGCAGAACTGCAGCAAGGCAGAAGCACGGCAGAAGCAGGCTGGAGCAAGCAGCAGAGGCCAGGAATCCAAAAGAATTACAAGCACTGAGGGAGAGCACAGGGCAGGTAATAAAGGGCAGGGGGCGGAGCTAACTCCGAGAGACCAGGCCGCGATAGGCTCTCCCACTCCTGAGCCTGCCACCCTGGTTGGTGGGAGATGGTGTCAGTCGAGCAGGTCTGGCCTCAGGTGTGGATTGATTAATCCCAGGAGTATAGCTAGATGAAGTACCTGGCAGATCCCTAACAGTACTCCCCCTTTTATGAGGGGCCACCGGACCCTTACTAAGGGGACCCGGTTTAGTGGGGAAGAGGAGGTGGAACCTCCTGATCAATACCCCAGCATGAACATCACGGGCAGGTACCCAAGTCCTCTCCTCCGGCCCGTATCCTCTCCAATGGACCAGGTACTGGAGGGAGCCCTGGACCATCCTACTGTCCATAATCTTGGCCACCTCGAATTCCACCCCCTCAGGGGTGAGAACGGGAACAGGAGGTATCCTCGAGGGGGACCAGGACGGGGAGCAGCGTTTAAGGAGGGAGGCATGGAAGACGTCATGTATGCGAAAGGATGGGGGGAGCTCCAGACGGAAGGATACAGGGTTGAGGACTTCAATGATCTTATAAGGTCCAATAAATCGGGGACCAAACTTCCTGGACGGGACCTTAAGGCGCAAGTTCCTGGACGACAACCAGACCAAATCCCCGACGACAAACCGGGGGTTAGCAGAACGTCTACTATCCGCCTGAATCTTTTGTGCGCTCTGGGACGCCTCTAGGTTCTTCTGAACCTGGGCCCAGACAGTGCACAGTTCCCGATGAACCTCCTCTACCTCAGGATTATTGGAACAACCAGGGGAGACGGAGGAGAACCTTGGGTTAAACCCGAAATTACAGAAAAACGGGGAGACACCTGACGAGTTACTGACCCGGTTATTCAGGGAAAATTCAGCAAGGGGAAGGAATGAGACCCAATCGAATTGACAGTCAGAGATGAAACACCTTAAATATTGTTCCAGGGATTGGTTGGTCCTTTCCGTTTGGCCATTAGTTTCGGGATGGAAGGCGGAGGAGAAGGACAGATCAATCTCCAACTTTTTACAAAAAGCTCTCCAAAATAAGGAAACAAATTGTACCCCTCTGTCAGAAACGATATTGACTGGGGCCCCATGGAGACGCAGGATGTGTTTCACAAACAAAGAAGCTAACGTCTTGGCGTTAGGTAGCTTCTTAAGGGGCACAAAGTGGCACATCTTGCTGAAGCGGTCGACTACCACCCACACCACCGACTTGCCCTGAGATGGAGGCAAATCGGTGATAAAATCCATGGAGATATGGGTCCAAGGTCTCTGGGGAATGGGCAAGGAACGTAGTAGGCCCGCAGGTCGGGACCTAGGGGTTTTGGACCTAGCGCAAACCTCACAAGCGGCGACGTAAGCCCTAACATCTTTAGGCAACCCAGGCCACCAATAGTTTCTGGTAATGAGGTGTTTGGTGCCCAAGATGCCAGGATGACCAGATAGAGCGGAGTCATGGTTTTCCCTGAGTACCCTCAGCCGGTATTGCAGGGGAACAAACAGTTTGTCCCCAGGGGCGTTCCCGGGAGCTGCACCCTGATCAGCCGCGATATCAGAAGCTAAATCAGAATCCGTGGCAGAGACGATTATACCAGGGGGTAAAATACAAGCGGGATCCTTCTCGGAAGGAGGATTGGCCATGAAACTACGTGACAGAGCGTCAGCCTTAATATTCTTGGACCCAGCCCTATAGGTAACCAAGAAATTAAATCTGGTAAAGAATAGTGCCCACCGAGCTTGTCTAGGATTAAGCCTCCGGGCCGATTCTAGGAAAACCAGATTCTTGTGATCCGTAAGGACCGTTACCTGGTGTCTGGCCCCCTCCAGGAAGTGCCGCCACTCCTCAAAAGCCCATTTAATGGCTAGAAGTTCGCGGTTACCAATATCATAGTTACTCTCCGTGGGCGAAAACTTCCTAGAGAAGTAAGCACAGGGGCGGAGATGGGTGAGGGAGCTGGTACCCTGGGACAAGACGGCCCCTACTCCCACCTCGGAAGCGTCAACCTCCACAATAAATGGCTCCTCTTGGTTGGGCTGAATCAGCACGGGGGCCGAGATAAAGCACTTCTTGAGAGTCTCAAAGGCCTGGACGGCCTCAGGGGGCCAATGGAGGACATCGGCACCCTTGCGGGTAAGGTCCGTAAGAGGCTTAGCGACGACCGAGAAGTTGTCAATAAATCTCCTGTAATAGTTGGCGAACCCTAAAAAACACTGTAACGCCTTAAGGGAGGCAGGTTGGACCCATTCCGCCACAGCTTGAACCTTGGCAGGGTCCATGCGGAATTCATGAGGAGTGAGGATTTGCCCTAAAAATGGTATCTCCTGTACCCCAAAGACATATTTTTCAGTCTTAGCAAACAGATTATTCTCCCGAAGGACCTGGAGCACCTTCCTGACATGCTCCACGTGGGAGGACCAGTCCTTGGAAAACACCAGTATGTCATCAAGGTACACAACAAGAAAATTACCCAGGTACTCTCTCAGGATTTCATTAATAAAATTCTGGAAGACAGCAGGGGCATTACACAACCCAAAGGGCATGACCAGGTATTCGAAATGACCCTCGGGTGTGTTGAACGCAGTTTTCCACTCATCCCCCTCTTTGATGCGGATAAGGTTATATGCCCCCCGTAGATCGAACTTAGAAAACCATTGGGCTCCCTGAACCTGATTAAAAAGATCCGGAATCAAAGGAAGTGGGTACTGGTTCCTTACGGTGACCTTATTCAGGTTACGATAATCAATGCACGGCCTAAGACCACCATCCTTCTTCCCCACGAAGAAGAAGCCAGCACCTACAGGAGAAGTCGAGGGGCGAATGAAACCCTTGGCCAGGCATTCTTGGATATACACCCTCATCGCTTCACGTTCAGGACATGAAAGATTAAATATCCTACCCTTAGGAAGCTTGGCACCAGGCACCAAATCGATAGCGCAATCGTAATCTCTATGGGGGGGCAACACCTCGGAGGCCTCCTTAGAAAACACATCGGCGAAGTCCTGAACAAACTCAGGAAGCGTGTTTACCTCCTCCCGGGGAGAAATAGTGTTAACAGAAAGACATGACATAAGACATTCATTACCCCATTTGGTGAGATCCCCAGTATTCCAATCAAATGTGGGATTATGCAACTGCAACCAGGGAAGACCTAATACCAGATCAGACGATAATCCCTGCATCACCAGTACAGAGCACTGCTCCACATGCATGGAGCCAACCAGGAGTTCAAAAACAGGAGTATGCTGAGTAAAATAACCATTAGCAAGGGGGGTTGAGTCGATTCCTACTACAGGGATGGGATAAGGTAAATCAATACAAGGCATCTTTAGAGACATAGCAAAATCCACAGACATGATATTAGCAGATGAGCCAGAATCCACGAAAGCACTGCCCGTGGCAGACCGGCCAGCAAACGAGACCTGAAAGGGAAGCAAAATTTTATTGCGTTTCACATTAACGGGAAATACCTGTGCGCCCAAGTGACCTCCCCGATGATCACTTAGGCGCGGAAGTTTTCCGGCTTCTTATTCTTGCGCCTGGGGCAGGTGTTCAGTAGATGCTTGTCGTCCCCACAGTAGAAGCAGAGACCATTCATTCTGCGAAACTCTCTACGTTGTCGAAGGGACATGGAGGCCCCGAGTTGCATAGGTACCTCCGAGTCCTCCGTGGAGGGGCGAGGAGACGGGACCTCGGGGGGAATCACAGAAAAGTCAGAGGGGAGCACACTGAAGCGTTCTAGCTGACGTTCCCTGAGACGTCGGTCAAGTCGTACTGCTAGGGCCATAACCTGGTCAAGGGAGTCAGGCGAGGGGTAGCTAACCAGCAGATCCTTCAGGGCGTCAGATAATCCTAACCTAAACTGGCACCTTAGGGCCGGATCGTTCCACTGAGAAGCTACGCACCACTTCCTAAAATCAGAACAGTATTCCTCAACCGGTCTCCTACCCTGACGTAAGGTCACCAGCTGACTCTCGGCTAAAGCAGTCCTGTCAGTCTCGTCGTAAATGAGTCCGAGGGCAGAGAAAAAACGATCAACAGAGGAAAGTTCAGGGGCGTCAGGAGCCAAGGAGAAGGCCCACTCTTGGGGCCCTTCCTGGAGTCGGGATATGATGATACCCACCCGCTGGTTCTCGGAACCTGAGGAGTGGGGCTTTAGGCGGAAATACAGTCTGCAACTCTCCCGGAAGGAGAGAAACGTCTTACGGTCCCCTGAAAACCGGTCAGGTAACTTGAGGTCGGGTTCTAGAGGTGAGGTGAGGGGTACTACTAAAGCAGCGTCACCCTGATTGACCCTTTGGGCCAGGGCCTGGACCTGTAGGGAGAGGCCCTGCATCTGCTGGGTCAGGGTCTCAAGGGGGTCCATGATAGCGTCAGCGTAGGAGAAATGGTAGACTAGGTAAGGGCTTGTAATTATGTAATGGCAGGAAGGAGGTGAAGGGAAAGTGAGCCCTAATCTACCCACCGCCCTGTCCCTGCCTACTTGCAACGACCCGCCCTAGGCGACGAGGTACAACTGGGCGGCGGTCCCTACGCTGGCTAAGTGCACAGGAAGACAAACAGGGAACACGCAAGGGAAGGGGCAGTAGCCACGGAATGCCACGAGGAAACGGGGCGGCGAACGAACCGTCAGGACCAGGACGAAGTGAGTACACCCGAGCAGGCACAGAGACAGAAGCAAGCCAGGGCAAGCAAGCAGGTCAAGCAGAACTGCAGCAAGGCAGAAGCACGGCAGAAGCAGGCTGGAGCAAGCAGCAGAGGCCAGGAATCCAAAAGAATTACAAGCACTGAGGGAGAGCACAGGGCAGGTAATAAAGGGCAGGGGGCGGAGCTAACTCCGAGAGACCAGGCCGCGATAGGCTCTCCCACTCCTGAGCCTGCCACCCTGGTTGGTGGGAGATGGTGTCAGTCGAGCAGGTCTGGCCTCAGGTGTGGATTGATTAATCCCAGGAGTATAGCTAGATGAAGTACCTGGCAGATCCCTAACAATAATCCTCATTTTCTCCAAAACATCAAAGGGTCTCTCAGCACTAAGATGCCAATGTGATAGAAGCTGCGGGTGGGCGGAGCCCCCTTATATACCCCCAGATGTGACATCACAATGCCCTCTGTGACATCACAATTTTCTATGTGACATCATCACCGACTACACAATACCACATGACATCATCACACACCACTAGACATCATGTGACTCTGAGACTATGGGCCTCATGTATCATAACCGTCTAATAGAAAAAATTTCCTTGTTGTCCATAGCAACCAATCACAGAGCAGCTTTCATTGTAGCACAACAGTTAGGAGATGAGAGATGCACTGTGATTGGTTGCTATGGGTAACTAGGACAGTTTTCCTGTTACACAGTGTGGATACATGAGGCCGCCATCTTTGGATGATCTTCCTGAACCATTAAAAATGAGAATTATCGTCTTCAGTATGGAGGTACACTATGGAGGGGTCACATAGAAACATCAACATGGCCCTTCTCCTTGTGTGGACCCTAAAAAATCAACAACTCATCTACTCTCCAATATATATATATATCATCCTACTTCATCTCATTATCCCCTACACATCCTTACATTCATCCAGAGCCCTCGATACCTAACACCCCCAAGTGTGGCCCCCCCTGTGGAGCTGCAGATGTGGGGACGGAGGCAGGAGAGGGGCCCAGCGTCTAGATACCCCTCCCCCAGACACTGACTATGGACTTGTCACTATAAGAGGGGGTCACAATTACCCCATTTACTTATTGTTGGGTTTTAAAGGGACAGTAGCATGGACCCACAATTAAGTGCAGGACATTATCATTATCGTTACCCCCTCCCCCATCACCTCACACTCACACAGCTGATTCTAGGCACCCGCCATTTGTAATAATAGAGATGTACTCACCGGCAGCGTACCGCAATGTACGGGGTAGATCAAGTTCAAAGACAGAAAAAATAGGATAATCCTAATTGTCTCCAATACGTCAAGGGGTCTCTCAGCACCAAGATGCCAATGAGATACAAGCTGCAGCTGCACAGAGCCCCCTTATATACCCCCCATTGTGACATCACAATACCCTCTGTGACATTATCACTCACCACACGACACCACGTAACATCATTACCCACCACACAATACCACGTGACATCATCACCCACCACACTACCCTCTGTGACATCACCCACCGACACCACGTAACATCAACACCCATCACAAAATACCACATGACATCATCACCCACCACACAATACCACGTGACATCATCACACACCACACAATACCACATACGACTAAATTGATGAAATCAAGAAAAGATAGCACGATCAAAAAGCGCACACCCAATACAAATAGTTTGAAAAAAGAAAACAATTTTATTGATCCAAAACTAATATATATGACACACAAATAAAAAGATTTAAAAACATGTATGAACAGAAGCCCATGTGTAGATAAACAGGGCAAAACTACAGTCACTATACTTGTCTCAATAGGACAATAATATACCAATAGATGGATAGTACTGGGTAAATATAAAGCCTCTACTCAACAACATACAATAATCACAAGAACCAGAAACCTGGGATTACCTGGTGCTCAGCATGCCAAGAATTGCTTTATAATGCAGCTTCCTCAGGGGAAATAGAATGCCACACACAATACCACATGACATCATCAGCCACCACACTACCCTCTGTGACATCACGCACCACATGACACCACGTGACATCATCACTCAGCACAAGACATCATGTGACCAGCACAATTTCCAGATTTAGTCATTTCTATAGTAAAATCCTGAGTTTCTTGTACTGTCCCTGGACATTGGGGAGTGCTGGTGACGTGTGTGACAGTGCCATAGTGAGACTTCGCTTCTCCTGTATACCAGGATATATGATAAGGCCTCATGCACACGCTGCGGAAGATACGCACTAAAACCGCAGCAATACTCAGGAAACTTGAGGTAAAAACTGCACCTAATCATGCGTTTTTCTATACGTTTTTTTACGTTTTGATGCGATTTTCGGCGCGTTTTCATGCTGCGGGTTTTAGTGCGATTTTCCACAGCACTAGGCAGATATAATTTGCGAAGGGAAACACAAAATAAATTGACATGCTGCGGATTCTAAAAAACACATTGCTGGTCAATTTCCGTCCCGAAAAATACTGCAGCGAGTACATGAGATTTCCTGGAATCTCATTGACTATGCTGGTACTGTATTACGCCATCCGCGCGGCATAGCCACACGTATACGCATCGTGTGCATTGAGCCTTACGCTGCTGTTACAGGGTGTATACATGTAGTATATGTCTCTGGACGCCATGTTGGTTGGGGGGTGCCAGTCTCTGGCTATTGGTCAGACGTTTAGGAGTGTGGCTGGCGCCATATTCCTGCAGTGTCGGGTGAGGGGCAGAATGTAGCGGGTGCTGCTCCCATGGAGGGGAGGGATTTCAGTTACTATGGTAACATCAGTAATAAATATGGAGGAGCAGCGCTGACTTTTCAGGACTAATAAATAATCTTATTAATTGTGTAACGTTCCCGCACCGCCACTCGCCGTTCTCTATATGTGGACGTTACGTTATCAGGTGTAAACAGAGAAGAGGAATGATGCCATAATGCAGTTTTTGTATGTCATGTGACCAGTCCTTATAATATAATATCTGTACAGTTAATGTTCATTATATTATTTTCTATCAGATCTTTATAGCTGGAGCTCTGTTATTTCTGATGCAGCGTGTGAGGAGATAAGATATTTTATAATAAACAATTCGCTCCTCACGACTCGTATCTGACTCGTATGTCGGAAACGTAGAATAGGTCTGAGCACCAAATATTTCACTGTATTTACACCGGACAACTGACATATATACATTACTAAATCTCCCCCGTACATCTCCAAACATGATAAATCACTGGCTGCCTGCTCCACCTCTAGGGGGAGCAGCTTCATATGGATTTATACAGATAGCGCTGAACTCAATGGAAGCTGTAAACATCTCTATGGAGTGAGCTACCCCTAGTGGTGGCTGCAGGAAATACAATGGGAGCTGCAGGAAATACTATGGCTCTTTGTCAGGAAACAGGAGGATCAGTGCCGGCCCCCGCCCCTCACCTCGGGCCCCATAGCAGTGACGTGGTCTGCCTCTATGGTGTGTACAGCACTGAGTATATGTAGCTATTATGTATATGTACAGTATATAGTAGTAATAGTTACATATCCTATATATATGGGTTTGCAGCAACAAAATTCCAATTCCAATACAGGTTATTTTTTTAGGCCATCCAACATACAGGACCCAGAAGGAGTGCTAGGAGGGCAGGTCGCAGGAGGAATAGAACAAAGAAAAACGCGACCACCACTTTACGACCACAAGGAATGAGGAACACACCCAACAAGGGGAAATATCCTCAGAAACATTGGTAAATATGTCATCCACTGTTTTGACACCCATATAATCATTGGTCTTGTCCAAAGGACTGTCTTTCTGCCCAAGCCAAACGATGGATTGGTTTGGTTTGGAGTTGGATTTGTAAATTTTATTAGGAGTTTAAAATTAGAAGTGTGGTTTAACATACGTGGGGTAGATACTGATTACAACAATGTTGACAGTGGATTCTGTCTGAACAGTCTTGGACTACATAACAAAAGCAAATTCCAACCACCAAGTTTAGAACATCCCATAGAGACGTATATGGATTTAGTTAAAAAAGATATTGATAAATTGTGTATTGAATGCCAAGATATAAGTTATTTGGTGCCTAAAGTGCATAAATGCCTTGCTAATCCCCCAGGTCGGCCGATCGTATCGGGTAGGGACTCTATATTGAACATTATTTTTATTGATAGAACATTGAGAGATTTTGCTATAGATACTATGTCCTATATCAGGGGTACCTCCGACTTTATCTGTAAACTACAACAGGTTGCACCACCACATGGGGCAATACTTGCTTCCTTCGATGTAGTGTCACTGTACACATCCATTGACCATAGTAAGGGGTTGGAAGCTGTCAAACGTAGATTGCTCACATCGGTATATAGTCCATCATGCTGCGAGCTGATTATTTCCCTTCTGGAACATATACTTACCTCTAATTACTTTGTATTTGATGATAAATTTTATCTACAACTTAGAGGTACGGCAATGGGGTCCAATATGGCCCCTACATATGCCAACATTTTTGTGGGCATGATGGAGGAGATGTTGATCAATGTATCTCACCACTTCACATATGTTCTGAGGTAGTGGCGATACATAGACGACATCTTCCTCATCTGGACAGACATGACAGAATCCTTTTTGGAATTCCACACCTTTTTTAATCAAATTGATCCAGACATTCAATTTACTTATACTTATTCGACTGAGATGATCCAATTCTTGGATATCTCAATAAGCATTAAAAATGATGTCTTATATACTAGTCTATATACTAAGCAAACTGACCGTAACACATTATTGAAATTTGAGAGCTGTCATACGAAAAAGATGGTACGCTCTCTTCCATACAGTCAAATGCTCAGGGCGAGACGTATTGTGGATGATGATTCAGAATTGAATCAGACTCTTGATCAGATGATCCTAAACTTTAAACATAGAGGATATCCAAGACGACTGTTGAATACCTTTAAGGACCAGGTCAAGAACACTCCTAGAAATAATCTATTGGTTAATCCTAAACGGCGTATATCTCTTTCCCGTGTTCCGTTTGTGTCCACCTATCACGATCTTAGTGGAGAAGTGGCAAAGATTTTTAATAGACATTGGGGCATTATTAAGAACAGTTATAAACACATTGAATCGTTTAATAACGCAGACCCCTCATGTCATATAGACGTCCACAAAACTTACGTGACAAATTAGTCAATAGTCTAACACATAGAAAAACAGGACAACAGACACTCCTTAGACCGAAATAAATGGGTAATTTTCCCTGTCTCTATTGCATTAATTGTCGTCTTATGCATAGGGGGAATGTCTTTATTCTTCCGCAAACACAAAGAGAGCACAGGATTAAACAATTTCTTACATGCGATTCGGATTGGGTTATTTACGTTCTCTGGTGCCCGTGTTCACTTCTATATGTCGGTGAAACCTCTTGTGATTTCAAGACACGTCTGAATAATCACAGATATTCCATACGTAAGAAGAAAAGTGATTTACCGGTATCGAAACATTTCTCGGAACTTGGACACACAGAAAAAGATCTTAGATTTATGATTTTGGAACAGGTTCCTAGCCCTTATAAGGGGGGTAATAGATCAGCATTATTACACAAGTGTGAATTGAAATGGATCTTTTTACTAGAATCATTGAAACCAAAGGGCCTCAATGTTAAGTTCAATGTTATGAGACTCATTACCTAATATGTCGCGTTCCCGTTTTTTCCCCTCCCTGTCCTTGCGGTGTCTTTCTCAGTGAATTTATATTTATACACACATGCGATACATGATTTGTATATTTGTAGATTGTTTTTAATTTTTCCTTTTTTCTCTTTCCAGAGGATTATAGAATTTCAGGACCACTCACCATGACTGGAGCGCTGTCTTCGTATATGATGTATGATATCTTACACAAGTCTGTCTGTTAACATTAATATGTACTAGTTTAGTATTATTATTATTTCTTCTTTTTTAATCCTTTGAATTCATGAGAGATGTGTACCTTTAAATTTAGGGGCTGTTGAATATATATTGACCCCTAAAAATCTTCTTCTTGCTGTCATCAAATGAGTAATAGGTTTTCTATTGGCTGTCCCTGTTCATGAATTTGGAACGGGATTACACACGGACCATTTTTCGATCTAACGATACCCATTTCTATTGGTTCGGTTGGCTCGAGTAGTCATTTGTAAAAGAGTAGATAATATGTAACACAATTAAAAATTAACGTGAATTTCTGCATTTATTTGTCTGATTACCTTCACAATAAACATATACTTTGATTTATTTTTGACGCTGTCTATTGTACATATGTCTCTCATATCCATGACTTTAGGACGCAGCCTGTTTTGGCCTTGTGGCACAGCCGATTTTGTCAAATCTGACATGTGTCACTTTATATGGTAATAACTTGGGAACGCTTTTACCTATCCAAGTGATTCTGAGATTCTCGTGACATATTGTACTTTATGATAGTGGAAAAATTTGGTCGATAAATTCAATATTTATTCGTGAAAAACACTAAAATTTTGAGAAAATTAGCAAAAATTAGCATTTTTCTAAATTTAAATGTATCTCCTTTTAAAACAGATAGTAGTACCACACAAAATAGTCCTTTTATTTTTCTAGCATGTTACAAGGCTTAGAAATTTAGCAGCAATTTCTCACATTTTCAAGAAAATTTCAAAAGGCCATTTTTACAGGGACCAGTTTAGTTGTGGGTTTGAAGGCCTTATATATTAGAATCCCCAAATAAATCACCCCATTTAAAAAACTACACCCCTCAAAGTTTTCAAAACAGCATTCAGAAAGTTTATTTTTTTTTTCTTTATCAAAGATTTTTATTTTGAAAATGTACACAACAAAACAGCATATACATTAGTTTCATGCATTTGCAAAATTCACATACAGTGCACTATAACACTTCAATATTTCAATATTACATAGAGTATCAAAGACACAGAGCAGCAGTAGGAGGTAGCCTCCTAATCAGCAGACAAAAATTTATACAAGAATGCAATGGAAACAACAGTCCCATAAGTGCGGCAAAGATAGTGCATTGTTTAGGGGATCCAGTCCCCACAGGTGGGTAACAATTATCACATATAAGTGCACTTTATACGACAAACTAACACAAGACAACAATGGGAAACACATCCCCCCCAAGTTCTACATTAGACATCCGCGTCCCCGTCATCCGTGAATAGAATAATCCATATATAATATCAGAAGAAGTTGTGGATTTACCTCCAGCGTCCATGGAATCAGGTTGTTGGTTGGACTTTCATATGATGGAAGGTGATGAGTCCAGTATGAAAAGTCCTGCGAGACAAAATCATCATTATAGTCACCTCCATCCCATAACGAGCAGTGTATATGTATATATGTGCCCCCTATCTCCCCCTTCATAGCAGATAATTCTTACAACCCCCAATCACCTGACCCTGTCACAGCCGATTGCGAGTTACCGCCATATTGAATAAGGGAAACCTACTCACCGGCAGCGTACCGCAATGTACGGGGTAGATCAAGTTCAAAGACAGAAAAAATAGGATAATCCTCATTTTCTCCAAAACGTCAAAGGGTCTCTCAGCACCAAGATGCCAATGAGATAGAAGCTGCAGGTGGGCGGAGCCACCTTAAATACCCCCAGCTGTGACATCACAATGTCCTCTGTGACATCACAATTCTCTTTGTGACATCATCACCGACCACACAATACCCCATGACATCATCACACACCACTAGACATCATATGACTCTGAGACTCTGGGCCTCATGTATCATAATCGTGTAATAGAAAAAATGTCCTTGTTGTCCATAGCAACCAATCACAGAGCAGCTTTCATTGTAGCACAACAGTTAGGAGATGAGAGCTGCACTGTGATTGGTTGCTATGGGTAACTAGGACAGTTTTCCTCTTATACAGTGTGGATACATAAGGCCGCCATCTTTGAATGATCTTCCTGAACCATTAAAAATGAGAATTATCATCTTCAGTATGGAGGTACACTATGGAGGGGTCACATAGAAACATCAACATGGCCCTTCTCCTTGTGTGGACCCTAAAAAAATCAACAACTCATCTACTCTCCAATATATATATATATCATCCTACTACATCTCATTATCCCCTACACATCCTTACATTCATCCAGAGCCCTCGATACCTAACAAGTGTGGCCCCCCCTGTGGAGCTGCAGATGTGGGTTGGGAGGCAGGAGAGGGGCCCAGCGTCTAGACACCCCTCCCCCAGACACTGACTTTGGACTCAGGAATTGTCCCTAGGGTAATGGCGGCTCCGCTCTGGGCCTTACTGCACTAACATGGCCCAATACTGAGTTACAGACTATGGACTTGTCACTATAAGAGGGGGTCACATGTACCCCATTTACTTATTGTTGGGCTTTATAGGGACAGTAGCATGGACCCACAATGAAGTCCAGGACATTGCCATTATCGTTACCCCCTGCCCATCACCTCACCCTGCCGCAGCTGATTCTAGGCACCCGCCATATGTAATAATATAGATGTACTCACCGGCAGCATACCGCAATGTACGGGGTAGATCAAGTTCAAAAACAGGAGTAATAGGATAATCCTCATTGTCTCCAATACGTTAAGGGGTCTCTCAGCACCAAGATGCCAAAGAGATACAAGCTGCAGGTGCACGGAACACCCTTATATACCCCCCATTGTGACATCACAATACCCTCTGTGACATCATCACCCACCACACGACACCACGTGACATCATCACCCACCACAAAATACCACATGACGTCATCACCCACCACACAATACCGCATGACATCATCACCCACCACACAATACCACATGACATCATCACCCACCACACTACCCTCTGTGACATCATCACCCACCACACTACCCTCTGTGACGTCACCCACCACACAATACCACGTGACATCATCACCCATCACACTACCCCCTCTGTGACATCATCACCCACCACACAATACCACGTGACATCTTTACCCACCACACAATACCACATACGACTAAATTGATGAAAGCAAGAAAAGATAGCAGGATCAAAATAGCGCACACCCAATACAAATAGTTTGAAAAAAGAAAAAAAATTTATTGATCCAAAACATATATATATGACACAAATAAAAACATTTAAAAACATGTATGAACAGAAGCCCATGTGTAGATAAACAGGGCAAAACTACAGTCACTATACTTGTCTCAATAGGACAATAATATACCAATAGATGGATAGTACTGGGTAAATATAAAGCCTCTACTCAACAACATCCAATAATCACAAGAACCAGAAACCTGGGATTACCTGGTGCTCAGCATGCCAATAATTGCTTTATAATGCAGCTTCCTCAGGGGAAATAGAATGCCACACACAATACCACATGACATCATCAGCCACCACACTACCCTCTGTGACATCACGCACCACATGTCACCACGTGACATCATCACTCAGCACAAGACGTCATGTGACCAGCACAATTTCCAGATTTAGTTATTTCTAAAGTAAAATCCTGAGTTTCTTGTACTGTCCCTGGACATTGAGGAGTGCAGGTGACGTGTGTGACAGTGCCATAGTGAGACTTCTCTTCTCCTGTATACCAGGATATATGATAAGGCCACATGCACACGTTGCATATTTTGCTGCGGAAGATACTCACTAAAACCGCAGCCATACTCAGGAAACTCGAGGTAAAAACTGCTCCTAATCATGCGTTTTCTATACTTTTTTTACGTTTTGATGAGTTTTTCGGCGCGTTTTCATGCTGCGGGTTTTGGTGTGATTTTCCACAGCACTAGGCAGATATAATTTGCAAGGGGAAACACAAAATAAATTGACATGCTGCGGATTCTAAAAAACACATTGCTGGTCAATTTCGGTCCCGAAAAATACTGCAGCGAGTACATGAGATTTCCTGGAATCTCATTGACTATGCTGGTACTGTATTACGCCATCCGCGCGGCATAGCCACACGTATACGCATCTTGTGCATTGAGCCTTACGCTGCCGTTACAGGGTGTATACATGTAGTATATGTCTCTGGACGCCATGTTGGTTGGGGGGTGCCAGTCTCTGGCTATCAGTCAGAAGTTTAGCAGTGTGGCTGGCGCCATATTCCTGCAGTGTCGGGGGAGGGGCAGCATGTAGCGGGTGCTGCTCCCATGGAGGGGAGGGATTTCAGTTACTATGGTAACATCAGTAATAAATATGGAGGAGCAGCGCTGACTTTTCAGGACTAATAAATAATCGTATTAATTGTGTAACGTTCCTGCACCCCCGCTCGCCGTTCTCTATATGTGGACGTTACGTTATCAGGTGTAAACAGAGAAGAGGAATGACGCCATAATGCCGTTTTTCTATGTCATGTGACCAGTCCTTATAATATAATATATCTGTACAGTTAATGTTCATCATATTATTTTCTATCAGATATTTATAGCTGGAGCTCTGTTATTACTGATGCAGCGTGTGAGGAGATTAGATATTTTATAATAAACTATTCACTCCTCCCGACTCGTATGTCAGAAAAGTAGAATAGGTCTGAATACCAAATATGTCACTGTATTTACAGCGGACAACTGACATATATACATTACTAAATTTCCCCCGTACACCTCCAAACATGATAAATCACTGGCTGCCTGCACCACCACTAGGGGGAGCTGCTTCATATGGATTTATACAGATAGTTTTCCTGTTAGACAGTGTGGATACATGAGGCCGCCATCTTTGGATGATCTTCCTGAACCATTAAAAATGAGAATTATCGTCTTCAGTATGGAGGTGCACTATGGAGGGGTCACATAGAAACATCAACATGGCCCTTCTCCTTGTGTGGACCCTAAAAAATCAACAACTCATCTACTCTCCAATATATATCTATCTATCATCCTACTACATCTCATTATCCCCTACACATCCTTACATTCATCCAGAGCCCTCGATACCTAACATCCCTCAAGTGTGTACCTCCCTATGGAGCTGCAGACGGAGGCAGGAGAGGGGCCCAGCGTCTAGATACCCCTCCCCCAAACATTGACTTTGGACTCAGGAATTGTCCCTTGGGTAATGGCGGCTTTGAATACCAAATATGTCACTGTATATACAGCGGACAACTGACATATATACATTACTAAATTTCCCCCGTACACCTCCAAACATGATAAATCACTGGCTGCCTGCACCACCACTAGGGGGAGCTGCTTCATATGGATTTATACAGATAGTGCTGAACTCAATGTAAGCTGTAAACATCTCTATGTAGTGAGCTCCCCCTAGTGGTGGCTGCAGGAAATACAATGGGAGCTGCAGGAAATATTATGGCTCTTTGACAAGAAGCAGGAGGATCAGTGCCGGCCCCTCCTCACCTCGGGCCCCATAGCAGTGACGTTGTCTGCCTCTATGGTGTGTACAGCACTGAGTATATGTAGCTATTATGTATATGTACAGTATATAGTAGTAATAGTTACATATCCTATATATATGGGTTTGCATCAACAAAATCCCAATTCCAATACAGGTGATTTTTTTTAGGCCATCCAACATACAGTACTAAGGGAGAAGAAAAAGAGATACACGGCGCCACATAGTGCAATAAACGCGAGGGAGTACAAAGAGCAATCTATAGTAAGAAAATCGCTCACCTTGGGTAATGGATACCGTTAAGTATCTCAAAAGCCAGAAAGCTGCTGCCAGGTCCGTACACACGCAAAAATAATTTTGCTGTCACAGTGGATCAATAATTGAGGAAGAAAAGGGGACCAACGGCGCTGCTATAAAAGATGTCAGGGCAAGAGATGATGATTAATGTTTATTGAAAGAGGCTACGCGTTTCGACGCCGGACCGGCGTCTTCATCAGGCCAATACACATTGTGCGATGTGCACACGTTTAAATACACAGTGAAATGAAGACTAATTGGCATTCAAAACATAAAAGAACCGCCAAATGCGGGCGGGTCAAAGGTCAGATAATATAGATTACATAATGCTAATGCAAAAACAAAACTTGTTCAGGATAATAGTATTTACATAAATACAAAACTGGTTAATACAACTAAAAATTACAAAAAACAAAAATAACAGTAGTCCTTTTATTTACATTTTTTATTCTTCTCCCTTCGTAGTGCTTCGCCGTTATCCTTATGGTTCCTGCGTTTCACTTTGCGGCTCATTGCCCATGTGATCGTGTGAGGACATTGTTGCGTTCCACATGCGGTCCATTTAGTCCGTATGTCCCCCTTCGGCCACCGTACTTTTAGCGTTACCTAGGAACCTAGGGACGCTTTGGAAATTTCTTTTTATACTACGGTAATCCTTCCCTGTAACACATTTTGCAGAAGGTTGTTTGGAATTTCTTACTAATGCCCGGCGTGCGCATTTTGTACTTATGTAATATAAGGACTCTTAGAGATTGTGTGGTGTTTTTTGATCGAATATGTTTTTTCATAATATGCTACTGTTATTTTTGTTTTTTGTAATTTTTAGTTGTATTAACCAGTTTTGTATTTATGTAAATACTATTATCCTGAACAAGTTTTGTAATGCTGTTGTTTTTGCATTAGCATTATGTAATCTATATTATCTGACCTTTGACCCGCCCGCATTTGGCGGTTCTTTTATGTTTTGAATGCCAATTAGTCTTCATTTCACTGTGTATTTAAACGTGTGCACATCGCACAATGTGTATTGGCCTGATGAAGACGCCGGTCCAGCGTCGAAACGCGTAGCCTCTTTCAATAAACATTAATCATCATCTCTTGCCCTGACATCTTTTATAGCAGCGCCGTTGGTCCCCTTTTCTTCCTCAATTATTGATCCAACATACAGGACCCAGAAGGAGTACTAGGAGGGCAGATCACAGGAGGAATAGAACAAAGAAAAACGCGACCACCACTTTACGACCACAAGGAATGAGGAACAAACCCAACAAGGGGAAATATCCTCAGAAACAGTGGTAAATATATCCTCCATTGTTTTGACACCCATTATACAATCATTGGTCTTGTCCAAAGGACTGTCTTTCTGCCCAAGCCAAACGATGGATTGGTTTGGTTTGGAGTTGGATTTGTATAATTTCATTAGGAGTTTAAAATTAAAAGTGTGGTTTAACATATGTGGGGTAGATACTGATTACAACAATGTTGACAGTGGATTCTGTCTGAACAGTCTTGGACAACATAACAAAAGTAAATTCCAACCATGTTTAGAACATCCCATAGAGACTTATATGGATTTAGTTAAAAAAGATATTGATAAATTGTGTATTGAATGCCAAGATATGAATTTGAGACACCCTGATATTACATCTATTGAAATGCTGGCTCTTGATGAACTGATCCATAACCACAATCTAACCATAAAACCCGCAGACAAGGGTGGGGCGATCGTGGTCATGGACACTATTATGTATATGAGGGAGGCATGTAGACAGTTACAAGATGGGAATGTCTATAGATTACTTATTGGTGATCCTAGGTTTGACTTAGAGAAAAAGATTTTGAATCTAGTCAATCAAGCTTTTGAAGATGGGTTAATTGATCATGCCCTAAAGAAATATCTTATTATTGAGCATCCTAAGACACCTTGTCTTTATTTGTTGCCTAAAGTGCATAAATGCCTTGCTAATGCTCCAGGTCGCCCAATCGTATCGGGTAGGGACTCTATATTGAACAATATTTCTATTTTTATTGATAGAACATTGAGAGATTTTGCTATAGATACTAGGTCCTATATCAGGGGTACCTCCGACTTTATCTGTAAACTACAACAGGTCACACCACCGCAGGGGGCAATACTTGCTTCCTTCGATGTAGTGTCACTGTACACATCCATTGACCATAGTAAGGGGTTGGAAGCAGTCAAACGTAGATTGCTCACATCGGTATATAGTCCATCATGCTGTGAGCTGATTATTTCCCTTCTGGAACATATACTTACCTCTAACTACTTTGTATTTGATGATCATTTTTTTCTACAACTAATGGGTACGGCAATGGGGTCCAATATGGCCCCTACGTATGCCAACACTTTTGTGGGCATGATGGAGGAGATGTCGATCTATGTATCCCACCACTTTACATATGTTCTGAGGTGGTGGCGATACATAGACGACATCTTCCTCATCTGGACAGACACGACAGAATCCTTTTTGGAATTCCACACCTATTTGAATCAAATCGATCCAGACTTTCAATTTACTTATACTTATTTGACTGAGATGATCCAATTCTTGGATGTATCAATAAGCATTAAAAATATGTCTTATACACTAGTCTATATACTAAGCAAACTGACCGTAACACCATTATTGAAATTTGAGAGCTGTCATCCGAAAAAGATGATACGCTCTCTTCCATACAGTCAAATGCTCAGGGCGAGACATATTGTGGATGATGATTCAGAATTGAATCAGACTCCTGATCAGATGATCCTAAACTTTAAACATAGAGGATATTCAAGACGACTGTTGAATACCTTTAAGCACCAGGTCAAGAAGACTCCTAGAAATAATCTATTGGTTAATCCTAAACAGCGTATATCTCTTTCCTGTGTTCCGTTTGTGTCCACCTATCATGATCTTAGTGGAGAAGTGGCAAAGATTTTTAATAGACATTGGGGCATTATTAAGAACAGTTATAAACACATTGAATCGTTTAATAACGCACCCCTCATGTCAAAAAGACGTCCACAAAATTTACGTGACAAATTAGTCAATAGTCTGACACGTCGAAAAACAGGACAACAGACACTCCTTAGACCAAAATAAATGGGTCATTTTCCCTGTCTCCATTGCATTACTTGTCGTCTTATGCATAGGGGGAATGTCTTTATTCATCCGCAAACACAAAGAGAGCACAGGATTAAACAATTTCTTACATGCGATTCGGATTGGGTTATTTACGTTCTCTGGTGCCCGTGTTCACTTCTATATGTCGGTGAAACCTCTTGTGATTTCAAGACACGTCTGAATAATCACAGATATTCCATACGTAAGAAGAAAAGTGATTTACCGGTAGCGAAACATTTCTCGGAACTTGGACACACAGAAAAAGATCTTAGATTTTCTAATTTTGGAACAGGTTCCTAGCCCTTATAAGGGGGGTAATAGATCAGCATTATTACACAAGTGTGAATTGAAATGGATCTTTTTACTAGAATCATTGAAACCAAATGGCCTCAATGTTGAGTTCAATGTTATGAGACTCATTACCTAATATGTTGCGTTCCCGTTTTTTTCCCCTCCCTGTCCTTGCGGTGTCTTTCTCGGTGAAGGTATATTTATACACACATGCGATACATTATTTGTATATTTGTACATTGTTTTTAATTTTTCCTTTTGTCTCTTTCCAGAGGATTATAGAATTTCAGGACCACTCACCATGACTGGAGCTCTGTCTTCATATATGATGTATGATATCTTACACAAGTCTGTCTGTTAACATTAATATGTACTAGTTTAGTATTATTATTATTTCTTCTTTTTTAATCCTTTGAATTCATGAGAGACATGTGTACCTTTAAATTTAGGGGCTGTTGAATATATATTAACCCCTAAAAATCTTCTTCTTGCTGTCATCACATGAGTAATAGGTTTTCTAGTGGCTGTCCCTGTTCATGAATTTGGAATGGGATTACACACGGACCATTTTTCTATCTAACGATACCCATTTCTATTGGTTCGGTTGGCTTGAGTAATCATTTGTAAAAGAGCAGATAATATAATAATAATAATAATAATAATCTTTATTTATATAGCGCCAACATATTACGCAGCACTTTACAATTTAGAGGGAACATGAAACAAACAATATCAGACATTACATACATAGTGAGGACCCTGCTCGCAAGAGTTTACAATCTATGAGGACATAAGGGAGACACAAAGTGTAACAGTGTTTGTTCTGTACAATGGTCCTGCCATTTTTATACATATGCGGTGGTAACATAAAGCTGCATGAGCCGGTCACCAGCCAGTATCCGTGTATGACGGACATGAAGAGAAGGAGTGTGAGGGAATCTTATTCTGATGACTAATCTAAAAGAAGGGCCATGGAAAGGAGTCAGATTAGGGAATGTTATAGGCCTGTCTAAATAGATGTGTTTTCAGGGCACGTTTAAAACTGTGGATATTGGGAATTAATCTGATTGTCTGGGGTAGCACATTCCAGAGGACGGTGCAGCACGAGAAAGATCTTGGAGACGGGAGTGGGAGGTTCGGATTATGGAGGATTTTAATCTAAGGTCGTTGGCAGAACGTAGAGCCCGAGCAGGGTGGTAGACAGAGATGAGGGAGGACATGTAAGGAGGTGCAGCACTGTGGAGAGCTTTGTGGGTGAGAGTAATAAGTTTGAATTTTCTTCGGAAGGGAATGGGCTACTAGTGCAGTGACTGGCACAGATTAGAGGCGTTGGTGTAGCGGTTGGTCATAAAGATGAGCCTGGCTGCTGCATTGAGGATACATTGGAGAGGGGAGAGTTTAGTGAGGGGAAGAACGACTAGTAATGAGTTACAGTAGTCAAGACGAGAGTGAATAAAAGCAACAATGAGAGTTTTGCCGCTTTCCTCCGTAAGAAAAGAGCGGATTCTGGAGATGTTTTTGAGGTGAAAATGACAGGAACGTGAAAGTAATTGTATGTGAGGAGTAAAGGAAAGATCTGAGTCAAAAATAACCCCGAGACAGTGGGCGTGCTGCTTAGGAGTGATGGTAGTGCCACACACAGAGATGGAGACATCAGGTTTAGGGAGGTTAGTAGATGGTGGGAACACAAGAAGCTCAGTTTTAGAAAGATTCAGTTTCAGATAGAGAGAGGACATGATGTTAGAGACAGCGGACAGACAATCACTGGTGTTTTGTATTAGAGCAGGGGGTGATGACACGGGAAGAGGTATATAATTGGGTGTCATCAGCGTAGAGATGGTACTGGAAGCCAAATCTGCTGATGGTTTGTCCAATAGGAGCTGTGTAGAGAGAAAAGAGCAGCGGGCCTAGGACTGATACCTTAGGAACCCCGAGAGCAAGGGGAAGAGGAGAAGAAGTGGAACCAGCAAATGACACACTGAATGAGCGGTCAGAGAGATAGGAGGAAAACCAAGAGAGAGCCGCGTCCTGGAGGCCAATAGAGTGGAGCATGTTAAGTAGGAGTTTGTGGTCTACAGTGTCAAAGTCTGCAGAGAGATCCAAAAGAATCAGGAGAGAGGATTTACCGTCCGATTAAATTAACGTCAATTTCTGCATTTATTTGTATGATTACCTTCACAATAAACATATACTTTGATTTCTTTTTGACACTGTCTATTGTACATATGTCTCTCATATCCATGACTGGATTGCTAGCCATTATTTCCCTGGACTATTGTCCTGTTTGATGTCGGCGTACAGACTTATCATAATCCATAAATTGCAACCTACGTTGTTGGCCCTCCTTATGCAGTTACCTTGTATCTTATTCACGGAGGTTCGTATCCGGACCCCCAGCGCATGCGCAACAAATAAAGCATCGTGTGGTTGCTATGCAACCAAACGCGTCTGTGATGACGACACGAGCATGCCCAGTTCTGTTTGGAGGACGCCAGACATCCTGACCACATGTGCAAATCAGCACGAACAAGGATTAAACCAGGGGTCTCAAACTCGGCCGGGTAAGTGGGCCGCATATAGAAAAAATGGGAAGTTGACGGGCCGCATTACTTTCAAATTTGATACAATACAAAATTATTGTTAATCAATTAGTTATTTGAACTACTATAACACTATATTACTAGAATAATAATACTACATTACTATAATAATACAGCTAGGTTTAAAATGTGAGATATTTCTCCACGTGCTTATTTCAACAATCCAGCTTTCCAGTTTAAGTGTCGCTAAATGCAGTCCGGCGGGTCAGTTAGCACACATGTCAAGATTGGGCAGCCCCTTTTTAGATAATGCTGCAGTGCCCTCTGTGGATGCTGCCGCAGTGCCCTCTGTGGATGCTGCCGCAGTACCCTCTGTGGATAATGCAACACACCCCTAGATAAGTCCACAGTGCCCTCTGTAGATAAGGCCACGGTGCCCTCTGTAGATAAGGCCACGGTGCCCTCTGTAGATAAGGCCACGGTGCCCTCTGTAGATAAGGCCACGGTGCCCTCTGTAGATAAGGCCACGGTGCCCTCTGTAGATAAGGCCACGGTGCCCTCTGTAGATAAGGCCACGGTGCCCTCTGTAGATAAGGCCACGGTGCCCTCTGTAGATAAGGCCACGGTGCCCTCTGTAGAAAAGGCCACGGTGCCCTCTGTAGATAAGGCCACGGTGCCCTCTGTAGATAAGGCCACGGTGCCCTCTGTAGATAAGGCCACGGTGCCCTCTGTAGATAAGGCCACGGTGCCCTCTGTAGATAATGCAACACACCCCTAGATAATGCCAGAGTCCTCTTCAGATACTGTCACACACCCACTTGTAGATAACGCCACAGTGCCCTCTGTAGAGGCTGCCACAGTGCCCTCTGTAGAGGCTGCCCCAGTGCCCTCTGTAGAGGCTGCCCCAGTGCCCTCTGTAGATGCTGCCCCAGTGCCCTCTGTAGAGGCTGCCCCAGTGCCCTCTGTAGAGGCTGCCCCAGTGCCCTCTGTAGAGGCTGCCCCAGTGCCCTCTGTAGAGGCTGCCCCAGAGCCCTCTGTAGAGGCTGCCCCAGAGCCCTCTGTAGAGGCTGCCAAAGTGCCCTCTGTAGAGGCTGCCAATGTGCCCTCTGTAGAGGCTGCCAATGTGCCCTCTGTAGAGGCTGCCCCAGTGCCCTCTGTAGAGGCTGCCCCAGTGCCCTCTGTAGAGGCTGCCCCAGTGCCCTCTGTAGAGGCTACCCCAGTGATGTCAGGGGCTTGCCCAGAGCTGGAGTCCCAGGCAGAGCGCTAGTAGGCTCTTCCTGGGACTCCAGCTGTGCTCCTGACATCACTGGGACTCCTGCTCTGGGGAAGCCCCTGACATCATTGTCAATGTATGGACAGCGATGTCAGAGGCTTCCCCAGAGTCCCGGAGCAGAGCCGATAATAGCGCTCTGCCCGGGACTCCGCTCTAGGGAAGACCCTGACACACTGTCCATATATGGGCAGCGATGTCAGGGAATTCCACAGAGTCCCGGAGCAGAGCCGACACCAGCGCTCTGCTCGGGACTCCGGCTCTGGGGAAGCCCCAGACATCGCTGTTCATATGTGGACAGCGATGTCAGGGAATTCCACAGAGTCCGGCAGCAGAGCTGACACCAGCGCTCTGCTCGGGACTCCGGCTCTGGGGAAGCCCCAGACATCGCTGTTCATATGTGGACAGCGATGTCAGGGAATTCCACAGAGTCCAGGAGCAGAGCCGACACCAGCGCTCTGCTCCGCTCTGGGCAAGACCCTAACACACTGTCCATATATGGGCAGCGATGTCAGGGAATTCCACAGAGTCCCGGAGCAGAGCTGACACCAGCGCTCTGCTCGGGACTCCGGCTCTGGGGAAGCCCCAGACATCGCTGTTCATATGTGGACAGCGATGTCAGGGAATTCCACAGAGTCCAGGAGCAGAGCCGACACCAGCGCTCTGCTCGGGACTCCGGCTCTGGCGAAGCCCCAGACATCGCTGTTCATATGTGAACAGCGATGTCAGGGAATTCCAGTGTCTCGGAGTAGAGCCGATACTAGCAGCTCTGTGTCCCGCGGGCCGCAGATGACAGCCCAAGGGGCCGCATGCGGCCCGCGGGCCGCGTGATTGAGACCCCTGGATTAAACTGTTTACTTCACATATCAAGTCAGCGATTGGTGAGTGGCCTGAAGACCTTGCCCCCTACACATATGATTGCATTTTTGATTAAGGGATAATCAAGCTATATTATGCGTTTTTAAATGTATGTCTATTTTTACACTGGATTTTATCACTGTACACTGTTTTCATAATTGCAACATATGATATTTATACAAGTATTTATATCCTGTACCACATATTTTTTTGTCTGTGCACTTTATTAACAACTTTAGGACGCAGCCTGTTTTGACCTTGTGGCTGTAATGATGGGGTAGGGAGACAGACAGGTGAGCCCTAATCTACCCGCCACTCAGTGCCTGCCTACTTGCAACTACCCGTCATAGGCAACGGGGTACAACTGGGCGACGGTCCCTACGCTCAGTAAGTGCATGACAGACAAACAAACAAGGGTACACAGAAGCTAGGGAAACGGTACAGCCTCCCACGGAGACACCGTGAGCAACGAGAGTAGTGAACGAGCCGAGTCAAACCAGGAGTGCACGAGGTACAAAACGCTGAGCAGGAGAGTAGTCAGTAAGCCAAGGTCAATAACAAGCAGAGGATCAGTAGTTCAAGCAGCAGAGCCAGGAAACAAGCAGAGAAGAATCACAGGCAAAGGAGGAACAGGAAAGGCAGGTATAAATAGACAGTGGGCGGGAGCTAGCTCCGTCTGGTCAGGCTGTGATAGGCTCTCCCACTCCTAAGCCTGCCATCCTGAGTGGTGGAAGATGGAGTCAGTCTCACAGACATAGGAGCAGGTGCAGACTGATTACCCACGGGCGTCGACACAGAAGCTGTGTCTGGCAGATCCTTTACAGTGGCACAGCCGATTTTGTCAGATCTGACATGTGTCACTTTATGTGGTAATAACTTGGGAATGCTTTTACCTATCCAAGCGATTCTGAGTTTGTTTTCTCGTGACATATTGTACTTTATGATAGTGGAAAAATTTGGTCGATAAATTCAATATTTATTCATGAAAAACATCAAAATTTAGGGAAAATGTGCAAAAATTTGCAGTTTTCTAAATTTAAATGTATCTGCTTGTAAAACAGATAGTAATACCACACAAAATAGTCACTAGTTAACATTTCCCATATGTCTACTTTATGTTTGCATAGTTTTTTGAATGTCCTTTTATTTTTCTAGGATGTTACAAGGCTTAGAACTTTAGCAGCAATTTCTCACATTTTCAAGAAAATTTCAAAAGGACATTTTTACAGGTACCAGTTTAGTTGTGGGTTTGAGGGCCTTATATATTAGAATCCCCAAATAAATCACCCCATTTAAAAAACTGCACCCCTCAAAGTATTCAAAACAGCATTCAGAAAGTTTCTTAACCCTTTAGGCGTTTCACAGGAAATAAAGCAAAGTAGAGGGGAAATTTACAAATTTCTCTTTTGCCGAAATTCATTTGCAATAAAAAAAAATCTGTACCACAGAAGGTTTTACTAGAGAAACGCAACTCAATATTTATTGCCCAGGTCCTGCAGTTTTTAGGAATATCCTACATGTGGCCCTAGTGCCCTAATGGACCGAAACACCGGCCTCAGAAGCAAAAGAGCACCTACAGGATTTTGGGGCCTGCTTTTTTTTAGATTATATTTTAGGCACCATGTCAGGTTTGAATAGGTCTTGTGGTGCCAAAACAGTGGAAACCCCCCAAAAGTGACCCCATTTTGGAAACTAGACCCCTCAAGGAATTTATCTAGGGGTATAGTTAGCATTTTGACCCCACAGGTATTTTGCTATATTTATTGAAATTAGTCTGTGAAAATGAAACTCTACTTTTTTTCTGAAAAAACATAGAAATTTGTAATTTTTAAAAGTAAATGCTCTCCAACATTTGTAAAGCAATGTCTCCCGATTACGGAAATACCCCATATGTGGTAATAAACTGCTGTTTGGACCCACAGCAGTGTACAGAAGGGAAGGAGCGCCATTTGGATTTTGGAGTGCAGATTTTGCTGGATTGGTTTTTAGTGCCATGTCGCGATTGCAACGTCCTGGAGAGAACAAAATAGTGGAAACACCCCAAAAGTGACCCCATTTGGGAAACTACACCCCTCAAGGAATTTTTCTAGGGGTATAGTAAGCATTAATACCACACAGGTTTTTGCTGAATTTAGTAGAATTAGGCCATGAAAATTAATATAAACATTTTTGTCCACTAAAATGTTGAATTTTTTCATTTTCACAAGAGTTAAAGGAGAAAAAGTCACCCTAAATTTGTAACGCAATCTCTCCCGAATATGACAATACCCCACCTGTGGTAATAATTTATTTTTTTAATAGAAATTAATTAACCTTTGCAGGACTGATGCTTTTTTGCTTTTCCATTTGATTTTCACTCCACGCCTTCCAAACGCCATAACTTTTTTATTTTTCCATCAATTGAGCGGTGTGAGGGCTTAGTTTTGGCAGGATGAGCTGTAGTTTTTATTGGTACCATTTTTTGGTACATACAACTTTTTGATCACTTTTTATTACATTTTGTTAAAAGCTTTGGTGACCATAAAACAGTGATTTTGGTGTTTTCAATTCTTAATTTCTTACGTCGTTCATAATGCGCTATAAATGACCATTATATTTTATTCTGCGGGTCGGCATGATTACGGCGATACCATATGTATATAGTTTTTTTATGTTTTGCAGCGTTTGCACAATAAAATCACTTCTTTATAAAATAATTTATTTTCTGTGTCACCATATTCTGAGAGCCGTAACTTTTTTATTTTTCAGTCAAAAAAGCGGTGTAAAGGCTCGTTTTTTGCGGGACGGGTTATAGTTTTTATTGGTACTATTTTGGGGTACATGCGACTTTTTGATCACTTTTTATTTTATATTTTGATAGGGGTGGTGACCAAAAAATAGTTATTCTGGCATTGTTTTTAGTTGGTTTTTTTTTTGCGGCGTTCACCGTGCGGTAAAAATAACATTGTAGTTTTATATATTGGGTCGTTATGAACGCGGTGATACCAAATATGTGTACTGTTTTTTAACGTTTTCATTTTGTTCCTATAATAAGAGACTTATTATACGAAAAAAAATCTTTTATTTTTACACTTTTGTAAAACATATTTATTAACGTTTTTTTACTTTTTTCTTTACTTTTTACGCTTTCTTTTTTTACCTGCAGGTCTGATCGCTGCTAGAATACATTACACCTACCTAGGTAGTGTAACGTATTCCAACTGTCAGTGTGACGTCACAGTCACTCTGACAGTTAGTCTACAAGGACCTTATAGGCTTCCATACACGGCAGACCCGGAGGCCGTTGTCTGGCCCCCGGGTGCCATCTCAAGCATCAGCAGGCCCCCACAATTGCATGGGGGCTGCTGATGTGCTATATACCCCCTACATGCGGAGATCGCAATCGAGCTCCACATTTAACGGGTTAATTGCCAAAATCAGCGGCAATGAGACGCTGATCGGCAACAGTGGAGTGTCAGCTGTCAGGGACAGCTGACGTCCCGGTTCCCGATGCACACTGCCACAGACACTGTCACCGACAGTGTGCATCGCGAACGGCAGTGACGTCCTGTCACTCTGACAGGAAGTCTATCAGGAGGCTGGTCCTGATAGGCTTCCGTACATGGCAGACACGGAGGCCATTCAGTGGCGGATTAAGTAGACCATAGGCCCTGGGCTGTTACCCATAGTTGGGCCCCCCTTCTCCACCGCCGCCCTGTAACTATTGTTAACACTTCCTTTTTGTCCAGACATTAACAAATGGGTGTTACTACTCCCCTTGTCAAAAGGCTGTGTCCCCACATACTGACAGTCTCCAACCATCGCTGACAGTATCGCACCCTGTATGGACACATTCTCCTGACAAGGGGAATAGTAACACTTATTTGTCTATCAGTCCTGGACTGCACAAAGACTCTGTAAAATACAAGGATTTCCTATAATAAACATGTCAGTAGAGATGACAGATTATCTATAAATCTAGTGACTCACAGGTGACTACGTAGTTTTTTTTCCTCTTCTCCATCCATTCCAGACTTCATGACGACTTTTCCCGGCCATGACCCATTTCTGCAGAATTTGCCACTCAGATGTCTTTGGCTCCTCACTTTTCCAACATTTCCACACCTATAAACAAAGATAATATTATCATGGTGCCACACACTGTGCCCCTAAATATAATAGCACCAAACACTGCACCCCTGAATAAAATAGTACAAACACTGTGCCCCTAAATATTATAGCACCATAGACTGCGCCCCTGAATATAATTGTGTCAAACACTGTAGATAGCACCACACACAGCCCCCTGTAAATAGCGCTACACAGTCCTCCCCCTCTGTAAATAGCGTCACATAGCCCTCCCCCTCTTGTATATAGTGCTACACAGCAATCCCCCTTAGATATAGTGATACACAGCGCTCCCTTCTATATAGTGCTATACAACAATCCCCCCTTGTATATTGTTCTACACAGCGTCTCCCCCCTTGGACCTGCAGCTCTTGTAATTGCATAGTATAATGTCCCCCGTAGCTGCCCCCACAGTATATTGCCACCAATAGCTGCCCCCACAGTATAATGCCCTTCATAGCTGCCTCTACACAGTATAATGCCTCCATAGTTGCGACACAGTATAATGCCTCCATAGCTGTGACACAGTATAATGCCTCCATAGCTGCGACACAGTATAATGTCCCCATAGCTGCTACACAGTAATAATGCCCTCATAGCTGTGACACAGTATAATGCCCTCATAGCTGTGACACAGTATAATGCCCCCATAGCTGCGACACAGTATAATGCCTCCATAGCTGTGACACAGTATAATGCCCCCATAGCTGCGACACAGTACAATGCCTCCATAGCTGTGACACAGTATAATGCCCCCATAGCTGTGACACAGTATAATGCCCCATAGCTGCTACACAGTATAATTTCCCCATAGCTGCTACACAGTATAATGCCTCCATAGCTGTGACACAGTATAATGTCCCCATAGCTGCTACACAGTATAATGCCCCCATAGCTGCGACACAGTATAATGCCTCCATAGCTGCTACACAGTATAATGCCTCCATAGCTGCTACACAGTATAATGCCTCCATAGCTGCGACACAGTATAATGCCCCATAGCTGACACAGTATAATACCCCCATAGCTGCTACACAGTATAATGTCCCCATAGCTGCTACACAGTATAATGTCCCCATACCTGCGACACAGTATAATGCCTCCATAGCTGCGACACAGTATAATGCCTCCATAGCTGTGACACAGTATAATGCCTCCATAGCTGTAACACAGTATAATGCCTCCATAGCTGCGACACAGTATAATGCCTCCATAGCTGTGACACAGTATAATGCCTCCATAGCTGCTACACAGTATAATGCCTCCATAGCTGCTACACAGTATAATGTCCCCATAGCTGCGACACAGTATAATGTCCCCATACCTGCGACACAGTATAATGCCTCCATAGCTGCGACACAGTATAATGCCACCATAGCTGCGACACAGTATAATGCCTCCATAGCTGCAACACAGTATAATGCCTCCATAGCTGCGACACAGTATAATGCCTCCATAGCTGCGACACAGTATAATGCCTCCATAGCTGCAACACAGTATAATTCCTCCATAGATGCGACACAGTATAATGCCTCCATAGCTGCTACACAGTATAATTCCTCCATAGCTGCTACACAGTATAATTCCTCCATAGATGTGACACAGTATAATGTCCCCATAGCTGCGACACAGTATAATGTCCCCATAGCTGCGACACAGTATAATGTCCCCATAGCTGTGACACAGTATAATGCCCCCATAGCTGCGACACAGTATAATGCCCCCATAGCTGTGACACAGTATAATGTCCCCATAGCTGCGACACAGTATAATGCCCCATAGCTGCGACACAGTATAATGTCCCCATAGCTGCGACACAGTATAATGCCCCCATAGCTGCTACACAGTATAATGCCCCCATAGCTGCTACACAGTATAATGCCCCCATAGTTGCGACACAGTATAATGCCCCATAGCTGCGACACAGTATAATGCCCCATAGATGCGACACAGTATAATGCCCCATAGATGCGACACAGTATAATGCCCCCATAGATGTGAGTGACACAGTATAATGCCCCATAGATGTGAGTGACACAGTATAATGCCCCATAGATGTGAGTGACACAGTATAATGCCCCATAGATGTGAGTGACACAGTATAATGCCCCATAGATGTGAGTGACACAGTATAATGCCCCATATGTACGTACCTAATAAATAAAAAAAAAAATAATTACTTACCTATCCCGGTTCCCACGACGGTGGGGGATGCTTCTCCTCTTCTGCACTGTGCTGTGAGTGACTCCGTGCAGACAGGCGCGATGACGTTACTACATCGCGCCTGCCTGCACCGAGCCGCTCACAGCAGAGCCTGTGCTCACAGGCTCCAGCATTCCACCCAACTGAATCTGCGTCCTGTGGACGCAGATTCAGTTGGAAGCGGGAAGCGCGGCAGCGCTGCATAGTTGCATAGTTTTTTAACATTGTGTGCGGGGGCGATGGGCCCCCTGGCAGCCTCGGGCCCCGGGCGGCCGCCCGAAACGCCCAAATAATAATCCGCCATTGAGGCCATTACTTGGCCACCGGTCGCCATGCTAGCCATCTGCAAACCTCACGATTTCATTGTGAGGTCTGCCGTTGTGCTAGTAACCTCTAATTTCAATCGATCACCGCAATTAAGGGGTTAATTGCCAAAATCAGCAGAAATAAGCCGCTGATCGGTATACAGTGGAGTGTCAACTGTCGGGGACAGCTGGCCTCACGGTTCCCTGGCACACTATCGCCGACAGTGTGCACCGGGAACCGCGCAGTAACTGTACGTCCCCGTGCGCTAAGACACTGGCCACCCGGACGTACAGTTGAGTCGTGGTGCGCCTAGGGGTTAATGATCCCTCATTATGATAATGAGGCACATGGTTTATATACTGCATGTATTGGTTGTGTCACTATGCTTGAAAACGGTCCTATAGCAGGACGCAAACGTTGCAGCTGTTGACTGAATAAATCACATTCTATTTTGGAACCTTCGGAGTGCTGTGGGATTTCTTTCACTTATGCCTTACAATCCACGGATCTGGATTACCTGCTTGCACCATCTCCGTGTTGGAATTTGACGCAATGTGCTGCTTATTTCTATATATATATATATATATATTATACACGCACATGGCCGATTGTAGCTGTTCTGCTGTCTAAGGGAAAAATTTAAAATGGTGCCCCCCCATCCGCCAAAAAATCATAAGAAATCCAAGTAGCCAACCTCTAAAATGCCCACAAAGATGGCCCCATACAGTATAATGCCCTATAGCAGCTCCATACAGTATAATGTCCCCATAGCTGCTCTTATACAGTCTAATGCCCCATAGCTGCCATACACGGTATAATGCCCCCTTGCATTATAATGCCCCAACAGCTTCCCATACAGTATAATGCCCCTCTAGCTTCATCCTTACAGTATTATGCCCCCATACAGCATAATGGCCTCATACCGTATCATGCCCCCTTAGCTGCCACCATACACTATAATGGCCCCTCAGCTGCAACCATATGGTATAATGTCACTATAGCTTCCGCCATACAATATAATGCCTTCATAGCTTCCTCCATACAGTATAGTACCCCCATAGCTGCCCCCATACAGTTGAATGCCGCTTTAGTTGCCACCATACAGTATAATGCCCCCTTAGCTGCCCCTATACATTATAATGCCCCTTTAGCTACCACCATACAGTATAATGCCCCCTTAGCTGCTCCAATACAGTATAATGCTTCATATCTGCCCCATACAGTGTAATTTCACCTCAGCTGCCCCCATACAGTATAATGCCCCCTTAGCTGCCCCTAGTGCCACTGCCCACATATAAAGTGCCAGTGCCCACGTGGATAGTGCCACACCCCCTAAAAGATAGGGTCACCCCCCTGTAGATATATCACTACCCCCTGCTGTAGCCATTGGCCGGGGATTCCGCTATGGACAGTGACATCAGGGATTCCCTCTATGAGCTTAATCCCCGGCCACAGCATCGGCAATGCTCTGGCATGGGATTCCACTGTACCGGGGAGTCCTTTGTACTAATGCTGAAGCAGGGATCTGATGGTTCCCTGCTTCATCATTGGGTTCAATTGTATCTGCGTCCTGCGAAAGAAAGATACAGTTGACACCAGGAGTCCAGGACATACCACCGGCTGCCCGGATTGGAGGGCCCCCCCTCGAAATCTGGGACTGTCCCGTTGAATCCGGAATGTTTGGAAGGTATGTAACAACCACTGTCTGATTGACAGCATTCCATTACTAGGCTGGGGCTTAGTATTAGTCAGTAAAAAGACACTAACCCCCATTATTACCCCAGTACCCATCGCCACCAGGGGTACCGGAAAGATCCGGGTACGATACAGTACCCGACCATCTGAAGTGATGGCCGGGCAAAGGGGCGGCTGCAGGCTGGTACTGCTAGGCTGGGAAGGGCCAAAAACTGTGACCATCGTTTCAGATGGTCAGGTACTGGATTGCGTCCTGCTGTTCATGATACCCCTTCTAGCGTTGGGTACCGGGGTAATATTGGGAGTGTAACATCCACAGCCTGTCGCACTCACTTGCCCCCCGATGGCCACGGCCGCAAACTTCCATGTCCGTGTCGGCACCTCCCTCCCAGGAGAAGCCAGCGCTCGTATCCGCCCATTTCTGCACTGGTCTTTAAGGTGCGCGCGCGTGCTCGTTCCCGGCCTTAATGGACCAGTGAGCACATATTTATTTAATTAATTATCCCCACATCACCCTGGACAATAAGTAGGGCCCTGCCCTTTCACTCCTTGCCTGAGCGTTGTTATGTTTACCCATGTTAGTCTTGCAAATGGTCCCTTAGTCATATCCTGTTCCCAGTGTTCCCGTGCCCTGCTACCTGTATCCTGTATCCCGTGCTGTGTTTGTTCCAGTGCCCTTTCCAGTGTTGGAGTTGTGTAGTACCATCTGCCACACCTGCTGTCATTCACCACGTCTGGTGACGTCTGTCACGCCTGGTATCATCCGCCACGTTTTGCGTTATCTACCGTCAAGTTCCATCTGTGCTAAACCTCTACTACTGACAGGACTGTTACAGGTACTCCCATACTAGGACTTTGCATAGACTGTATATACTATTGTTTGCAGAGCTGCTACTCCGCTACGGCCTAGTGGGTCCACATACCCATCGTGGATCGTGACAGGCTGAGTGCTAGCCTTTTTACTGACTAACGCTAAGTCCTGCCTTAGTAATGGACGTCATCAAACAGACAACTGCCATTACTAAGGCGGTAATAAAGTATTAGAAAAACACAGAGTCATAAGATTTCTTTTATTGAAATAAAAACTCCCTTACACAATCCTCGCTAACCATTTTATTTTATTAAAAAAATAAAATAAAACATAAATCATCGAAGTAGTCCAACGAATCTTCGACGTAGTCGAAACGGTCCAGTGGAACCTGCAAAACAAAAATGAGCAATATGAAAAATAAAAAATAATTATAGTCATCCACAACAGTCTTCTGTCTTCTTTTTTTCTCCCCTCTGTCGCAATACCCCATTTCTGGTGATAAACTGCCGTTTGGGCCCATGGGAGGGCTTAGAAGGAAAGTAGCGCTATGTGTTTGATCGAGTCCAGATTTTGCTGGATTGGTTTTCGGGTGCCATGTCGCAAATGCAGAGCCCCAGAGATATCAAAGCAATGGAAACCCACCAGAAGTGACCCCCATCTTTGAAACTAAACCCCTCAAGGAATTGATTTATCGCTGTTGTGACCATTTTGACTGCTCAGTTTTTTTACAGCACGTATTTGAAATTGGGCTGTGAAATTAAAAAAATTGCATTTTTTCCAATAAGAGGTCATTTTTGATCAAAATTTCTTATTTTGACAGGTAACAAAATACCCAATTTTGTTGCCCAATTTGTCCTGAGTGTGGCAATAGCCCATTTGTGGTGATAAACTGCCGTTTGGGCCCATGGGAGGGCTCAGAAGGAAAGGACCACCATTTGGCCTATTGTAGCTTTTCTGGTGCTAAGTCATGTATGCAGAAGCCCCTGAGGTACCAGTACAGTTGAAACCCCCGAGAAGTGACCCCATTTTAAAAACTACACCCCTTAAGACATTCATCTAGAGGTGTAGTAAGCATTTTGACACAACAGGTATTGTTGAAAAAAGGTAATGCACAGCAGATGGTGCAGTGTGATATTTGCAATTTTCTATATACAGTATCTATGCCATTTCAGTGTCCAATATATTGTGCCCAGCATGCGCCACCAGAGATATACACCCTATAAACTGTAATGTGGGTTCCCCCAGGTACAGCAATACCTTACATGTGGCTGTTATCAGCTGCCTGGGCACACAGCAGTGCTCAGAAGGGTAAGATGAGGGGGATAAGCTGTGCGGAGTGCGTCAGGGTAGATGAAAAATCTAAGGGATGTATGATAAATTTTAAAACACTTTCATACAGAGCCCTGGTTTTTCGGGGCACGTGTCACATTGAGATATTGTGTCCTCCCTTATCCCTCTCTTATAGCAGACTTTGGACCTCTTTTGACTTTTTCCCTTCTTGCCAGTTTGGGGAACTTCTCCTGGAATGTGCTGCCCTGGTACGATGCGTGTGGCCTCGCTTCCAGAAGTACTGGGTGCCCCCCCCCTTCCTGGTCCCTAAAGATTAGGTTCTTGATAATGATGTGCATGGCCAGATTCTTATACCACACCACATGGCGCTGTAGGGCTTCAGGAATTGATCTGACAAGTCCACCCCTCCCATGTACCTATTGTAGTCCAGGATGCAGTCTGGTTTGGGGGTCTCTGTACTGGTACCTCGTACTGGTACATGGGTGCTGGTGTGGCCATTTATTGTTATCAATACAAGGACATCTCTCTTGTCCTTGTACTTGACACACAATATGTTGTTGCTAGATTGTGCCCTGCTCTCACCCCTTCCTCTTTGCCCAAGCAGTGTCTTAGGGAGGCCTCTCAGATTTCTTCTAGCCGTGCCGCATGCCGCAGGACTTCTAGATGCGAGGCACTTAAAGAGCGGGACGCTGGTATAAGAATTATCCAGGTAGAGGTGGTAACCCTGGTTCAGCAGTGGGTGCACCAAATCCCACACAATTTTTGCATTAACTCCCAGTAAAGGGGGGGGGGTATTCTGTGGGCTGAGTACTGGTGTCCTTCCCTTCATATATCCTAAATTTGTAGGTATACCCTGATGCAATCTCACAAAGCTTATACATCTTCACGCCATACCTTGCCCTCTAGCTCGGCAGGTACTGGCAGAATTGAAGCCTCCCTTTAAAATCTACCAAGGACTCATCAATAGAAATACACTTCTCGGGGGTGTATGCTTGGGCAAACCGGGCACTGAAACGGTCTAATAGGGGTCTCCGTTTATACAAACGGTCAAAACTGGGGCCATCTCGGGGTGGGCACTGCTCATTATCAGTATAATGTAAGAAGCCAAGTATTGCCTCATTTATTTTTTTTAGGTTCCATTTCAGTTCTGAAGTTGCTTTGAGGGGCCTATATATTAGACACGCCCATCAAACACCCCATTTTAGAAACTAGACCCCTCATTGAACGCGGCTTTTAAGGGGTTAATCAGCGGGGACACAGCGATCAGTCCCCGCTATAGGATATGCAGCAACTGCTGTACAAGACAGCAGCTGATACAGCTCCTGCATGTGTCGGAAAGACGGCCGAAATGGCCGTTAATCCCGCAACGTAAGCACGACGGAATATTACGTCGCTGAGCGTTAAGGGGTTAAAACATGAGGTTCTTATAAACATTTTTATCATATTGTATAAGTCCAGTAGCCACTTCTCGGAGGCCTCTTTTAATTGAGTCCCTACTCTATTAGGTGCAGCACTGCATGGCGGTCGCGGTCTAGAAGGAGATCACATTAGGGTTTCCACCTTTTTGCCCTCAGTTTGTCCACATGGAAAGGTGACATTTTTTATCTATTCACATGGTTGTGGTGTTGTGTGGTGGTCTATGTTGCTGTGGTATTGTGCATGTGGGGGAATGTGGCTTAGAGCCAAGATGGCCTCGCCTTTCAGCAGGGGTAATGTTGAGCTTTTGGGTTGCCCCCCTGCAGGTGCCTTGTTGCGGCGAAGGCGGCCGCCATGCAGTACTGCACCTGATAGAGTAGGGACTCAATTAAAATAGGTCGCCGTGAAGTGTTAAGTGGACTAATACATTCTGACAATTATTTTTCTAAGAACCTCCTGTTCATGTTTGTGCAGCAATAGATGAAGGTATAAAAGTGGATGTGCGCTCCATGTCTTGTTCTCCCATGTTGGTAGATAAGTCATGTAATGTGTTTATAAAGATCCATCAGTAATCCGCTTCATGGAGACGACCTTTCTTATTTTTAGTTGATATATTATTCTTACTATTACTTTATAAGAAATGACTCGATACTTTACAGCTTTATGATATTTTATTGAGCTGATAATAAGAAAATAATGTTCGACCTTTCTGTGGACACCGGTGGAAGTGTCCTCCATGATTTTATAGGATGAAGTGGACTTCTTATATGGTCAGTGGTGGGCTTGGTGTTCACTGAGGTGAAGAGTTTTAATGGATGACCCTTCCAAGAAGAGATGGACCTGGCTGTGTGCCATCAAGAGGTCACGACCCTCCGGCTGTGTGCCATCAGGAGGTCGTCACCATCAGGCATTGTGCCATATCCAGATGTAAACTTCAGACTGGGGGCCATCACCTCAGTTCTTCACCACTGACAGCAGATGGTAGAGAATAGACAAACCCAACAGTGTGGTCATAAGGTGGCAAGAAGGTGAGATGCTGATGACTTCAGGAGGCATTACTCAACCTGTAATCTGGATGAAATAGTGATGGTTCAGGAACAGGTGAGCACTTGTGATGACTGAGGCATTTTTGCTCACCTCAGTCTTCTTCGCCTCTTAAGCATCCCCAGAAAGATCTTCTTCTCGCTCTTGTGCGTCTGGATTCGGATGTACTGGGTTCTGGTGTTCTGGGTTCCGGTGTTCTGGGTTGTTGACGTTGATAGACCAGAATCCTCTCCTCATGACTATTAGAAGAAGGAGCTTTGCGTCCTATGTTGTCAGGAGGTATTGACTGGGCCCAGACGATGTTACTGAATGCCACATTATACTTGCGTTTTGGTGACTCTTTCACATCGTGTAGAGCAGAAGCAATAGGTTCACTTGGAACATTCTGTGATACAGATTTATGATGTATTTCTGATGTTCTTGATTCTGGTGTTCTGGGCTCTGGTGTTCTGGATGGTTGACGTTGATAAACCAGAATCCTCTCCTTATGACTATTAGTAGAAGGTGCTTTGCGTCCTGTGTTGTCAGAAGGTATTGACCGGGCCCAGACGATGTTACTGAATGCCACATTATACTTGGGTTTTGGTGTCTTTTTCACATCCTGTGGAGCAGAAGCCGTGGATGGTCCAGGACGTTCCTTGTTAGACAGGACTGGTGTTCTCCTGGATTCTTGTACCCGAAATTCAGGGGTATAAATCGGCTCCTTACAAGCTTCTTGGTCTTTCAGAACATTTTCTTTTTCAGGAATGTGACTTTGTTTGGTTGTGTCCTTGGCTTCAGCTGTACTTGTCAGAGGTGATTCTGTGTTTGGTTCTTCATCAGAATCAGAGGGCTCCTCCTCCTCCTCCTTCTCCCTCTCACTCAGGACAGGCACTATAGCCAAGGACAGTATAAGGACGAGTGGTGACATCATGATGACACAGGCCACGCCATTGATGAGCCGAGCATGAAGTTTGATCTCACATTCAGAGGGGTCTTTTTTGGGAACCACAGGTGGTGGGTCGTCCTGTAACAGAAAGAGGAATAATAAAATCTTGTAGATATTAGGTTACCGCGCCATTTGTGTTCTTGCTGCGCCATTTTATCATCTCCTTTTCTTGTGTTGAATCTGCAAATTTTTACTTACCCCAAAGACCATTGCATTTATCCAGCTGTAGAACCTCTGTAATATAATCGGCTTCTCACGGGGGGCAATAGATTCATTTGGAACATTCTGTAAAACAGATTTATGATATATTCATGACATGTCACATGACTGTCGCCATCACTATCTTAACCCCTTAAAACACCGCCTATTTCGGACCAAAGGAGGCAGCGATATTTTTGTTTTTCCTTCTTCGCATTCTGAAAGTCATAATTTTTATTTGGTTTTCAGTCTATGGAGTCATATGAGGGCTTATTTTTTTTAGAACAAGACGAACATTTTAATGGCAACATTTTGGGGTACATATAATGCATTGTATTCGTTTTATTAACTTTCTTTTGGTGGGAGAGAGGAAAAAATCTGCAATTCTACCATTGTTTTTTGGATTTTGTTTTTACAGAGTTCAACGTGCGCTATAATTGACATAATAAATAAATTTATTCTAAGCGATACCAAATGTATATTTTTTTCATGATTTTCCACTTTTGCTCAATAAAAACCTTTTTTTTTAGAATTTTTTTTATGTGTTGCTGCATTTAAAGACCCCTATGATTTTTTTATTTTTAGTCAAAGGAGCTCTATGTTGTCTTATGTTTTGCAGGACGAGTTGTAGTTTTTATTGGTACCATTTTGGGGTACATACTATATTCTTTTCACTTGGATTTCAGTTTCATTCAGAGGCGGGATGATCAAAAAACAGCAATTTTGCTGTTGATTTTTAGTATATTACGAAGGCAGTGATACCAAATATGTATAGGTTTTTTTTTCATTTTTTGCAGCTTTTCTAAAATAAATGGCTTTGTACAGGGAAAAAACAGCGACTTCCTTTGTATTTTTAAATATTTTTACAAAATGTTTTTAACTTTTATTGTTCGTCCCACATGGGACTTGAACATCTGACTTTCTGATTACTTATATAATACATTATGTAACACTTCTGTATTGCAATGCATTATATGTGTCAGTGTAAAACTGGCAGGCAGCTTATTAGGCTTCTGTTTATGCCAGACCTGCCATAGCAACCCATCGGCACACCACGATCCGTTTTCATGGAGTCCGGTTGAGTGATAGAGGGAGGCCACTGAGGGGTTAAATGTTCAGGATCAGAGTTTTCTCCATTCCCGGGGGTTAGAGTCTCTGCTATCACAGCGTTGTAATACTACAGCAGCTCGCGTTAACTTACCGCAAGCCAAGACGTATTATTACAGAGTAGGGTGGAAGGGGTTAAAATCGGGATTTTATTTTAACTTATACAGGAACTTTACCCTATAGGGTCCCTGAATAATAAGCCCCAACAATAGAGAAGCTACTTACCCCAATGCACCACTCTCGTGTCCTTGTATGTCCAGGAGGAACGTACGGGTCCCCAACTGGGTCAGATAGAAATCCCTACAACACAAGTGATAGATGTAATGTAGACTCTATTCTATCCCGTGCAGGTAATGGGATTATTACATCTATATTCCTGTACAGCTGATTATTAGGATCTCCTCATCTACTTTATGTCTATTGTTTCTATGAAGAGCCGACATTTCCTGATAATAAATATTATACTGGTGATACAACCAGATACAAGCAAGTAACTCACCCCAAAGAGCTGGAATACGATCCGTATATGTGGAACCACGTCCTCAGACTGGAAATCCTGAAAGACAAGAAGTGGCTGTAATACCCCGGATAAGAAGAGTAAAGTGGGGGTTTGGTTGGACACCCCCTTTTTTCAGATTGTGGGTCCCACAGAGACAGGATAATGACGGGAGCCCCCACTACTTGAGTCCTAAATAATGAACTGCCCCCAAAATCACCGGACGACCACTGTTCTCAATGCCGGCCTGTTGTCCTCCAGAGCTGAGAGACATATTACATGAGACTCTCAGCAGCAGCTAGTAGAGGGGGGTCCTGAGTGGGGGTGACCCCTCTATCAGCGTAATAGAGTAACAGACACCAGACAAACTCTCTAATAGGACATTTTGTTAGAAATCAGTAGAAAGTTGTTGCGTTACCTCAAAGTTCCATGTTTTCTGGGGTTCGGAGGAACCTTTATTGAATGGAAGATATTTAATCCAGAATAAAAGGTCCTGTAAAGAGACAATATGATCATTATAGTCCTATATCTCCTGCATAGAAGAGCGCAGTATATTTATATATATGGTGAGGAATGTTCTAGAGGCCCAGAATGTAGCCAATCACAGTGCGGAAGCCAGTGACATCACACAACGTCTATTCCCATCCCCCCAAGTTCTACATTAGACATCCGCGTCCCCGTCATCCATGAAAAGAATATTCCATATATAATATCAGAAGAAGTTGTGGATTTACCTCCAGCGTCCATGGAATCAGGTTGTTGGTTGGACTTTCATATAATGGAAGGTGATGAGTCCAGTATGAAAAGTCCTGCAAGAGACAAAATCATCATTATAGTCACCTCTGTCCCATACAGAGCAGTGTATATGTATATATGTGCCCCCTATAGATATATATACTGTACAGACCCCACACTTATATCCGCTCTGACCATTCACATCCTCTGTATATTCTCTTGTTATATCTCCCCCTTCATAGCAGATAATTCTTACACCCCCCAATCACCTGACCCTGCCACAGCCGATTCCAAGTTACCTCTATATTGAATAAGGGAAACTTACTCACCGGCAGCGTACCGCAATGTACGGGGTAGATCAAGTTCAAAGACAGAAAAAATAGGATAATCCTCATTTTCTCCAAAACATCAAAGGGTCTCTCAGCACCAAGATGACAATGAGATAGAAGCTGCGGGTGGGCGGAGCCCCCTTATATACCCCCAGCTGTGACATCACAATGCCCTCTGTGACATCACAATTTTCTATGTGACATCATCACCGACCACACAATACCACATGACATCATCACACACCACTAGACATCATGTGACTCTGAGACTATGGGCCTCATGTATCATAACCGTCTAATAGAAAAAATTTCGTTGTTGTCCATAGCAACCAATCACAGAGCAGCTTTCATTGTAGCACAACAGTTAGGAGATGAGAGATGCACTGTGATTGGTTGCTATGGGTAACTAGGACAGTTTTCCTGTTAGACAGTGTGGATACATGAGGCCGCCATCTTTGAATTATCTTCCTGAACCATTAAAAATGAGAATTATCGTATTCAGTATGGAGGTACACTATGGAGGGGTCACATAGAAACATCAACATGGCCCTTCTCCTTGTGTGGACCCTAAAAAATCAACAACTCATCTACTCTCCAATATATATATATATATATATATATATATATCATCCTACTACATCTCATTATCCCCTACACATCCTTACATTCATCCAGAGCCCTCGATACCTAACACCCCCAAGTGTGGCCCCCCTGTGGAGCTGCAGATGTGGGGACGGAGGCAGGAGAGGGGCCCAGCGTCTAGATACCCCTCCCCCAGACACTGACTTTGAACTCAGGAATTGTCCCTTGGATAATGGCGGTTCCGCTCTGGACCTTACTGCACTGACATGGCCCAATACTGAGTTACAGACTATGGACTTGTTACTATAAGAGGGGGTCACATGTACCCCATTTACTTATTGTTGGGCTTTAAAGGGACAGTAGCAAGGACCCACAATTAAGTCCAGGACATTATCATTATCGTTACCCCCTCCCCCATCACCTCACCCTGCCGCAGCTGATTCTAGGCACCCGCCATATGTAATAATAGAGATGTACTCACCGGCAGCGTACCGCAATGTACGGGGTAGATCAAGTTCAAAAACAGGAGTAATAGGATAATCCTCATTGTCTCCAATACGTCAAGGGGTCTCTCAGCACCAAGATGCCAATGAGATACAAGCTGCAGGTTCACGGAGCCCCCTTATATACCCCCCATTGTGACATCACAATACCCTCTGTGACATCATCACCCACCACACGACACCACGTAACTTCATCACCCACCACAAAATACCACATGACATCATCACCCACCACACAATACCACGTGACATCATCACCCACCACACAATACCACATGACATCATCACCCACCACACTACCCTCTGTGACATCACCCACCACACAATACCACGTGACATCATCACCCATCACACTACCCTCTGTGACATCATCACCCACCACACAATACCACATACGACTAAATTTATGAAAGCAAGAAAAGATAGAACGATCAAAATAGCGCACACCCAATACAAATAGTTTGAAAGAAGAAAAAAACTTTTATTGATCCAAAACATATATATATATGACACACAAATAAAAACATTTAAAAACATGTATGAACAGAAGCCCATGTGTAGATAAACAGGGCAAAACTACAGTCACTATACTTGTCTCAATAGGACAATAATATACCAATAGATGGATAGTACTGGGTAAATATAAAGCCGCTACTCAACAACATACAATAATCACAAGAACCAGAAACCTGGGATTACCTGGTGCTCAGCATGCCAAGAATTGCTTTATAATGCAGCTTCCTCAGGGGAAATAGAATGCCACACACAATACCACATGACATCATCAGCCACCACACTACCCTCTGTGACATCACGCACCACATGTCACCACGTGACATCATCACTCAGCACAAGACGTCATGTGACCAGCACAATTTCCAGATTTAGTTATTTCTAAAGTAAAAGCACCACGTAACATCATCACCCACCACAAAATACCACGTGACATCTTCACCCACCACACAATACCACTGACATCATCACCCACCACACTACCCTCTGTGACATCATCACCCACCACACAATACCACATGACATCATCACCCACCACACAATACCACATACGACTAAATTGATGAAAGCAAGAAAAAAAAATCACGATCAAAAAAGCGCACACCCAATACAAATAGTTTGAAAAAAGAAAAAACTTTTATTGATCCAAAACATATATATATGACACACAAATAAAAACATTTAAAAACATGTATGAACATAAGCCCATGTGTAGATAAACAGGGCAAAACTACAGTCACTATACTTATCTCAATAGGACAATAATATACCAATAGATGGATAGTACTGGGTAAATATAAAGCCTCTACTCAACAACATACAATAATCACAAGAACCAGAAACCTGGGATTACCTGGTGCTCAGCATGCCAAGAATTGCAGCTACACAAGGGATAAAGCTGGAGAATGAATTACAAGCAGGCACCAGAAAACAGATAGAAAACAGAAAGAGTAGACGCCAAATATTTGAAGCACGCCGAATATCAGGTACGCATAACCCAGGAGTGCTGAAGTAAGGGAACTACCCCACGCGTATCGCTGCTTTACATTGCAGCTTCCTCAGGGAAAATAGAATGCCACACACAATACCACATGACATCATCAGCCACCACACTACCCTGTGTGACATCACGCACCACATGTCACCACCATGTGACATCATCACTCAGCACAAGACATCATGTGACCAGCACAATTTCCAGATTTAGTCATTTCTATAGTAAAATCTTGAGTTTCTTGTACTGTCCCTGGACATTGGGGAGTGCTGGTGACGTGTGTGACAGTGCCATAGTGAGACTTCTCTTCTCCTGTATACCAGGATATATGATAAGGCCACATGCACACGTTGCATATTTTGCTGCGGAAGATACTCACTAAAACCGCAGCAATACTCAGGAAACTTGAGGTGAAAACTGCACCTAATCATGCGTTTTTCTATAAGTTTTTTTACATTTTGATGAGATTTTCGGCGCGTTTTCATGCTGCGGGTTTTGGTGTGATTTTCCACAGCACTAGGCAGATATAATTTGCGAGGGGAAACACAAAATAAATTGACATGCTGCGGATTCTAAAAAACACATTGCTGGTCAATTTCCGTCCCGAAAAATACTGCAGTACATGAGATTTCCTGGAATCTCATTGACTATGCTGGTACTGTATTACGCCATCCGCGCGGCATAGCCACACGTATACGCATCGTGCGCATTGAGCCTTACGCTGCTGTTACAAGGTGTATACATGTAGTATATGTCTCTGGACGCCATGTTGGTTGGGAGGGGTGCCAGTCTCTGGCTATCAGAAGTTTAGGAGTGTGGCTGGCGCCATATTCCGGGTGAGGGGCAGCATGTAGTGGGTGCTGCTCCCATGGAGGGGAGGGATTTCAGTTACTATGGTAACATCAGTAATAAATATGGAGGAGCAGCGCTGACTTTTCAGGACTAATAAATAATCGTATTAATTGTGTAACGTTCCCGCACCGCCACTCGCCGTTCTCTATATGTGGACGTTACGTTATCAGGTGTAAACAGAGGAGAGGAATGACGCCATAATGCCGTTTTTCTATGTCATGTGACCAGTCCTTATAATATAATATCTGTACAGTTAATGTTCATTATATTATTTTCTATCAGATATTTATAGCTGGAGCTCTGTTATTACTGATGCAGCGTGTGAGGAGATTAGATATTTTATTATAAACAATTCGCTCCTCACGACTCGTATCTGACTCGTATGTCGGAAAAGTAGAATAGGTCTGAACACCAAATATGTCACTGTATATACAGCGGACAACTGACATATATACATTACTAAATCTCCCCCGTACATCTCCAAACATGATAAATCACTGGCTGCCTGCACCACCACTAGGGGGAGCTGCTTTATATGGATTTATACAGATAGCGCTGAACTCAATGGAAGCTGTAAACATCTCTATGTAGTGAGCTCCCCCTAGTGGTGGCTGCAGGAAATACAATGGGAGCTGCAGGAAATACTATGGCTCTTTATCAGGAAGCAGGAGGATCAGTGCCGGCCCCCGCTCACCTCGGGCCCCATAGCAGTGACGTGGTCTGCCTCTATGGTGTGTACAGCACTGAGTATATGTAGCTATTATGTATATGTACAGTATATAGTAGTAATAGTTACATATCCTATATATATGGGTTTGCATCAACAAAATCCCAATTCCAATACAGGTGATTTTTTAGGCCATCCAACATACAGGACCCAGAAGGAGTGCTAGGAGGGCATGTCGAGGAGGAATAGAACAAAGAAAAATGCGACCGCCACTTTACGACCACAAGGAATGAGGAACCCACCCAACATAGGGAAATATCCTCAGAAACAGTGGTAAAGATCTCATCCACTGTTTTGACACCCATTATACAATCATTGGTCTTGTCCAAAGGACTGTCTTTCTGCCCAAGACAAACGATGGATTGGTTTGGTTTGGAGTTGGATTTGTATAATTTCATTAGGAGTTTAAAATTAGAAGTGTGGTTTAACATACGTGGGGTAGATACTGATTACAACAATGTTGACAGTGGATTCTGTCTGAACAGTCTTGGACTACATGAGAAAAGTAAATTCCAACCACCAAGTTTAGAACATCCCATAGAGACTTATATGGATTTAGTTAAAAAAAGATATTGATAAATTGCGTATTGAATGCCAAGATATGAATTTGAGACACCCTGATATTACATCTATTGAAATGCTGGCTCTTTACTAGACCAACTCAAAGACTGGTGGCTCCCTCATTCTGATAAGAAATGGGTAGACATAGAAAAAGCTTCCCTAGGAGTAGATAACTTAAAAATATATATTGTACTCAAAAGCCATTAAATATAGGCCAGAACACGGCTCCACATCTACAGTACATGCTACTTTACAAATTTGGAACAATTTTACTAAAAATAAAGATCTTGATATGCCACCAAAATAGAGAAAATCCCATTCCAAATCTTGAATGACTTTCTTCCAGATCTAGACATAAACAGCTGGATAAACGCAGGCTTAACATATATAGATGATCTATATGTGGAAAATAATCTATGTTGCTTCTCTGACTTATCATTCAGATACAAACTAGATAAAACTCAATTCTACAAATTTCTGCAGATAAGAACGATTATGAGAGAAATTCCATATCCATTACTCTCCCTACCTATGCCGGCCTCTACGTACTTAAATAACCAATTAAAAAAAATTAAAGGTATTCACACGTTTTATCAGATTGGTTCCCAATCACTTACCTTTGAAAATCAGACACATATATCTAAATGGCATAGAGATCTGAACGGCCAATTCTCAAGAGACCAGTGGTCAAGAGCGTTCTCCATCTCTCTTAAATCCTTTTCCTGTACTAATCATCAAGAATTATATTATAAAATATTCTATCGATGGTATCTCACTCCGTATAAACTTTCCAGAATATATAGTGATGCATCGCCCCAATGTTGGAGAGGCTGTAACCATTTGGGATCCATACTTCACATATTTTGGGAATGTCCTTTATTATTAACCTTTTGGCAATCTATTAGTGCATTACTAAATGAGATTACAACTCAAAATATCAACCTCACGCCGGAACTTGGGTTACTACGGCTTGGAATTGATGTTATTCCCAAACAATTCCAAATTGTAATATGTCATATATTAATATCTGCCACATCAGCTGTAGCATTCAGATGGAAAACATGTAACGTCCCGACCATCACAGACATCATTAAAAAAGTCAATACAAACTATCAATATGAATATATTTATGCCTGTAGCATACAGAGACATGACCGGTTCTGTAGAGATTGGATGTGTTGGAATAATTCTGTATATGCCGTACCACTCCCTTTCTAGTGGGAGCTCATATGTTGTCTATTGTATACATTTTATTTTTTCTTTATGATGACCTGTATACGTTCTTCACAACATTTATTTTACTTACCTTTCTTTTATTATCCATATTATTTTGAATCCCATTTTCTCAAAATGTTAAAACTTATAGGTTAATTATTATTTGAGACTAACTATTTACTTCTACCTGCGAGTAGAACTGTTATACACATATATTTTCTGATGTCTCAACTGTTTAATAAAGACATATTGAAACAGAAATGCTGGCTCTTGATGAACTGATCCATAACCACGATCTAACCATAAAACCCGTGGACAAGAGTGGGGCGATCGTGGTCATGGACACTATTATGTATATGAGGGAGGCATATAGACAGTTACAAGATGGGAATGTCTATAGATTACTTATTGGTGATCCTAGGTTTGACATAGAGAGAAAGATTTTGAAGCTAGTCAATCAAGCTTTTGAAGATGGGTTAATTGATCGTGCCCTAAAGAAATATCTTATTATTGAGCATCCTAAGACACCTTGTCTTTATTTGTTGCCTAAAGTGCATAAATGCCTTGCTAATCCCCCAGGTCGCCCGTTAGGGACTCTATATTGAACAATATTTCTATTTTTATTGATAGAACATTGAGAGATTTTGCTATAGATACTAGGTCCTATATGAGAAGTACCTCTGACTTTATCTGTAAACTACAACAGGTCACACCACCGCAGGGGGCAATACTTGCTTCCTTCGATGTAGTGTCACTGTACACATCCATTGACCATAGTAATGGGTTGGAAGCTGTCAAACATAGATTGCTCACATCGGTATGTAGTCCATCATGCTGCGAGCTGATTATTTCCCTTCTGGAACTTATACTTTCCTCTAACTACTTTGAATTTGATGATACATTTTATCTACAACTAAGGGGCACGGCAATGGGGTCCTATATGGCCCCTACGTATGCCAACATTTTTCTGGGCATGATGGAGGAGATGTCGATCTATGTATCCCACCACTTCACATATGTTCTGAGGTGGAGGCGATACATAGACGACATCTTCCTCATCTGGACAGACACGACAGAATCCTTTTTGGAATTCCACACCTTTTTGAATCAAATTGATCCAGATATTCAATTTACTTATACTTACTCGACTGAGATGATCCAATTCTTGGATGTCTCAATAAGTATTAAAAATGATGTCTTATACACTAGTCCATATACTAAGCAAACTGACAGTAACACCATTATTGAAATTTGAGAGCTCTCATCCGAAAAAGATGATACGCTCTCTTCCATACAGTCAAATGCTCAGGTATTGTGGATGATGATTCAGAATTGAATCAGACTCTTGATCAGATGATCCTAAACTTTAAACATAGAGGATATCCAAGACGACTGTTGAATACATTTAAGCACCAGGTCAAGAAGACTCCTAGAAATAATCTATTGGTTAATCCTAAATAGCGTATATCTCTTTCCCGTGTTCCGTTTTTGTCCACCTATCACGATCTTAGTGGAGAAGTGGCAAAGATTTTTAATAGACATTGGGGCATTATTAAGAACAGTTATAAACACATTGAATCGTTTAATAACGCACCCCTCATGTCATATAGACGTCCACAAAATTTACGTCACAAATTAGTCAATAGTCTGACAGATCGAAAAACAGGACAACAGACACTCCTTAGACCGAAAAAAATGGGTAACTTTCCCTGTCTCTATTGCATTAATTGTCGTCTTATGCATAGGGGGAATGTCTTTATTCATCCACAAACACAAAGAGAGCACAGGATTAAACAATTTCTTACATGCGCTTCGGATTGGGTTATTTACGTTCTCTGGTGCCTGTGTTCACTTCTATATGTCGGTGAAACCTCTTGTGATTTCAAGACACGTCTGAATAATCACAGATATTCCATTCGTAAGAAGAAAAGTGATTTACCGGTATCGAAACATTTCTCGGAACTTGGACACACAGAAAAAAATCTTAGATTTATGATTTTGGAACAGGTTCCTAGCCCTTATAAGGGGGGTAATAGATCAGCATTATTACACAAGTGTGAATTGAAATGGATCTTTTTACTAGAATCATTGAAACCAAAGGGCCTCAATGTTGAGTTCAATGTTATGAGACTCATTACCTAATATGTCGCGTTCCCGTTTTTTTCCCCTCCCTGTCCTTGCGGTGTCTTTCTCGGTGAATGTATATTTATACACACATGCGATACATGATTTGTATATTTGTAGATTGTTTTTAATTTTTCCTTTTTTCTCTTTCCAGAGGATTATAGAATTTCAGGACCACTCACCATGACTGGAGCGCTGTCTTCATATATGATGTATGATATCTTACACAAGTCTCTCTGTTTACATTAATATGTACTAGTTTAGTATTATTATTATTTCTTCTTTTTTAATCCTTTGAATTCATGAGAGACATGTGTACATTTAAATTTAGGGGCTATTGAATATATATTAACCCCTAAAAATCTTCTTCTTGCTGTCATCAAATGAGTAATAGGTTTTCTAGCGGCTGTCCCTGTTCATGAATTTGGAACGGGATTACACACGGACCATTTTTTGATCTAACGATACCCATTTCTATTGGTTCGGTTGGCTCGAGTAGTCATTTGTAAAAGAGCAGATAATATGTAACACAATTAAAAATTAACGTCAATTTCTGCATTTATTTGTATGATTACCTTCACAATAAACATATACTTTGATTTCTTTTTGACACTGTCTATTGTACATATGTCTCTCATATCCATGACTGGATTGCTAGCCATTATTTCCCTGGACTATTGTCCTGTTTGATGTCGGCGTACAGACATATCATAATCCATAAATTGCAAACCTATTTTGTTGGCCCTCCTTATGCAGTTACACTGTATCTTATTCACGGAGGTTCGTATCCGGACCCCCAGCGCATGCGCAACAAATAAAGCATCGTGTGGTTGCTATGCAACCGGACGCGTCTGTGATGACGACACAAGCATGCCCAGTTCTGTTTGGAGGACGCCAGACATCCTGACCACACGTGGAAATCAGCACGAACAAGGATTAAACTGTTTACTTCACATATCAAGTCAGTGATTGGTGAGTGGCCTGAAGACCTTGCCCCCTACACATATGATTGCATTTTTGATTAAGGGATAATCAAGCTATATTATGCGTTTTTAAATGTATGTCTATTTTTACACTGGATTTTATCACTGTGCACTGTTTTCATAATTGCAACATATGATATTTATACAAGTATTTATATCCTGTACCACATATGTTTTTGTCTGTGCACTTTATTAACAACTTTAGGACGCAGCCTGTTTTGGCCTTGTGGCTGTAATGATGGGGTAGGGAGACAGACAGGTGAGCCCTAATCTACCCGCCACTCGGTCCCTGCCTACTTGCAACTACCCGTCATAGGCGACGGGGTACAACTGGGCGACGGTCCCTACGCTCAGTAAGTGCACGACAGACACACAGACAAGGGTACACAGAAGCTAGGGAAATGGGGCAGCCTCCCACGGAGACACCGTGAGCAACGAGAGTAGTGAACGAGCCGAGTCAAACCAGGAGTGCACGAGGTACAAAACGCTGAGCAGGAGAGTAGTCAGTAAACCAAGGTCAATAACAAGCAGAGGATCAGTAGTTCAAGCAGCAGAGCCGGGAAAGAAGCAGAGCAGAATCACAGGCAAAGGAGGAACAGGAAAGGCAGGTATAAATAGACAGTGGGCGGGAGCTAGCTCCGTCTCGTCAGACTGTGATAGGCTCTCCCACTCCTAAGCCTGCCACCATGATTGGTGGAAGATGGAGTCAGTCTCACAGACAAAGGAGCAGGTGCAGACTGATTACCCACAGGCGTCGACACAGGAGCTGTTTCTGGCAGATCCTTTACAGTGGCACAGCCGATTTTGTCAGATCTGACATGTGTCACTTTATGTGGTAATAACTTGGGAATGCTTTTACCTATCCAAGTGATTCTGAGTTTGTTTTCTCGTGACATATTGTACTTTATGATAGTGGAAAAATTTGGTCGATAAATTCAATATTTATTCGTGAAAAACATCAAAATTTAGGGAAAATTGGCAAAAATTGGCATTTTTCTAAATTTAAATGTATCTGCTTGTAAAACAGATAGTAATACCACACAAAATAGTCACTAGTTAACATTTCCCATATGTCTACTTTATGTTTTCATCGTTTTTTTAATGTCCTTTTATTTTTCTAGGACGTTACAAGGCTAAGAACTTTAGCAGCAATTTCTCACATTTTCAAGTTAAAAGGCCATTTTTACAGGGACCAGTTTAGTTGTGGGTTTGAGGGCCTTATATATTAGAATCCCCAAATAAATCACCCCATTTCAAAAACTGCACCCCTCAAAGTATTCAAAACAGCATTCAGAAAGTTTCTTAACCCTTTAGGCGTTTCACAGGAAATAAAGCAAAGTAGAAGGGAAATTTACAAATTTCTCTTTTGCCGAAATTCATTTGCAATAAAAAAAAAATCTGTACCACAGAAGGTTTTACTAGAGAAACGCAACTCAATATTTATTGCCCAGGTCCTGCAGTTTTTAGGAATATCCTACATGTGGCCCTAGTGCCATAATGGACCGAAACACCGGCCTAAGAAGCAAAAGAGCACCTACAGGATTTTGGGGCCTGCTTTTTTTTAGATTATATTTTAGGCACCATGTCAGGTTTGAAGAGGTCTTGTGGTGCCAAAACAGTGGAAACCCCCCAAAAGTGACCCCATTTTGGAAACTAGACCCCTCAAGGAATTTATCTAGGGGTATAGTAAGCATTTTGACCCCACAGGTATTTTGCTATATTTATTGAAATTAGTCTGTGAAAATGAAACTCTACTCCAAAATTTGTAAAGCAATGTCTCCCGATTACGGAAATACCCCATATGTGGTAATAAACTGCTGTTTGGACCCACAGCAGTGTTCAGAAGGGAAGGAGCGCCATTTGGATTTTGGAGCGCAGATTTTTATGGATTGGTTTTTAGTGCCATGTCGCGATTGCAACGCCCTGGAGAGAACAAAATAGTGGAAACACCCCAAATGTGACCCCATTTGGGAAACTACACCCCTCATGGAATTTTTCTAGGGGTATAGTAAGCATTAATACCACACAGGTTTTTGCCGAATTTAGTAGAATTAGGCCGTGAAAATTAATATAAACATTTTTGTCCACTAAAATGTTGAATTTTTTCATTTAAAGGAGAAAAAGTCACCCTAAATTTGTAACGCAATCTCTCCCGAATATGACAATACCCCACATGTGGTAATAATTTATTTTTTTAATAGAAATGAATTCATCTTTGCAGGACTGATGCTTTTTTGCTTTTCCATTTGATTTTCACTCCACGCCTTCCAAACGCCATAACTTTTATATTTTTCCATCAATTGAGCGGTGTGAGGGCTTATTTTTGGCAGGACGAGCTGTAGTTTTTATTGGTACCATTTTTTGGTACATGCAACTTTTTGATCACTTTTTATTACATTTTGTTAAAAGCTTTGGTGACCATAAAACAGTGATTTTGGTGTTTTAAATTCTTAATTTCTTACGGCGTTCATAATGCGCTATAAATGACCATTATATTTTATTCTGCGGGTCGGCATGATTACGGCGATACCATATGTATATAGTTTTTTTATGTTTTGCAGCGTTTGCACAATAAAATCACTTCTTTATAAGATAATTTCTTTTCTGTGTCACCATATTCTGAGAGCCGTAACTTTTTTATTTTTCAGTCAAAAAAGCGGTGTAAGGGCTTGTTTTTTGCGGGACGGGTTATAGTTTTTATTGGTACTATTTTGGGGTACATGCGACTTTTTGATCACTTTTTATTTTATATTTTGATAGGGGTGGTGACCAAAAAATAGTTATTCTGGCATTGTTTTTAGTTGGTTTTTTTTTTGCGGCGTTCACCGTGCGGTAAAAATAACATTGTAGTTTTATATATTGGGTCGTTATGAACGCGGTGATACCAAATATGTGTACTGTTTTTTAACGTTTTCATTTTGTTCCTATAATAAGAGACTTATTATAGGAAAAAAAATCTTTTATTTTTACACTTTTGTAAAACATATTTATTAACGTCTTTTTACTTTTTTCTTTACTTTTTACGCTTTCTTTTTTTACCTGCAGGTCTGATCGCTGCTAGAATACATTACACCTACCTAGGTAGTGTAACGTATTCCAACTGTCAGTGTGACGTCACAGTCACTCTGACATTTACCAGGCTGGTCCTTATAGGCTTCCATACACGGCAGACCCGGAGGCCGTTGTCTGGCCCCCGGGTGCCATCTCAAGCATCAGCAGGCCCCCACAATTGCATGGGGGCTGCTGATGTGCTATATACCCCCTACATGTGGAGATCGCAATCGAGCTCCACATTTAACGGGTTAATTGCCAATATCAGCGGCAATGAGACGCTGATCGGCAACAGTGGAGTGTCAGCTGTCAGGGACAGCTGACGTCCCGGTTGCCAATGCACACTGTCACAGACACTGTCACCGACAGTGTGCATCACGAACGGCAGTGACATCCTGTCACTCTGACAGGAAGTCTATCAGGAGGCTGGTCCGATTTCATTGTGAGGTCTGCCGATGTGCTAGTAACTTCTAATTTCAATCGATCACCGCAATTAAGGGGTTAATTGCCAAAATCAGCGGAAATAAGCCGCTGATCGGTATACAGTGGAGTGTCAGCTGTAGGGGACAGCTGGCTCCACGGTTCCCGGTGCACACTATCGCCGACAGTGTGCACCGGGAACCGCGCAGTAACTGTACGTCCCCGTGCGCTAAGACACTGGCCACCCGGACGTACAGTTGGGTTGTGGTGCGCCTAGGGGTAAATGATCCCTCATTATGATAATGAGGCACATGGTTTATATACTGCATGTACTGGTTGTGTCACTATGCTTGAAAAAGGTCCTATAGCAGGACGGAAACGTTGCAGCTGTTGACTGAATAAATCACATTCTATTTTGGAACCATCGGAGTACTGTGGGATTTCTTTCACTTATGCCTTACAATCCACGGATCTGGATTACCCGCTTGCACCATCTCCGTGTTGGAATTTGACGCAGAGTGCTGCTTAATTCTATATATATATATATATATATTATACACGCACAGGGCCGATTGTAGCTTTTCTGTTGTCTGAGGCAAAAATGTAAAATGGTGCCCCCCCATCCGCCAAAAAATCATAAGAAATCCAAGTAGCCAACCTCTATTGGAAGTTTATAGTATTAACGTTTCTTTTTTTGGTAGGTTCCGCTGGACCGTTTGGGCTAATTCAAAGATTTGTTGGACTTGCATAATGGAGTTTTTAGTTCAATAAAATATGTTTTTTTTTTTTACAGATGTAGCCATCACACAACAAAAGCCATTGAAAAAATAATTGAAAAAGTCAAGATAAGGGATCTAGCCACTGTTTATGTAATGCGTTAATGCGAGTCAAGATACAGACGGCTACATCTGTATGTCTCTGTTTTTTAATACATTATTAGCGCCTTAGTCATGGCATACCTCCCATCTTTCAAGTAACGCAAAGAGGGACAACCAATGCGGAAAGTTTTTTTCCTTTTAAGCCATACCTCTATTCCCGCCCAATCCCCACCCATACACATCCGGTTCAGCCCACACAGTATCATGCTCCCATAGTGCCTCCCACACAGTATAATTCCAAATAGCTGCCCCATACAGTATAATGCCCTCACAGCTGCCCCATACAGTATAAAGCCAACACAGATGTCCCAATACCGTATAATACCCACTCAGATGCCCCCATGCAGTATAATGCCCACACAAATGCTCCCATGCAGTATAATACCCGAAAGTTTCCCCATACAGTATAATGCCCACAAAGATGGCCCCATACAGTATAATACCCTATAGCTGCTCCATACAGTATAATGTCCCCATAGCTGCTCTTATACAGTCTAATGCCCCATAGCTGCCATACACGGTATAATGCCCCCTTGCATTATAATGCCCCAACAGCTTCCCATACAGTATAATGCCCCTCTAGCTTCATCCATACAGTATTATGCCCCCATACAGCATAATGGCCTCATACCGTATCATGCCCCCTTAGCTGCCACCATACACTATAATGGCCCCTCAGCTGCAACCATATGGTATAATGTCACTATAGCTTCCGCCATACAATATAATTCCTTCATAGCTTCCTCCATACAGTATAGTACCCCCATAGCTGCCCCCATACAGTTGAATGCCGCTTTAGTTGCCACCATACAGTATAATGCCCCCTTAGCTCCCCCTATACATTATAATGCCTTTTTAGCTGCCACCATACAGTATAATGCCCCCTTAGCTGCTCCAATACAGTATAATGCTTCATATCTGCCCCATACAGTGTAATTTCACCTCAGCTGCCCCCATACAGTATAATGCCCCCTTAGCTGCCCCTAGTGCCACTGCCCACATATAAAGTGCCAGTGCCCCCGTGGATAGTGCCACACCCCCTAAAAGATAGGGTCACCCCCCTGTAGATATATCACTACCCCCTGCTGTAGCCATTGGCCGGGGATTCCGCTATGGACAGTGACATCAGGGATTCCCTCTATGAGCTTAATCCCCGGCCACAGCATCGGCAATGCTCTGGCATGGGATTCCACTGTACCGGGGAGTCCTTTGTACTAATACTGAAGCAGGGATCTGATGGTTCCCTGCTTCATCATTGGGTTCAATTGTATCTGCGTCCTGCGAAAGCAAGATACAGTTGACACCAGGAGTCCAGGACATACCACCGGCTGCCCGGATTGGAGGGCCCCCCCTCGAAATCTGGGACTGTCCCGTTGAATCCGGAATGTTTGGGAGGTATGTAACGGCCACTGTCTGATTGACAGCATTCCATTACTAGGCTGGGGCTTAGTATTAGTCAGTAAAAAGGCACTAACCCCCATTATTACCCCAGTACCCATCGCCACCAGGGGTACCGGAAAGATCCGGGTACGATACAGTACCCGACCATCTGAAGTGATGGCAGGGCAAAGGGGCGGCTGCAGGCTGGTACTGCTAGGCTGGGAAGGGCCAAAAACTGTGACCATCGTTTCAGATGGTCAGGTACTGGATTGCGCCCTGCTGTTCATGATACCCCTTCTAGCGGTGGGTACCGGGGTAATATTGGGAGTGTAACATCCACAGCCTGTCGCACTCACTTGCCCCCCGATGGCCACGACCGCAAACTTCCATGTCCGTGTCGGCACCTCCCTCCCAGGAGAAGCCAGCGCTCGTATCCGCTCATTTCTGCACTGGTCTCTAAGGTGCGCGCGCGTGCTCGTTCCCGGCCTTAATGGACCAGTGAGCACATATGTATTTAATTAATTATCCCCACATCACCCTGGACAATAAGTAGGGCCCTGCCCTTTCACTCCTTGCCTGAGCGTTGTTATGTTTACCCATGTTAGTCTTGCAAATGGTCCCTTAGTCATATCCTGTTCCCAGTGTTCCCGTGCCCTGCTACCTGTATCCTGTATCCCGTGCTGTGTTTGTTCCTGTGCCCTTTCCAGTGTTGGAGTCGTGTTGTGTCATCTGCCACACCTGCTGTCATTCACCGCGCGCGTGCTCGTTCCCGGCCTTAATGGACCATTGAGCACATATGTATTTAATTAATTATCCCCACATCACCCTGGACTATAAGTAGGGCCCTGCCCTTTCACTCCTTGCCTGAGCGTTGTTATGTTTACGCATGTTAGTCTTGCAAATGGTCCCTTAGTCATATCCTGTTCCCAGTGTTCCCGTGCCCTGCTACCTGTATCCTGTATCCCGTGCTGTGTTTGTTCCTGTGCCCTTTCCAGTGTTGGAGTCGTGTTGTACCATCTGCCACACCTGCTGTCATTCACCACGTCTGGTGATGTCTGCCACGCCTGGTATTATCCGCCACGTTTTGCGTTATCTACCGTCAAGTTCCATCTGTGCTAAACCTCTACTACTGACAGGACTGTTACAGGTACTCCCATACTAGGAATTTGCATAGACTGTATATACTATTGTTTGGCCAGCTGCTACTCCACTACGGCCTAGTGGGTCCACATACCCATCGTGGATCGTGACAGGCTGAGTGCTAGCCTTTTTACTGACTAACGCTAAGCCCTGCCTTAGTAATGGACGTCATCAAACAGACAACTGCCATTACTAAGGCGGTAATAAAGTATTAGAAAAACACAGAGGCATAAGATTTCTTTTATTGAAATAAAAACTCCCTTACACAATCCTCGCTAACCATTTTATTTTTTAAAAAAAAATAAATAAAACATAAATCATCGAAGTAGTCCAACGAATCTGCGACGTAGTCGAAACGGTCCAGTGGAACCTGCAAAACAAAAATGAGCAATATGAAAAATAAAAAATAATTATAGTCATCCACAACAGTCTTCTGTCTTCTTTTTTTCTCCCCTCTGCCGCAATACCCCATTTGTGGTGATAAACTGACGTTTGGGCCCATGGGAGGGCTCAGAAGGAAAGTAGCGCTATGTGTTTGATCGAGTCCAGATTTTGCTGGATTGGTTTTCGGGTGCCATGTCGCATTTGCAGAGCCCCAGAGATATCAAAGCAATGGAAACACACCAGAAGTGACCCCCATCTTGGAAACTAAACCCCTCAAGGAATTGATTTATGGTTGTTGTGACCATTTTGACTGCTCAGTTTTTTCACAGCACGTATTTGAAATTGGGCTGTGAAATTTAAAAAATTGAATTTTTTCCAATAAGATGTCATTTGTGATCAAAATTTCTTATTTTGACAGGTAACAAAATACCCCATTTCGTTGCCCAATTTGTCCTGAGTGTGGCAATAGCCCATTTGTGGTGATAAACTGCCGTTTGGGCCCTTGGAAGGGCTCAGAAAGAAAGGACCACCATTTGGCCTACTGGAGCTTTTCTAGTGCTTAGTCATGTATGCAGAAGCCCCTGAGGTACCAGTACAGTTGAAACCCCCGAGAAGTGTCCCCATTTTAAAAACTACACCCCTTAAGACATTCATCTAGCGGTGTAGTGAGCATTTTGACCCAAGAGGTATTGTTGAAAAAAGGTAATGCGCAGCAGATGGTGCAGTGTGAGATTTGCAATTTTCTATATACAGTATCTATGCCATTTCAGTGTCCAATATATTGTGCCCAGCATGCGCCACCGGAGATATACACCCTATAAACTGTAATGTGGGTTCCCCCAGGTACAGCAATACCTTACATGTGGCTGTTATCAGATGCCTGGGCACACACCAGGGCTCAGAAGGGAAAGATGAGGGGGATAAGCTGTGCGGAGTGCGTCAGGGTAGATGAAAAATCTAAGGGATGTATGATACATTTTAAAACACTTTGATACAGAGCCCTGGTTTTTCGGGGCACATGTCACATTGAGATATTGTGTCCTCACTTATCCCTCTCTTATAGCAGACATTGGACCTCTTTTGACTTTTTCCCTTCTTGCCAGTTTGGGGAACTTCTCCTGGAATGTGCTGCCCTGGTACGAACCGTGTGGCCCCGCTTCCAGAAGTACTGGGTGCCCCCCCCCTTCTTGGTCCCTAAAGATTAGGTTCTTGATAATGATGTGCACGGCCAGATTCTTATACCACACCGCATGGCGCTGTAGGGCTTCAGGAATTGATCTGACAAGTCCACCCCTCCCATGTACCTATTGTAGTCCAGGATGCAGTCTGGTTTGGGGGTCTCTGTACTGGTACCTCGTACTGGTACATGGGTGCTGGTGTGGCCATTTATTGTTATCAATACAAGGACATCTCTCTTGTCCTTGTACTTGACACACAATATGTTGTTGCTAGATTGTGCCCTGCTCTCACCACTTCCTCTTTGCCCAAGCAGTGTCTTAGGGAGGCCTCTCAGATTTCTTCTAGCCGTGCCGCATGCCGCATGACTTCTTAAAGCGAGGCAGTTGAAGAGCGGGACGCTGGTATAAGAATTTTCCAGGTAGCAGTGGTAACCCTGGTTCAGCAGTGGGTGCACCAAATCCCACACAATTTTTGCATTAACTCCCAGTAAGGGGGGGGGGGTATTCTGTGGGCTGAGTACTGGTGTCCTTCCCTTCATATATCCTAAATTTGTAGGTATACCCTGATGCACTCTCACACAGCTTATACATCTTCACGCCATACCTTGCCCTCTTACTCGGCAGGAAATGGCAGAATTGAGGCCTCCCTTTAAAATCTACCAAGGACTCATCAATAGAAATACACTTCTCGGGGGTGTATGCTTGGGCAAACCGGGCACTGAAACGGTCTAATAGGGGTCTCCGTTTATACAAACGGTCAAAACTGGGGCCATCTCAGGGTGGGCACTGCTCATTATCAGTATAATATAAGAAGCGAAGTATTGCCTCATTTTGTTTTTTTAGCTTCCATTTCAGTTCTGAAGTTGCTTTGAGGGGCTTATATATTAGACACCCCCATCAAACACCCCATTTTAGAAACTAGACCCCTCATTGAACGCGGCTTTTAAGGGGTTAATCAGCGGGGACACAGCGATCGGTCCCCGCTATAAGATATGCAGCAACTGCTGTACAAGACAGCAGCTGATACAGCTCCTGCATGTGTCGGGAAGACGGCTAAAATGGCCGTTAATCCCGCAACGTAATAGTCCGTCGCTGAGCGCGAACGGGGTGGTCAGCGCGACGGAATATTACGTCGCTGAGCGTTAAGGGGTTAAAACATGAGGTTCTTATAAACATTTTTATCACATTGTATAAGTCCAGTAGCCACTTCTCGGAGGCCTCTTTTAATTGAGTCCCTACTCTATTAGGTGCAGCACTGCATGGCGGTCGCGGTCTAGAAGGAGATTACATTAGGGTTTCCACCTTTTTGCCCTCAGTTTGTCCACATGGAAAGGTGACATTTTTTATCTATTCACATGGTTGTGGTGTTGTGTGGTGGTCTATGTTGCTGTGGTATTGTGCATGTGGGGGAATGTGGCATAGAGCCAAGATGGCCTCGCCTTTCAGCAGGGGTAATTTTGAGCTTTTGGGTTGCCCCCCCCTGCAGGTGCCTTGTCGCGGCGAAGGCGGCCGCCATGCAGTGCTGCACCTAATAGAGTAGGGACTCAATTAAAATAGGTCGCCGTTAAGTGGACTAATACATTCTGATAATTATTTTTCTAAGAACCTTCTGTTCATGTTTGTGCAGCAACAGATGAAGGTATAAAAGTGGATGTGCGCTCCATGTCTTGTTCTCCCATGTTGGTAGATAAGTCATGTAATGTGTTTATAAAGATCCATCAGTAATCCGCTTCATGTAGACGACCTTTCTTATTTTTACTTGGTATATTATTCTTACTATTACTTTCTAAGAAATGACTCGATACTTTACAGCTTTATGATATTTTATTGAGCTGATAATAAGAAAATAATGTTCGACCTTTCTGTGGACACCGGTGGAAGTGTCCTCCATGATTTTATAGGATAAAGTGGACTTTTCATATGGTCAGTGGTAGGCTTGGTGTTCACTGAGGTGAAGAGTTTTAATGGATGACCCTTCCAAGAAGAGATGGACCTGGCTGTGTGCCATCAAGAGGTCACGACCCTCCGGCTGTGTGCCATCAGTAGGTCGTCACCATCAGGCATTGTGCCATATCCAGATGTAAACTTCAGACTGGGGGCCATCACCTCAGTTCTTCACCACTGACAGCAGATGGTAGAGAATAGACAAACCCAAAAGTGTGGTCATAAGGTGGCAAGAAGGTGAGATGCTGATGACTTCAGGAGGCGTTACTCAACCTGTAATCTGGATGAAATAGTGATGGTTCAGGAACAGGTGAGCACTTGTGATGACTGAGGCATTTTTGCTCACCTCAGTCTTCTTCGCCTCTTAAGCATCCCCAGAAAGATCTTCTTCTCGCTCTTGTGCGTCTGGGTTCTGATGTACTGGGTTCTGGTGTTCTGGGTTCCGTTGTTCTGGGTTGTTGACGTTGATAGACCAGAATCCTCTCCTCATGACTATTAGAAGAAGGAGCTTTGCGTCCTATGTTGTCACAGGGTATTGACCGGGCCCAGACGATGTTACTGAATGCCACATTATACTTGCGTTTTGGTGACTCTTTCACATCGTGTAGAGCAGAAGCAATAGGTTCACTTGGAACATTCTGTAATACAGATTTATGATGTATTTCTGATGTTCTTGGTTCTGCTGTTCTGGGCTCTGGTGTTCTGGATGGTTGACGTTGATAAACCAGAATCCTCTCCTTATGACTATTAGTAGAAGGAGCTTTGAGTCCTGTGTTGTCAGAAGGTATTGACCGGGCCCAGACGATGTTACTGAATGCAACATTATACTTGGGTTTTGGTGTCTTTTTCACATCCTGTGGAGCAGAAGCCATGGATGGTCCAGGACGTTCCTTGTTAGACAGGACTGGTGTTCTCCTGGATTCTTGTACCCGAAATTCAGGGGTATAAATCGGCTCCTTACAAGCTTCTTGGTCTTTCAGAACATTTTCTTTTTCAGGAATATGACTTTGTTTGGTTGTGTCCTTGGCTTCAGCTGTACTTGTCAGAGGTGATTCTGTGTTTGGTTCTTCATCAGAATCCGAGGGCTCCTCCTCCTCCTCCTCCTCCCTCTCACTCAGGACAGGCACTATAGCCAAGGACAGTATAAGGACGAGTGGTGACATCATGATGACACAGGCCACGCCATTGATGAGGCGAGCATGAAGTTTGATCTCACATTCAGAGGGGTCTTTTTTGGGAACCACAGGTGGTGGGTTGTCCTGCAATAGAAAGAGGAATAATAAAATCTTGTAGATATTAGGTTACCGCGCCATTTGTGTTCTTGCTGCACCATTTTATCATCTCCTTTTCTTGTGTTGAATCTGCACATTTTTACTTACCCCAAAGACCATTGCATTTATCCAGTTGTAGAACCTCTGTAATATAATCGGCGTCTCACGGGGGGCAATAGATTCATTTGGAACATTCTGTAAAACAGATTTATGACATATTTATGACATGTCACATGACTGTCGCCATCACTATCTTAACCCCTTAAAAACACAGCCTATTTCGGACCAAAGGAGGCAGCGATATTTTTGTTTGGTTTTTCCTTCTTCGTATTCTGAAAGTCATAATCTTTATTGGGTTTTCAGTCTATGGAGTCATATGAGGGCTTATTTTTTTTTAGATGAAGACGTACATTTTAATGGCAACATTTTGGGGTACATATAATGTATTGTATTCGTTTTATTAACTTTCTTTTGGTGGGAGAGAGGAAAAAATCAGCAATTCTACCATTGTTTTTTGGATTTTGTTTTTACAGAGTTCAACGTGCGCTATAATTGACATAATACATTTATTCTAAGCGATACCAAATGTATATTTTTTTTCATGATTATCCACTTTTGCTCAATAAAAATCCTTTATTTTTTTTAAAAATATTTTATTGTGTTGCTGCATTTAAAGACCCCTATCATTTTTTATTTTTAGTCAAAGGAGCTCTATGTTGTCTTATGTTTTGCAGGACGAGTTGTAGTTTTTATTGGTACCATTTTGGGGTACATACTATATTCTTTTCACTTGGATTTCAGTTTCATTCAGAGGCGGGATGATCAAAAAACAGCAATTTTGCTGTTGATTTTTAGTATATTATGAAGGCAGTGATACCAAATATGTATAGTTTTTTTTTACATTTTTTGCAGTTTTTCCAAAATAAATGGCTTTGTACAGGGAAAAAACAGCGACTTTCAGGTATTTTTAAATATTTTTACAAAATGTTTTTAACTTTTATTGTTCGTCCCACATGGGACTTGAACATCTGACTTTCTGATTACTTATATAATACATTATGTAACACTTCTGTATTGCAATGCATTATATGTGTCAGTGTAAAACTGGCAGGCAGCTTATTAGGCTTCCGTTTATGCCAGACCTGCCATAGCAACCCATCGGCACACCACGATCCGTTTTCATGGAGTCCGGTGGAGTGACAGAGGGAGGCCACTAAGGGGTTAAAGTTTCAGGATCAGAGTTTTCTCCATTCCCGGCGGTTAGAGTCTCTGCTATCACAGCGTTGTAATACTACAGCAGCTCGCGTTAACTTACCGCAAGCCATGACGTATTATTACAGAGGAGGGCAGAAGGAGTTAAAATCGTGATGGTCACCATATTAACACAGCAGAAATGCCCGTTCTACCCACAACTTATGAAGGAACATTACCCTATAGGGTCCCTGAATAATAAGCCCCAACAATAGAGAAGCTACTTACCCCAATGCACCACTCTCGTGTCCTTGTATGTCCAGGAGGAACGTACGGGTCCCCAACTGGGTCAGATAGAAATCCCTACAACACAAGTGATAGATGTAATGTAGACTCTATTCTATCCCGTGCAGGTAATGGGATTATTACATCTATATTCCTGTACAGCTGATTATTAGGATCTCCTCATCTACTTTATGTCTATTGTTTCTATGAAGAGCCGACATTTCCTGATAATAAATATTATACTGGTGATACAACCAGATACAAGCAAGTAACTCACCCCAAAGAGCTGGAATACGACCCGTATATGTGGAACCACGTCCTCAGACTGGAAATCCTGAAAGACAAGAAGTGGCTGTAATACCCCGGATATGAGGGGTTTGGTTGGACACCCCGTTTTTTCAGATTGTTGGTCCCCCAAAGACAAGGTTTTGGCGGGAGCCCCCACTACTAGTGACCTAAATAATGAACTGCTCCCGAAATCACCGGACGACCACTGTTCTCAATGCCGGCCTGTTGTCCTCTAGAGCTGAGAGACATATTACATGAGACTCTCAGCAGCAGCTAGTAGAGGGGGGTCCTGAGTGGGGGTGACCCCTCTATCAGCAAAATGGAGTAAAGGACACCAGGCAACCCCTCTAATAGGACGTTTTGTCAGAAATCAGTAGAAAGTTGTTGCGTTACCTCAAAGTTCCATGTTTTCTGGGGTTCGGAGGGACCATCATAGAATGGAAGATATTTAATCCAGAAGAAATGGTCCTGTAAGAGACAATATGATCATTATAGTCCTATATCTCCTCCATAGAAGAGCGCAGTATATTTATATATATATGGTGAGGAATGTTCTAGAGGCCCAGAATGTAGCCAATCACAGTGCAGAAGCCAGTGACATCACACAACGTCTATTCCCATCCCCCCCCCCAAGTTCTACAAGGAACGTCCGCGTCCCCGTCATCCATGAAAATAATATTCCATATATAATATCAGAAGTTGTGGTGGATTTACCTCCAGCGTCCATGGAATCAGGTTGTTGGTTGGACTTTCATATGATGGAAGGTGATGAGTCCAGTATGAAAAGTCCTGCGAGAGACAAAATCATCATTATAGTCACCTCCATCCCATACAGAGCAGTGTATATGTATATATGTGCCCCCTATAGATATATATAGTGTACAGACCCCACACTTATATCCGCTCTGACCATTCACATCCTCTGTATATTCTCTTGTCATATCTCCCCCTTTATAGCAGATAATTTCTCCCCCCCCAATCACCTGACCCTGCCGCAGCCGATTCCAAGTGACAGCCATATTGAATCAGGGAAACATACTCACCGGCAGCGTACCGCAATGTACGAGGTAGATCAAGTTCAAAGACAGAAAAAATAGGATAATCCTCATTTTCTCCAATACTTCAAAGGGTCTCTCAGCACCAAGATGCCAATGAGATAGAAGCTGCAGGTGGGCGGAGCCACCTTATATACCCCCAGCTGTGACATCACAATGTCTTCTGTGACATCACAATTCTCTTTGTGACATCACAATTCTCTTTGTGACATCATCACCGACCACACAATACCACATGACATCATCACACACCACTAGACATCATGTGACTCTGAGACTATGGGCCTCATGTATCATAACCGTCTAATAGAAAAAATGTCCTTGTTGTCCATAGCAACCAATCACAGAGCAGCTTTCATTGTAGCACAACAGTTAGGAGATAACTGTGATTGGTTGCTATGGGTAACTAGGACAGTTTTCCTCTTATACAGTGTGGATACATGAGGCCGCCATCTTTGAATGATCTTTCTGAACCATTAAAAATGAGAATTATCGTCTTCAGTATGGAGGTACACTATGGAGGGGTCACATAGAAACATCAACATGGCCCTTCTCCTTGTGTGGACCCTAAAAAACCAACAACTCATCTACTCTCCAATATATGTATATATATCATCCTACTATATCTCATTATCCCCTACACAACCTTACATTCATCCAGAGACCTCGATACCTAACAAGTGTGGCCCCCCCTGTGGAGCTGAAGATGTGGGGACGGAGGCAGGAGAGGGGCCCAGCGTCTAGACACCCCTCCCCCAGACACTGACTTTGGACTCAGGAATTGTCCCTTGGGTAATGGCTCCGCTCTGGACCTTACTGCACTGACGTGGCCCAATACTGAGTTACAGACTATGGACTTGTCACTATAAGAGGGGGTCACATTTACCCCATTTACTTATTGTTGGGCTTTAAAGGGACAGTAGCATGGACCCATAATTAAGTCCAGGACATTGTCATTATCGTTACCCCCTCCCTCATCACCTCACCCTGTCGCAGCTGATTCTAGGCACCCGCCATATGTAATAATAGAGATGTACTCACCGGCAGCGTACCGCAATGTACGGGGTAGATCAAGTTCAAAAACAGGTGTAATAGGATAATCCTCATTGTCTCCAAAATGTCAAGGGGTCTCTCAGCACCAAGATGCCAAAGAGATACAAGCTGCAGCTGCACGGAACCCCCTTATATACCCCCCATTGTGACATCACAATAGCCTCTGTGACATCATCACCCACCACACGACACCACGTAACATCATCACCCACCACAAAATACCACGTGACATCTTCACCCACCACACAATACCGCATGACATCATCACCCACCACACAATACCACATGACATCATCACCCACCACACAATACCACATGACATCATCACCCACCACACTACCCTCTGTGACATCATCACCCACCACACAATACCACATGACATCATCACCCACCACACAATACTACATACGACTAAATTGATGAAAGCAAGAAAGGATAGCAGGATCAAAAAAGCGCACACCCAATACAAATAGTTTGAAAAAAGAAAAAACTTTTATTGATCCAAAACATATATATATGACACACAAATAAAAACATTTAAAAACATGTATGAACAGAAGCCCATGTGTAGATAAACAGGGCAAAACTACAGTCACTATACTTGTCTCAATAGGACAATAATATACCAATAGATGGATAGTACTGGGTAAATATATAGCCTCTATTCAACAACATACAATAATCACAAGAACCAGAAACCTGGGATTACCTGGTGCTCAGCATGCCAAGAATTGCTTTATAATGCAGCTTCCTCAGGGGAAATAGAATGCCACACACAATACCACATGACATCATCAGCCACCACACTACCCTCTGTGACATCACGCACCACATGACACCATGTGACATCATCACTCAGCACAAGACATCATGTGACCAGCACAATTTCCAGATTTAGTCATTTCTATAGTAAAATCTTGAGTTTCTTGTACTGTCCCTGGACATTGAGGAGTGGTGGTGACGTGTGTGACAGTGCCATAGTGAGACTTCTCTTCTCCTGTATACCAGGATATATGATAAGGCCTCATGCACACGTTGCGTATTTTGCTGCGGAAGATACTCACTAAAACCGCAGCAATACTCAGGAAACGTGAGGTAAAAACTGTACCCAATCATGCGTTTTTCTATACGTTTCTTCACGTTTTGATGAGATTTTCGGCGCGTTTTCATGCTGCAGGTTTTGGTGCGATTTTCCACAGCACTAGGCAGATATAACTTGCAAGGGGAAACGCAAAATAAATTGACATGCTGCGGATTCTAAAAAACACATTGCTGGTCAATTTCTGTCTCGAAAAATACTGCAGCGAGTACATGAGATTTCCTGGAATCTCATTGACTATGCTGGTACTGTATTACGCCTTCCGCGCGGCATAGCCACACGTATACGCATCGTGTGCATTGAGCCTTACGCTGCTGTTACAGGGTGTATACATGTAGTATATGTCTCTGGACGCCATGTTGGTTGGGGGGCGCCAGTCTCTGGCTATCAGAAGTTTAGGAGTGTGTGCTGGCGCCATATTCCGGGTGAGGGGCAGAATGTAGCGGGTGCTGCTCCCATGGAGGGGAGGGATTTCAGTTACTATGGTAACATCAGTAATTAATATGTAGGAGCAGCGCTGACTTTTCAGGACTAATAAATAATCGTACTAATTGTGTAACGTTCCCGCACCCCCGCTCGCCGTTCCCTTTATGTGGACGTTACGTTATCAGGTGTAAATGGAGAAGAGGAATGACGCCATAATGCCGTTTTTCTATGTCATGTGACCAGTCCTTATAATATAATATCTGTACAGTTAATGTTCATTATATTATTTTCTATCAGATATTTATAGCTGGAGCTCTGTTATTACTGATGCAGCGTGTGAGGAGATAAGATATTTTATAATAAACTATTCGTTCCTCCCGACTCGTATCTGACTCGTATGTCGGAAAAGTAGAATAGGTCTGAATACCAAATATGTCACTGTATATACAGCGGACAACTGACATATATACATTACAAAATTTCCCCCGTACACCTCCAAACATGATAAATCACTGGCTGCCTGCACCACCACTAGGGGGAGCTGCTTCATATGGATTTATACAGATAGCGCTGAACTCAATGGAAGCTGTAAACATCTCTATGTAGTGAGCTCCCCCTAGTGGTGGCTGCAGGAAATACAATGGGAGCTGCAGGAAATATTATGGCTCTTTGACAAGAAGCAGGAGGATCAGTGCCGGCCCCTCCTCACCTCGGGCCCCATAGCAGTGACGTGGTCTGCCTCTATGGTGTGTACAGCACTGAGTATATGTAGCTATTATGTATATGTACAGTATATAGTAGTAATAATTACATATCCTATATATATGGGTTTGCATCAACAAAATCCCAATTCCAATACAGGTGATTTTTTTTAAGCCATCCAACATACAGGACCCAGAAGGAGTACTAGGAGGGCAGATCGCAGGAGGAATAGAACAAAGAAAAATTCGACCACCACTTTACGACCACAAGGAATGAGGAACACACCCAACAAGGGGAAATATCCTCAGAAACAGTGGTAAATATGTCATCCACTGTTTTGACACCCATTATACAATCATTGCTCTTGTCCAAAGGACTGTCTTTCTGCCCAAGCCAAACGATGGATTGGTTTAGTTTGGAGTTGGATTTGTATAATTTCATTAGGAGTTTAAAATTAAAAGTGTGGTTTAACATATGTGGGGTAGATACTGATTACAACAATGTTGACAGTGGATTCTGTCTGAACAGTCTTGGACAACATAACAAAAGTAAATTCCAACCATGTTTAGAACATCCCATAGAGACTTATATGGATTTAGTTAAAAAAGATATTGATAAATTGTGTATTGAATGCCAAGATATGAATTTGAGACACCCTGATATTACATCTATTGAAATGCTGGCTCTTGATGAACTGATCCATAACCACAATCTAACCATAAAACCCGCGGACAAGGGTGGGGCGATCGTGGTCATGGACACTATTATGTATATGAGGGAGGCATGTAGACAGTTACAAGATGGGAATGTCTATAGATTACTTATTGGTGATCCTAGGTTTGACTTTAGACTTTAGATTTTGAATCTAGTCAATCAAGCTTTTGAAGATGGGTTAATTGATCATGCCCTAAAGAAATATCTTATTATTGAGCATCCTAAGACACCTTGTCTTTATTTGTTGCCTAAAGTGCATAAATGCCTTGCTAATGCCCCTGGTCGCCCAATCGTATCGGGTAGGGACTCTATATTGAACAATATTTCTATTTTTATTGATAGAACATTGAGAGATTTTGCTATAGATACTAGGTCCTATATCAGGGGTACCTTTGACTTTATCTGTAAACTACAACAGGTCGCACCACCGCATGGGGCAATACTTGCTTCCTTCGATGTAGTGTCACTGTACACATCCATTAACCATAGTAAGGGGTTGGAAGCAGTCAAACGTAGATTGCTCACATCGGTATATAGTCCATCATGCTGCGAGCTGATTATTTCCCTTCTGGAACTTATACTTACCTCTAACTACTTTGTATTTGATGATAAATTTTATCTACAACTAATGGGTACGGCAATGGGGTCCAATATGGCGCCTACGTATGCCAACACTTTTGTGGGCATGATGGAGGAGATGTCGATCTATGTATCCCACCACTTTACATATGTTCTGAGGTGGTGGCGATACATAGACGACATCTTCCTCATCTGGACAGACACGACAGAATCCTTTTTGGAATTCCACACCTATTTGAATCAAATCGATCCAGACTTTCAATTTACTTATACTTATTTGACTGAGATGATCCAATTCTTGGATGTATCAATAAGCATTAAAAATTATGTCTTATACACTAGTCTATATACTAAGCAAACTGACCGTAACACCATTATTGAAATTTGAGAGCTGTCATCCGAAAAAGATGATACGCTCTCTTCCATACAGTCAAATGCTCAGGGCGAGACGTTTTGTGGATGACGATTCAGAATTGAATCAGACTCTTGATCAGATGATCCTAAACTTTAAACATACAGGATATCCAAGACGACAGTTGAATACCTTTAAGCACCAGGTCAAGAAGACTCCTAGAAATAATCTATTGGTTAATCCTAAACAGCGTATATCTCTTTCCCGTGTTCCGTTTGTGTCCACCTATCACGATCTTAGTGGAGAAGTGGCAAAGATTTTTAATAGACATTGGGGTATTATTAAGAACAGTTATAAACACATTGAATCGTTTAATAACGCACCCCTCATGTCAAAAAGACGTCCACAAAATTTACGTGACAAATTAGTCAATAGTCTGACACATCGAAAAACAGGACAACAGACACTCCTTAGACCGAAATAAATGGGTCATTTTCCCTGTCTCCATTGCATTAATTGTCGTCTTATGCATTGGGGGAATGTCTTTATTCATCCGCAAACACAAAGAGAGCACAGGATTAAACAATTTCTTACACGCGATTCGGATTGGGTTATTTACGTTCTCTGGTGCCCGTGTTCACTTCTATATGTCGGTGAAACCTCTTGTGATTTCAAGACACGTCTGAATAATCACAGATATTCCATACGTAAGAAGAAAAGTGATTTACCGGTAGCGAAACATTTCTCGGAACTTGGACACACAGAAAAAGATCTTAGATTTATGATTTTGGAACAGGTTCCTAGCCCTTATAAGGGGGGTAATAGATCAGCATTATTACACAAGTGTGAATTGAAATGGATCTTTATACTAGAATCATTGAAACCAAATGGCCTCAATGTTGAGTTCAATGTTATGAGACTCATTACCTAATATGTCTCGTTCCCGTTTTTTTCCCCTCCCTGTCCTTGCGGTGTCTTTCTCAGTGAATGTATATTTATACACACATGCCATACATTATTTGTATATTTGTACATTGTTTTTAATTTTTCCTTTTTTCTCTTTCCAGAGGATTATAGAATTTCAGGACCACTCACCATGACTGGAGCGCTGTCTTCATATATGTTGTATGATATCTTACACAAGTCTGTCTGTTAACATTAATATGTACTAGTTTAGTATTATTATTATTTCTTCTTTTTTAATCCTTTGAATTCATGAGAGACATGTGTACCTTTAAATTTAGGGGCTGTTGAATATATATTAACCCCTAAAAATCTTCTTCTTGCTGTCATCACATGAGTAATAGGTTTTCTAGTGGCTGTCCCTGTTCATGAATTTGGAATGGGATTACACACGGACCATTTTTCGATCTAACGATACCCATTTCTATTGGTTCGGTTGGCTCGAGTAATCATTTGTAAAAGAGCAGATAATATAATAATAATAATAATAATAATCTTTATTTATATAGCGCCAACATATTACGCAGCATTTTACAATTTAGAGGGAACATGAAACAAACAATATCAGACATTACAAACATAGTGATGACCCTGCTCGCAAGAGTTTACAATCTATGAGGACATAAGGGAGACACAAAGTGTAACAGTGTTTGTTCTGTACAATGGTCCGGCCATTTTTATATACATGCGGTGGTAACATAAAGCTGCATGAGCCGGTCACCAGCCAGTATCCATGTATGACGGACATGAAGAGAAGGAGTGTGAGGGAATCTTATTCTGATGACTAATCTAAAAGGAGGGCCATGGAAAGGAGTCAGATTAGGGAATGTTATAGGCCTGTCTAAGGGCATGACCACACGTGGCGGATTTCCTCCGCAACTGTCCGCATCAATGCTGCACAGAATCTGCGTTGCAGATTCTGCTGCGGATCTGCACAAAATGTGCAGTAAATTGATGCGGACTAGCTGCTGCGGACTGCGGTAAAAGTACTTCCCTTCTCCCTATTCAGTGCAGGATAGAGAGAAGATACAGCACTTTCCCTTGTGAAAGTCAAAGAAATTCATACTTACCGGCCGTTGTCTTGGTGACGCGTCCCTCCTTCGGCATCCAGCCCGATCTCCCTGGATGACGCGGCAGTCCATGTGACCGCTGCAGCCTGTTATTAGCCTGTGATTGGCTGTAGCCGTCACTTAGACTGAAACGTCATCCTGGGAGGCCGGACTGGAGACAGAAGCAGGGAGTTCTCGGTAAGTATGAACTTCATTTTTTTTTACAGATACATGTATATTGGGATCGGTAGTCACTGTCCCGAGTGCAGAAACAGTTACTGCCGATCGCTTAACTCTTTCAGCACCCTGGACAGTGACTATTTACTGACGTCTCGTAGCAACGCTCCCGTCATTACGGGAGCCCCATTGACTTCCTCAGTCTGGCTGTAGACCTAGAAATACATAGGTCCAGCCAGAATGAAGAAATGTCAAGTTAAAAAAGCAAGACGGATCCGCAGCACACATAACATGTGCATGACAGCTGCGGACTTCATTGCGGAAATTAGAATCTCCATTGAAGTCAATGGAGAAATTCCGCCATGAGTCCGCCACTGCTCCGCAACAGACAGAGCATGCTGCGGACACCAAATTCCGCTCCGCAGCCTATGCTCCGCAGCGGAATTTTACGCCTCGTCTAAACGAACACTGCTAAATTAAAGTGTAAGTCAATGGACAAACGGCTCCGCTGCGGATTAACGCTGCGGAGTGTCCGCAGCGGAATTTAAGTGAAATTCCGCCACGTGTGAACCCAGCCTAAATAGATGTGTTTTCAGGGCACGTTTAAAACTGTGGATATTGGGAATTAATCTGATTGTCTGGGGTAGCGCATTCCAGAGGACGGTGCAGCACGAGAGAAATCCTGGAGACGGTAGTGGGAGGTTCGGATTATGGAGGATTTTAATGCCTGGCTGCTGCATTGAGGATACATTGGAGAGGGGAGAGTTTAGTGAGGGGAAGACCGACTAGTAATGAGTTACAGTAGTCAAGACGAGAGTGAATAAGAGCAACAATGAGAGTTTTGCCGGTTTCCTCCGTAAGAAAAGAGCGGATTCTGGAGATGTTTTTGAGGTGAAAATGACAGGAGCGTGAAAGTAATTGTATGTGAGGAGTAAAGGAAAGATCTGAGTCAAAAATAATCCAGAGACAGCGGGCGTGCTGCTTAGGAGTGATGGTAGTGCCACACACAGAGATGGAGACATCAGGTTTAGGGAGGTTAGTAGATGGTGGGAACACAAGGAGCTCAGTTTTAGAAAGATTCAGTTTCAGATAGAGAGAGGACATGATGTTAGAGACAGCGGACAGACAATCACTGGTGTTCTGTATTAGAGCAGGGGTGATGTCACGGGAAGAGGTATATAATTGGGTGTCATCAGCGTAGAGATGGTACTGGAAGCCAAATCTGCTGATGGTTTGTCCAATAGGAGCTGTGTAGAGAGAAAAGAGCAGCGGGCCTAGGACTGAACCCTGAGGAACCCCGAGAGCAAGGGGAAGAGGAGAAGAAGTGGAACCAGCAAATGACACACTGAATGAGCGGTCAGAGAGATAGGAGGAAAACCAAGAGAGAGCCGCGTCCTTGAGGCCAATAGAGTGGAGCATGTTAAGTAGGAGTTTGTGGTCTACAGTGTCAAAGGCTGCAGAGAGATCCAAAAGAATCAGGAGAGAGGATTTACCGTCCGATTAAATTAACGTCAATTTCTGCATTTATTTGTATGATTACCTTCACAATAAACATATACTTTGATTTATTTTTGACACTGTCTATTGTACATATGTCTCTCATATCCATGACTGGATTGCTAGCCATTATTTCCCTGGACTATTGTCCTGTTTGATGTCGGCGTACAGACTTATCATAATCCATAAATTGCAACCTACGTTGTTGGCCCTCCTTATGCAGTTACCTTGTATCTTATTCACGGAGGTTCGTATCCGGACCCCCAGCGCATGCGCAACAAATAAAGCATCGTGTGGTTGCTATGCAACCAAACGCGTCTGTGATGACGACACGAGCATGCCCAGTTCTGTTTGGAGGACGCCAGACATCCTGACCACATGTGGAAATCAGCACGAACAAGGATTAAACCAGGGGTCTTAAACTCGGCCGGGTAAGTGGGCCGCATATAGAAAAAATGGGAAGTTGACGGGCCGCATTACTTTCAAATTTGATACAATACAAAGTTATTGTTAATCAATTAGTTATTTGAACTACTATAACACTATATTACTAGAATAATAATACTACATTACTATAATAATACAGCTAGGTTTAAAATGTGAGATATTTCTCCACGTGCTTATTTCAACAATCCAGCTTTCCAGTTTAAGTGTCGCTAAATGCAGTCCGGCGGCTCAGTTAGCACACATGTCAAGATTGGGCAGCCCCTTTTTAGATAATGCCGCAGTGCCCTCTGTGGATGCTGCCGCAGTGCCCTCTGTGGATGCTGCCGCAGTACCCTCTGTGGATAATGCAACACACCCCTAGATAAGTCCACAGTGCCCTCTGTAGATAAGGCCACGGTGCCCTCTGTAGATAAGGCCACGGTGCCCTCTGTAGATAAGGCCACGGTGCCCTCTGTAGATAAGGCCACGGTGCCCTCTGTAGATAAGGCCACGGTGCCCTCTGTAGATAAGGCCACGGTGCCCTCTGTAGATAAGGCCACGGTGCCCTCTGTAGATAAGGCCACTGTGCCCTCTGTAGATAAGGCCACGGTGCCCTCGGTAGATAAGGCCACGGTGCCCTCTGTAGATAAGGCCACGGTGCCCTCTGTAGATAAGGCCACGGTGCCCTCTGTAGATAATGCAACACACCCCTAGATAATGCCAGTGTCCTCTTCAGATACTGTCACACACCCACTTGTAGATAACGCCACAGTGCCCTCTGTAGAGGCTGCCACAGTGCCCTCTGTAGAGGCTGCCACAGTGCCCTCTGTAGAGGCTGCCACAGTGCCCTCTGTAGAGGCTGCCACAGTGCCCTCTGTAGAGGCTGCCACAGTGCCCTCTGTAGAGGCTGTCACAGTGCCCTCTGTAGAGGCTGCCACAGTGCCCTCTGTAGAGGCTGCCACAGTGCCCTCTGTAGAGGCTGCCCCAGTGCCCTCTGTAGAGGCTGCCCCAGTGCCCTCTGTAGAGGCTGCCCCAGTGCCCTCTGTGGAGGCTGCCCCAGTGCCCTCTGTAGAGGCTGCCCCAGTGCCCTCTGTAGAGGCTGCCCCAGTGCCCTCTGTAGAGGCTGCCCCAGTGCCCTCTGTAGAGGCTGCCCCAGAGCCCTCTGTAGAGGCTGCCCCAGAGCCCTCTGTAGAGGCTGCCAAAGTGCCCTCTGTAGAGGCTGCCAATGTGCCCTCTGTAGAAGCTGCCAATGTGCCCTCTGTAGAGGCTGCCCCAGTGCCCTCTGTAGAGGCTGCCCCAGTGCCCTCTGTAGAGGCTGCCCCAGTGCCCTCTGTAGAGGCTGCCCCAGTGATGTCAGGGGCTTGCCCAGAGCTGGAGTCCCAGGCAGAGCGCTAGTAGGCTCTTCCTGGGACTCCAGCTGTGCTCCTGACATCACTGGGACTCCTGCTCTGGGGAAGCCCCTGACATCATTGTCAATGTATGGACAGCGATGTCAGAGGCTTCCCCAGAGTCCCGGAGCAGAGCCGATAATAGCGCTCTGCCCGGGACTCCGCTCTGGGGAAGACCCTGACACACTGTCCATATATGGGCAGCGATGTCAGGGAATTCCACAGAGTCCCGGAGCAGAGCCGACACCAGCGCTCTGCTCGGGACTCCGGCTCTGGGGAAGCCCCAGACATCGCTGTTCATATGTGGACAGCGATGTCAGGGAATTCCACAGAGTCCGGCAGCAGAGCTGACACCAGCACTCTGCTCGGGACTCCAGCTCTGGGGAAGCCCCAGACATCGCTGTTCATATGTGGACAGCGATGTCAGGGAATTCCACAGAGTCCAGGAGCAGAGCCGACACCAGCGCTCTGCTCCACTCTGGGCATGACCCTGACACACTGTCCATATATGGGCAGCGATGTCAGGGAATTCCACAGAGTCCCGGAGCAGAGCCGACACCAGCGCTCTGCTCGGGACTCCGGCTCTGGGGAAGCCCCAGACATCGCTGTTCATATGTGGACAGCGATGTCAGGGAATTCCACAGAGTCCGGCAGCAGAGCTGACACCAGCACTCTGCTCGGGACTCCGGCTCTGGGGAAGCCCCAGACATCGCTGTTCATATGTGGACAGCGATGTCAGGGAATTCCACAGAGTCCAGGAGCAGAGCCGACACCAGCGCTCTGCTCCGCTCTGGGCAAGACCCTGACACACTGTCCATATATGGGCAGCGATGTCAGGGAATTCCACAGAGTCCCGGAGCAGAGCCGACACCAGCGCTCTGCTCGGGACTCCGGCTCTGGGGAAGCCCCAGACATCGCTGTTCATATATGGACAGCGATGTCAGGGAATTCCACAGAGTCCCGGAGCAGAGCCGACACCAGCGCTCTGCTCGGGACTCCGGCTCTGGGGAAGCCCCAGACATCGCTGTTCATATGTGGACAGCGATGTCAGGGAATTCCACAGAGTCCAGGAGCAGAGCCGACACCAGCGCTCTGCTCCGCTCTGGGCAAGACCCCGACACACTGTCCATATATGGGCAGCGATGTCAGGGAATTCCACAGAGTCCCGGAGCAGAGCCGACACCAGCGCTCTGCTCGGGACTCCGGCTCTGGGGAAGCTCCAGACATCGCTGTTCATATGTGGACAGCGATGTCAGGGAATTCCAGTGTCTCGGAGCAGAGCCGATACTAGCGGCTCTGTGTCCCGCGGGCCGCAGATGACAGCCCAAGGGGCCACGTGCTTGAGACCCCTGGATTAAACTGTTTACTTCACATATCAAGTCAGCGATTGGTGAGTGGCCTGAAGACCTTGCCCCCTACACATATGATTGCATTTTTGATTAAGGGATAATCAAGCTATATTATGCGTTTTTAAATGTATGTCTATTTTTACACTGGATTTTATCACTGTACACTGTTTTCATAATTGCAACATATGATATTTATACAAGTATTTATATCCTGTACCACATATTTTTTTGTCTGTGCACTTTATTAACAACTTTAGGACGCAGCCTGTTTTGGCCTTGTGGCTGTAATGATGGGGTAGGGAGACAGACAGGTGAGCCCTAATCTACCCGCCACTCAGTCCCTGCCTACTTGCAACTACCCGTCATAGGCAACGGGGTACAACTGGGCGACGGTCCCTACGCTCAGTAAGTGCACGACAGACAAACAAAGAAGGGTACACAGAAGCTAGGGAAACGGTACAGCCTCCCACGGAGACACCGTGAGCAACGAGAGTAGTGAACGAGCCGAGTCAAACCAGGAGTGCACAAGGTACAAAACGCTGAGCAGGAGAGTAGTCAGTAAGCCAAGGTCAATAACAAGCAGAGGATCAGTAGTTCAAGCAACAGAGCCAGGAAACAAGCAGAAAAGAATCACAGGCAAAGGAGGAACAGGAAAGGCAGGTATAAATAGACAGTGGGCGGGAGCTAGCTCCGTCTGGTCAGGCTGTGATAGGCTCTCCCACTCCTAAGCCTGCCATCCTGAGTGGTGGAAGATGGAGTCAGTCTCACAGACATAGGAGCAGGTGCAGACTGATTACCCACGGGCGTCGACACAGAAGCTGTGTCTGGCAGATCCTTTACAGTGGCACAGCCGATTTTGTCAGATCTGACATGTGTCACTTTATGTGGTAATAACTTGGGAATGCTTTTACCTATCCAAGCGATTCTGAGTTTGTTTTCTCGTGACATATTGTACTTTATGATAGTGGAAAAATTTGGTCGATAAATTCAATATTTACTCGTGAAAAACATCAAAATTTAGGGAAAATGTGCAAAAATGTGCAGTTTTCTAAATTTAAATGTATCTGCTTGTAAAACAGATAGTAATACCACACAAAATAGTCACTAGTTAACATTTCCAATATGTCTACTTTATGTTTGCATCGTTTTTTGAATGTCCTTTTATTTTTCTAGGATGTTACAAGGCTTAGAACTTTAGCAGCAATTTCTCACATTTTCAAGAAAATTTCAAAAGGACATTTTTACAGGTACCAGTTTAGTTGTGGGTTTGAGGGCCTTATATATTAGAATCCCCAAATAAATCACCCCATTTAAAAAACTGCACCCCTCAAAGTATTCAAAACAGCTTTCAGAAAGTTTCTTAACCCTTTAGGCGTTTCACAGGAAATAATGCAAAGTAGAGGGGAAATTTACAAATTTCTCTTTTGCCGAAATTCATTTGCAATAAAAAAAAAATCTGTACCACAGAAGGTTTTACTAGAGAAACGCAACTCAATATTTATTGCCCAGGTCCTGCAGTTTTTAGGAATATCCTACATGTGGCCCTAGTGCCCTAATGGACCGAAACACCGGCGTCAGAAGCAAAAGAGCACCTACAGGATTTTGGGGCCTCCTTATTTTTAGATTATATTTTAGGCACCATGTCAGGTTTGAAGAGGTCTTGTGGTGCCAAAACAGTGGAAACCCCCCAAAAGTGACCCCGTTTTGGAAACTAGACCCCTCAAGGAATTTATCTAGGGGTATAGTTAGCATTTTGACCCCACAGGTATTTTGCTATATTTATTGAAATTAGTCTGTGAAAATGAAACTCTACTTTTTTTCTGAAAAAACATAGAAATTTGTAATTTTTAAAAGTAAATGCTCTCCAACATTTGTAAAGCAATGTCTCCCGATTACGGAAATACCCCATATGTGGTAATAAACTGCTGTTTGGACCCACAGCAGTGTTCAGAAGGGAAGGAGCGCCATTTGGATTTTGGAGTGCAGATTTTGCTGGATTGGTTTTTAGTGCCATGTCGCGATTGCAACGTCCTGGAGAGAACAAAATAGTGGAAACACCCCAAAAGTGACCCCATTTGGCAAACTACACCCCTCAAGGAATTTTTCTAGGGGTATAGTAAGAATTAATACCACACAGGTTTTTGCTGAATTTAGTAGATTTAGGCCATGAAAATTAATATAAACATTTTTGTCCACTAAAATGTTGCATTTTTTCATTTTCACAAGAGTTAAAGGAGAAAAAGTCGCCCTAAATTTGTAACGCAATCTCTCCCGAATATGACAATACCCCACCTGTGGTAATAATTTATTTTTTTAATAGAAATTAATTAACCTTTGCAGGACTGATGCTTTTTTGCTTTTCCATTTGATTTTCACTCCACGCCTTCCAAACGCCATAACTTTTTTATTTTTCCATCAATTGAGCGGTGTGAGGGCTTAGTTTTGGCAGGACGAGCTGTAGTTTTTATTGGTACCATTTTTTGGTACATACAACTTTTTGATCACTTTGTATTACATTTTGTTAAAAGCTCTGGTGACCATAAAATAGTGATTTTGGTGTTTTAAATTCTTAATTTCTTACGGCGTTCATAATGCGCTATAAATGACCATTATATTTTATTCTGCGGGTCGGTACGATTATGGCGATACCAGATGTATATAGTTTTTTTATGTTTTGCAGCGTTTGCACAATAAAAGCACTTCTTTATAAAATAATTTATTTTCTGTGTCACCGTATTCTGAGAGCCGTAACGTTTTTATTTTTCAGTCAAAAAAGCGGTGTAAGGGCTTGTTTTTTGCGGGACGGGTTATAGTTTTTATTGGTACTATTTTGGGGTACATGCGACTTTTTGATCACTTTTTATTTTATATTTTGATAGAGGAGGTGACCAAAAAATAGTTATTCTGGCATTGTTTTTAGTTTGGTTTTTTTTTGCGGCGTTCACCGTGCGGTAAAAATAACATTGTAGTTTTATATATTGGGTCGTTATGAACGCGGTGATACCAAATATGTGTACTGTTTTTAAACGTTTTCATTTTGTTCCTATAATAAGAGACTTATTATAGGAAAAGAAATCTTTTATTTTTACACTTTTGTAAAACATATTTATTAACGTTTTTTTACTTTTTTCTTTACCTTTTACGCTTTCTTTTTTTACCTGCAGGTCTGATCGCTGCTAGAATACATTACACTACCTAGGTAGTGTAACGTATTCCAACTGTCAGTGGGACGTCACAGTCACTCTGACAGTTAGTCTACAAGGACCAGCCAGAGGCTGATCCTCATAGGCTTCCATACACGGCAGACCCGGAGGCCGTTGTCTGGCCCCCGGGTGCCATCTCAAGCATCAGCAGGCCCCCACAATTGCATGGGGGCTGCTGATGTGCTATATACCCCCTACATGCGGAGATCGCAATCGAGCTCCACATTTAACGGGTTAATTGCCAAAATCAGCGGCAATGAGACGCTGATCGGCAACAGTGGAGTGTCAGCTGTCAGGGACAGCTGACGTCCCGATTCCCGATGCACACTGTCACAGACACTGTCACCGACAGTGTGCATCGCGAACGGCAGTGACGTCCTGTCACTCTGACAGGAAGTCTATCAGGAGGCCACCGGTCGCCATTCTAGCCATCTGCAAACCTCATGATTTCATTGTGAGGTCTGCCGTTGTGCTAGTAACCTCTAATTTCAATCGATCACCGTAATTAAGGGGTTAATTGCCAAAATCAGCGGAAATAAGCCGCTGATCGGTATACAGTGGAGGGTCAGCTGTCGGGGACAGCTGGCCTCACGGTTCCCGGGCACACTATCGCCGACAGTGTGCACCGGGAACCGCGCAGTAACTGTACGTCCCCGTGCAATAAGACACTGGCCACCCGGACGTACAGTTGGGTTGTGGTGCGCCTAGGGGTTAATGATCCCTCATTATGATAATGAGGCACATGGTTTATCTACTGCATGTATTGGTTGTGTCACTATGCTTGAAAAAGGTCCTATAGCAGGACGGAAACGTTGCAGCTGTTGACTGAATAAATCACATTCTATTTTGAAACCATCGGAGTGCTGTGGGATTTCTTTCACTTCACTTTACAATCCACGGATCTGGATTACCCGCTTGCACCATCTCCGTGTTGGAATTTGACGCAGAGTGCTGCTTATTTCTGTATATATATATATATATATATATATATATATATATATTATACACGCACAGGGCCGATTGTAGCTGTTCTGCTGTCTGAGGCAAAAATTTAAAATGGTGCCCCCTCATCCGCCCAAAAATCATAAGAAATCCAAGTAGTCAACCTCTATTGGAAGTTTATAGTATTAACGTTTCTTTTTTTGGTAGGTTCCGCTGGACCGTTTGGGCTAATTCGAAGATTTGTTGGACTTGCATAATGGAGTTTTTAGTTCAATAAAATATGTTTTTTTTTACAGATGTAGCCATCTTTAACTTGATTCTGATAACTTGCTGCAGGTTGATATCACACAACAAAAGCCATTGAAAAAATAATTGAAAAAGTCAAGATAAGGGCTCTAGCCACTGTTTATGTAATGCGTTAATGCGAGTCAAGATACAGACGGCTACATCTGTATGTCTCTGTTTTTTAATACTTTATTAGCGCCTTAGTCATGGCATACCTCCCATCTTTCAAGTAACGCAAAGAGGGACAACCAATGCGGCAAGTTTTTTTCCTTTTAAGCCATACCTCTATTCCCGCCCAATCCCCACCCATACACACCCGGTTCAGCCCACACAGTATCATGCTCCCATAGTGCCTCCCACACAGTATAATTTCAAATAGCTGCCCCATACAGTATAAAGCCAACACAGATGTCCCAATACCGTATAATGCCCACTCAGATGCCCCCATGCAGTATAATGCCCACACAAATGCTCCCATGCAGTATAATACCCGAAAGTTTCCCCATACAGTATAATGCCCACAAAGATGGCCCCATACAGTATAATGCCCTATAGCTGCTCCATACAGTATAATGTCCCCTCAGCTGCTCTTATACAGTCTAATGCCCCATAGCTGCCATACACGGTATAATGCCCCCTTGCATTATAATGCCCCAACAGCTTCCCATACAGTATAATGCCCCTCTAGCTTCATCCATACAGTATTATGCCCCCATACAGCATAATGGCCTCATACCGTATCATGCCCCCTTAGCTGCCACCATACACTATAATGGCCCCTCAGCTGCAACCATATGGAATAATGTCACTATAGCTTCCGCCATACAATATAATGCCATCATAGCTTCCTCCATACAGTATAGTACCCCCATACAGCCCCCATACAGTTGAATGCCGCTTTAGTTGCCACCATACAGTATAATGCCCCCTTAGGTGCTCCAATACAGTATAATGCTTCATATCTGCCCCATACAGTGTAATTTCACCTCAGCTGCCCCCATACAGTATAATGCCTCCTTAGCTGTCCCTAGTGCCACTGCCCACATATAAAGTGCCAGTGCCCCCGTGGATAGTGCCACACCCCCTAAAAGATAGGGTCACCCCCTGTAGATATATCACTACCCCATGCTGTAGCCATTGGCCGGGGATTCCGCTATGGACAGTGACATCAGGGATTCCCTCTATGATCTTAATCCCCGGCCACAGCATCGGCAATGCTCTGGCATGGGATTCCACTGTACCGGGGAGTCCTTTGTACTAATGCTGAAGCAGGGATCTGATGGTTCCCTGCTTCATCATTGGCTTCAATTGTATCTGCGTCCTGCGAAAGCAAGATACAGTTGACACCAGGAGTCCAGGACATACCACCGGCTGCCCGGATTGGAGGGCCCCCCCTCGAAATCTGGGACTGTCCCGTTGAATCCGGAATGTTTGGGAGGTATGTAAGGGCCACTGTCTGATTGACAGCATTCCATTACTAGGCTGGGGCTTAGTATTAGTCAGTAAAAAGGCTCTAACCGCCATTATTACCCCAGTACCCATCGCCACCAGGGGTACCGGAAAGATCCGGGTACGATACAGTACCCGACCATCTGAAGTGATGGCCGGGCAAAGGGGCGGCTGCAGGCTGGTACTGCTAGGCTGGGAAGGGCCAAAAACTGTTACCATCGTTTCAGATGGTCAGGTACTGGATTGCGCCCTGCTGTTCATGATACCCCTTCTAGCGGTGGGTACCGGGGTAATATTGGGAGTGTAACATCCACAGCCTGTCGCACTCACTTGCCCCCCGATGGCCACGACCGCAAACTTCCATGTCCGTGTCGGCACCTCCCTCCCAGGAGAACCAGCGCTCGTATCCGCCCATTTCTGCACTGGTCTCTAAGGTGGGCGCGCGTGCTCGTTCCCGGCCTTAATGGACCAGTGAGCACATATTTATTTAATTAATTATCCCCACATCACCCTGGACAATAAGTAGGGCCCTGCCCTTTTACTCCTTGCCTGAGCGTTGTTATGTTTACCCATGTTAGTCTTGCAAATGGTCCCTTAGTCATATCCTGTTCCCAGTGTTCCCGTGCCCTGCTACCTGTATCCTGTATCCCGTGCTGTGTTTGTTCCTGTGCCCTTTCCAGTGTTGGAGTCGTGTTGTACCATCTGCCACACATGCTGTCATTCACCACGTCTGGTGACGTCTGCCACGCCTGGTATCATCCGCCACGTTTTGCGTTATCTACCGTCAAGTTCCATCTGTGCTAAACCTCTACTACTGACAGGACTGTTACAGGTACTCCCATACTAGGACTTTGCATAGACTGTATATACTATTGTTTGGCCAGCTGCTACTCCGCTACGGCCTAGTGGGTCCACATACCCATCGTGGATCGTGACAGGCTGAGTGCTAGCCTTTTTACTGACTAACGCTAAGCCCTGCCTTAGTAATGGACGTCATCAAACAGACAACTGCCATTACTAAGGCGGTAATAAAGTATTAAAAAAACACAGAGGCATAAGATTTCTTTTATTGAAATAAAAACTCCCTTACACAATCCTCGCTAACCATTTTATTTTATTTAAAAAAAACAAAAACATAAATCATCGAAGTAGTCAAACGAATCTTCGACGTAGTCGAAACGGTCCAGTGGAACCTGCAAAACAAAAATGAGCAATATGAAAAATAAAAAATAATTATAGTCATCCACAACAGTCTTCTGTCTTCTTTTTTTCTCCCCTCTGCCGCAATACCCCATTTGTGGTGATAAACTGCCGTTTGGGCCCATGGGAGGGCTCAGAAGGAAAGTAGCGCTATGTGTTTGATGGAGTCCAGATTTTGGTGGATTGGTTTTCGGGTGCCATGACGCATATGCAGAGCCCCAGAGATATCAAAGCAATGGAAACCCACCAGAAGTGACCCCCATCTTGGAAACTAAACCCCTCAAGGAATTGATTTATCGTTGTTGGGACCATTTTGACTGCTCAGTTTTTTCACAGCACGTATTTGAAATTGGGCTGTGAAATTTAAAAAATTGCATTTTTTCCAATAAGATGTCATTTTTGATCAAAATTTCTTATTTTGACAGGTAACAAAATACCCCATTTTGTTGCCCAATTTGTCCTGAGTGTGGCAATAGCCCATTTGTGGTGATAAACTGCCGTTTGGGCCCATGGGAGTGCTCAGAAGGAAAGGACCACCATTTGGCCTATTGTAGCTTTTCTGGTGCTAAGTCATGTATGCAGAAGCCCCTGAGGTACCAGTACAGTTGAAACCCCCGAGAAGTGACCCAATTTTAAAAAACTACACCCCTTAAGACATTCATCTAGAGGAGTAGTGAGCATTTTGACACAACAGGTATTGTTGAAAAAAGGTAATGCGCAGCAGATGGTGCAGTGTGAGATTTGCAATTTTCTATATACAGTATCTATGCCATTTCAGTGTCCAATATATTGTGCCCAGCATGCGCCACCGGAGATATACACCCTATAAACTGTAATGTGGGTTCCCCCAGGTACAGCAATACCTTACATGTGGCTGTTATCAGCTGCCTGGGCACACAGCAGGGCTCAGAAGGGAAAGATGAGGGGGATAAGCTGTGCGGAGTGCGTCAGGGTAGATGAAAAATCTAAGGGATGTATGATAAATTTTAAAACACTTTCATACAGAGCCCTGGTTTTTCGGGGCACGTGTCACATTGAGATATTGTGTCCTCCCTTATCCCTCTCTTATAGCAGACTTTGGACCTTTTTTGACTTTTTCCCTTCTTGCCAGTTTGGGGAACTTCTCCTGGAATGTGCTGCCCTGGTACGATGCGTGTGGCCCCGCTTCCAGAAGTACTGGGTGCCCCTCTTTTCTTGGTCCTTAAAGATTAGGTTCTTGATAATGATGTGCACGGCCAGCTTCTTATACCACACCACATGGCGCTGTAGGGCTTCAGGACTTGATCTGACAAGTCCACCCCTCCCATGTACCTATTGTAGTCCAGGATGCAGTCTGGTTTGGGGGTGTCTGTACTGGTACCTCGTACTGGTACATGTGTGCTGGTATGGCCATTTATTGTTATCAATACTTGACACACAATATGTTGTTGCTAGATTGTGCCCTGCTCTCACCCCTTCCTCTTTGCCCAAGCAGTGTCTTAGGGAGGCCTCTCAGATTTCTTCTAGCCGTGCCGCATGCCGCAGTACTTCTGGAAGCGAGGCACTTGAAGAGTGGGACGCTGGTATAAGAATTATCCAGGTAGAGGTGGTAACCCTGGTCCAGCAGTGGGTGCACTAAATCCCACACAATTTTTGCATTAACTCCCAGTAAGGGGGGGGGGGTATTCTGTGGGCTGAGTACTGGTGTCCTTCCCTTCATATATCCTAAATTTGTAGGTATACCCTGATGCACTCTCACACAGCTTATACATCTTCACGCCATACCTTGCCCTCTTACTCGGCAGGTACTGGCAGAATTGAAGCCTCCCTTTAAAATCTACCAAGGACTCATCAATAGAAATACACTTCTTAGGGGTGTATGCTTGGGCAAACCAGGCACTGAAACGGTCTAATAGGGGTCTCCGTTTATACAAACGGTAAAAACTGGGGCCATCTCGGGGTGGGCACTGCTCATTATCAGTATAATATAAGAAGCGAAGTATTGCCTCATTTCGTTTTTTTAGGTTCCATTTAAGTTCTGAAGTTGCTTTGAGGGGCCTATATATTAGACACCCCCATCAAACACCCCATTTTAGAAACTAGACCCCTCATTGAACGCGGATTTTAAGGGGTTAATCAGCGGGGGGACAGCGATCGGTCCCCGCTATAGGATATGCAGCAACTGCTGTACAAGACAGCAGCTGTCACAGCTCCTGCATGTGTCGTGAAGACGGCCAAAATGGCCGTTAATCCCGCGACGTAATATTCCGTCGCTGAGCGCGAACAGGGTGGTCAGCGCGACGGAATATTACATCGCTTAGCGTTAAGGGGTTAAAACATGAGGTTCTTATAAACATTTTTATCACATTGTATAAGTTCAGTAGCCACTTCTCGGAGGCCTCTTTTAATTGAGTCCCTACTCTATTAGGTGCAGCACTGCATGGCGGTCGCGGTCTAGAAGGAGATTACATTAGGGTTTCCACCTTTTTGCCCTCAGTTTGTCCACATGGAAAGGTGACATTTTTTAACTATTCACATGGTTGTGGTGTTGTGTGGTGGTCTATGTTGCTGTGGTATTGTGCATGTGGGGGAATGTGGCATAGAGCCAAGATGGCCTCGCCTTTCAGCAGGGGTAATGTTGAGCTTTTGGGTTGCCCCCCTGCAGGTGCCTTGTTGCGGCGAAGGCGGCCGCCGTGCAGTGCTGCACCTGATAGAGTAGGGACTCAATTAAAATAGGTCGCCGTGAAGTGTTAAGTGGACTAATACATTCTGATAATTATTTTTCTAAGAACCTCCTGTTCATGTTTGTGCAGCAATAGATGAAGGTATAAAAGTGGATGTGCGCTCCATGTCTTGTTCTCCCATGTTGGTAGATAAGTCATGTAATGTGTTTATAAAGATCCATCAGTAATCCGCTTCATGTAGACAACCTTTCTTATTTTTACTTGGTATATTATTCTTACTATTACTTTATAAGAAATGACTCGATACTTTACAGCTTTATGATATTTTATTGAGCTGATAATAAGAAAATAATGTTCGACCTTTCTGTGGACACCGGTGGAAGTGTCCTCCATGATTTTATAGGATAAAGTGGACTTTTCATATGGTCAGTGGTAGGCTTGGTGTTCACTGAGGTGAAGAGTTTTAATTAATGGATGACCCTTCCAAGAAGAGATGGACCTGGCTGTGTGCCATCAAGAGGTCACGACCCTCCGGCTGTGTGCCATCAGGAGGTCGTCACCATCAGGCATTGTGCCATATCCAGATGTAAACTTCAGACTGGGGGCCATCACCTCAGTTCTTCACCACTGACAGCAGATGGTAGAGAATAGACAAACCCAACAGTGTGGTCATAAGGTGGCAAGAAGGTGAGATGCTGATGACTTCAGGAGGCGTTACTCAACCTGTAATCTGGATGAAATAGTGATGGTTCAGGAACAGGTGAGCACTTGTGATGACTGAGGCATTTTTGCTCACCTCAGTCTTCTTCGCCTCTTAAGCATCCCCAGAAAGATCTTCTTCTCGCTCTTGTGCGTCTGGGTTCGGATGTACTGGGTTCTGGTGTTCTGGGTTCCGGTGTTCTGGGTTGTTGACGTTGATAGACCAGAAGAAGGAGCTTTGCGTCCAATGTTGTCACAGGGTATTGACCGGGCCCAGACGATGTTACTGAATGCCACATTATACTTGCGTTTTGGTGACTCTTTCACATCGTGTAGAGCAGAAGCAATAGGTTCACTTGGAACATTCTGTAATACAGATTTATGATGTATTTCTGATGTTCTTGGTTCTGGTGTTCTGGGCTCTGGTGTTCTGGATGGTTTACATTGATAAACCAGAATCCTCTCCTTATGACTATTAGTAGAAGGAGCTTTGCATCCTGTGTTGTCAGAAGGTATTGACCGGGCCCAGACGATGTTACTGAATGCCACATTATACTTGGGTTTTGGTGTCTTTTTCACATCCTGTGGAGCAGAAGCCGTGGATGGTCCAGGACGTTCCTTGTTAGACAGGACTGGTGTTCTCCTGGATTCTTGTACCCGAAATTCAGGGGTATAAATCGGCTCCTTACAAGCTTCTTGGTCTTTCAGAACATTTTCTTTTTCAGGAATGTGACTTTGTTTGGTTGTGTCCTTGGCTTCAGCTGTACTTGTCAGAGGTGATTCTGTGTTTGGTTCTTCATCAGAATCAGAGGGCTCCTCTTCCTCCTCCTTCTCCCTCTCACTCAGGACAGGCACTATAGCCAAGGACAGAATAAGGACGAGTGGTGACATCATGATGACACAGGCCACGCCATTGATGAGCCGAGCAAGAAGTTTGATCTCACATTCAGAGGGGTCTTTTTTGGAAACCACAGGTGGTGGATTGTCCTGTAATAGAAAGAGGAATAATAAAATCTTGTAGATATTAGGTTACCGCGCCATTTGTGTTCTTGCTGCGCCATTTTATCATCTCCTTTTCTTGTGTTGAATCTGCACATTTTTACTTACCCCAAAGACCATTGCATTTATCCAGCTGTAGAACCTCTGTAATATAATCGGCGTCTCACGGGGGGCAATAGATTCATTTGGAACATTCTGTAAGACAGATTTATGATATATTCATGACATGTCACATGACTGTCACCATCACTATCTTAACCCCTTAAAAACACAGCCTATTTCGGACCAAAGGAGGCAGCGATATTTTTGTTTTGTTTTTCCTTCTTCGTATTCTGAAAGTCATAATTTTTATTTGGTTTTCAGTCTATGGAGTCATATGAGGGCCTATTTTTTTTTAGACAAGACGTACATTTTAATGGCAACATTTTGGGGTACATATAATGTATTGTATTCGTTTTATAAACTTTCTTTTGGTGGGAGAGAGGAAAAAATCTGCAATTCTACCATTGTTTTTTGGATTTTGTTTTTACAGAGTTCAACGTGCGCTATAATTGACATAATAAATTTATTCTAAGCGATACCAAATGTATATTTTTTATTCATGATTTTCCACTTTTGCTCAATAAAAACCTTTTTTTTTTAGATTTTTTTTTATGTGTTGCTGCATTTAAAGACCCCTATCATTTTTTATTTTTAGTCAAAGGAGCTCTATGTTGTCTTATGTTTTGCAGGACGAGTTGTAGTTTTTATTGATACCATTTTGGGGTACATACTATATTCTTTTCACTTGTATTTCAGTTTCATTCAGAGGCGGGATGATCAAAAAACAGCAATTTTTCTGTTGATTTTTAGTATATTACGAAGGCAGTGATACCAAATATGTATAGGTTTTTTTTTCATTTTTTGCAGTTTTTCTAAAATAAATGGCTTTGTACAGGGAAAAAACAGCGACTTCCTTTGTATTTTTAAATATTTTTACAAAATGTTTTTAACTTTTATTGTTTGTCCCACATGGGACTTGAACATCTGACTTTCTGATTACTTATATAATACATTATGTAACACTTCTGTATTGCAATGCATTATATGTGTCAGTGTAAAACTGGCAGGCAGCTTATTAGGCTTCCGTTTATGCCAGACCTGCCATAGCAACCCATCGGCACACCACGATCCGTTTTCATGGAGCCCCGGTGTAGTGACAGAGGGAGGCCACTAAGGGGTTAAATGTTCAGGATCAGAGTTTTCTCCATTCCCGGCGGTTAGAGTCTCTGCTATCACAGCGTTGTAATACTACAGCAGCTCGCGTTAACTTACCGCAAGCCATGACGTATTATTACAGAGTAGGGTGGAAGGGGTTAAAATCGCGATGATCACCATAGTAACACAGCAGAAATGCCCGTTCTACCCACAACTTATACAGGAACTTTACCCTATAGGGTCCCTGAATAATAAGCCCCAACAATAGAGAAGCTACTTACCCCAATGCACCACTCTCGTGTCCTTGTATGTCCAGGAGGAACGTACGGGTCCCCAACTGGGTCAGATAGAAATCCCTACAACACAAGTGATAGATGTAATGTAGACTCTATTCTATCCCGTGCAGGTAATGGGATTATCACATCTATATTCCTGTACAGCTGATTATTAGGATCTCCTCATCTACTTTATGTCTATTGTTTCTATGAAGAGCCGACATTTCCTGATAATAAATATTATACTGGTGATACAACCAGATACAAGCAAGTAACTCACCCCAAAGAGCTGGAATACGACCCGTATATGTGGAACCACGTCCTCAGACTGGAAATCCTGAAAGACAAGAAGTGGCTGTAATACCCCGGATAAGAAGAGTAAAGTGGGGGTTTGGTTGGACACCCCGTTTTTTCAGATTGTTGGTCCCACAAAGACAAGGTTTTGGCGGGAGCCCCCACTACTAGTGACCTAAATAATGAACTGCCCACGAAATCACCGGACGACCACTGTTCTCAATGCCGGTCTGTTGTCCTCCAGAGCTGAGAGACATATTACATGAGACTCTCAGCAGCAGCTAGTAGAGGGGGGCCCTGAGTGGGGGTGACCCCTCTATCAGCGTAATAGAGTAATGGACACCAGACCACCCCTCTAATAGGATGTTTTGTCAGAAATCAGTAGAAAGTTGTTGCGTTACCTCAAAGTTCCATGTTTTCTGGGGTTCGGAGGGACCATCATAGAATGGAAGATATTTAATCCAGAAGAAATGGTCCTGTAAGAGACAATATGATCATTATAGTCCTATATCTCCTCCATAGAAGAGCACAGTATATTTATATATATGGTGAGGAATGTTCTAGAGGCCCAGAATGTAGCCAATCACAGTGCAGAAGCCAGTGACATCACACAACGTCTATTCCCATCCCCCCCAAGTTCTACAAGGAACGTCCGCGTCCCCGTCATTCATGAAAAGAATATTCCATATATAATATCAGAAGAAGTTGTGGATTTACCTCCAGCGTCCATGGAATCAGGTTGTTGGTTGGACTTTCATATGATGGAAGGTGATGAGTCCAGTATGAAAAGTCCTGCGAGAGACAAAATCATCATTATAGTCACCTCCATCCCATACAGAGCAGTGTATATGTATATATGTGCCCCCTATAGATATATATAGTGTACAGACCCCAAACTTATATCCGCTCTGACCATTCACATCCTCTGTATATTCTCTTGTCATATCTCCCCCTTTATAGCAGATAATTTCTCCCCCCCCCAATCACCTGACCCTGCCACAGCCGATTCCAAGTGACAGCCATATTGAATAAGGGAAACATACTCACCGGCAGCGTACCGCAATGTACGGGGTAGATCAAGTTCAAAGACAGAAAAAATAGGATAATCCTCATTTTCTCCAATACTTCAAAGGGTCTCTCAGCACCAAGATGCCAATGAGATAGAAGCTGCAGGTGGGCGGAGCCACCTTATATACCCCCAGCTGTGACATCACAATGTCTTCTGTGACATCACAATTCTCTTTGTGACATCACAATTCTCTTTGTGACATCATCACCGACCACACAATACCACATGACATCATCACACACCACTAGACATCATGTGACTCTCGGCCTCATGTATCATAACCGTTTAATAGAAAAAATGTCCTTGTTGTCCATAGCAACCAATCACAGAGCAGCTTTCATTGTAGCACAACAGTTAGGAGATAAGAGCTGCACTGTGATTGGTTGCTATGGGTAACTAGGACAGTTTTCCTCATACAGTGTGGATACATGAGGCCGCCATCTTTGAATGATCTTCCTGAACCATTAAAAATGAGAATTATCATCTTCAGTATGGAGGTACACTATGGAGGGGTCACATAGAAACATCAACATGGCCCTTCTCCTTGTGTGGACCCTAAAAAACCAACTACCCACCTACTCTCCAATATATATATATCATCCTACTACATCTCATTATCCCCTACACAACCTTACATTCATCCAGAGACCTCGATACCTAACAAGTGTGGCCCCCCCTGTGGAGCTGCAGATGTGGGGACGGAGGCAGGAGAGGGGCCCAGCGTCTAGATACCCCTCCCCCAGACACTGACTTTGGACTCAGGAATTGTCCCTTGGGTAATGGCTCCGCTCTGGAACTTACTGCACTGACGTGGCCCAATACTGAGTTACAGACTATGGACTTGTCACTATAAGAGGGGGTCACATTTACCCCATTTACTTATTGTTGGGCTTTAAAGGGACAGTAGCATGGACCCATAATTAAGTCCAGGACATTATCATTATCGTTACCCCCTCCCCCATCACCTCACCCTGTCGCAGCTGATTCTAGGCACCCGCCATATGTAATAATAGAGATGTACTCACCGGCAGCGTACCGCAATGTACGAGATAGATCAAGTCCAAAAACAGGAGTAATAGGATAATCCTCATTGTCTCCAAAACGTCAAGGGGTCTCTCAGCACCAAGATGCCAAAGAGATACAAGCTGCAGGTGCACGGAGCCCCCTTATATAACCCCCATTGTGACATCACAATAGCCTCTGTGACATCATCACCCACCACACGACACCACGTAACATCATCACCCACCACAAAATACCACGTGACATCTTCACCCACCACACAATACCACGTGACATCATCACCCACCACACTACCCTCTGTGACATCATCACCCACCACACAATACCACATGACATCATCACCCACCACACAATACCACATACGACTAAATTGATGAAAGCAAGAAAAGATAGCACGATCAAAAGAGCGCACACCCAATACAAATAGTTTGAAAAAAGAAAAAACTTTTATTGATCCAAAACATATATATATATGACACACAAATAAAAACATTTAAAAACATGTATGATCAGAAGCCCATGTGTAGATAAACAGGGCAAAACTACAGTCACTATACTTGTCTCAATAGGACAATAATATACCAATAGATGGATAGTACTGGGTAAATATAAAGCCTCTACTCAACAACATACAATAATCACAAGAACCAGAAACCTGGGATTACCTGGTGCTCAGCATGCCAAGAATTGCTTTATAATGCAGCTTCCTCAGGGGAAATAGAATGCCACACACAATACCACATGACATCATCAGCCACCACACTACCCTCTGTGACATCACGCACCACATGTCACCACGTGACATCATCACTCAGCACAAGACGTCATGTGACCAGCACAATTTCCAGATTTAGTCATTTGTAAAGTAAAATCTTGAGTTTCTTGTACTGTCCCTGGACATTGGGGAGTGCTGGTGACGTGTGTGACAGTGCCATAGTGAGACTTCTCTTCTCCTGTATACCAGGATATATGATAAGGCCTCATGCACACGTTGCATATTTTGCTGTGGAAGATACTCACTAAAACTGCAGCAATACTCAGGAAACTCAAGGTAAAAACTGTACCCAATCATGCGTTTTTCTATACATTTTTTTACGTTTTGATGAGTTTTTCGGCGCGTTTTCATGCTGCGGGTTTTGGTGCGATTTTCCACAGCACTAGGCAGATATAATTTGCAAGGGGAATCGCAAAATAAATTGACATGCTGCGGATTCTAAAAAACACATTGCTGGTCAATTTCCGTCCCGAAAAATACTGCAGCGAGTACATGAGATTTCCTGGAATCTCATTGACTATGCTGGTACTGTATTTCGCCATCCGCGCGGCATAGCCACACGTATACGCATCGTGTGCATTGAGCCTTACGCTGCTGTTACAGGGTGTATACATGTAGTATATGTCTCTGGACGCCATGTTGGTTGGGGGGTGCCAGTCTCTGGCTATCAGTCAGAAGTTTAGCAGTGTGGCTGGCGCCATATTCCGGGTGAGGGGCAGAATGTAGCGGGTGCTGCTCCCATGGAGGGGAGGGATTTCAGTTACTATGGTAACATCAGTAATTAATATGGAGGAGCAGCGCTGACTTTTCAGGACTAATAAATAATCTTATTAATTGTGTAACGTTCCCGCACCGCCACTCGCCGTTCTCTATATGTGGACGTTACGTTATCAGGTGTAAACAGAGAAGAGGAATGACACCATAATGCCGTTTTTCTATGTCATGTGACCAGTCCTTATAATATATTATCTTTACAGTTAATGTTCATTATATTATTTTCTATCAGATCTTTATAGCTGGAGCTCTGTTATTACTGATGCAGCATGTGAGGAGATTAGATATTTTATAATAAACTATTCGCTCCTCCCGACTCGTATGTCAGAAAAGTAGAATAGGTCTGAATACCAAATATGTCACTGTATTTACAGCGGACAACTGACATATATACATTACTAAATTTCCCCCGTACACCTCCAAACATGATAAATCACTGGCTGCCTGCACCACCACTAGGGGGAGCTGCTTTATATGGATTTATACAGCTAGCGCTGAACTCAATGGAAGCTGTAAACATCTCTATGTAGTGAGCTCCTCCTAGTGGTGGCTGCTGGAAATACAATGGGAGCTGCAGGAAATACTATGGCTCTTTGTCAGGAAGCAGGAGGTTCAGTGCCGGCCCCCCCTCACCTCGGGCCCCATAGCAGTGACGTGGTCTGCCTCTATGGTGTGTACAGCACTGAGTATATGTAGCTATTATGTATATGTACAGTATATAGTAGTAATAGTTACATATCCTATATATATGGGTTTGCAGCAACAAAATTCCAATTCCAATACAGGTTATTTTTTTAGGCCATCCAACATACAGGACCCAGAAGGAGTGCTAGGAGGGCAGGTCGCAGGAGGAATAGAACAAAGAAAAACGCGACCACCACTTTACGACCACAAGGAATGAGGAACACACCCAACAAGGGGAAATATCCTCAGAAACAGTGGTAAAGATCTCATCCACTGTTTTGACACCCATTATACAATCATTGGTCTTGTCCAAAGGACTGTCTTTCTGCCCAAGCCAAACGATGGATTGGTTTGGTTTGGAGTTGGATTTGTGTAATTTCATTAGGAGTTTAAAATTAAAAGTGTGGTTTAACATACGTGGGGTAGATACTGATTACAACAATGTTGACAGTGGATTCTGTCTGAACAGTCTTGGACAACATAACAAAAGTAAATTCCAACCATGTTTAGAACATCCCATAGAGACTTATATGGATTTAGTTAAAAAATATATTGATAAATTGTGTATTAAATGCCAAGATATGAATTTGAGACACCCTGATATTACATCTATTGAAATGCTGGCTCTTGATGAACTGATCCATAACCACAATCTAACCATAAAACCCGCGGACAAGGGTGGGGCGATCGTGGTCATGGACACTATTATATATATGAGGGAGGCATGTAGACAGTTACAAGATGGGAATGTCTATAGATTACTTATTGGTGATCCTAGGTTTGACTTAGAGAAAAAGATTTTGAATCTAGTCAATCAAGCTTTTGAAGATGGGTTAATTGATCATGCCCTAAAGAAATATCTTATTATTAAGCATCCTAAGACACCTTGTCTTTATTTGTTGCCTAAAGTGCATAAATGCCTTGCTAATGCCCCAGGTCGCCCAATCGTATCGGGTAGGGACTCTATATTGAACAATATTTCTATTTTTATTGATAGAACATTGGGAGATTTTGCTATAGATACTAGGTCCTATATCAGGGGTACCTCCGACTTTATCTGTAAACTACAACAGGTCGCACCACCGCATGGGGCAATACTTGCTTCCTTCGATGTAGTGTCACTGTACACATCCATTGACCATAGTAAGGGGTTGGAAGCAGTCAAACGTAGATTGCTCACATCGGTATATAGTCCATCATGCTGTGAGCTGATTATTTCCCTTCTGGAACATATACTTACCTCTAACTACTTTGTATTTGATGATAAATTTTTTCTTCAACTAATGGGTACGGCAATGGGGTCCAATATGGCCCCTACGTATGCCAACACTTTTGTGGGCATGATGGAGGAGATGTCGATCTATGTATCCCACCACTTTACATATGTTCTGAGGTGGTGGCGATACATAGACGACATCTTCCTCATCTGGACAGACACGACAGAATCCTTTTTGGAATTCCACACCTATTTGAATCAAATCGATCCAGACTTTCAATTTACTTATACTTATTTGACTGAGATGATCCAATTCTTGGATGTATCAATAAGCATTAAAAATTATGTCTTATACACTAGTCCATATACTAAGCAAACTGACCGTAACACCATTATTGAAATTTGAGAGCTGTCATCCGAAAAAGATGATACGCTCTCTTCCATACAGTCAAATGCTCAGGGCGAGACGTATTGTGGATGATGATTCAGAATTGAATCAGACTCCTTGATCAGATGATCCTAAACTTTAAACATAGAGGATAATCAAGACGACTGTTGAATACCTTTAAGCACCAGGTCAAGAAGACTCCTAGAAATAATCTATTGGTTAATCCTAAACAGCGTATATCTCTTTCCTGTGTTCCGTTTGTGTCCACCTATCAAGATCTTAGTGGAGAAGTGGCAAAGATTTTTAATAGACATTGGGGCATTATTAAGAACAGTTATAAACACATTGAATCGTTTAATAACGCACCCCTCATGTCAAAAAGACGTCCACAAAATTTACGTGACAAATTAGTCAATAGTCTAATACATCGAAAAAAAGGACAACAGACACTCCTTAGACCAAAATAAATGGGTCATTTTCCCTGTCTCCATTGCATTAATTGTCGTCTTATGCATAGGGGGAATGTCTTTATTCATCCGCAAACACAAAGAGAGCACAGGATTAAACAATTTCTTACATGCGATTCGGATTGGGTTATTTACGTTCTCTGGTGCCCGTGTTTACTTCTATATGTCGGTGAAACCTCTTGTGATTTCAAGACACGTCTGAATAATCACAGATATTCCATACGTAAGAAGAAAAGTGATTTACCGGTAGCGAAACATTTCTCGGAACTTGGACACACAGAAAAAGATCTTAGATTTATGATTTTGGAACAGGTTCCTAGCCCTTATAAGGGGGGTCATAGATCAGCATTATTACACAAGTGTGAATTGAAATGGATCTTTTTACTAGAATCATTGAAACCAAATGGCCTCAATGTTGAGTTCAATGTTATGAGACTCATTACCTAATCTGTCTCGTTCCCGTTTTTTTCCCCTCCCTGTCCTTGCGGTGTCTTTCTCAGTGAATGTATATTTATACACACATGCGATACATTATTTGTATATTTGTACATTGTTTTTAATTTTTCCTTTTTTCTCTTTCCAGAGGATTATAGAATTTCAGGACCACTCACCATGACTGGAGCGCTGTCTTCATATATGATGTATGATATCTTACACAAGTCTCTCTGTTAACATTAATATGTACTAGTTTAGTATTATTATTATTTCTTCTTTTTTAATCCTTTGAATTCATGAGAGACATGTGTACCTTTAAATTTAGGGGCTGTTGAATATATATTAACCCCTAAATATCTTCTTCTTGCTGTCATCACATGAGTAATAGGTTTTCTAGTGGCTGTCCCTGTTCATGAATTTGGAATGGGATTACACACGGACCATTTTTCGATCTAACGATACCCATTTCTATTGGTTCGGTTGGCTCGAGTAATCATTTGTAAAAGAGCAAATAATATAATAATAATAATAATAATAATAATCTTTATTTATATAGCGCCAACATATTACGCAGCATTTTACAATTTAGAGGGAACATGAAACAAACAATATCAGACATTACATACATAGTGAGGACCCTGCTCGCAAGAGTTTACAATCTATGAGGACATAAGGGAGACACAAACTGTAACAGTGTTTGTTCTGTACAATGGTCCGGACATTTTTATACACATGCGGTGGTAACATAAAGCTGCATGAGCCGGTCACCAGCCAGTATCCGTGTATGACAGACATGAAGAGAAGGAGTGTGAGGGAATCTTATTCTGATGACTAATCTAAAAGGAGGGCCATGGAAAGGAGTCAGATTAGGGAATGTTATAGGCCTGTCTAAATAGATGTGTTTTCAGGGCACGTTTAAAACTGTGGATATTGGGAATTAATCTGATTGTCTGGGGTAGCGCATTCCAGAGGACGGTGCAGCACGAGAGAAATCCTGGAAACGGTAGTGGGAGGTTCGGATTATGGAGGATTTTAATCTAAGGTCGTTGGCAGAACGTAGAGCCCGAGCAGGGTGGTAGACAGAGATGAGGGAGGACATGTAAGGAGGTGCAGCACTGTGGAGAGCTTTGTGGGTGAGAGTAATAAGTTTGAATTTTCTTCGGAAGGGGATGGGCTACTAGTGCAGTGACTGGCACAGATTAGAGGCGTTGGTGTAGCGGTTGGTCATAAAGATGAGCCTGGCTGCTGCATTGAGGATAGATTGGAGAGGGGAGAGTTTAGTGAGGGGAAGACCGACTAGTAATGAGTTACAGTAGTCAAGACGAGAGTGAATAAGAGCAACAATGAGAGTTTTGCCGGTTTCCTCCGTAAGAAAAGAGCGGATTCTGGAGATGTTTTTGAGGTGAAAATGACAGGAACGTGAAAGTAATTGTATGTGAGGAGTAAAGGAAAGATCTGAGTCAAAAATAACCCAGAGACAGCGGGCGTGCTGCTTAGGAGTGATGGTAGTGCCACACACCGAGATGGAGACATCAGGTTTAGGGAGGTTAGTAGATGGTGGGAACACAAGGAGCTCAGTTTTAGAAAGATTCAGTTTCAGATAGAGAGAGGACATGATGTTAGAGACAGCGGACAGACAATCACTGGTGTTTTGTATTAGAGCAGGGGGTGATGACACGGGAAGAGGTATATAATTGGGTGTCATCAGCGTAGAGATGGTACTGGAAGCCAAATCTGCTGATGGTTTGTCCAATAGGAGCTGTGTAGAGAGAAAAGAGCAGCGGGCCTAGGACTGATACCTGAGGAACCCCGAGAGCAAGGGGAAGAGGAGAAGAAGTGGAACCAGCAAATGACCCACTGAATGAGCGGTCAGAGAGATAGGAGGAAAACCAAGAGAGAGCCGCGTCCTTGAGGCCAATAGAGTGGAGCATGTTAAGTAGGAGTTTGTGGTCTACAGTGTCAAAGGCTGCAGAGAGATCCAAAAGAATCAGGAGAGAGGATTTACCGTCCGATTAAATTAACGTCAATTTCTGCATTTATTTGTATGATTACCTTCACAATAAACATATACTTTGATTTCTTTTTGACACTGTCTATTGTACATATGTCTCTCATATCCATGACTGGATTGCTAGCCATTATTTCCCTGGACTATTGTCCTGTTTGATGTCGGCGTACAGACTTATCATAATCCATAAATTGCAACCTACGTTGTTGGCCCTCCTTATGCAGTTACACTGTATCTTATTCACGGAGGTTCGTATCCGGACCCCCAGCGCATGCGCAACAAATAAAGCATCGTGTGGTTGCTATGCAACCAAACGCGTCTGTGATGACGACACGAGCATGCCCAGTTCTGTTTGGAGGACGCCAGACATCCTGACCACATGTGCAAATCAGCACGAACAAGGATTAAACCAGGGGTCTCAAACTCGGCCGGGTAAGTGGGCCGCATATAGAAAAAATGGGAAGTTGACGGGCCGCATTACTTTCAAATTTGATACAATACAAAATTATTGTTAATCAATTAGTTATTTGAACTACTATAACACTATATTACTAGAATAATAATACTACATTACTATAATAATACAGCTAGGTTTAAAATGTGAGATATTTCTCCACGTGCTTATTTCAACAATCCAGCTTTCCAGTTTAAGTGTCGCTAAATGCAGTCCGGCGGCTCAGTTAGCACACATGTCAAGATTTGGCAGCCCCTTTTTAGATAATGCCGCAGTGCCCTCTGTGGATGCTGCCGCAGTGCCCTCTGTGGATGCTGCCGCAGTACCCTCTGTAGATAAGGCCACGGTGCCCTCTGTAGATAAGGCCACGGTGCCCTTTGTAGATAAGGCCACGGTGCCCTCTGTAGATAAGGCCACGGTGCCCTCTGTAGATAAGGCCACGGTGCCCTCTGTAGATAAGGCCACGGTGCCCTCTGTAGATAAGGCCACGGTGCCCTCTGTAGATAAGGCCACGGTGCCCTCTGTAGATAAGGCCACGGTGCCCTCTGTAGATAAGGCCACGGTGCCCTCTGTAGATAAGGCCACGGTGCCCTCTGTAGATAAGGCCACGGTGCCCTCTGTAGATAAGGCCACGGTGCCCTCTGTAGATAAGGCCACGGTGCCCTCTGTAGATAATGCAACACACCCCTAGATAATGCCAGTGTCCTCTTCAGATACTGTCACACACCCACTTGTAGATAACGCCACAGTGCCCTCTGTAGAGGCTGCCACAATGCCCTCTGTAGAGGCTGCCACAGTGCCCTCTGTAGAGGCTGCCTCAGTGCCCTCTGTAGAGGCTGCCACAGTGCCCTCTGTAGAGGCTGCCCCAGTGCCCTCTGTAGAGGCTGCCCCAGTGCCCTCTGTAGAGGCTGCCTCAGTGCCCTCTGTAGAGGCTGCCCCAGTGCCCTCTGTAGAGGCTGCCCCAGAGCCCTCTGTAGAGGCTGCCCCAGAGCCCTCTGTAGAGGCTGCCAAAGTGCCCTCTGTAGAGGCTGCCAATGTGCCCTCTGTAGAGGCTGCCAATGTGCCCTCTGTAGAGGCTGCCCCAGTGCCCTCTGTAGAGGCTGCCCCAGTGCCCTCTGTAGAGGCTGCCCCAGTGCCCTCTGTAGAGGCTGCCCCAGTGCCCTCTGTAGAGGCTGCCCCAGTGATGTCAGGGGCTTGCCCAGAGCTGGAGTCCCAGGCAGAGCGCTAGTAGGCTCTTCCTGGGACTCCAGCTGTGCTCCTGACATCACTGGGGCTCCTGCTCTGGGGAAGCCCCTGACATCATTGTCAATGTATGGACAGCGATGTCAGAGGCTTCCCCAGAGTCCCGGAGCAGAGCCGATAATAGCGCTCTGCCCGGGACTCCGCTCTAGGGAAGACCCTGACACACTGTCCATATATGGGCAGCGATGTCAGGGAATTCCACAGAGTCCCGGAGCAGAGCCGACACCAGCGCTCTGCTCGGGACTCCGGCTCTGGGGAAGCCCCAGACATCGCTGTTCATATGTGGACAGCGATGTCAGGGAATTCCACAGAGTCCGGCAGCAGAGCTGACACCAGCGCTCTGCTCGGGACGCCGGCTCTGGGGAAGCCCCAGACATCGCTGTTCATATGTGGACAGCGATGTCAGGGAATTCCACAGAGTCCAGGAGCAGAGCCGACACCAGCGCTCTGCTCCGCTCTGGGCAAGACCCTGACACACTGTCCATATATGGGCAGCGATGTCAGGGAATTCCACAGAGTCCCGGAGCAGAGCTGACACCAGCGCTCTGCTCGGGACTCCGGCTCTGGGGAAGCCCCAGACATCGCTGTTCATATGTGGACAGCGATGTCAGGGAATTCCACAGAGTCCAGGAGCAGAGCCGACACCAGCGCTCTGCTCCGCTCTGGGCAAGACCCTGACACACTGTCCATATATGGGCAGCGATGTCAGGGAATTCCACAGAGTCCCGGAGCAGAGCCGACACCAGCGCTCTGCTCGGGACTCCGGCTCTGGGGAAGCCCCAGACATCGCTGTTCATATGTGGACAGCGATGTCAGGGAATTCCACAGAGTCCGGCAGCAGAGCTGACACCAGCGCTCTGCTCGGGACTCCGGCTCTGGGGAAGCCCCAGACATCGCTGTTCATATGTGGACAGCGATGTCAGGGAATTCCACAGAGTCCAGGAGCAGAGCCGACACCAGCGCTCTGCTCCGCTCTGGGCAAGACCCTGACACACTGTCCATATATGGGCAGCGATGTCAGGGAATTCCACAGAGTCCCGGAGCAGAGCTGACACCAGCGCTCTGCTCGGGACTCCGGCTCTGGGGAAGCCCCAGACATCGCTGTTCATATGTGGACAGTGTGTCAGGGTCTTGCCCAGAGCGGAGCAGAGCGCTGGTGTCGGCTCTGCTCCTGGACTCTGTGGAATTCCCTGACATCGCTGTCCACATATGAACAGCGATGTCTGGGGCTTCCCCAGAGCCGGAGTCCCGATGTCGCTCTGCTCCACTCTGGGCAAGACCCTGACACTGTCCATATATGGGCAGCGATGTCAGGAAATTCCACAGAGTCCCGGAGCAGAGCCGACACCAGCGCTCTGCTCGGGACTCCGGCTCTGGGGAAGCCCCAGACATCGCTGTTCATATGTGGACAGCGATGTCAGGGAATTCCACAGAGTCCCGGAGCAGAGCCGACACCAGCGCTCTGCTCGGGACTCCGGCTCTGGCGAAGCCCCGAAGCCCCAGACATCGCTGTTCATATGTGAACAGCGATGTCAGGGAATTCCAGTGTCTCGGAGCAGAGCCGATACTAGCGGCTCTGTGTCCCGCGGGCCGCAGATGACAGCCCAAGGGGCCGCATGCGGCCCGCGGCCCGCGTGATTGAGACCCCTGGATTAAACTGTTTACTTCACATATCAAGTCAGCGATTGGTGAGTGGCCTGAAGACCTTGCCCCCTACACATATGATTGCATTTTTGATTAAGGGATAATCAAGCTATATTATGCGTTTTTAAATGTATGTCTATTTTTACACTGGATTTTATCACTGTGCACTGTTTTCATAATTGCAACATATGATATTTATACAAGTATTTATATCCTGTACCACATATTTTTTTGTCTGTGCACTTTATTAACAACTTTAGGACGCAGCCTGTTTTGGCCTTGTGGCTGTAATGATGGGGTAGGGAGACAGACAGGTGAGCCCTAATCTACCCGCCACTCAGTCCCTGCCTACTTGCAACTACCCGTCATAGGCAACGGGGTACAACTGGGCGACGGTCCCTACGCTCAGTAAGTGCACGACAGACAAACAAACAAGGGTACACAGAAGCTAGGGAAACGGTACAGCCTCCCACGGAGACACCGTGAGCAACGAGAGTAGTGAACGAGCCGAGTCAAACCAGGAGTGCACGAGGTACAAAACGCTGAGCAGGAGAGTAGTCAGTAAGCCAAGGTCAATAACAAGCAGAGGATCAGTAGTTCAAGCAGCAGAGCCAGGAAACAAGCAGAGAAGAATCACAGGCAAAGGAGGAACAGGAAAGGCAGGTATAAATAGACAGTGGGCGGGAGCTAGCTCCGTCTGGTCAGGCTGTGATAGGCTCTCCCACTCCTAAGCCTGCCATCCTGAGTGGTGGAAGATGGAGTCAGTCTCACAGACATAGGAGCAGGTGCAGACTGATTACCCACGGGCGTCGACACAGAAGCTGTGTCTGGCAGATCCTTTACAGTGGCACAGCCGATTTTGTCAGATCTGACATGTGTCACTTTATGTGGTAATAACTTGGGAATGCTTTTACCTATCCAAGCGATTCTGAGTTTGTTTTCCCGTGACATATTGTACTTTATGATAGTGGAAAAATTTGGTCGATAAATTCAATATTTATTCATGAAAAACATCAAAATTTAGGGAAAATGTGCAAAAATTTGCAGTTTTCTAAATTTAAATGTATCTGCTTGTAAAACAGATAGTAATACCACACAAAATAGTCACTAGTTAACATTTCCCATATGTCTACTTTATGTTTGCATAGTTTTTTGAATGTCCTTTTATTTTTCTAGGATGTTACAAGGCTTAGAACTTTAGCAGCAATTTCTCACATTTTCAAGAAAATTTCAAAAGGACATTTTTACGGGTACCAGTTTAGTTGTGGGTTTGAGGGCCTTATATATTAGAATCCCCAAATAAATCACCCCATTTAAAAAACTGCACCCCTCAAAGTATTCAAAACAGCATTCAGAAAGTTTCTTAACCCTTTAGGCGTTTCACAGGAAATAAAGCAAAGTAGAGGGGAAATTTACAAATTTCTCTTTTGCCGAAATTCATTTGCAATAAAAAAAATTCTGTACCACAGAAGGTTTTACTAGAGAAACGCAACTCAATATTTATTGCCCAGGTCCTGCAGTTTTTAGGAATATCCTACATGTGGCCCTAGTGCCCTAATGGACCGAAACACCGGCCTCAGAAGCAAAAGAGCACCTGCAGGATTTTGGGGCCTGCTTTTTTTTAGATTATATTTTAGGCACCATGTCAGGTTTGAATAGTTCTTGTGGTGCCAAAACAGTGGAAACCCCCCAAAAGTGACCCCATTTTGGAAACTAGACCCCTCAAGGAATTTATCTAGGGGTATAGTTAGCATTTTGACCCCACAGGTATTTTGCTATATTTATTGTAATTAGTCTGTGAAAATGAAACTCTACTTTTTTTCTGAAAAAACATAGAAATTTGTAATTTTTAAAAGTAAATGCTCTCCAACATTTGTAAAGCAATGTCTCCCGATTACGGAAATACCCCATATGTGGTAATAAACTGCTGTTTGGACCCACAGCAGTGTACAGAAGGGAAGGAGCGCCATTTGGATTTTGGAGTGCAGATTTTGCTGGATTGGTTTTTAGTGCCATGTCGCGATTGCAACGTCCTGGAGAGAACAAAATAGTGGAAACACCCCAAAAGTGACCCCATTTGGGAAACTACACCCCTCAAGGAATTTTTCTAGGGGTATAGTAAGCATTAATACCACACAGGTTTTTGCTGAATTTAGTAGAATTAGGCCATGAAAATTAATATAAACATTTTTGTCCACTAAAATGTTGAATTTTTTCATTTTCACAAGAGTTAAAGGAGAAAAAGTCACCCTAAATTTGTAACGCAATCTTTCCCGAATATGACAATACCCCACCTGTGGTAATAATTTATTTTTTTAATAGAAATTAATTAATCTTTGCAGGACTGATGCTTTTTTGCTTTTCCATTTGATTTTCACTCCACGCCTTCCAAACGCCATAACTTTTTTATTTTTCCATCAATTGAGCGGTGTGAGGGCTTAGTTTTGGCAGGACGAGCTGTAGTTTTTATTGGTACCATTTTTTGGTACATACAACTTTTTGATCACTTTTTATTACATTTTGTTAAAAGCTTTGGTGACCATAAAACAGTGATTTTGGTGTTTTCAATTCTTAATTTCTTACGTCGTTCATAATGCGCTATAAATGACCATTATATTTTATTCTGCGGGTCGGCATGATTACGGCGATACCATATGTATATAGTTTTTTTATGTTTTGCAGCGTTTGCACAATAAAATCACTTCTTTATAAAATAATTTATTTTCTGTGTCATCATATTCTGAGAGCCGTAACTTTTTTATTTTTCAGTCAAAAAAGCGGTGTAAGGGCTTGTTTTTTGTGGGACGGGTTATAGTTTATATTGGTACTATTTTGGGGTACATGCGACTTTTTGATCACTTTTTATTTTATATTTTGATAGGGGTGGTGACCAAAAAATAGTTATTCTGGCATTGTTTTTAGTTGTTTTTTTTTTTTGCGGCGTTCACCGTGCGGTAAAAATAACATTGTAGTTTTATATATTGGGTCGTTATGAACGCGGTGATACCAAATATGTGTACTGTTTTTTAACGTTTTCATTTTGTTCCTATAATAAGAGACTTATTATAGGAAAAAAAATCTTTTATTTTTACACTTTTGTAAAACATATTTATTAACGTTTTTTTACTTTTTTCTTTACTTTTTACGCTTTCTTTTTTTACCTGCAGGTCTGATCGCTGCTAGAATACATTACACCTACCTAGGTAGTGTAACGTATTCCAACTGTCACAGTCACTCTGAGGCTGGTCCTTATAGGCTTCCATACACGGCAGACCCGGAGGCCGTTGTCTGGCCCCCGGGTGCCATCTCAAGCATCAGCAGGCCCCCACAATTGCATGGGGGCTGCTGATGTGCTATATACCCCCTACATGCGGAGATCGCAATCGAGCTCCACATTTAACGGGTTAATTGCCAAAATCAGCGGCAATGAGACGCTGATCGGCAACAGTGGAGTGTCAGCTGTCAGGGACAGCTGACGTCCCGGTTCCCGATGCACACTGCCACAGACACTGTCACCGACAGTGTGCATCGCGAACGGCAGTGACGTCCTGTCACTCTGACAGGAAGTCTATCAGGAGGCTGGTCCTGATAGGCTTCCGTACATGGCAGACACGGAGGCCATTCAGTGGCGGATTAAGTAGACCATAGGCCCTGGGCTGTTACCCATAGTTGGGCCCCCCTTCTCCACCGCCGCCCTGTAACTATTGTTAACACTTCCTTTTTGTCCAGACATTAACAAATGGGTGTTACTACTCCCCTTGTCAAAAGGCTGTGTCCCCACATACTGACAGTCTCCAACCATCGCTGACAGTATCGCACCCTGTATGGACACATTCTCCTGACAAGGGGAATAGTAACACTTATTTGTCTATCAGTCCTGGACTGCACAAAGACTCTGTAAAATACAAGGATTTCCTATAATAAACATGTCAGTAGAGATGACAGATTATCTATAAATCTAGTGACTCACAGGTGACTACGTAGTTTTTTTCCTCTTCTCCATCCATTCCAGACTTCATGACGACTTTTCCCGGCCATGACCCATTTCTGCAGAATTTGCCACTCAGATGTCTTTGGCTCCTCACTTTTCCAACATTTCCACACCTATAAACAAAGATAATATTATCATGGTGCCACACACTGTGCCCCTAAATATAATAGCACCAAACACTGCACCCCTGAATAAAATAGTACAAACACTGTGCCCCTAAATATTATAGCACCATAGACTGCGCCCCTGAATATAATTGTGTCAAACACTGTAGATAGCACCACACACAGCCCCCTGTAAATAGCGCTACACAGTCCTCCCCCTCTGTAAATAGCGTCACATAGCCCTCCCCCTCTTGTATATAGTGCTACACAGCAATCCCCCTTAGATATAGTGATACACAGCGCTCCCTTCTATATAGTGCTATACAACAATCCCCCCTTGTATATTGTTCTACACAGCGTCTCCCCCCTTGGACCTGCAGCTCTTGTAATTGCTCAGTATAATGTCCCCCGTAGCTGCCCCCACAGTATATTGCCACCCATAGCTGCCCCCACAGTATAATGCCCTTCATAGCTGCCTCTACACAGTATAATGCCTCCATAGTTGCGACACAGTATAATGCCTCCATAGCTGTGACACAGTATAATGCCTCCATAGCTGCGACACAGTATAATGTCCCCATAGCTGCTACACAGTAATAATGCCCTCATAGCTGTGACACAGTATAATGCCCTCATAGCTGTGACACAGTATAATGCCCCCATAGCTGCGACACAGTATAATGCCTCCATAGCTGTGACACAGTATAATGCCCCCATAGCTGCGACACAGTACAATGCCTCCATAGCTGTGACACAGTATAATGCCCCCATAGCTGTGACACAGTATAATGCCCCATAGCTGCTACACAGTATAATTTCCCCATAGCTGCTACACAGTATAATGCCTCCATAGCTGCGACACAGTATAATGTCCCCATAGCTGCTACACAGTATAATGCCCCCATAGCTGCGACACAGTATAATGCCTCCATAGCTGCTACACAGTATAATGCCTCCATAGCTGCTACACAGTATAATGCCTCCATAGCTGCGACACAGTATAATGCCCCATAGCTGACACAGTATAATACCCCCATAGCTGCTACACAGTATAATGTCCCCATAGCCGCTACACAGTATAATGTCCCCATACCTGCGACACAGTATAATGCCTCCATAGCTGCGACACAGTATAATGCCTCCATAGCTGTGACACAGTATAATGCCTCCATAGCTGTAACACAGTATAATGCCTCCATAGCTGCGACACAGTATAATGCCTCCATAGCTGTGACACAGTATAATGCCTCCATAGCTGCTACACAGTATAATGCCTCCATAGCTGCTACACAGTATAATGTCCCCATAGCTGCGACACAGTATAATGTCCCCATACCTGCGACACAGTATAATGCCTCCATAGCTGCGACACAGTATAATGCCACCATAGCTGCGACACAGTATAATGTCCCCATAGCTGCTACACAGTATAATGCCCTCATAGCTGTGACACAGTATAATGCCCTCATAGCTGCAACACAGTATAATGCCTCCATAGCTGCGACACAGTATAATGCCTCCATAGCTGCAACACAGTATAATTCCTCCATAGATGCGACACAGTATAATGCCTCCATAGCTGCTACACAGTATAATTCCTCCATAGCTGCTACACAGTATAATTCCTCCATAGATGTGACACAGTATAATGTCCCCATAGCTGCGACACAGTATAATGTCCCCATAGCTGCGACACAGTATAATGTCCCCATAGCTGTGACACAGTATAATGCCCCCATAGCTGCGACACAGTATAATGCCCCCATAGCTGTGACACAGTATAATGTCCCCATAGCTGCGACACAGTATAATGCCCCATAGCTGCGACACAGTATAATGTCCCCATAGCTGCGACACAGTATAATGCCCCCATAGCTGCTACACAGTATAATGCCCCCATAGCTGCTACACAGTATAATGCCCCCATAGTTGCGACACAGTATAATGCCCCATAGCTGCGACACAGTATAATGCCCCATAGATGCGACACAGTATAATGCCCCATAGATGCGACACAGTATAATGCCCCCATAGATGTGAGTGACACAGTATAATGCCCCATAGATGTGAGTGACACAGTATAATGCCCCATAGATGTGAGTGACACAGTATAATGCCCCATAGATGTGAGTGACACAGTATAATGCCCCATAGATGTGAGTGACACAGTATAATGCCCCATATGTACGTACCTAATAAATAAAAAAAAAAATAATTACTTACCTATCCCGGTTCCCACGACGGTGGGGGATGCTTCTCCTCTTCTGCACTGTGCTGTGAGTGACTCCGTGCAGACAGGCGCGATGACGTTACTACATCGCGCCTGCCTGCACCGAGCCGCTCACAGCAGAGCCTGTGCTCACAGGCTCCAGCATTCCACCCAACTGAATCTGCGTCCTGTGGACGCAGATTCAGTTGGAAGCGGGAAGCGCGGCAGCGCTGCATAGTTGCATAGTTTTTTAAGATTGTGTGTGGGGGCGATGGGCCCCCTGGCAGCCTCGGGCCCTGGGCGGCCGCCCGAAACGCCCAAATAATAATCCGCCATTGAGGCCATTACTTGGCCACCGGTCGCCATGCTAGCCATCTGCAAACCTCACGATTTCATTGTGAGGTCTGCCGTTGTGCTAGTAACCTCTAATTTCAATCGATCACCGCAATTAAGGGGTTAATTGCCAAAATCAGCAGAAATAAGCCGCTGATCGGTATACAGTGGAGTGTCAACTGTCGGGGACAGCTGGCCTCACGGTTCCCTGGCACACTATCGCCGACAGTGTGCACCGGGAACCGCGCAGTAACTGTACGTCCCCGTGCGCTAAGACACCGGCCACCCGGACGTACAGTTGGGTCGTGGTGCGCCTAGGGGTTAATGATCCCTCATTATGATAATGAGGCACATGGTTTATATACTGCATGTACTGGTTGTGTCACTATGCTTGAAAAAGGTCCTATAGCAGGACGGAAACGTTGCAGCTGTTGACTGAATAAATCACATTCTATTTTGGAACCTTCGGAGTGCTGTGGGATTTCTTTCACTTATGCCTTACAATCCACGGATCTGGATTACCTGCTTGCACCATCTCCGTGTTGGAATTTGACGCAGTGTGCTGCTTATTTCTATATATATATATATATATATATTATACACGCACATGGCCGATTGTAGCTGTTCTGCTGTCTAAGGGAAAAATTTAAAATGGTGCCCCCCCATCCGCCAAAAAATCATAAGAAATCCAAGTAGCCAACCTCTAAAATGCCCACAAAGATGGCCCCATACAGTATAATGCCCTATAGCAGCTCCATACAGTATAATGTCCCCATAGCTGCTCTTATACAGTCTAATGCCCCATAGCTGCCATACACGGTATAATGCCCCCTTGCATTATAATGCCCCAACAGCTTCCCATACAGTATAATGCCCCTCTAGCTTCATCCTTACAGTATTATGCCCCCATACAGCATAATGGCCTCATACCGTATCATGCCCCCTTAGCTGCCACCATACACTATAATGGCCCCTCAGCTGCAACCATATGGTATAATGTCACTATAGCTTCCGCCATACAATATAATGCCTTCATAGCTTCCTCCATACAGTATAGTACCCCCATAGCTGCCCCCATACAGTTGAATGCCGCTTTAGTTGCCACCATACAGTATAATGCCCCCTTAGCTGCCCCTATACATTATAATGCCCCTTTAGCTACCACCATACAGTATAATGCCCCCTTAGCTGCTCCAATACAGTATAATGCTTCATATCTGCCCCATACAGTGTAATTTCACCTCAGCTGCCCCCATACAGTATAATGCCCCCTTAGCTGCCCCTAGTGCCACTGCCCACATATAAAGTGCCAGTGCCCACGTGGATAGTGCCACACCCCCTAAAAGATAGGGTCACCCCCCTGTAGATATATCACTACCCCCTGCTGTAGCCATTGGCCGGGGATTCCGCTATGGACAGTGACATCAGGGATTCCCTCTATGAGCTTAATCCCTGGCCACAGCATCGGCAATGCTCTGGCATGGGATTCCACTGTACCGGGGAGTCCTTTGTACTAATGCTGAAGCAGGGATCTGATGGTTCCCTGCTTCATCATTGGGTTCAATTGTATCTGCGTCCTGCGAAAGAAAGATACAGTTGACACCAGGAGTCCAGGACATACCACCGGCTGCCCGGATTGGAGGGCCCCCCCTCGAAATCTGGGACTGTCCCGTTGAATCCGGAATGTTTGGAAGGTATGTAACAACCACTGTCTGATTGACAGCATTCCATTACTAGGCTGGGGCTTAGTATTAGTCAGTAAAAAGACACTAACCCCCATTATTACCCCAGTACCCATCGCCACCAGGGGTACCGGAAAGATCCGGGTACGATACAGTACCCGACCATCTGAAGTGATGGCCGGGCAAAGGGGCGGCTGCAGGCTGGTACTGCTAGGCTGGGAAGGGCCAAAAACTGTGACCATCGTTTCAGATGGTCAGGTACTGGATTGCGTCCTGCTGTTCATGATACCCCTTCTAGCGTTGGGTACCGGGGTAATATTGGGAGTGTAACATCCACAGCCTGTCGCACTCACTTGCCCCCCGATGGCCACGGCCGCAAACTTCCATGTCCGTGTCGGCACCTCCCTCCCAGGAGAAGCCAGCGCTCGTATCCGCCCATTTCTGCACTGGTCTTTAAGGTGCGCGCGCGTGCTCGTTCCCGGCCTTAATGGACCAGTGAGCACATATTTATTTAATTAATTATCCCCACATCACCCTGGACAATAAGTAGGGCCCTGCCCTTTCACTCCTTGCCTGAGCGTTTTTATGTTTACCCATGTTAGTCTTGCAAATGGTCCCTTAGTCATATCCTGTTCCCAGTGTTCCCGTGCCCTGCTACCTGTATCCTGTATCCCGTGCTGTGTTTGTTCCTGTGCCCTTTCCAGTGTTGGAGTTGTGTAGTACCATCTGCCACACCTGCTGTCATTCACCACGTCTGGTGACGTCTGTCACGCCTGGTATCATCCGCCACGTTTTGCGTTATCTACCGTCAAGTTCCATCTGTGCTAAACCTCTACTACTGACAGGACTGTTAGGGTATGTTCACACGGCGGGGGTCCGTAACGGCTGAAATTACGGGGATGTTTCAGCCTGAAAACATCCCCGTAATTTCAGCCGTACCGGCATGTGCAGGCGCTTGAACGCCGCGTCAATTACGGCCGTAATTAGTGCTGCTATTCATTGGAGTCAATGAATAACGGCTCTAATTACGGCCAAAGAAGTGACAGGTCACTTCTTCTACGCGGGCGTCTATTTACGCGCCGTCATTTGACAGCGGCGCGTAAATATACGCCTCGTGTGAACAGACAAACGTCTGCCCATAGCTTTCAATGGGCAGATGTTTGTCAGCGCTATTGAGGCGCTATTTTCGGGCGTAATTCGGGGCAAAAACGCCCGATTTACGTCCGTAAATAGGCCGTGTGAACATACACTTACGGGTACTCCCATACTAGGACTTTGCATAGACTGTATATACTATTGTTTGGAGAGCTGCTACTCCGCTACGGCCTAGTGGGTCCACATACCCATCGTGGATCGTGACAGGCTGAGTGCTAGCCTTTTTACTGACTAACGCTAAGCCCTGCCTTAGTAATGGACGTCATCAAACAGACAACTGCCATTACTAAGGCGGTAATAAAGTATTAGAAAAACACAGAGTCATAAGATTTCTTTTATTGAAATAAAAACTCCCTTACACAATCCTCGCTAACCATTTTATTTTATTAAAAAAATAAAATAAAACATAAATCATCGAAGTAGTCCAACGAATCTTCGACGTAGTCGAAACGGTCCAGTGGAACCTGCAAAACAAAAATGAGCAATATGAAAAATAAAAAATAATTATAGTCATCCACAACAGTCTTCTGTCTTCTTTTTTTCTCCCCTCTGTCGCAATACCCCATTTCTGGTGATAAACTGCCGTTTGGGCCCATGGGAGGGCTTAGAAGGAAAGTAGCGCTATGTGTTTGATCGAGTCCAGATTTTGCTGGATTGGTTTTCGGGTGCCATGTCACATATGCAGAGCCCCAGAGATATCAAAGCAATGGAAACCCACCAGAAGTGACCCCCATCTTGGAAACTAAACCCCTCAAGGAATTGATTTATCGCTGTTGTGACCATTTTGACTGCTCAGTTTTTTTACAGCACGTATTTGAAATTTTCCTGTGAAATTAAAAAAATTGCATTTTTTCCAATAAGAGGTCATTTTTGATCAAAATTTCTTATTTTGACAGGTAACAAAATACCCAATTTTGTTGCCCAATTTGTCCTGAGTGTGGCAATAGCCCATTTGTGGTGATAAACTGCCGTTTGGGCCCATGGGAGGGCTCAGAAGGAAAGGACCACCATTTGGCCTATTGTAGCTTTTCTGGTGCTAAGTCATGTATGCAGAAGCCCCTGAGGTACCTGTACAGTTGAAACCCCCGAGAAGTGACCCCATTTTAAAAACTACACCCCTTAAGACATTCATCTAGAGGTGTAGTGAGCATTTTGACACAACAGGTATTGTTGAAAAAAGGTAATGCACAGCAGATGGTGCAGTGTGAGATTTGCAATTTTCTATATACAGTATCTATGCCATTTCAGTGTCCAATATATTGTGCCCAGCATGCGCCACCGGAGATTTACACCCTATAAACTGTAATGTGGGTTCCCCCAGGTACAGCAATACCTTACATGTGGCTGTTATCAGCTGCCTGGGCACACAGCAGTGCTCAGAAGGGAAAGATGAGGGGGATAAGCTGTGCGGAGTGCGTCAGGGTAGATGAAAAATCTAAGGGATGTATGATAAATTTTAAAACACTTTCATACAGAGCCCTGGTTTTTCGGGGCACGTGTCACATTGAGATATTGTGTCCTCCCTTATCCCCCTCTTATAGCAGACTTTGGACCTCTTTTGACTTTTTCCCTTCTTGCCAGTTTGGGGAACTTCTGGGAAGTGCTGCCCTGGTACGATGCGTGTGGCCTCGCTTCCAGAAGTACTGGGTGCCCCCCCCTTTCCTGGTCCCTAAAGATTAGGTTCTTGATAATGATGTGCACGGCCAGCTTCTTATACCACACCACATGGCGCTGTAGGGCTTCAGGAATTGATCTGACAAGTCCACCCCTCCCATGTACCTATTGTAGTCCAGGATGCAGTCTGGTTTGGGGGTCTCTGTACTGGTACCTCGTACTGGTACATGGGTGCTGGTGTGGCCATTTATTGTTATCAATACAAGGACATCTCTCTTGTCCTTGTACTTGACACACAATATGTTGTTGCTAGATTGTGCCCCTTCCTCTTTGCCCAAGCAGTGTCTTAGGGAGGCCTCTCAGATTTCTTCTAGCCGTGCCGCATGCCGCAGGACTTCTAGATGCGAGGCACTTAAAGAGCGGGACGCTGGTATAAGAATTATCCAGGTAGAGGTGGTAACCCTGGTTCAGCAGTGGGTGCACCAAATCCCACACAATTTTTGCATTAACTCCCAGTAAAGGGGGGGGGGGGTATTCTGTGGGCTGAGTACTGGTGTCCTTCCCTTCATATATCCTACATTTGTAGGTATACCCTGATGCAATCTCACACAGCTTATACATCTTCACGCCATACCTTGCCCTCTAGCTCGGCAGGTACTGGCAGAATTGAAGCCTCCCTTTAAAATCTACCAAGGACTCATCAATAGAAATACACTTCTCGGGGGTGTATGCTTGGGCAAACCGGGCACTGAAACGGTCTAATAGGGGTCTCCGTTTATACAAACGGTCAAAACTGGGGCCATCTCGGGGTGGGCACTGCTCATTATCAGTATAATGTAAGAAGCCAAGTATTGCCTCATTTATTTTTTTTAGGTTCCATTTCAGTTCTGAAGTTGCTTTGAGGGGCCTATATATTAAACACCCCCATCAAACACCCCATTTTAGAAACTAGACCCCTCATTGAACGCGGCTTTTAAGGGGTTAATCAGCGGGGACACAGCGATCAGTCCCCGCTATAGGATATGCAGCAACTGCTGTACAAGACAGCAGCTGATACAGCTCCTGCATGTGTCGGAAAGACGGCCGAAATGGCCGTTAATCCCGCAACGTAAGCACGACGGAATATTACGTCGCTGAGCGTTAAGGGGTTAAAACATGAGGTTCTTATAAACATTTTTATCATATTGTATAAGTCCAGTAGCCACTTCTCGGAGGCCTCTTTTAATTGAGTCCCTACTCTATTAGGTGCAGCACTGCATGGCGGTCGCGGTCTAGAAGGAGATTACATTAGGGTTTCCACCTTTTTGCCCTCAGTTTGTCCACATGGAAAGGTGACATTTTTTATCTATTCACATGGTTGTGGTGTTGTGTGGTGGTCTATGTTGCTGTGGTATTGTGCATGTGGGGGAATGTGGCTTAGAGCCAAGATGGCCTCGCCTTTCAGCAGGGGTAATGTTGAGCTTTTGGGTTGCCCCCCTGCAGGTGCCTTGTTGCGGTGAAGGCGGCCACCATGCAGTGCTGCACCTAATAGAGTAGGGACTCAATTAAAATAGGTCGCCGTGAAGTGTTAAGTGGACTAATACATTCTGATAATTATTTTTCTAAGAACCTCCTGTTCATGTTTGTGCAGCAATAGATGAAGGTATAAAAGTGGATGTGCGCTCCATGTCTTGTTCTCCCATGTTGGTAGATAAGTCATGTAATGTGTTTATAAAGATCCATCAGTAATCCGCTTCATGTAGACGACCTTTCTTATTTTTACTTGGTATATTACTCTTACTATTACTTTATAAGAAATGACTCGATACTTTACAGCTTTATGATATTTTATTGAGCTGATAATAAGAAAATAATGTTCGACCTTTCTGTGGACACTGGTGGAAGTGTCCTCCATGATTTTATAGGATGAAGTGGACTTCTTATATGGTCAGTGGTGGGCTTGGTGTTCACTGAGGTGAAGAGTTTTAATGGATGACCCTTCCAAGAAGAGATGGACCTGGCTGTGTGCCATCAAGAGGTCACGACCCTCCGGCTGTGTGCCATCAGGAGGTCGTCACCATCAGGCATTGTGCCATATCCAGATGTAAACTTCAGACTGGGGGCCATCACCTCAGTTCTTCACCACTGACAGCAGATGGTAGAGAATAGACAAACCCAACAGTGTGGTCATAAGGTGGCAAGAAGGTGAGATGCTGATGACTTCAGGAGGCATTACTCAACCTGTAATCTGGATGAAATAGTGATGGTTCAGGAACAGGTGAGCACTTGTGATGACTGAGGCATTTTTGCTCACCTCAGTCTTCTTCGCCTCTTAAGCATCCCCAGAAAGATCTTCTTCTCGCTCTTGTGCGTCTGGATTCGGATGTACTGGGTTCTGGTGTTCTGGGTTCCGGTGTTCTGGGTTGTTGACGTTGATAGACCAGAATCCTCTCCTCATGACTATTAGAAGAAGGAGCTTTGCGTCCTATGTTGTCAGGAGGTATTGACCGGGCCCAGACGATGTTACTGAATGCCACATTATACTTGCGTTTTGGTGACTCTTTCACATCGTGTAGAGCAGAAGCAATAGGTTCACTTGGAACATTCTGTGATACAGATTTATGATGTATTTCTGATGTTCTTGGTTCTGCTGTTCTGGGCTCTGGTGTTCTGGATGGTTGACGTTGATAAACCAGAATCCTCTCCTTATGACTATTAGTAGAAGGTGCTTTGCGTCCTGTGTTGTCAGAAGGTATTGACCGGGCCCAGACGATGTTACTGAATGCCACATTATACTTGGGTTTTGGTGTCTTTTTCACATCCTGTGGAGCAGAAGCCGTGGATGGTCCAGGACGTTCCTTGTTAGACAGGACTGGTGTACTCCTGGATTCTTGTACCCGAAATTTAGGGGTATAAATCGTCTCCTTACAAGCTTCTTGGTCTTTCAGAACATTTTCTTTTTCAGGAATATGACTTTGTTTGGTTGTGTCCTTGGCTTCAGCTGTACTTGTCAGAGGTGATTCTGTGTTAAGTTCTTCATCAGAATCAGAGGGCTCTTCCTCCTCCTCCTCCCTCTCACTCAGGACAGGCACTATAGCCAAGGACAGTATAAGGACGAGTGGTGACATCATGATGACACAGGCCACGCCATTGATGAGCCGAGCATGAAGTTTGATCTCACATTCAGAGGGGTCTTTTTTGGGAACCACAGGTGGTGGGTTGTCCTACAATGGAAAAAGGAATAATAAAATCTTGTAGATATTAGGTTACCGCGCCATTTGTGTTCTTGCTGCGCCATTTTATCATCTCCTTTTCTTGTGTTGAATCTGCACATTTTTACTTACCCCAAAGACCATTGCATTTTTCCAGTTGTAGAACCTCTGTAATATAATCGGCATCTCACGGGGGGCAATAGATTCATTTGGAACATTCTGTAAGAAAGATTTATGATATATTTATGACATGTCACATGACTGTCGCCATCACTATCTTAACCCCTCTAAAAACACCGCCTATTTCGGACCAAAGGAGGCAGCGATATTTTTGTTTTGTTTTTCCTTCTTCGTATTCTGAAAGTCATAATCTTTATTTGGTTTTTAGTCTATGGAGTCATATGAGGGCCTATTTTTTTTTAGATAAAGACGTACATTTTAATGGCAACATTTTGGGGTACATATAATGTATTGTATTCGTTTTATTAACTTTCTTTTGGTGGGAGAGAGGAAAAAATCTGCAATTCTACCATTGTTTTTTTTTTATTTTGTTTTTACAGAGTTCAACGTGCGCTATAATTGACATAATAAATTTATTCTAAGCGATACCAAATGTATATATTTTTTCATGATTTTCCACTTTTGCTCAATAAAAATCCTTTTTTTTTCGAAAATATTTTATTGTGTTGCTGCATTTAAAGACCCCTATCATTTTTATTTTTTTTTCCAAAGGGGCTCTATGTTGTCTTAAGTTTTGCAGGACGAGTTGTAGTTTTTATTGGTACCATTTTGGGGTACATACTATATTCTTTTCACTTGTATTTCAGTTTCATACAGAGGCGGGATGATCAAAAAACAGCAATTTTGCTGTTGATTTTTAGTATATTACGAAGGCAGTGATACCAAATATGTATAGGTTTTTTTTACATTTTTTGCAGCTTTTCTAAAATAAATGGCTTTGTACAGGGAAAAAACAGCGACTTTCAGGTATTTTTAAATATTTTTACAAAATGTTTTTAACTTTTATTGTTCGTCCCACATGGGACTTGAACATCTGACTTTCTGATTACTTATATAATACATTATGTAACACTTCTGTATTGCAATGCATTATATGTATCAGTGTAAAACTGGCAGGCAGCTTATTAGGCTTCCGTTTATGCCAGACCTGCCATAGCAACCCATCGGCACACCGCGATCCGTTTTCATGAGCCCGGTGGAGTGACAGAGGGAGGCCACTAAGGGGTTAAAAGTTCAGGATCAGCGTTTTCTCCATTCCCGGTGGTTAGAGTCTCTGCTATCACAGAGTTATAATACTACAGCAGCTCGCGTTAACTTACTGCAAGCCATGACGTATTATTACAGAGTAGGGTGGAAGGGGTTAAAATCGGGATGGTCACCATAGTAACACAGCAGAAATACCCGTTCTACCCACAACTTATACAGGAACTTTACCCTATAGGGTCCCTGAATAATAAGCCCCAACAATAGAGAAGCTACTTACCCCAATGCACCACTCTCGTGTCCTTGTATGTCCAGGAGGAACGTACGGGTCCCCAACTGGGTCAGATAGAAATCCCTACAACACAAGTGATAGATGTAATGTAGACTCTATTCTATCCCGTGCAGGTAATGGGATTATTACATCTATATTCCTGTACAGCTGATTATTAGGATCTCCTCATCTACTTTATGTCTATTGTTTCTATGAAGAGCCGACATTTCCTGATAATAAATATTATACTGGTGATACAACCAGATACAAGCAAGTAACTCACCCCAAAGAGCTGGAATACGACCCGTATATGTGGAACCACGTCCTCAGACTGGAAATCCTGAAAGACAAGAAGTGGCTGTAATACCCCGGATAAGAAGAGTAAAGTGGGGGTTTGGTTGGACACCCCCTTTTTTCAGATTGTGGGTCCCACAGAGACAAGGTAATGGTGTAAGCCCCCACTACTTGAGTCCTAAATAATGAACTGCCCCCGAAATAACCGGACGTCCACTGTTCTCAATGCCGGCCTGTTGTCCTCCAGAGCTGAGAGACATATTACATGAGACTCTCAGCAGCAGCTAGTAGAGGGGGGTCCTGAGTGGGGGTGACCCCTCTATCAGCAAAATGGAGTAAAGGACACCAGGCAACCCCTCTAATAGGATGTTTTGTCAGAAATCAGTAGAAAGTTGTTGCGTTACCTCAAAGTTCCATGTTTTCTGGGGATCGGAGGGACCTTCATAGAATGGAAGATATTTAATCCAGAATAAAAGGTCCTGTAAGAGACAATATGATCATTATAGTCCTATATCTCCTCCATAGAAGAGCGCAGTATATTTATATATATGGTGAGGAATGTTCTAGAGGCCCAGAATGTAGCCAATCACAGTGCAGAAGCCAGTGACATCACACAATGTCTATTCCCATCCCCCCAAGTTCTACATTAGACATCCGCGTCCCCGTCATCTGTGAATAGAATATTCCATATATAATATCAGAAGAAGTTGTGGATTTACCTCCAGCGTCCATGGAATCAGGTTGTTGGTTGGACTTTCATATGATGGAAGGTGATGAGTCCAGTATGAAAAGTCCTGCGAGAGACAAAATCATCATTATAGTCACCTCCGTCCCATACAGAGCAGTGTATATGTATATATGTGCCCCCTATAGATATATATACTGTGCAGACCCCACACTTATATCTGCTCTGACCATTCACATCCTCTGTAGATTCTCTTGTCATATCTCCCCCTTCATAGCAGATAATTTCTCCCCCCCCCCCCCAATCACCTGACCCTGCCGCAGCCGATTCCAAGTTACCTCCATATTGAATAAGGGAAACATACTCACCGGCAGCGTACCGCAATGTACGGGGTAGATCAAGTTCAAAGACAGAAAAAATAGGATAATCCTCATTTTCTCCAAAACGTCAAAGGGTCTCTCAGCATCAAGATGCCAATGAGATAGAAGCTGCAGGTGGGCGGAGCCACCTTATATACCAGCTGTGACATCACAATGCCCTCTGTGACATCACAATTCTCTATGTGACATCATTACCGACCACACAATACCACATGACATAATCACAAACCACTAGACATCATGTGACTCTGAGACTATGGGCCTCATTTATCATAACCGTCTAATAGAAAAAATGTCCTTGTTGTCCATAGCAACCAGTCACAGAGCAGCTTTCATTGTAGCACAACAGTTAGGATATGAGAGCTGCACTGTGATTGGTTGCTATGGGTAACTAGGACAGTTTTCCTGTTAGACAGTGTGGGTACATGAGGCCGCCATCTTTGAATAATCTTCCTGAACCATTAAAAATGAGAATTATCGTCTTCAGTATGGAGGTACACTATGGAGGGGTCACATAGAAACATCAACATGGCACTTCTCCTTGTATGGATCCTAAATAATCAACAACTCATCTACTCTCCAATATATGTATATCATCCTACTACATCTAATTATCCCCTACACAAACTTACATTCATCCAGAGTCCTCGATACCTAACAAGTGTGGCCCCCCTGTGGAGCTGCAGATGTGGGGACGGAGGCAGGAGAGGGGCCCAGCGTCTAGATACCCCTCCCCCAAACACTGACTTTGGACTCAGGAATTGTCCCTTGGGTAATGGCGGCTCCGCTCTGGACCTTACTGCACTAACATGGCCCAATACTGAGTTACAGACTATGGATTGTCACTATAAGAGGGGGTCACATTTACCCCATTTACTTATTGTTGAACTTTAAAGGGACAGTAGCAAGGACCCACAATGAAGTCCAGGACATTGTCATTATTGTTATCCCCTCCCCATCAGCTGACCCTGCCGCAGCTGATTCGAGGCACCCGCCATATGTAATAATAGAGATGTACTCACCGGCAGCGTACCGCAATGTACGGGGTAGATCAAGTTCAAAGACAGAAAAAATAGGATAATCCTCATTGTCTCCAATACATCAAGGGGTCTCTCAGCACCAAGATGCCAATGAGATACAAGCTGCAGATGCACGGAGCCCCCTTATATACCCCCCATTGTGACATCACAATACCCTCTGTGACATCATCACCCACCACACGACACCACGTGACATCATCACCCACCACACAATACCACATGACATCATCACCCACCACACAATACCGCATGACATCATCACCCACCACACAATACCACGTGACATCTTTACCCACCACACAATACCACATACGACTAAATTGATGAAAGCAAGAAAAGATAGCACAAACAAAATAGCGCACACCCAATACAAATAGTTTGAAAAAAGAAAAAAAATGTATTGATCCAAAACATATATATATGACACACAAATAAAAACATTTAAAACATGTATGAACAGAAGCCCATGTGTAGATAAACAGGGCAAAACTACCGTCACTATACTTGTCTCAATAGGACAATAATATACCAATAGATGGATAGTACTGGGTAAATATAAAGCCTCTACTCAACAACATACAATAATCCCAAGAACCAGAAACCTGGGATTACCTGGTGCTCAGCATGCCAAGAATTGCAGCTACACAAGGGATAAAGCTGGAGAATGAATTACAAGCAGGCACCAGAAAACAGATAGAAAACAGAAAGAGTAGACGCCAAATATTTGAAGCACGCCGAATATCAGGTACGCATAACCCAGGAGTGCTGAAGTAAGGGAACTACCCCACGCGTATCGCTGCTTTACATTGCAGCTTCCTCAGGGGAAATAGAATGCCACACACAATACCACATGACATCATCAGCCACCACACTACCCTCTGTGACATCACGCACCACATGTCACCACCATGTGACATCATCACTCAGCACAAGACGTCATGTGACCATCACAATTTCCAGATTTAGTTATTTCTAAAGTAAAATCCTGAGTTTCTTGTACTGTCCCTGGACATTGAGGAGTGCTGGTGACGTGTGTGACAGTGCCATAGTGAGACTTCTCTTCTCCTGTATACCAGGATATATGATAAGGCCACATGCACACGTTGCATATTTTGCTGCGGAAGATACTCACTAAAACCGCAGCAATACTCAGGAAACTTGAGGTAAAAACTGCACCTAATCATGCGTTTTTCTATACGTTTTTTTACGTTTTGATGCTATTTTCGGCGCGTTTTCATGCTGCGGGTTTTGGTGTGATTTTCCACAGCTCTAGGCAGATATAATTTGCGAGGGGAAACACAAAATAAATTGACATGCTGCGGATTCTAAAAAACACATTGCTGGTCAATTTCCGTCCCGAAAAATACTGCAGCGAGTACATGAGATTTCCTGGAATCTCATTGACTATGCTGGTACTGTATTACACCATCCGCGCGGCATAGCCACACGTATACGCATCGTGTGCATTGAGCCTTACGCTGCTGTTACAGGGTGTATACATGTAGTATATGTCTCGGGACGCCATGTTGGTTGGGGGGTGCCAGTCTCTGGCTATCAGAAGTTTAGGAGTGTGTGCTGGCGCCATATTCCGGGTGAGGGGCAGAATGTAGCGGGTGCTGCTCCCATGGAGGGGAGGGATTTCAGTTACTATGGTAACATCAGAAATTAATATGGAGGAGCAGCGCTGACTTTTCAGGACTAATAAATAATCGTATTAATTGTGTAACGTTCCCGCACCCCCGCTCGCCGTTCTCTATATGTGGACGTTACGTTATCAGGTGTAAACAGAGAAGAGGAATGACGCCATAATGCCGTTTTTCTATGTCATGTGACCAGTCCTTATAATATAACATCTGTACAGTTAATGTTCATTATATTATTTTCTATCAGATATTTATAGCTGGAGCTCTGTTATTACTGATGCAGCGTGTGAGGAGATAAGATATTTTATAATAAACAATTCGCTCCTCACGACTCGTATCTTACTCGTATGTCGGAAAAGTAGAATAGGTCTGAACACCAAATATTTCACTGTATTTACAGCGGACAACTGACATATATACATTACTAAATCTCCCCCGTACATCTCCAAACATGATAAATCACTGGCTGCCTGCACCACCACTAGGGGGAGCTGCTTCATATGGATTTATACAGATAGCGCTGAACTCAATGGAAGCTGTAAACATCTCTATGTAGTGAGCTCCTCCTAGTGGTGGCTGCTGGAAATACAATGGGAGCTGCAGGAAATACTATGGCTCTTTGTCAGGAAGCAGGAGGATCAGTGCCGGCCCCCCCTCACATCGGGCCCCATAGCAGTGACGTGGTCTGCCTCTATGGTGTGTACAGCACTGAGTATATGTAGCTATTATGTATATGTACAGTATATAGTAGTAATAGTTACATATCCTATATATATGGGTTTGCATCAACAAAATTCCAATTCCAATACAGGTGATTTTTAGGCCATCCAACACACAGGACCCAGAAGGAGTGCTAGGAGGGCATGTCGAGGAGGAATAGAACAAAGATAAACGCGCCAACAGAGGACTTTACGACCACAAGGAATGAGGAACACACCCAACAAGGGGAAATATCCTCAGAAACAATGGTAAATATATCATCCACTGTTTTGACACCCATTATACAATCATTGGTCTTGTCCAAAGAACTGTCTTTCTGCCCAAGCCAAACGAGTTCAAAATTAAAAGTGTGGTTTAACATACGTGGGGTAGATACTGATTACAACAATGTTGACAGTGGATTCTGTCTGAACAGTCTTGGACTACATGAGAAAAGTAAATTCCAACTGTCAGGGTTAAACTTCCTTTTCCCTGTTATTTCACACCGAATAGCCACCTCTGTAAATTGGAAACTGAGGGCATGCATGGAAGAATTATACCAAGCAGACAAATGTTGGTACACATCCTCCCTCAGCGAAGTAGGAAGTAAGAACGAAACTTTTATTGAACAAAGAGTTACAAAAAATCTTCTCTGTAGGAAGGTGGGGCGTGCTTAAGCCCCATTGGCTCTATTCAGCTGTAAGTTCATCTGTACACTCCTCTTGCATTCCAGGGGCAGTGTCTTCCATAGGCGTGTTCCTTATACAGGCTCCATTGTTCCATAGGTTCGATTTCTTTGTGTAATATACTGATATATATATATATGTAAGGATAATATTTTTGCAAACAATATACATGGTAATGATCCCTGACAGTCCCCCCTAAAAATACTATTACTCTATCCCTGAGTCTTGCCTAGCAACCTACCACTGACCACTCGAACAATGCGGGTAGGGGTTTTGGATTTCTTCACCAGCTTGAGACGAGCTACTCCTTATGAGTAACCCCCCTTTGTACCTGGACTTCCAAGGTTTCGGAGTGGTCCTAACTTTCCCTATTCTCCTCAGGATACAGAATGCTTGTCTTGGTATAATCTACAAACTTCTGCGGGTTGTAATATATATATATAATTAATCCAGTCTACATTTTTATTATTGGTAATAATTGTCGCACTCTTACTTACTGTCCTAATGGGACTTTTACCCCTGCAGACACAACAGGTCATGAGCAGCATCTTCCCCAAACCTAAAGACACCCAGATAACATAACCTCCGGGCTCTCATTGCTGCCATGTACTTCTTACATATGAGTGACAACAACCAGGGACCTTCACCTCACACCTCCACATAAAACTCCTCAGATTGTAATTTGCAGTGCCGCGGCATTTTTACACACATTATAATTATAAACCTCAGACAATATAAATAATAGGGCCTCAACTAATAATATAATGCTATAATCAATCTCAAGCTATCACCCTCAGGTTTTGGGTCCCATCAGTTCATTGCAAGTCCTGTACATCATCGTCCTCTTCTTCTTCTGTCTTCTGTGGAGTCAGACTGCACAGTGGTGTCCAGTGTGTGATTTGCTACTATCCTCCACCTGGTCACTTACTTATTAAAACAATTGATACTGCTGACGGATTCACTCAGGTCTTGGGTCTTTACTTCACTTTGCTGATGTCATCAGGACTTGTTTTGGTCCTTCTCATCTGTCAGACACCGTCTCTTTTAGTATACGTCACTGGGCTGTACATAGCACCTCATGCTGTGAGCCTGGGGTGAGTTCCCACGTAGACGGAGTGGTGGAGTTTTATTGTAACTACCACAAACCCTCCGCATCTGTCCTCTTCCTCTGGCAAGTTACTTGTCCGCACGGCTGCTTAGAATTGTGACACTGCCGTCAGTTTATGATAAACACGTTGCACTTCCTCTCCTTCCTTCGCTTCTCCGCCCTTCTCTGGCGAGAAGGGGAACCCCTCTTCGCATTCTTCCCTTGCCCCTGTGCCCTATCATCTCTGCCCTCACCCTCACCCACGGAGGCCTCCCTCCTTTCATCCTCCGCAGGTTTGGAACAAGCATTGACGACAGAACGAGGACACCGACTGAACGGGTGATCTAAGTCACCACACAGGTTGCAGCGAATTAGGTCACACGATGCGGCTAGATGATCAATCCCCCGACAATGAGCACACTTCTGCACCTTGCAGCTCGCACTCAAATGTGAGGGGTCACCAGTGTGGTGACACAGCTTCGGCTGCCCCTGGTAGAAGACAAGGATTCAATCTGTATCCAGGAAAGCAGACGATAGTATGTGGGACATGTCTGTCCCAGATGACATAATTTTACCATCAACGTCCAGGCCCCTGACCAAATGCCAAATTCGTCTAAGTTCTACCGTGGCATCTCTACTACTTCTCCGTACCTTCCCAACCAGGTCATGATATCAATACAAGAGAGTGACTCTCTTGGGACCACTTTGGCGAGAAATTGCTTGTGCAGAAAAGTCTCGCCAGCCGGGCTCGTCTTCCACCAGCTCGTAATTCCCCCAGAAGACCTCAAGGCCCCCTGGGTGAACAAAGCTGAAGTCGGACTCGACCGAGCCATGAGGATGTATCAAGGCAAAGATGTTGTCAGGGATCATTACTATGTATATTGTCTGAAAAATATTATCCTCACACATATGTATATACATTTCAGTTCTTTGTGTAATATACTGATATATATAACAAGTTCTTTGTTCATGTCGGACACACCTATGGAAGACACCGCCCCCTGGAATGCAAAGAGGAGTGTGCAGAAGAATGTATAGGAAAAGTTACAGCTGGGGAGCGAATAGAATTTAAGCAAGTCACACATCTATAGGGAGGGGCATGTGTCTTCTCTGTGTGTGTTTCTTTGTTCTGAATAAAGTGCAGTCCCTCCTGGCTGACATTGAAGCTGTACCTCAGACATTTGTGTGGTGTACTTCTCTCCAGGCATGCCTTCAGCTTTCAATTTACAGAGGTGGTTATTCGGTGTGAAATACGGACCTGACAATGTCACTTGCCTTAAAGCCCATCCCCAGCAGCAGCTCCACTACCCTCTTTCTGGGAGGGCACGTATCATTGTCACGCCACCGGAGACGGACCACATTCTTCCTGGCTACAGCCTGCCCGGCTGTTGGGAGCGACCACTGATATCCTCATTGCTCTCGGAAGGCATTTAGACCATATCTGTCTATCCAGAAAGACAGGTCCTTCTGCATTCCCCCTACGGTTAGTTTGCTTTATCTCTTTATAAAAGTGTCCAAGAGACGTTGTTGTAAGTTACCGTCCCAGGACCTTGAGTATGAAGATGGGTTGGCCCGCGGTCCCCCCGCTGCGACACCAGCATAAGACCTGCCAGATGTCACAGCAAGATGAGCGCCAGGCCCATTGTCCCTGGTTGATACCTCATCCCCTCCAGCCACCACCTCACCACCAACAGACACAGCACTCAACACCCCATTACCAGCAGACACTCCAGTAACATTATTTACAGACACCTGCATACCCCCAGCAGTTTACACATCCATAGTCCGCAACTTTTTTATTTAACACATCAGTTCCCCCTGCAGTCATCCTCCTGGCCAGACCTGGTTCTATATTATGTATTTTCACTTTAGATTTTGTGTGGGTAGATATTGCTTCAGTCTCCGCATCATCAGGCACCTTTGCAAAGACACCACCAGGTGTTATAAGCGGTGTCCCCGCAGTGCCCTCCGCCTCATTAACCTCAATCTGTTATATGCACTGAACATTTTTGGGAGAGGGGCCAAAGTCGTCCCCAATGCCAGCAGCTCCCTTCTCGCCTACACCGCTTTGCAGCGATGAAGGACGAAGGACGAAGGAGCCATTGACGTCACTGGAGCCGCATCCGGCAGCGGACCACTACCCCCTCCCACAGAGGAGTGGCCAACAGAGCCGGAGCCTCCTCTGTGACTGCCCTCATCCGGAACGTCTGCCGGCTTTCCTGCGTCACCGACAGACTTCCGGCTTTCCGACACCACATCCGGTTTCTGGTTTACCAATTCTCCTGACCCCTGACTCGCATCAGAGACTAGTTTCCTGGGCCTACCAACTACGGGATACGGGGACACACGCCCTGGCATCACCAGGTGACCATAACCGCCCTCTTTGCAGGGGTTGGCGTCCGGCGCCATTTTGACCATCACGTGTTTTACTGCTGGACCCGTAACACTCTCCCCGCATTCCCGCTCCAGCCTCACTGCAGAGGCTGTAGCTGGGGGGTCTTGCTGGACCTGTGCCTCAATCCCGACTTTCATATGGCTCAGAGCACAGGAAAGACCTTTTGTATGATCCCTTTGCAGATTTTTTTTCCTTTTCCTTTTTTTTCTCCTTAAATATTTTTTTCTTTTTCTTTTCCTCCTCTGCGGGTAACTCCGCACCAAAACAGAATCCCTGGAAGGATATTGGTGACTACACATTACGGATCTGAGTGAGTAATCCTGGAGGCTGCTCACTGTCAGTTTCAAAGCTCTCCTGATTTCTCTCAGCTGTCTGTCCACCCTCCTCCTCCTCACTGCTCCTCGCTGCTTCAGAATCTGTGTCTTCTCTGGGTTTTACTGTGTCACACTCCATTTTCTCCACCACATTTTTCTTTGGTGTTTCTGGGGCTCAGCTGTCTTCCTCCATGCTTTCTGTTTTTACAGGTGATGCCATTTTGGGACACCTTTCTTTGTTTTTTAATTTTTCACTAAACACCCCTCCGCCTGCCACAATCTTTTCTCGTCTCTCTTCTACTTCTTTTATTTCTTCTAATAAAGACTTCACGTGTAAACGGTATTGGGACCTCTTACCTCCTGAGTCTTTTGCAGCCCTGCCTCTGGCGACCGCCAAATCCACTTAGAGCCGTTGCAGCGCCTTCCCGAGGTTCCGGTACTCCTCCAACCGCATGGCCATACGGGAGCTGAATTTCTCCTCTGTCTCTCTGGTCCTCAGCTGTCCCCATTCCTCCATTCGACTGTTATCCAAATATCTGGACCTTGCCGCGGCCGGTCCTTCTCCAGGCTACATCGCCTCTATCACCCTGCCGGACCGCATCTCCATACCCTTATCCAGGGTTCCAACCTCAGGGGGGGGGACCAGGACAGCCTTGCCCTGAGATGATCTCCTCACCCCCGATGCCGTTTGCATATTCCCAGGCGGCTCGGATGACCCTCTATCTCCTGCCGACATACTCTGGGAGGAAGAGGTCTGAGGCTTTCGGGGTACTTTCCGAGCACAGGCAGATGTTATGAGGCCTTGGCAGATAGGATAAGAAAAGTCCCCCGATCCAAGGCCTGCACGGATGTCGTCAGCTCTCTCCACACGTCCTGCTCCAACCACTCCAGCGCTGCACTGACTATTCTGCTAGTGGAGTCACTCTGTACATACATTACATTACTTATCCTGTAGTGATACTGAGTTACATCCTGTATTATACTCCAGAGCTGCACTCACTATTCTGCTAGTGGAATCACTGTGTACATACATTACATTACTTATCCTGTGCTGATCCTTATTTACAGCCTTTTATTATGCTCCAGAGCTGCACTCAATATTCTGCTGGTGGAGTCAATCTTTACACTAATTTACTTATTACTTAACCCCTTAAGGACGCAGCCTAGTTTTGGCCTTAAGGCTCAGAGCCCACTTTTAAAATCGGACATATTTCACTTTATGTGGTAATAACGTCGGAATGCTTAAATCTATCCAAGCGATTATGAGACTGTTTTCTCGTGAGACTTGGGCTTTATGTTAGTCATAAAATTTGGTCGATATATTTAGTGTTTATTTGTGAAAAATTGCAAAATGTTGAGAACATTTTGAAAAAATTGAATTTTTCTGAATTTAAATGCATCTGCTTGTAAAACAGATGTTTATACCCCCAAATAATAGTTACTAGTTCACATTTCCCATATATCTACTTTAGATTGGCATCATTGGCATCATTTTTTTCAAAAAAAAAATTTTTCTTGGACGTTACAAAGCTCAGAACATAAACAGCAATTTCTCATATTTTTAAGAACATTTCAAAATCCTTTTTTTTAAGGTACCTGGTCAGTACTGAAGTGGCTTTGAGGGGCCTATGTATTAGAAACCCCCATAAAACACCAGATTTTAAAATCTAGACCCCCTCAAAGTATTCAAAACAGCATTTAGAAAGTTTTTTAACAGTTCAGGAATTTCACAGGAATTAAAGCAAAGTGGAAGTGAAATTTGCAAATTTCATTTTTCTTGCTGAATTTCAATTTTATTCCATTTTTTTTCTGTAACAGAGAAGGTTTTACCAGATAAACACTACTAAATATGTATTGTCCAGATTCTGCAGTTTTTAGAAATGTCCCACATGTGGCCCTAGTGCACTAATAGACTGAAGCACCGGCCTCAGAAGTAAAGGAGCACCTAGTGCATTTTGGGGCCTCTTTTTATTAGAATATATTTTAGGCAGCATGCCGAGTTTGAAGAGGTGTTGAGGTGCCAAAACAGTAGGAATCCCCCAAAAGTGAAGCATTTTGGAAACTACACCCCTCAAGAAATTCATGTATGGTTGTTGTGACCATTTTGACAACACAGCTTTTCACAGCACGTATTTGAATTGTGCTGTGAAATTAAACAAATGACATTTTTTCCAATAAGATGTCATTTTTGATAAAAATTTCTTATTTTCACAAGAAATAAAATATTCTATTTTGTTCCACAATTTGTCCTGAGTGCGGCAATACCCCATTTGTGGTGATAAACTGCCTTGGGAGGGCTCAGAAGGAAAGGAGCGCTATGTATTTGTTGGAGTCCAGATTTTGCTGGATTGGTTTTCGGGTGCCATGTCGTATTTGCAGAACCCCAGAGATATCAAAGCAATTGAAACCCTCCAGAAGTGACCCCATCTTGGAAACTACTCCCCTCAAGGAATTGATTTATGGTTGTTGTGACCATTTTGACTGCACAGTTTTTTCGCAGCACGTATTTGCAATTTTGGGAAGTAAAAACAGATAAAAACAAGGACATTTAAGCAAAAACACCGAAAAAGGCCATACTTACAAATGGACACAGCCAAGTCAGAAATGCTGATGAAGGCGAGTGAGCAGGTGCTTTAAATAATAATAGCCACTCCCACTAGTCTTGAGGGGAGTGGTATGTGGTGCATGGGAGGTGTAGTAAGAAATAATAAATAAATAGTGTATGTGCAAGTGTAATAATGTAAGTGAAATATAGGGGGCAGTAATGAGTAAAGTGCCTAAAAAATAAATGAATAATGGGATGCAAGTGTGTGAAACATGGAGGGATAGTGTGTAAGTCATGAGGCGCAACGTGTCTAGCCAGGTAGAAGCCTATTTGTGACGCCTTGATAATTCATAGAGCGGGCTACCCTGCTTGCTAGGCCAAACAACAACACACCATGCTCTCCCAGCATCAAAGACCTGGCTGTGTCCAAAAGAAGCGAATATAAGTAATAATGAAAAATACCTGGGGTATTAGTGATCATTTTGGCCAAAAGGACGCAAGCTCGCAATCCACGACAAGGATCCCCAGACTTGCGAGTCCCTAACTGGAGCGAAAAGCTCCTGATGTACAGACAAAAACAGATAAAAACAAGGACATTTAAGCAAAAACACCGAAAAAGGCCATACTTACAAATGGACACAGCCAAGTCAGAAACGCTGATGAAGACGAGTGAGCAGGTGCTTTAAATAATAATAGCCACTCCCACTAGTCTTGAGGGGAGTGGTATGTGGTGCATGGGAGGTGTAGTAAGAAATAATAAATAAATAGTGTATGTGCAAGTGTAATAATGTAAGTGAAATATAGGGGGCAGTAATGAGTAAAGTGCCTAAAAAATAAATGAATAATGGGATGCAAGTGTGTGAAACATGGAGGGATAGTGTGTAAGTCATGAGGCGCAACGTGTCTAGCCAGGTAGAAGCCTATTTGTGACGCCTTGATAATTCATAGAGCGGGCTACCCTGCTTGCTAGGCCAAACAACAACACACCATGCTCTCCCAGCATCAAAGACCTGGCTGTGTCCAAAAGAAGCGAATATAAGTAATAATGAAAAATACCTGGGGTATTAGTGATCATTTTGGCCAAAAGGACGCAAGCTCGCAATCCACGACAAGGATCCCCAGACTTGCGAGTCCCTAACTGGAGCGAAAAGCTCCTGATGTACAGACAAAAACAGATAAAAACAAGGACATTTAAGCAAAAACACCGAAAAAGGCCATACTTACAAATGGACACAGCCAAGTCAGAAATGCTGATGAAGGCGAGTGAGCAGGTGCTTTAAATAATAATAGCCACTCCCACTAGTCTTGAGGGGAGTGGTATGTGGTGCATGGGAGGTGTAGTAAGAAATAATAAATAAATAGTGTATGTGCAAGTGTAATAATGTAAGTGAAATATAGGGGGCAGTAATGAGTAAAGTGCCTAAAAAATAAATGAATAATGGGATGCAAGTGTGTGAAACATGGAGGGATAGTGTGTAAGTCATGAGGCGCAACGTGTCTAGCCAGGTAGAAGCCTATTTGTGACGCCTTGATAATTCATAGAGCGGGCTACCCTGCTTGCTAGGCCAAACAACAACACACCATGCTCTCCCAGCATCAAAGACCTGGCTGTGTCCAAAAGAAGCGAATATAAGTAATAATGAAAAATACCTGGGGTATTAGTGATCATTTTGGCCAAAAGGACGCAAGCTCGCAATCCACGACAAGGATCCCCAGACTTGCGAGTCCCTAACTGGAGCGAAAAGCTCCTGATGTACAGACAAAAACAGATAAAAACAAGGACATTTAAGCAAAAACACCGAAAAAGGCCATACTTACAAATGGACACAGCCAAGTCAGAAATGCTGATGAAGGCGAGTGAGCAGGTGCTTTAAATAATAATAGCCACTCCCACTAGTCTTGAGGGGAGTGGTATGTGGTGCATGGGAGGTGTAGTAAGAAATAATAAATAAATAGTGTATGTGCAAGTGTAATAATGTAAGTGAAATATAGGGGGCAGTAATGAGTAAAGTGCCTAAAAAATAAATGAATAATGGGATGCAAGTGTGTGAAACATGGAGGGATAGTGTGTAAGTCATGAGGCGCAACGTGTCTAGCCAGGTAGAAGCCTATTTGTGACGCCTTGATAATTCATAGAGCGGGCTACCCTGCTTGCTAGGCCAAACAACAACACACCATGCTCTCCCAGCATCAAAGACCTGGCTGTGTCCAAAAGAAGCGAATATAAGTAATAATGAAAAATACCTGGGGTATTAGTGATCATTTTGGCCAAAAGGACGCAAGCTCGCAATCCACGACAAGGATCCCCAGACTTGCGAGTCCCTAACTGGAGCGAAAAGCTCCTGATGTACAGACAAAAACAGATAAAAACAAGGACATTTAAGCAAAAACACCGAAAAAGGCCATACTTACAAATGGACACAGCCAAGTCAGAAATGCTGATGAAGGCGAGTGAGCAGGAAGTGCTGCCCTGGTACGATGCGTGTGGCCTCGCTTCCAGAAGTACTGGGTGCCCCCCCTTCTCGGTCCCTAAAGATTAGGTTCTTGATAATGATGTGCATGGCCAGCTTCTTATACCACACCGCATGGCGCTGTAGGGCTTCAGGACTTGATCTGACTATTGTAGTCCAGGATGCAGTCTGGTTTGGGGGTGTCTGTACTGGTACCTCGTACTGGTACATGTGTGCTGGTGTGGGCATGTATTGTTGTCAATACAAGGACATCTCTCTTGTCCTTGTACTTGACACACAATATGTTGCTGCTGGATTGTGCCCTTCTCTCACCCCTTCTTCTTTTGCCCAAGCAGTGTCTTAGGGAGGCCTCTCAGATTTCTTCTAGCCGTGCCGCATGCCGCAGGACTTCTGGAGGCACATGAAGAGCGGGACGCTGGTATAAGAATTATCCAGGTAGAGGTGGTAACCCTGGTCCAGAAGTGGGTGCACCAAATCCCACACAATTTTTGCATTAACTCCCAGTAAAGGGGGGGGGGGGTATTCTGTGGGCTGAGTACTGGTGTCCTTCCCTTCATATATCCTAAATTTGTAGGTATACCCTGATGCACTCTCACACAGCTTATATATCTTCACGCCATACCTTGCCCTCCTACCCGGCAGGTACTGGCAGAATTGAAGCCTCCCTTTAAAATCTACCAAGGACTCATCAATAGAAATACACTTCTCGGGGGTGTGTGCTTGTGCAAACCGGGCACTGAAATGGTCTAATAGGGGTCTCCGTTTATACAAACGGTCAAAATTGGGCCATCTCGGGGTGGGCACTGCTCATTATCAGTATAATATAAGAAGGGAAGTATTGCCTCATTTAGTTTTTTTAGGTTCCAGTTCAGTTCTGAAGTTGCTTTGAGGGGCCTATATATTAGACACCCCCATCAAACACCCCATTTTAGAAACTAGACCCACTCAATGTATTCACAACAGCATTTAAAAAGTTTATGAACCCTTTAGGTGTTTTTTTAGAGCAAAGTAGAGGTGAAATTTACATATTTATTTATTTTTGTCAGAAAATCCTTTTTATACCATTTTTTTCTATAACACAAAAGGTTTTACCAGAGAAACGCAACTTAATACGTATTGCCCAGATTCTGCCTTTTTGATAAATATCCCACATGTGGCCCTAGTGCAGTAATAGACTGAAGCGCCGGCCTCCGAAGCAAAGGAGCACCTAGTGGATTTTGAGGCCTCTTTTTTATTAGTCGCCATGTCCGGTTTGAAGAGGACTTGTGGTGCCAAAAAAGCGAAAAAACCCCAAAAGTGACCCCATTTTGGAAACTAGACCCCTTGAGGCATTGTAGTTTTCTTGGGGTGCATGTGGCTTTTTGATCAGTTTTTATTCTATTTTTAAGTGGCGTGGTGACTAAAAAACAGCAATTCTACTATTGTTTTTTATTCTATTTTTTTTACAGCGTTCACCGTGCGCTATAAATGACATATTCACTTTATTCTGCGTGGCGATACGATTACGGCGATACCAGATGTTTATAGTGTTTTTATGTCTTATGGCGTTTGCACAATAAAATACGTTTTGTAAACAATCATTTACTTTTTGTGTTACCTTATTCTAAGAGCCAGAACTTTTTTATTTTTCCATCAATAAAGCCGTGCGAGGACTTATTTTTTGCGTAACGAACTGTAGTTTCGATCAGGACCATTTTTAGGTACATGCGACTTTTTGATCTCTTTTTATTCCATTTTTTGGGAGGTGAAGTGACCAAACAATTGTGATTCTGGTACGGTTTATTATTATTTTCTTTTATGGCGTTCACCGTGCGGGATAAATAACGAAATAATTTTGTAGTTCAGGCCGTTACGGACGTGGCGATACCAATTATGTATAGTTTATTTGTTTATTTATTTATTTTTATTAATAATAAATGATTGATAAGGGAAAAAGGGGGATTTTTACTTTTATTACTTTTAAAACTTTTATTTTCTTATTTTTACACATTTTTGTTAATTTTTTTTACTTTATTACTTTCTCCCACTAGGGGACTTGAGGGCAGAAGGCCCTGATCGCTATTCTAGTGCAGTGTATTAGATCTGTCAGCTACTCACTGACAGCAAGCATAGTGGGTCCTGACTTTGTCAGGACCCACTAGGCTTCCATCGATGGCATAGCCGGACGCCATTGTTAGGTGTCCGGTTGCCATAGTCACCATCGTGTAGCAGGCCGGCGATTGTAGCTTCACCCCTAAAAAGCTGCGATCGGTATTGAACGCGATTTTTAAGGGGTTAATCAGCGGGGACACAGCGATCGGTCCCCGCTATAGGAGCTGCGGCAACTGCTGTACAAGACATCAGCTGTTACAGCTCCTGCATGTGTCGGGAGGACGGCCGAAATGGGGTTAAAACATGAGGTTCTTATAAACATTTTTATCACATTGTATAAGTCCAGTAGCCACTTCTCGGAGGCCTCTTTTAATTGAGTCCCTACTCTATTAGGTGCAGCACTGCATGGCGGTCGCAGTCTAGAAGGAGATCACATTAGGGTTTCCACATTTTTGCCCTCAGTTTGTCCACATGGAAAGGTGACATTTTTTATCTATTCACATGGTTGTGGTGTTGTGTGGTGGTCTATGTTGCTGTGGTATTGTGCATGTGGGGGAATGTGGCATAGAGCCAAGATGGCCTCGCCTTTCAGCAGGGGTAATGTTGAGCTCTTGGGTTGCCCCCCTGCAGGTGCCTTGTTGCGGCGAAGGCGGCCGCCGTGCAGTGCTGCACCTAATAGAGTAGGGACTCAATTAAAATAGGTCGCCGTGAAGTGTTAAGTGGACTAATACATTCTGACAATTATTTTTCTAAGAACCTTCTGTTCATGTTTGTGCAGCAATAGATGAAGGTATAAAAGTGGATGTGCGCTCCATGTCTTGTTCTCCCATGTTGGTAGATAAGTCATGTAATGTGTCTATAAAGATCCATCAGTAATCCGCTTCTTGTAGACGACCTTTTTTATTTTTACTTGGTATATTATTCTTACTATTACTTTATAAGAAATGACTCGATACTTTACAGCTTTATGATATTTTATTGAGCTGATAATAAGAAAATAATGTTCGGCCTTTCTGTGGACACCGGTGGACGTGTCCTCCATGATTTTATAGGATGAGGTGGACTTTTCATATGGTCAGTGGTATTCTTGGTGTTCACTTGAAGAGTTTTAATGGATGACCCTTCCAAGAAGAGATGGACCTGGCTGTGTGCCATCAAGAGGTCACGACCCTCCGGCTATTTGCCATCAGGAGGTCGTCACCATCAGGCATTGTGCCATATCCAGATGTAAACTTCTGACTGGGGGCATCGCCTCAGTTCTTTTCCACTGACAGCAGATGGTAGAGAATAGACAAACCCAACAGTGTGGTCATAAGGTGGCAAGAAGGTGAGATGCTGATGACTTCAGGAGGCGTTACTCAACCTGTAATCTGGATGAAATAGTGATGGTTCAGGAACAGGTGAGCACTTGTAATGACTGAGGCATTTTTGCTCACCTCAGTCTTCTTCGCCTCTTAAGCATCCCCAGAAAGATCTTCTTCTCGCTCTTGTGCGTCTGGGTTCGGATGTACTGGGTTTTGGTGTTCTGGGTTCCGGTGTTCTGGGTTGTTGACGTTGATAGACCAGAATCCTCTCCTCATGACTATTAGAAGAAGGAGCTTTGCGTCCTATGTTGTCAGGAGGTATTGACCGGACCCAGACGATGTTACTGAATGCCACATTATACTTGCGTTTTGGTGACTCTTTCACATCGTGTAGAGCAGAAGCAATAGGTTCACTTGGAACATTCTGTAATACAGATTTATTATGTATTTTTGATGTTCTTGGTTCTGGTGTTCTGGGCTCTGGTGTTCTGGATGGTTGACGTTGATAAACCAGAATCCTCTCCTTATGACTATTAGTAGAAGGAGCTTTGCGTCCTGTGTTGTCAGGAGGTATTGACCGGGCCCAGACGATGTTACTGAATGCCACATTATACTTGGGTTTTGGTGTCTTTTTCACATCCTGTGGAGCAGAAGCCGTGGATGGTCCAGGATGTTCCTTGTTAGACAGGACTGGTGTTCTCCTGGATTCTTGTACCCGAAATTCAGGGGTATAAATCGGCTCCTTACAAGCTTCTTGGTCTTTCAGAACATTTTCTTTTTCTTGAATGTGACTTTCTTTGGTTGTGTCCTTGGCTTCAGCTGTGCTTGTCAGAGGTGATTCTGTGTTTGGTTCTTCATCAGAATCCGAGGGCTCCTCCTCCTCCTCCTTCTCCCTCTCACTCAGGACAGGCACTATAGCCAAGGACAGTATAAGGACGAGTGGTGACATCATGATGACACAGGCCAAGCCATTGATGAGCCGAGCATGAAGTTTGATCTCACATTCAGAGGGGTCTTTTTTGGGAACCACAGGTGGTGGGTTGTCCTGCAATAGAAAGAGGAATAATAAAATCTTGTAGATATTGGGTTACCGCGCCATTTGTGTTCTTGCTGCGCCATTTTATTATCTCCTTTTCTTGTGTTGAATCTGCACATTTTTACTTACCCCAAAGACCATTGCATTTATCCAGTTGTAGAACCTCTGTAATATAATCGGCATCTCACGGGGGGCAATAGATTCATTTGGAACATTCTGTAAAACAGATTTATGATATATTTATGACATGTCACATGACTGTCGCCATCACTATCTTAACCCCTTAAAAACACAGCCTATTTCGGACCAAAGGAGGCAGCGATATTTTTGTTTTGTTTTTCCTTCTTCATATTCTGAAAGTCATAATCTTTATTTGGTTTTCAGTCTATGGAGTCATATGAGGGCTTATTTTTTTTAGGACAAGACGTACATTTTAATGGCAACATTTTGGGGTACATATAATGTATTGTATTAGTTTTATTAACTTTCTTTTGGTGGGAGAGAGGAAAAAATCTGCAATTCTACCATTGTTTTTTTTTTATTTTGTTTTTACAGAGTTCAACGTGCGCTATAATTGATATAATACATTTATTCTAAGCGATACCAAATGTATATTTTTTTTCATGATTTTCCACTTTTGCTCAATAAAAATCCTTTTTTTTTCGAAAATATTTTATTGTGTTGCTGCATTTAAAGACCCCTATCATTTTTTTTATTTTATTTAAAGGAGCTCTATGTTGTCTTATGTTTTGCAGGACGAGTTGTAGTTTTTATTGGTACCATTTTGGGGTACATACTATATTCTTTTCACTTGGATTTCAGATTCATTGAGAGACGGGATGATCAAAAACAGCAATTTTGCTATTGATTTTTAGTAAATTTTTTACAGTGTTCACCGTGTGGGATAAATATTGTGTTTATTTTATACTACGGGTTGTTACGAAGGCAGTAATAGCAAATATGTATAGGTTTTTTTTACATTTTTTGCAGTTTTTCCAAAATAAATGGCTTTGTACAGAAAAAACAGCGACTTTCAGGTATTTTTCAATATCTTTAGAAAATGTTTTTAACTTTTATTGTTCGTCCCACATGGGACTTGAACATCTGACTTTCTGATTACTTATATAATATATTATGTAACACTTCTGTATTGCAATGCATCATATGTGTCAGTGTAAAACTGGCAGGCAGCTTATTAGGCTTCCGTTTATGCCAGACCTGCCATAGCAACCCATCGGCACACCGCGATCCGTTTTCATGGAGCCCCGGTGTAGTGACAGAGGGAGGCCACTAAGGGGTTAAAAGTCCAGGATCAGAGTTTTCTCCATTCCCGGCGGTTAGAGTCTCTGCTATCACAGCGTTGTAATACTACAGCAGCTCGCGTTAACTTACTGCAAGCCATGACGTATTATTACAGAGTAGGGTGGAAGGGGTTAAAATCGGGATGGTCACCATAGTAACACAGCAGAAATGCCCGTTCTACCCACAACTTATAAAGGAACTTTAACCTATAGGGTTCCTGAATAATAAGCCCCAACAATAGAGAAGCTACTTACCCCAATGCACCACTCTCGTGTCCTTGTATGTCCAGGAGGAACGTACGGGTCCCCAACTGGGTCAGATAGAAATCCCTACAACACAAGTGATAGATGTAATGTAGACTCTATTCTATCCCGTGCAGGTAATGGGATTATTACATCTATATTCCTGTACAGCTGATTATTAGGATCTCCTCATCTACTTTATGTCTATTGTTTCTATGAAGAGCCGACATTTCCTGATAATAAATATTATACTGGTGATACAACCAGATACAAGCAAGTAACTCACCCCAAAGAGCTGGAATACGACCCGTATATGTGGAACCACGTCCTCAGACTGGAAATCCTGAAAGACAAGAAGTGGCTGTAATACCCCGGATAAGAAGAGTAAAGTGGGGGTTTGGTTGGACACCCCCTTTTTTCAGATTGTGGGTCCCACAGAGACAGGATAATGACGGGAGCCCCCACTACTAGTGACCTAAATAATGAACTGCCCCCGAAATCACCGGACGACCACTGTTCTCAATGCCGGCCTGTTGTCCTCCAGAGCTGAGAGATATATTACATGAGACTCTCAGCAGCAGCTAGTAGAGGGGGGTCCTGAGTGGGGGTGACCCCTCTATCAGCGTAATAGAGTAATGGACACCAGACAACCCCTCTAATAGGACGTTTTGTCAGAAATCAGTAGAAAGTTGTTGCGTTACCTCAAAGTTCCATGTTTTCTGGGGTTCGGAGGGACCATCATAGAATGGAAGATATTTAATCCAGAAGAAATGGTCCTGTAAGAGACAATATGATCATTATAGTCCTATATCTCCTCCATAGAAGAGCGCAGTATATTTATATATATGGTGAGGAATGTTCTAGAGGCCCAGAATGTAGCCAATCACAGTGCAGAAGCCAGTGACATCACACAACGTCTATTCCCATCCCCCCCCAAGTTCTACAAGGAACATCCGCGTCCCTGTCATCCATGAAAAGAATAATCCATATATAATATCAGAAGAAGTTGTGGATTTACCTCCAGCGTCCATGGAATCAGGTTGTTGGTTGGACTTTCATATGATGGAAGGTGATGAGTCCAGTATGAAAAGTCCTGCGAGAGACAAAATCATCATTATAGTCAACTCCGTCCCATACAGAGCAGTGTATATGTATATATGTGCCCGCCATAGATATATATAGTGTACAGACCCCACACTTATATCCGCTCTGACCATTTACATCCTCTGTATATTCTCCTGTCATATCTCCCCCTTTATAGCAGATAATTTCTCCCCCCCCCCAATCACCTGACACTGCCGCAGCCGATTCCAAGTTACCTCCATATTGAATAAGGGAAACATACTCACCGGCAGCGTACCGCAATGTACGAGGTAGATCAAGTTCAAAGACAGAAAAAATAGGATAATCCTCATTTTCTCCAATACTTCAAAGGGTCTCTCAGCACCAAGATGCCAATGAGATAGAAGCTGCAGGTGGGCGGAGCCACCTTATATACCCCCAGCTGTGACATCACAATGTCTTCTGTGACATCACAATTCTCTTTGTGACATCACAATTCTCTTTGTGACATCATCACCGACCACACCATACCACATGACATCATCACACACCACTAGACATCATGTGACTCTGAGACTATGGGCCTCATGTATCATAACCGTCTAATAGAAAAAATGTCCTTGTTGTCCATAGCAAACAATCACAGAGCAGCTTTCATTGTAGCACAACAGTTAGGAGATGAGAGCTGCACTGTGATTGGTTGCTATGGGTAACTAGGACAGTTTTCCTCTTATACAGTGTGGATACATGAGGCCGCCATCTTTGAATGATCTACCTGAACCATTAAAAATGAGAATTATCGTCTTCAGTATGGAGGTAGACTATGGAGGGGTCACATAGAAACATCAACATGGCCCTTCTCCTTGTATGGACCCTAAAAAACCAACAACTCATCTACTCTCCAATATATGTATATATATCATCCTACTAAATCTCATTATCCCCTACACAACCTTACATTCATCCAGAGACCTCGATACCTAACAAGTGTGGCCCCCCCTGTGGAGCTGCAGATGTGGGGACGGAGGCAGGAGAGGGGCCCAGCGTCTAGATACCCCTCCCCCAGACACTGACTTTGGACTCAGGAATTGTCCCTTGGGTAATGGCGGCTCCGCTCTGGACCTTACTGCACTGACGTGGCCCAATACTGAGTTACAGACTATGGACTTGTCACTATAAGAGGGGGTCACATTTACCCCATTTACTTATTGTTGGGCTTTAAAGGGAATGTGTTGCCAGAAAAACATGTTTTTTTTTAAAAAATTAAACATTTAGTGTGTGGGTGATTAAACATTGTTCAAATTTTTTTTATTTTTTTGCACGAGTCCAGGAAATATTATAAATTATTTCTAATTTATAATACTACCCATTTTTGGTCACTAGATGGAGCTGTTCCCAAAATTGCAGCATTGCAACATTGGGTTAAAAGCCCTCGCTCTAGTGAGCTCTCAGCATCCCCCCCTCCTTTATCCTGGCTAGTGCCGGGATAAACGAGGGGTTTGAACGGTGTAACCTCCTACACTGTGTGTCGCCATTTTTTGAGCTAACCCACAGTGTAGTAGGTTTACATACAGTAGTAAACACACACAAACACGAACATACATTGAAATCTCTTACCTGCTCCTGCCACCGTGGCTCCCTCCGGCCCGTCCGCTCCGTTTGCTGCCGCTGGTGCAAGTGCACAAATCCGGAAGCCGCGACCGGAAGTAGTAATATTACTGTCCGGCCGCGACTTCCGGTCCACAGGAAAATGGCGCCGGACGGCGCCAATTTCGAATAGGACTGTGTGGGAGCGGCGCATGCGCAGTTCCCACACAGACGCCGTACACTGCAGTCAATGGGACGGGAGCCGTTCGCAGTCCCTATGGGACTGTGGCTGCCGTATTCCATGTCTGTATGTGTCGTTAATCGACACACACAGAAATGGAACAAAAAATGGCAGCCCCCATAGGGAAGAAAAAGTGTAAAAATAAGAAAAAGTAAAACACAAACACACAAATGAATATAAACGTTTTTAATAAAGCACTAACATCTTTAACATATAAAAAAATAATTTGTGATGACACTGTTCCTTTAAAGGGACAGTAGCATGGACCCATAATTAAGTCCAGGACATTATCATTATCGTTACCCCCTCCCCCATCACCTCACCCTGTCGCAGCTGATTCTAGGCACCCGCCATATGTAATAATACAGTTGTACTCACCGGCAGCGTACCGCAATGTACGGGGTAGATCAAGTTCAAAAACAGGAGTAATAGGATAATCCTCATTGTCTCCAAAACGTCAAGGGGTCTCTCAGCACCAAGATGTCAAAGAGATACAAGCTGCAGCTGCACGGAACCCCCTTATATACCCCCCATTGTGACATCACAATACCCTCTGTGACATCATCACCCACCACACGACACCACGTAACATCATCACCCACCACAAAATACCACGTGACATCTTCACCCACCACACAATACCACTGACATCATCACCCACCACACTACCCTCTGTGACATCATCACCCACCACACAATACCACATGACATCATCACCCACCACACAATACCACATACGACTAAATTGATGAAAGCAAGAAAAAAAAATCACGATCAAAAAAGCGCACACCCAATACAAATAGTTTGAAAAAAGAAAAAACTTTTATTGATCCAAAACATATATATATGACACACAAATAAAAACATTTAAAAACATGTATGAACAGAAGCCCATGTGTAGATAAACAGGGCAAAACTACAGTCACTATACTTGTCTCAATAGGACAATAATATACCAATAGATGGATAGTACTGGGTAAATATAAAGCCTCTACTCAACAACATACAATAATCACAAGAACCAGAAACCTGGGATTACCTGGTGCTCAGCATGCCAAGAATTGCAGCTACACAAGGGATAAAGCTGGAGAATGAATTACAAGCAGGCACCAGAAAACAGGTAGAAAACAGAAAGAGTAGACGCCAAATATTTGAAGCACCCCGAATATCAGGTACGCATAACCCAGGAGTGCTGAAGTAAGGGAACTTTACCCCACGCGTATCGCTGCTTTACATTGCAGCTTCCTCAGGGGAAATAGAATGCCACACACAATACCACATGACATCATCAGCCACCACACTACCCTCTGTGACATCACGCACCACATGTCACCACGTGACATCATCACTCAGCACAAGACGTCATGTGACCAGCACAATTTCCAGATTTAGTCATTTCTAAAGTAAAATCTTGAGTTTCTTGTACTGTCCCTGGACATTGGGGAGTGCAGGTGACGTGTGTGACAGTGCCATAGTGAGACTTCGCTTCTCCTGTATACCAGGATATATGATAAGGCCTCATGCACACGTTGCATATTTTGCTGCGGAAGATACGCACTAAAACCGCAGCAATACTCAGGAAACTCAAGGTAAAAACTGTACCCAATCATGCGTTTTTCTATACGTTTTTTTACGTTTTGATGATTTTTTCGGCGCGTTTTCATGCTGCGGGTTTTGGTGCGATTTTCCACAGCTCTAGGCAGATATAATTTGCGAGGGGAAACACAAAATAAATTTACATGCTGCGGATTCTAAAAAACACATTGCTGGTCAATTTCCGTCCCGAAAAATACTGCAGCGAGTACATGAGATTTCCTGGAATCTCATTGACTATGCTGGTACTGTATTACGCCATCCGCGCGGCATAGCCACACGTATACGCATCGTGTACATTGAGCCTTACGCTGCCGTTACAGGGTGTATACATGTAGTATATGTCTCTGGACGCCATGTTGGTTGGGGGGGGGGTGCCAGTCTCTGGCTATCAGTCAGAAGTTTAGCAGTGTGGCTGGCGCCATATTCCTGCAGTGTCGGGGGAGGGGCAGCATGTAGCGGGTGCTGCTCCCATGGAGGGGAGGGATTTCAGTTACTATGGTAACATCAGTAATTAATATGGAGGAGCAGCGCTGACTTTTCAGGACTAATAAATAATCTTATTAATTGTGTAACGTTCCCGCACCGCCACTCGCCATTCTCTATATGTGGACGTTACGTTATCAGGTGTAAACAGAGGAGAGGAGTGACGCCATAATGCCGTTTTTCTATGTCATGTGACCAGTTCTTATAATATATTATCTTTACAGTTAATGTTCATTATATTATTTTCTATCAGATCTTTATAGCTGGAGCTCTGTTATTACTGATGCAGCGTGTGAGGAGATTAGATATTTTATAATAAACTATTCGCTCCTCCCGACTCGTATGTCAGAAAAGTAGAATAGGTCTGAATAGCAAATATGTCACTGTATTTACAGCGGACAACTGACATATATACATTACTAAATTTCCCCCGTACACCTCCAAACATGATAAATCACTGGCTGCCTGCACCACCACTAGGGGGAGCTGCTTCATATGGATTTATACAGATAGCGCTGAACTCAATGTAAGCTGTAAACATCTCTATGTAGTGGTGAGCTCCCCCTAGTGGTGGCTGCAGGAAATACAATGGGAGCTGCAGGAAATATTATGGCTCTTTGACAAGAAGCAGGAGGATCAGTGCCGGCACCCGCTCACCTCGGGCCCCATAGCAGTGACGTGGTCTGCCTCTATGGTGTGTACAGCACTGAGTATATGTAGCTATTATGTATATGTACAGTATATAGTAGTAATAGTTACATATCCTATATATATGGGTTTGCATCAACAAAATCCCAATTCCAATACAGGTGATTTTTTTTAGGCCATCCAACATACAGGACCCAGAAGGAGTACTAGGAGGGCAGATCGCAGGAGGAATAGAACAAAGAAAAACGCGACCACCACTTTACGACCACAAGGAATGAGGAACACACCCAACAAGGGGAAATATCCTCAGAAACAGTGGTAAAGATCTCATCCACTGTTTTGACACCCATTATACAATCATTGGTCTTGTCCAAAGGACTGTCTTTCTGCCCAAGCCAAACGATGGATTGGTTTGGTTTGGAGTTGGATTTGTATAATTTCATTAGGAGTTTAAAATTAAAAGTGTGGTTTAACATATGTGGGGTAGATACTGATTACAACAATGTTGACAGTGGATTCTGTCTGAACAGTCTTGGACAACATAACAAAAGTAAATTCCAACCATGTTTAGAACATCCCATAGAGACTTATATGGATTTAGTTAAAAAAGATATTGATAAATTGTGTATTGAATGCCAAGATATGAATTTGAGACACCCTGATATTACATCTATTGAAATCCTGGCTCTTGATGAACTGATCCATAACCATGATCTAACCATAAAACCCGCGGACAAGGGTGGGGCGATCGTGGTCATGGACACTATTATGTATATGAGGGAGGCATGTAGACAGTTACAAGATGGGAATGTCCATAGATTACTTATTGGTGATCCTAGGTTTGACTTAGAGAAAAAGATTTTGAATCTAGTCAATCAAGCTTTTGAAGATGGGTTAATTGATCATGCCCTAAAGAAATATCTTATTATTGAGCATCCTAAGACACCTTGTCTTTATTTGTTGCCTAAAGTGCATAAATGCCTTGCTAATGCCCCAGGTCGCCCAATCGTATCGGGTAGGGACTCTATATTGAACAATATTTCTATTTTTATTGATAGAACATTGAGAGATTTTGCTATAGATACTAGGTCCTATATCAGGGGTACCTCCGACTTTATCTGTAAACTACAACAGGTCGCACCACCGCATGGGGCAATACTTGCTTCCTTCGATGTAGTGTCACTGTACACATCCATTGACCATAGTAAGGGGTTGGAAGCAGTCAAACGTAGATTGCTCACATCGGTATATAGTCCATCATGCTGTGAGCTGATTATTTCCCTTCTGGAACATATACTTACCTCTAACTACTTTGTATTTGATGATAAATTTTTTCTTCAACTAATGGGTACGGCAATGGGGTCCAATATGGCCCCTACGTATGCCAACACTTTTGTGGGCATGATGGAGGAGATGTCGATCTATGTATCCCACCACTTTACATATGTTCTGAGGTGGTGGCGATACATAGACGACATCTTCCTCATCTGGACAGACACGACAGAATCCTTTTTGGAATTCCACACCTATTTGAATCAAATCGATCCAGACTTTCAATTTACTTATACTTATTTGACTGAGATGATCCAATTCTTGGATGTATCAATAAGCATTAAAAATTATGTCTTATACACTAGTCCATATACTAAGCAAACTGACCGTAACACCATTATTGAAATTTGAGAGCTGTCATCCGAAAAAGATGATACGCTCTCTTCCATACAGTCAAATGCTCAGGGCGAGACGTATTGTGGATGATGATTCAGAATTGAATCAGACTCCTGATCAGATGATCCTAAACTTTAAACATAGAGGATAATCAAGACGACTGTTGAATACCTTTAAGCACCAGGTCAAGAAGACTCCTAGAAATAATCTATTGGTTAATCCTAAACAGCGTATATCTCTTTCCTGTGTTCCGTTTGTGTCCACCTATCAAAATCTTAGTTGAGAAGTGGCAAAGATTTTTAATAGACATTGGGGCATTATTAAGAACAGTTATAAACACATTGAATCGTTTAATAACGCACCCCTCATGTCAAAAAGACGTCCACAAAATTTACGTGACAAATTAGTCAGTAGTCTGACACATCGAAAAACAGGAGAACAGACACTCCTTAGACCAAAATAAATGGGTCATTTTCCCTGTCTCCATTGCATTAATTAAAGGGGGAATGTCGTTATTCATCCGCAAACACAAAGAGAGCACAGGATTAAACAATTTCTTACACGCGATTCGGATTGGGTTATTTACGTTCTCTGGTGCCCGTGTTCACTTCTATATGTCGGTGAAACCTCTTGTGATTTCAAGACACGTCTGAATAATCACAGATATTCCATACGTAAGAAGAAAAGTGATTTACCGGTAGCGAAACATTTCTCGGAATTTGGACACACAGAAAAAGATCTTAGATTTATGATTTTGGAACAGGTTCCTAGCCCTTATAAGGGGGGTCATAGATCAGCATTATTACACAAGTGTGAATTGAAATGGATCTTTTTACTGGAATCATTGAAACCAAATGGCCTCAATGTTGCGTTCAATGTTATGAGACTCATTACCTAATATGTCGCGTTCCCGTTTTTTTCCCCTCCCTGTCCTTGCGGTGTCTTTCTCAGTGAATGTATATTATATTTATACACACATGCCATACATGATTTGTATATTTGTAGATTGTTTTTAATTTTTCCTTTTTTCTCTTTCCAGAGGATAATAGAATTTCAGGACCACTCACCATGACTGGAGCGCTGTCTTCATATATGATGTATGATATCTTACACAAGTCTGTCTGTTAACATTAATATGTACTAGTTTAGTATTATTATTATTTCTTCTTTTTTAATCCTTTGAATTCATGAGAGACATGTGTACCTTTAAATTTAGGGGCTGTTGAATATATATTAACCCCTAAATATCTTCTTCTTGCTGTCATCACATGAGTAATAGGTTTTCTAGTGGCTGTCCCTGTTCATGAATTTGGAATGGGATTACACACGGACCATTTTTCGATCTAACGATACCCATTTCTATTGGTTCGGTTGGCTCGAGTAGTCATTTGTAAAAGAGCAAATAATATAATAATAATAATAATAATAATAATAATAATAATAATAATAATAATAATAATAATAATAATAATAATCTTTATTTATATAGCGCCAACATATTACGCAGCATTTTACAATTTAGAGGGAACATGAAACAAACAATATCAGACATTACATACATAGTGAGGACCCTGCTCGCAAGAGTTTACAATCTATGAGGACATAAGGAAGACACAAAGTGTAACAGTGTTTGTTCTGTACAATGGTCCGGCCATTTTTATACACATGCGGTGGTAACATAAAGCTGCATGAGCCGGTCACCAGCCAGTATCCGTGTATGACGGACATGAAGAGAAGGAGTGTGAGGGAATCTTATTCTGATGACTAATCTAAAAGGAGGGCCATGGAAAGGAGTCAGATTAGGGAATGTTATAGGCCTGTCTAAATAGATGTGTTTTCAGGGCACGTTTAAAACTGTGGATATTGGGAATTAATCTGATTGTCTGGGGTAGCGCATTCCAGAGGACGGTGCAGCACGAGAGAAATCCTGGAGACGGTAGTGGGAGGTTCGGATTATGGAGGATTTTAATCTAAGGTCGTTGGCAGAACGTAGAGCCCGAGCAGGGTGGTAGACAGAGATGAGGGAGGACATGTAAGGAGGTGCAGCACTGTGGAGAGCTTTGTGGGTGAGAGTAATAAGTTTGAATTTTATTCGGAAGGGGATGGGCTACTAGTGCAGTGACTGGCACAGATTAGAGGCGTTGGTGTAGCGGTTGGTCATAAAGATGAGCCTGGCTGCTGCATTGAGGATAGATTGGAGAGGGGAGAGTTTAGTGAGGGGAAGACCGACTAGTAATGAGTTACAGTAGTCAAGACGAGAGTGAATAAGAGCAACAATGAGAGTTTTGCCGGTTTCCTCCGTAAGAAAAGAGCGGATTCTGGAGATATTTTTGAGGTGAAAATGACAGGAACGTGAAAGTAATTGTATGTGAGGAGTAAAGGAAAGATCTGAGTCAAAAATAACCCCGAGACAGCGGGCGTGCTGCTTAGGAGTGATGGTAGTGCCACACACAGAGATGGAGACATCAGGTTTAGGGAGGTTAGTAGATGGTGGGAACACAAGGAGCTCAGTTTTAGAAAGATTCAGTTTCAGATAGAGAGAGGACATGATGTTAGAGACAGCGGACAGACAATCACTGGTGTTTTGTATTAGCGCAGGGGGTGATGACACGGGAAGAGGTATATAATTGGGTGTCATCAGCGTAGAGATGGTACTGGAAGCCAAATCTGCTGATGGTTTGTCCAATAGGAGCTGTGTAGAGAGAAAAGAGCAGCGGGCCTAGGACTGATACCTGAGGAACCCCGAGAGCAAGGGGAAGAGGAGAAGAAGTGGAACCAGCAAATGACACACTGAATGAGCGGTCAGAGAGATAGGAGGAAAACCAAGAGAGAGCCGCGTCCTTGAGGCCAATAGAGTGGAGCATGTTAAGTAGGAGTTTGTGGTCTACAGTGTCAAAGGCTGCAGAGAGATCCAAAAGAATCAGGAGAGAGGATTTACCGTCCGATTAAATTAACGTCAATTTCTGCATTTATTTGTCTGATTACCTTCACAATAAACATATACTTTGATTTCTTTTTGACACTGTCTATTGTACATATGTCTCTCATATCCATGACTGGATTGCTAGCCATTATTTCCCTGGACTATTGTCCTGTTTGATGTCGGCGTACAGACTTATCATAATCCATAAATTGCAACCTACGTTGTTGGCCCTCCTTATGCAGTTACCTTGTATCTTATTCACGGAGGTTCGTATCCGGACCCCCAGCGCATGCGCAACAAATAAAGCATCGTGTGGTTGCTATGCAACCAAACGCGTCTGTGATGACGACACGAGCATGCCCAGTTCTGTTTGGAGGACGCCAGACATCCTGACCACATGTGGAAATCAGCACGAACAAGGATTAAACCAGGGGTCTCAAACTCGGCCGGGTAAGTGGGCCGCATATAGAAAAAATGGGAAGTTGACGGGCCGCATTACTTTCAAATTTGATACAATACAAAATTATTGTTAATCAATTAGTTATTTGAACTACTATAACACTATATTACTAGAATAATAATACTACATTACTATAATAATACAGCTAGGTTTAAAATGTGAGATATTTCTCCACGTGCTTATTTCAACAATCCAGCTTTCCAGTTTAAGTGTCGCTAAATGCAGTCCGGCGGCTCAGTTAGCGCACATGTCAAGATTTGGCAGCCCCTTTTTAGATAATGCCGCAGTGCCCTCTGTGGATGCTGCCGCAGTGCCCTCTGTGGATGCTGCCGCAGTACCCTCTGTGGATAATGCAACACACCCCTAGATAAGTCCACAGTGCCCTCTGTAGATAAGGCCACGGTGCCCTCTGTAGATAAGGCCACGGTGCCCTTTGTAGATAAGGCCACGGTGCCCTCTGTAGATAAGGCCACAGTGCCCTCTGTAGATAAGGCCACGGTGCCCTCTGTAGATAAGGCCACGGTGCCCTCCGTAGATAAGGCCACGGTGCCCTCTGTAGATAAGGCCACAGTGCCCTCTGTAGATAAGGCCACGGTGCCCTCTGTAGATAAGGCCACGGTGCCCTCTGTAGATAAGGCCACGGTGCCCTCTGTAGATAAGGCCACGGTGCCCTCTGTAGATAAGGCCACGGTGCCCTCTGTAGATAAGGCCACGGTGCCCTCTGTAGATAATGCAACACACCCCTAGATAATGCCAGTGTCCTCTTCAGATACTGTCACACACCCACTTGTAGATAACGCCACAGTGCCCTCTGTAGAGGCTGCCACAGTGCCCTCTGTAGAGGCTGCCACAGTGCCCTCTGTAGAGGCTGCCTCAGTGCCCTCTGTAGAGGCTGCCACAGTGCCCTCTGTAGAGGCTGCCCCAGTGCCCTCTGTAGAGGCTGCCCCAGTGCCCTCTGTAGAGGCTGCCCCAGTGCCCTCTGTAGAGGCTGCCCCAGTGCCCTCTGTAGAGGCTGCCCCAGTGCCCTCTGTAGAGGCTGCCCCAGAGCCCTCTGTAGAGGCTGCCCCAGAGCCCTCTGTAGAGGCTGCCAAAGTGCCCTCTGTAGAGGCTGCCAATGTGCCCTCTGTAGAGGCTGCCAATGTGCCCTCTGTAGAGGCTGCCCCAGTGCCCTCTGTAGAGGCTGCCCCAGTGCCCTCTGTAGAGGCTGCCCCAGTGCCCTCTGTAGAGGCTGCCCCAGTGCCCTCTGTAGAGGCTGCCCCAGTGATGTCAGGGGCTTGCCCAGAGCTGGAGTCCCAGGCAGAGCGCTAGTAGGCTCTTCCTGGGACTCCAGCTGTGCTCCTGACATCACTGGGGCTCCTGCTCTGGGGAAGCCCCTGACATCATTGTCAATGTATGGACAGCGATGTCAGAGGCTTCCCCAGAGTCCCAGAGCAGAGCCGATAATAGCGCTCTGCCCGGGACTCCGCTCTGGGGAAGACCCTGACACACTGTCCATATATGGGCAGCGATGTCAGGGAATTCCACAGAGTCCCGGAGCAGAGCCGACACCAGCGCTCTGCTCGGGACTCCGGCTCTGGGGAAGCCCCAGACATCGCTGTTCATATGTGGACAGCGATGTCAGGGAATTCCACAGAGTCCGGCAGCAGAGCTGACACCAGCGCTCTGCTCGGGACTCCGGCTCTGGGGAAGCCCCAGACATCGCTGTTCATATGTGGACAGCGATGTCAGGGAATTCCACAAAGTCCAGGAGCAGAGCCGACACCAGCGCTCTGCTCCGCTCTGGGCAAGCACCCTGACACACTGTCCATATATGGGCAGCGATGTCAGGGAATTCCACAGAGTCCTGGAGCAGAGCTGACACCAGCGCTCTGCTCGGGACTCCGGCTCTGGGGAAGCCCCAGACATCGCTGTTCATATGTGGACAGCGATGTCAGGGAATTCCACAGAGTCCAGGAGCAGAGCCGACACCAGCGCTCTGCTCCGCTCTGGGCAAGACCCTGACACACTGTCCATATATGGGCAGCGATGTCAGGGAATTCCACAGAGTCCCGGAGCAGAGCCGACACCAGCGCTCTGCTCGGGACTCCGGCTCTGGGGATGCCCCAGACATCGCTGTTCATATATGGACAGCGATGTCAGGGAATTCCACAGAGTCCCGGAGCAGAGCCGACACCAGCGCTCTGCTCGGGACTCCGGCTCTGGGGAAGCCCCAGACATCGCTGTTCATATGTGGACAGCGATGTCAGGGAATTCCACAGAGTCCAGGAGCAGAGCCGACACCAGCGCTCTGCTCCGCTCTGGGCAAGACCCTGCCACACTGTCCATATATGGGCAGCGATGTCAGGAAATTCCACAGAGTCCCGGAGCAGAGCCGACACCAGCGCTCTGCTCGGGACTCCGGCTCTGGGGAAGCCCCAGACATCGCTGTTCATATGTGGACAGCGATGTCAGGGAATTCCACAGAGTCCCGGAGCAGAGCCGACACCAGCGCTCCGCTCGGGACTCCGGCTCTGGCGAAGCCCCAGACATCGCTGTTCATATGTGAACAGCGATGTCAGGGAATTCCAGTGTCTCGGAGCAGAGCCGATACTAGCGGCTCTGTGTCCCGCGGGCCGCAGATGACAGCCCAAGGGGCCGCATGCGGCCTGCGGCCCGAGTGATTGAGACCCCTGGATTAAACTGTTTACTTCACATATCAAGTCAGCGATTGGTGAGTGGCCTGAAGACCTGGCCCCCTACACATATGATTGCATTTTTGATTAAGGGATAATCAAGCTATATTATGCGTTTTTAAATGTATGTCTATTTTTACACTGGATTTTATCACTGTACACTGTTTTCATAATTGCAACATATGATATTTATACAAGTATTTATATCCTGTACCACATATTTTTTTGTCTGTGCACTTTATTAACAACTTTAGGACGCAGCCTGTTTTGGCCTTGTGGCTGTAATGATGGGGTAGGGAGACAGACAGGTGAGCCCTAATCTACCCGCCACTCAGTCCCTGCCTACTTGCAACTACCCGTCATAGGCAATGGGGTACAACTGGGCGACGGTCCCTACGCTCAGTAAGTGCACGACAGACAAACAAACAAGGTTACACAGAAGCTAGGGAAACGGTACAGCCTCCCACGGAGACACCGTGAGCAACGAGAGTAGTGAACGAGCCGAGTCAAACCAGGAGTGCACGAGGTACAAAACGCTGAGCAGGAGAGTAGTCAGTAAGCCAAGGTCAATAACAAGCAGAGGATCAGTAGTTCAAGCAGCAGAGCCAGGAAACAAGCAGAGAAGAATCACAGGCAAAGGAGGAACAGGAAAGGCAGGTATAAATAGACAGTGGGCGGGAGCTAGCTCGGTCTGGTCAGGCTGTGATAGGCTCTCCCACTCCTAAGCCTGCCATCCTGAGTGGTGGAAGATGGAGTCAGTCTCACAGACATAGGAGCAGGTGCAGACTGATTACCCACGGGCGTCGACACAGAAGCTGTGTCTGGCAGATCCTTTACAGTGGCACAGCCGATTTTGTCAGATCTGACATGTGTCACTTTATGTGGTAATAACTTGGGAATGCTTTTACCTATCCAAGCGATTCTGAGTTTTTTTTCCCGTGACATATTGTACTTTATGATAGTGGAAAAATTTGGTCGATAAATTCAATATTTATTCATGAAAAACATCAAAATTTAGGGAAAATGTGCAAAAATTAGCAGTTTTCTAAATTTAAATGTATCTGCTTGTAAAACAGATAGTAATACCACACAAAATAGTCACTAGTTAACATTTCCCATATGTCTACTTTATGTTTGCATAGTTTTTTGAATGTCCTTTTATTTTTCTAGGATGTTACAAGGCTTAGAACTTTAGCAGCAATTTCTCACATTTTCAAGAAAATTTCAAAAGGACATTTTTACAGGTACCAGTTTAGTTGTGGGTTTGAGGGCCTTATATATTAGAATCCCCAAATAAATCACCCCATTTAAAAAACTGCACCCCTCAAAGTATTCAAAACAGCATTCAGAAAGTTTCTTAACCCTTTAGGCGTTTCACAGGAAATAAAGCAAAGTAGAGGGGAAATTTACAAATTTCTCTTTTGCCGAAATTCATTTGCAATAAAAAAAATTCTGTACCACAGAAGGTTTTACTAGAGAAACGCAACTCAATATTTATTGCCCAGGTCCTGCAGTTTTTAGGAATATCCTACATGTGGCCCTAGTGCCCTAATGGACCGAAACACCGGCCTCAGAAGCAAAAGAGCACCTACAGGATTTTGGGGCCTGCTTTTTTTTAGATTATATTTTAGGCACCATGTCAGGTTTGAATAGGTCTTGTGGTGCCAAAACAGTGGAAACCCCCCAAAAGTGACCCCATTTTGGAAACTAGACCCCTCAAGGAATTTATCTAGGGGTATAGTTAGCATTTTGACCCCACAGGTATTTTGCTATATTTATTGTAATTAGTCTGTGAAAATGAAACTCTACTTTTTTTCTGAAAAAACATAGAAATTTGTAATTTTTAAAAGTAAATGCTCTCCAACATTTGTAAAGCAATGTCTCCCGATTACGGAAATACCCCATATGTGGTAATAAACTGCTGTTTGGACCCACAGCAGTGTACAGAAGGGAAGGAGCGCCATTTGGATTTTGGAGTGCAGATTTTGCTGGATTGGTTTTTAGTGCCATGTCGCGATTGCAACGTCCTGGAGAGAACAAAATAGTGGAAACACCCCAAAAGTGACCCCATTTGGGAAACTACACCCCTCAAGGAATTTTTCTAGGGGTATAGTAAGCATTAATACCACACAGGTTTTTGCTGAATTTAGTAGAATTAGGCCATGAAAATTAATATAAACATTTTTGTCCACTAAAATGTTGAATTTTTTCATTTTCACAAGAGTTAAAGGAGAAAAAGTCACCCTAAATTTGTAACGCAATCTTTCCCGAATATGACAATACCCCACATGTGGTAATAATTTATTTTTTTAATAGAAATTAATTAATCTTTGCAGGACTGATGCTTTTTTGCTTTTCCATTTGATTTTCACTCCACGCCTTCCAAACGCCATAACTTTTTTATTTTTCCATCAATTGAGCGGTGTGAGGGCTTAGTTTTGGCAGGACGAGCTGTAGTTTTTATTGGTACCATTTTTTGGTACATACAACTTTTTGATCACTTTTTATTACATTTTGTTAAAAGCTTTGGTGACCATAAAACAGTGATTTTGGTGTTTTCAATTCTTAATTTCTTACGGCGTTCATAATGCGCTATAAGTGACCATTATATTTTATTCTGCGGGTCGGTACGATTATGGCGATACCATATGTATATAGTTTTTTTATGTTTTGCAGCGTTTGCACAATAAAATCACTTCTTTATAAAATAATTTATTTTCTTTGTCACCGTATTCTGAGAGCCGTAACTTTTTTATTTTTCAGTCAAAAAAGCGGTGTAAAGGCTCGTTTTTTGCGGGACGGGTTATAGTTTTTATTGGTACTATTTTGGGGTACATGCGACTTTTTGATCACTTTTTATTTTATATTTTGATAGGGGTGGTGACCAAAAAATAGTTATTCTGGCATTGTTTTTAGTTGGTTTTTTTTTTGCGCCGTTCACCGTGCGGTAAAAATAACATTGTAGTTTTATATATTGGGTCGTTATGAACGCGGTGATAACAAATATGTGTACTGTTTTTTAACGTTTTCATTTTGTTCCTATAATAAGATACTTATTATACGAAAAAAAATCTTTTATTTTTACACTTTTGTAAAACATATTTATTAACGTTTTTTTACTTTTTTCTTTACTTTTTACGCTTTCTTTTTTTACCTGCAGGTCTGATCGCTGCTAGAATACATTACACTACCTAGGTAGTGTAACGTATTCCAACTGTCAGTGTGACGTCACAGTCACTCTGACAGTTAGTCTACAAGGACCAGCCAGAGGCTGGTCCTTATAGGCTTCCATACACGGCAGACCCGGAGGCCGTTGTCTGGCCCCCGGGTGCCATCTCAAGCATCAGCAGGCCCCCACAATTGCATGGGGGCTGCTGATGTGCTATATACCCCCTTCATGCGGAGATCGCAATCGAGCTCCACATTTAACGGGTTAATTGCCAAAATCAGCGGCAATGAGACGCTGATCGGCAACAGTGGAGTGTCAGCTGTCAGGGACAGCTGACGTCCCGGTTCCCGATGCACACTGCCACAGACACTGTCACCGACAGTGTGCATCGCGAACGGCAGTGACGTCCTGTCACTCTGACAGGAAGTCTATCAGGAGGCTGGTCCTGATAGGCTTCCGTACATGGCAGACACGGAGGCCATTCAGTGGCGGATTAAGTAGACCATAGGCCCTGGGCTGTTACCCATAGTTGGGCCCCCCTTCTCCACCGCCGCCCTGTAACTATTGTTAACACTTCCTTTTTGTCCAGACATTAACAAATGGGTGTTACTACTTCCCTTGTCAAAAGGCTGTGTCCCCACATACTGACAGTCTCCAACCTTCGCTGACAGTATCGCACCCTGTAGGGACACATTCTCCTGACAAGGGGAATAGTAACACTTATTTGTCTATCAGTCCTGGACTGCACAAAGACTCTGTAAAATACAAGGATTTCCTATAATAAACATGTCAGTAGAGATGACAGATTATCTATAAATCTAGTGACTCACAGGTGACGACGTAGTTTTTTTCCTCTTCTCCATCCAGTCCAGACTTCATGACGACTTTTCCCGGCCATGACCCATTTCTGCAGAATTTGCCACTCAGATGTCTTTGGCTCCTCACTTTTCCAACATTTCCACACCTATAAACAAAGATAATATTATCATGGTGCCACACACTGTGCCCCTAAATATAATAGCACCAAACACTGCACCCCTGAATAAAATAGTACAAACACTGTGCCCCTAAATATTATAGCACCATAGACTGCGCCCCTGAATATAATTGTGTCAAACACTGTAGATAGCACCACACACAGCCCCCTGTAAATAGCGCTACACAGTCCTCCCCCTCTGTAAATAGCGTCACATAGCCCTCCCCCTCTTGTATATAGTGCTACACAGCAATCCCCCTTAGATATAGTGATACACAGCGCTCCCTTCTATATAGTGCTATACAACAATCCCCCCTTGTATATTGTTCTACACAGCGTCTCCCCCCTTGGACCTGCAGCTCTTGTAATTGCTCAGTATAATGTCCCCCGTAGCTGCCCCCACAGTATATTGCCACCCATAGCTGCCCCCACAGTATAATGCCCTTCATAGCTGCCTCTACACAGTATAATGCCTCCATAGTTGCAACACAGTATAATGCCTCCATAGCTGTGACACAGTATAATGCCTCCATAGCTGCGACACAGTATAATGTCCCCATAGCTGCTACACAGTAATAATGCCCTCATAGCTGTGACACAGTATAATGCCCTCATAGCTGTGACACAGTATAATGCCCCCATAGCTGTGACACAGTATAATGCCTCCATAGCTGTGACACAGTATAATGCCCCCATAGCTGCGACACAGTACAATGCCTCCATAGCTGTGACACAGTATAATGCCCCCATAGCTGTGACACAGTATAATGCCCCATAGCTGCTACACAGTATAATTTCCCCATAGCTGCTACACAGTATAATGCCTCCATAGCTGCGACACAGTATAATGTCCCCATAGCTGCTACACAGTATAATGCCCCCATAGCTGCGACACAGTATAATGTCCCCATAGCTGCTACACAGTATAATGCCACCATAGCTGCGACACAGTATAATGCCTCCATAGCTGCAACACAGTATAATGCCTCCATAGCTGCGACACAGTATAATGCCTCCATAGCTGCAACACAGTATAATGCCTCCATAGATGCGACACAGTATAATGCCTCCATAGCTGCTACACAGTATAATTCCTCCATAGCTGCTACACAGTATAATTCCTCCATAGATGTGACACAGTATAATGTCCCCATAGCTGCGACACAGTATAATGTCCCCATAGCTGCGACACAGTATAATGTCCCCATAGCTGTGACACAGTATAATGCCCCCATAGCTGCGACACAGTATAATGCCCCCATAGCTGTGACACAGTATAATGTCCCCATAGCTGCGACACAGTATAATGCCCCATAGCTGCGACACAGTATAATGTCCCCATAGCTGCGACACAGTATAATGCCCCCATAGCTGCTACACAGTATAATGCCCCCATAGCTGCTACACAGTATAATGCCCCCATAGTTGCGACACAGTATAATGCCCCATAGCTGCGACACAGTATAATGCCCCATAGATGCGACACAGTATAATGCCCCATAGATGCGACACAGTATAATGCCCCCATAGATGTGAGTGACACAGTATAATGCCCCATAGATGTGAGTGACACAGTATAATGCCCCATAGATGTGAGTGACACAGTATAATGCCCCATAGATGTGAGTGACACAGTATAATGCCCCATAGATGTGAGTGACACAGTATAATGCCCCATATGAACGTACCTAATAAATAAATAAAAAAATAATTACTTACCTATCCCGGTTCCCACGACGGTGGGGGATGCTTCTCCTCTTCTGCACTGTGCTGTGAGTGACTCCGTGCAGACAGGCGCGATGACGTTACTACATCGCGCCTGCCTGCACCGAGCCGCTCACAGCAGAGCCTGTGCTCACAGGCTCCAGCATTCCACCCAACTGAATCTGCGTCCTGTGGACGCAGATTCAGTTGGAAGCGGGAAGCGCGGCAGCGCTGCATAGTTGCATAGTTTTTTAACATTGTGTGCGGGGGCGATGGGCCCCCTGGCAGCCTCGGGCCCCGGGCGGCCGCCCGAAACGCCCAAATAATAATCCGCCATTGAGGCCATTACTTGGCCACCGGTCGCCATGCTAGCCATCTGCAAACCTCACGATTTCATTGTGAGGTCTGCCGTTGTGCTAGTAACCTCTAATTTCAATCGATCACCGCAATTAAGGGGTTAATTGCCAAAATCAGCAGAAATAAGCCGCTGATCGGTATACAGTGGAGTGTCAACTGTCGGGGACAGCTGGCCTCACGGTTCCCTGGCACACTATCGCCGACAGTGTGCACCGGGAACCGCGCAGTAACTGTACGTCCCCGTGCGCTAAGACACTGGCCACCCGGACGTACTGTTGGGTCGTGGTGCGCCTAGGGGTTAATGATCCCTCATTATGATAATGAGGCACATGGTTTATATACTGCATGTACTGGTTGTGTCACTATGCTTGAAAAAGGTCCTATAGCAGGACGGAAACGTTGCAGCTGTTGACTGAATAAATCACATTCTATTTTGGAACCTTCGGAGTGCTGTGGGATTTCTTTCACTTATGCCTTACAATCCACGGATCTGGATTACCTGCTTGCACCATCTCCGTGTTGGAATTTGACGCAGTGTGCTGCTTATTTATATATATATATATATATATATATATATATATATATATTATACACGCACATGGCCGATTGTAGCTGTTCTGCTGTCTAAGGGAAAAATTTTAAATGGTGCCCCCCCATCCGCCAAAAAATCATAAGAAATCCAAGTAGCCAACCTCTAAAATGCCCACAAAGATGGCCCCATACAGTATAATGCCCTATAGCAACTCCATACAGTATAATGTCCCAATAGCTGCTCTTATACAGTCTAATGCCCCATAGCTGCCATACACGGTATAATGCCCCCTTGCATTATAATGCCCCAACAGCTTCCCATACAGTATAATGCCCCTCTAGCTTCATCCTTACAGTATTATGCCCCCATACAGCATAATGGCCTCATACCGTATCATGCCCCCTTAGCTGCCACCATACACTATAATGGCCCCTCAGCTGCAACATATGGTATAATGTCACTATAGCTTCCGCCATACAATATAATGCCTTCATAGCTTCCTCCATACAGTATAGTACCCCCATAGCTGCCCCCATACAGTTGAATGCCGCTTTAGTTGCCACCATACAGTATAATGCCCCCTTAGCTGCCCCTATACATTATAATGCCCCTTTAGCTACCACCATACAGTATAATGCCCCCTTAGCTGCTCCAATACAGTATAATGCTTCATATCTGCCCCATACAGTGTAATTTCACCTCAGCTGCCCCCATACAGTATAATGCCCCCTTAGCTGCCCCTAGTGCCACTGCCCACATATAAAGTGCCAGTGCCCACGTGGATAGTGCCACACCCCCTAAAAGATAGGGTCACCCCCCTGTAGATATATCACTACCCCCTGCTGTAGCCATTGGCCGGGGATTCCGCTATGGACAGTGACATCAGGGATTCCCTCTATGATCTTAATCCCCGGCCACAGCATCGGCAATGCTCTGGCATGGGATTCCACTGTACCGGGGAGTCCTTTGTACTAATGCTGAAGCAGGGATCTGATGGTTCCCTGCTTCATCATTGGGTTCAATTGTATCTGCGTCCTGCGAAAGAAAGATACAGTTGACACCAGGAGTCCAGGACATACCACCGGCTGCCCGGATTGGAGGGCCCCCCCTCGAAATCTGGGACTGTCCCGTTGAATCTGGAATGTTTGGGAGGTATGTAACAACCACTCTCTGATTGACAGCATTCCATTACTAGGCTGGGGCTTAGTATTAGTCAGTAAAAAGACACTAACCCCCATTATTACCCCAGTACCCATCGCCACCAGGGGTACCGGAAAGATCCGGGTACGATACAGTACCCGACCATCTGAAGTGATGGCCGGGCAAAGGGGCGGCTGCAGGCTGGTACTGCTAGGCTGGGAAGGGCCAAAAACTGTGACCATCGTTTCAGATGGTCAGGTACTGGATTGCGTCCTGCTGTTCATGATACCCCTTCTAGCGTTGGGTACCGGGGTAATATTGGGAGTGTAACATCCACAGCCTGTCGCACTCACTTGCCCCCCGATGGCCACGGCCGCAAACTTCCATGTCCGTGTCGGCACCTCCCTCCCAGGAGAAGCCAGCGCTCGTATCCGCCCATTTCTGCACTGGTCTTTAAGGTGCGCGCGCGTGCTCGTTCCCGGCCTTAATGGACCAGTGAGCACATATTTATTTAATTAATTATCCCCACATCACCCTGGACAATAAGTAGGGCCCTGCCCTTTCACTCCTTGCCTGAGCGTTGTTATGTTTACCCATGTTAGTCTTGCAAATGGTCCCTTAGTCATATCCTGTTCCCAGTGTTCCCGTGCCCTGCTACCTGTATCCTGTATCCCGTGCTGTGTTTGTTCCTGTGCCCTTTCCAGTGTTGGAGTCGTGTAGTACCATCTGCCACACCTGCTGTCATTCACCACGTCTGGTGACGTCTGTCACGCCTGGTATCATCCGCCACGTTTTGCGTTATCTACCGTCAAGTTCCATCTGTGCTAAACCTCTACTACTGACAGGACTGTTACAGGTACTCCCATACTAGGACTTTGCATAGACTGTATATACTATTGTTTGGAGAGCTGCTACTCCGCTACGGCCTAGTGGGTCCACATACCCATCGTGGATCGTGACAGGCTGAGTGCTAGCCTTTTTACTGACTAACGCTAAGCCCTGCCTTAGTAATGGACGTCATCAAACAGACAACTGCCATTACTAAGGCGGTAATAAAGTATTAGAAAAACACAGAGTCATAAGATTTCTTTTATTGAAATAAAAACTCCCTTACACAATCCTCGCTAACCATTTTATTTTATTAAAAAAATAAAATAAAACATAAATCATCGAAGTAGTCCAACGAATCTTCGACGTAGTCGAAACGGTCCAGTGGAACCTGTAAAACAAAAATGAGCAATATGAAAAATAAAAAATAATTATAGTCATCCACAACAGTCTTCTGTCTTCTTTTTTACCCCATTTGTGGTGATAAACTGCCGTTTGGGCCCATGGGAGGGCTTAGAAGGAAAGTAGCGCTATGTGTTTGATGGAGTCCAGATTTTGCTGGATTGGTTTTCGGGTGCCATGTCGCATATGCAGAGCCCCAGAGATATCAAAGCAATGGAAACCCACCAGAAGTGACCCCCATCTTGGAAACTAAACCCCTCAAGGAATTGATTTATCGCTGTTGTGACCATTTTGACTGCTCAGTTTTTTTACAGCACGTATTTGAAATTGGGCTGTGAAATTAAAAAAATTGAATTTTTTCCAATAAGAGGTCATTTTTGATCAAAATTTCTTATTTTGACAGGTAACAAAATACCCAATTTTGTTGCCCAATTTGTCCTGAGTGTGGCAATAGCCCATTTGTGGTGATAAACTGCCGTTTGGGCCCATGGGAGGGCTCAGAAGGAAAGGACCACCATTTGGCCTATTGTAGCTTTTCTGGTGCTAAGTCATGTATGCAGAAGCCCCTGAGGTACCAGTACAGTTGAAACCCCCGAGAAGTGACCCCATTTTAAAAACTACACCCCTTAAGACATTCATCTAGAGGTGTAGTGAGCATTTTGACACAACAGGTATTGTTGAAAAAAGGTAATGCACAGCAGATGGTGCAGTGTGATATTTGCAATTTTCTATATACAGTATCTATGCCATTTCAGTGTCCAATATATTGTGCCCAGCATGCGCCACCAGAGATATACACCCTATAAACTGTAATGTGGGTTCCCCCAGGTACAGCAATACCTTACATGTGGCTGTTATCAGCTGCCTGGGCACACAGCAGTGCTCAGAAGGGAAAGATGAGGGGGATAAGCTGTGCGGAGTGCGTCAGGGTAGATGAAAAATCTAAGGGATGTATGATAAATTTTAAAACACTTTCATACAGAGCCCTGGTTTTTCGGGGCACGTGTCACATTGAGATATTGTGTCCTCCCTTATCCCTCTCTTATAGCAGACTTTGGACCTCTTTTGACTTTTTCCCTTCTTGCCAGTTTGGGGAACTTCTCCTGGAATGTGCTGCCCTGGTACGATGCGTGTGGCCTCGCTTCCAGAAGTACTGGGTGCCCCCACCCTTCCTGGTCCCTAAAGATTAGGTTCTTGATAATGATGTGCATGGCCAGATTCTTATACCACACCACATGGCGCTGTGGGGCTTCAGGAATTGATCTGACAAGTCCACCCCTCCCATGTACCTATTGTAGTCCAGGATGCAGTCTGGTTTGGGGGTCTCTGTACTGGTACCTCGTACTGGTACATGGGTGCTGGTGTGGCCATTTATTGTTATCAATACAAGGACATCTCTCTTGTCCTTGTACTTGACACACAATATGTTGTTGCTAGATTGTGCCCTGCTCTCACCCCTTCCTCTTTGCCCAAGCAGTGTCTTAGGGAGGCCTCTCAGATTTCTTCTAGCCGTGCCGCATGCCGCAGGACTTCTAGATGCGAGGCACTTAAAGAGCGGGACGCTGGTATAAGAATTATCCAGGTAGAGGTGGTAACCCTGGTTCAGCAGTGGGTGCACCAAATCCCACACAATTTTTGCATTAACTCCCAGTAAAGGGGGGGGGGGTATTCTGTGGGCTGAGTACTGGTGTCCTTCCCTTCATATATCCTAAATTTGTAGGTATACCCTGATGCAATCTCACACAGCTTATACATCTTCACGCCATACCTTGCCCTCTAGCTCGGCAGGTACTGGCAGAATTGAAGCCTCCCTTTAAAATGTACCAAGGACTCATCAATAGAAATACACTTCTCGGGGGTTTATGCTTGGGCAAACCGGGCACTGAAACGGTCTAATAGGGGTCTCCGTTTATACAAACGGTCAAAACTGGGGCCATCTCGGGGTGGGCACTGCTCATTATCAGTATAATGTAAGAAGCCAAGTATTGCCTCATTTATTTTTTTTAGGTTCCATTTCAGTTCTGAAGTTGCTTTGAGGGGCCTATATATTAGACACCCCCATCAAACACCCCATTTTAGAAACTAGACCCCTCATTGAACGCGGCTTTTAAGGGGTTAATCAGCGGGGACACAGCGATCAGTCCCCGCTATAGGATATGCAGCAACTGCTGTACAAGACAGCAGCTGATACAGCTCCTGCATGTGTCGGAAAGACGGCAGAAATGGCCGTTAATCCCGCAACGTAATATTCCGTCGCTGAGGGCGAACGGGGTGGTCAGCACGACGGAATATTACGTCGCTGAGCGTTAAGGGGTTAAAACATGAGGTTCTTATAAACATTTTTATCACATTGTATAAGTCCAGTAGCCACTTCTCGGAGGCCTCTTTTAATTGAGTCCCTACTCTATTAGGTGCAGCACTGCATGGCGGTCACAGTCTAGAAGGAGATTACATTAGGGTTTCCACCTTTTTGCCCTCAGTTTGTCCACATGGAAAGGTGACATTTTTTATCTATTCACATGGTTGTGGTGTTGTGTGGTGGTCTATGTTGCTGTGGTATTGTGCATGTGGGGGAATGTGACATAGAGCCAAGATGGCCTCGCCTTTCAGCAGGGGTAATGTTGAGCTTTTGGGTTGCCCCCCTGCAGGTGCCTTGTTGCGGCGAAGGCGGCCGCCATGCAGTACTGCACCTAATAGAGTAGGGACTCAATTAAAATAGGTCGCCGTGAAGTGTTAAGTGGACTAATACATTCTGATAATTATTTTTCTAAGAACCTCCTGTTCATGTTTGTGCAGCAATAGATGAAGGTATAAAAGTGGATGTGCGCTCCATGTCTTGTTCTCACATGTTGGTAGATAAGTCATGTAATGTGTTTATAAAGATCCATCAGTAATCCGCTTCATGTAGACGACCTTTCTTATTTTTACTTGGTATATTACTCTTACTATTACTTTATAAGAAATGACTCGATACTTTACAGCTTTATGATATTTTATTGAGCTGATAATAAGAAAATAATGTTCGACCTTTCTGTGGACACTGGTGGAAGTGTCCTCCATGATTTTATAGGATGAAGTGGACTTCTTATATGGTCAGTGGTAGGCTTGGTGTTCACTGAGGTGAAGAGTTCTAATGGATGACCCTTCCAAGAAGAGATGGACCTGGCTGTGTGCCATCAAGAGGTCACGACCCTCCGGCTGTGTGCCATCAGGAGGTCGTCACCATCAGGCATTGTGCCATATCCAGATGTAAACTTCAGACTGGTGGCCATCACCTCAGTTCTTCACCACTGACAGCAGATGGTAGAGAATAGACAAACCCAACAGTGTGGTCATAAGGTGGCAAGAAGGTGAGATGCTGATGACTTCAGGAGGCGTTACTCAACCTGTAATCTGGATGAAATAGTGATGGTTCAGGAACAGGTGAGCACTTGTGATGACTGAGGCATTTTTGCTCACCTCAGTCTTCTTCGCCTCTTAAGCATCCCCAGAAAGATCTTCTTCTCGCTCTTGTGCGTCTGGGTTCGGATGTACTGGGTTCTGGTGTTCTGGGTTCCGGTGTTCTGGGTTGTTGACGTTGATAGACCAAAATCCTCTCCTCATGACTATTAGAAGAAGGAGCTTTGCGTCCTATGTTGTCAGGAGGTATTGACTGGGCCCAGACGATGTTACTGAATGCCACATTATACTTGCGTTTTGGTGACTCTTTCACATCGTGTAGAGCAGAAGCAATAGGTTCACTTGGAACATTCTGTGATACAGATTTATGATGTATTTCTGATGTTCTTGGTTCTGGTGTTCTGGGCTCTGGTGTTCTGGATGGTTGACGTTGATAAACCAGAATCCTCTCCTTATGACTATTAGTAGAAGGAGCTTTGCGTCCTCTGTTGTCAGAAGGTATTGACCGGGCCCAGACGATGTTACTGAATGCCACATTATACTTGCGTTTTGGTGACTCTTTCACATCGTGTAGAGCAGAAGCAATAGGTTCACTTGGAACATTCTGTAATACAGATTTATGATGTATTTCTGATGTTCTTGGTTCTGGTGTTCTGGGCTCTGGTGTTCTGGATGGTTGACGTTGATAAACCAGAATCCTCTCCTTATGACTATTAGTAGAAGGAGCTTTGAGTCCTGTGTTGTCAGAAGGTATTGACCGGGCCCAGACGATGTTACTGAATGCCACATTATACTTGGGTTTTGGTGTCTTTTTCACATCCTGTGGAGCAGAAGCCGTGGATGGTCCAGGACGTTCCTTGTTAGACAGGACTGGTGTACTCCTGGATTCTTGTACCCGAAATTCAGGGGTATAAATCGTCTCCTTACAAGCTTCTTGGTCTTTCAGAACATTTTCTTTTTCAGGAATATGACTTTGTTTGGTTGTGTCCTTGGCTTCAGCTGTACTTGTCAGAGGTGATTCTGTGTTTGGTTCTTCATCAGAATCAGAGGGCTCCTCCTCCTCCTCCTCCTCCCTCTCACTCAGGACAGGCACTATAGCCAAGGACAGTATAAGGACGAATGGTGACATCATGATGACACAGGCCACGCCATTGATGAGCCGAGCATGAAGTTTGATCTCACATTCAGAGGGGTCTTTTTTGGGAACCACAGGTGGTGGGTTGTCCTGCAATGGAAAGAGGAATAATAAAATCTTGTAGATATTAGGTTACCGCGCCATTTGTGTTCTTGCTGCGCCATTTTATCATCTCCTTTTCTTGTGTTGAATCTGCACATTTTTACCTACCCCAAAGACCATTGCATTTTTCCAGTTGTAGAACCTCTGTAATATAATCGGCTTCTCACGGGGGGCAATAAATTCATTTGGAACATTCTGTAAAACAGATTTATGATATATTTATGACATGTGACATGACTGTCGCCATCACTATCTTAACCCCTTAAAAACACAGCCTATTTCGGACCAAAGGAGGCAGCGATATTTTTGTTTTGTTTTTCCTTCTTCGTATTCTGAAAGTCATAATCTTTATTTGGTTTTCAGTCTATGGAGTCATATGAGGGCTTATTTTTTTTTTAGATAAAGACGTACATTTTAATGGCAACATTTTGGGGTACATATAATGTATTGTATTCGTTTTATTAACTTTCTTTTGGTGGGAGAGAGGAAAAAATCAGCAATTCTACCATTGTTTTTTGGATTTTGTTTTTACAGAGTTCAACGTGCGCTATAATTGACATAATAAATTTATTCTAAGCGATACCAAATGTATATATTTTTTCATGATTTTTCACTTTTGCTCAATAAGAATCCTTTTTTTTTTAGAAAATATTTTATTGTGTTGCTGCATTTAAAGACCCCTATCATTTTTATTTTTTTTTCCAAAGGAGCTCTATGTTGTCTTATGTTTTGCAGGACGAGTTGTAGTTTTTATTGGTACCATTTTGGGGTACATACTATATTCTTTTCACTTGTATTTCAGTTTCATTCAGAGGCGGGATGATCAAAAAACAGCAATTTTGCTGTTGATTTTTAGTATATTACGAAGGCAGTGATACCAAATATGTATAGGTTTTTTTTACATTTTTTGCAGCTTTTCTAAAATAAATGGCTTTGTACAGGGAAAAAACAGCGACTTTCAGGTATTTTTAAATATTTTTACAAAATGTTTTTAACTTTTATTGTTCGTCCCACATGGGACTTGAACATCTGACTTTCTGATTACTTATATAATACATTATGTAACACTTCTGTATTGCAATGCATTATATGTGTCAGTGTAAAACTGGCAGGCAGCTTATTAGGCTTCCGTTTATGCCAGACCTGCCATAGCAACCCACCGGCACACCGCGATCCGTTTTCATGAGCCCGGTGGAGTGACAGAGGGAGGCCACTAAGGGGTTAAAAGTTCAGGATCAGAGTTTTCTCCATTCCCGGCGGTTAGAGTCTCTGCTATCACAGCATTGTAATACTACAGCAGCTCGCGTTAACTTACTGCAAGCCATGACGTATTATTACAGAGTAGGGTGGAAGGGGTTAAAATCGGGATGGTCACCATAGTAACACAGCAGAAATACCCGTTCTACCCACAACTTATACAGGGACTTTACCCTATAGGGTCCCTGAATAATAAGCCCCAACAATAGAGAAGCTGCTTACCCCAATGCACCACTCTCGTGTCCTTGTATGTCCAGGAGGAACGTACGGGTCCCCAACTGGGTCAGATAGAAATCCCTACAACACAAGTGATAGATGTAATGTAGACTCTATTCTATCCCGTGCAGGTAATAGGATTATTACATCTATATTCCTGTACAGCTGATTATTAGGATCTCCTCATCTACTTTATGTCTATTGTTTCTATGAAGAGCCGACATTTCCTGATAATAAATATTATACTGGTGATACAACCAGATACAAGCAAGTAACTCACCCCAAAGAGCTGGAATACGACCCGTATATGTGGAACCACGTCCTCAGACTGGAAATCCTGAAAGACAAGAAGTGGCTGTAATACCCCGGATATGAGGGGTTTGGTTGGACACCCAGTTTTTTCAGATTGTTGGTCCCACAAAGACAAGGTTTTGGCGGGAGCCCCCACTACTAGTGACCTAAATAATGAACTGCCCCCGAAATCACCGGACGACCACTGTTCTCAATGCCGGCCTGTTGTCCTCCAGAGCTGAGAGACATATTATATGAGATTCTCAGCAGCAGCTAGTAGAGGGGGGTCCTGAGTGGGGGTGACCCCTCTATCAGCAAAATGGAGTAAAGGACACCAGGCAACCCCTCTAATAGGACGTTTTGTCAGAAATCAGTAGAAAGTTGTTGCGTTACCTCAAAGTTCCATGTTTTCTGGGGCTCGGAGGGACCATCATAGAATGGAAGATATTTAATCCAGAAGAAATGGTCCTGTAAGAGACAATATGATCATTATAGTCCTATATCTCCTGCATAGAAGAGCGCAGTATATTTATATATATGGTGAAGAATGTTCTAGAGGCCCAGAATGTAGCCAATCACAGTGCAGAAGCCAGTGACATCACACAACGTCTATTCCCATTCCCCCCAAGTTCTACAAGGAACGTCTGCGTCCCCGTCATCCATGAAAAGAATATTCCATATATAATATCAGAAGAAGTTGTGGATTTACCTCCAGCGTCCATGGAATCAGGTTGTTGGTTGGACTTTCATATGATGGAAGGTGATGAGTCCAGTATGAAAAGTCCTGCAAGAGACAAAATCATCATTATAGTCACCTCCATCCCATACAGAGCAGTGTATATGTATATATGTGCCCCCTATAGATATATATAGTGTACAGACCCCAAACTTATATCCGCTCTGACCATTCACATCCTCTGTATATTCTCCTGTCATATCTCCCCCTTTATAGCAGATAATTTCTCCCCCCCCAATCACCTGACCCTGCCGCAGCCGATTCCAAGTGACAGCCATATTGAATAAGGGAAACATACTCACCGGCAGTGTACCACAATGTACGGGGTAGATCAAGTTCAAAGACAGAAAAAATAGGATAATCCTCATTTTCTCCAATACTTCAAAGGGTCTCTCAGCACCAAGATGCCAATGAGATAGAAGCTGCAGGTGGGCGGAGCCACCTTATATACCCCCAGCTGTGACATCACAATGTCTTCTGTGACATCACAATTCTCTTTGTGACATCACAATTCTCTTTGTGACATCATCACCGACCACACAATACCGCATGACATGATCACACACCACTAGACATCATGTGACTCTGAGACTATGGGCCTCATGTATCATAACCGTCTAATAGAAAAAATGTCCTTGTTGTCCATAGCAACCAATCACAGAGCAGCTTTCATTGTAGCACAACAGTTAGGAGATAAGAGCTGCACTGTGATTGGTTGCTATGGGTAACTAGGACAGTTTTCCTCTTATACAGTGTGGATACATGAGGCCGCCATCTTTGAATGATCTTCCTGAACCATTAAAAATGAGAATTATCGTCTTCAGTATGGAGGTACACTATGGAGGGGTCACATAGAAACATCAACATGGCCCTTCTCCTTGTGTGGACCCTAAAAAATCAACAACTCATCTACTCTCCAATATATATCTATCATCCTACTACATCTCATTATCCCCTACACAACCTTACATTCATCCAGAGACCTCGATACCTAACAAGTGTGGCCCCCCCTGTGGAGCTGCAGATGTGGGGACGGAGGCAGGAGAGGGGCCCAGCGTCTAGATACCCCTCCCCCAGACACTGACTTTGGACTCAGGAATTGTCCCTTGGGTAATGGCTCCGCTCTGGACCTTACTGCACTGACGTGGCCCAATACTGAGTTACAGACTATGGACTTGTCACTATAAGAGGGGGTCACATTTACCCCATTTACTTATTGTTGGGCTTTAAAGGGACAGTAGCAAGGACCCATAATTAAGTCCAGGACATTATCATTATTGTTACCCCCTCCTCCATCACCTCACCCTGTCGCAGCTGATTCTAGGCACCCGCCATATGTAATAATAGAGATGTACTCACCGGCAGCGTACCGCAATGTACGGGGTAGATCAAGTTCAAAAACAGGAGTAATAGGATAATCCTCATTGTCTCCAAAACGTCAAGGGGTCTCTCAGCACCAAGATGTCAAAGAGATACAAGCTGCAGGTGCACGGAACCCCCTTATATACCCCCCATTGTGACATCACAATAGCCTCTGTGACATCATCACCCACCACACAACACCACGTAACATCATCACCCACCACACAATACCACATGACGTCATCACCCACCACACAATACCGCATGACATCATCACCCACCACACAATACCACGACATCATCACCCACCACACTACCCTCTGTGACGTCACCCACCAAACAATAACACGTGACATTATCACCCATCACACTACCCTGTGTGACATCATCACCCACCACACAATATCACATATGACTAAATTAATGAAAGCAAGAAAAGATAGCAGGATCAAAATAGCGCACACCCAATACAAATAGTTTGAAAAAAGAAAAAACTTTTATTGATCCAAAACATATATATATGACACACAAATAAAAACATTTAAAAACATGTATGAACAGAAGCCCATGTGTAGATAAACAGGGCAAAACTACAGTCACTATACTTGTCTCAATAGGACAATAATATACCAATAGATGGATAGTACTGGGTAAATATAAAGCCTCTACTCAACAACATACAATAATCCCAAGAACCAGAAACCTGGGATTACCTGGTGCTCCGCATGCCAAGAATTGCAGCTACACAAGGGATAAAGCTGGAGAATGAATTACAAGCAGGCACCAGAAAACAGATAGAAAACAGAAAGAGTAGACGCCAAATATTTGAAGCACCCCGAATATCAGGTACGCATAACCCAGGAGTGCTGAAGTAAGGGAACTACCCCACGCGTATCGCTGCTTTACATTGCAGCTTCCTCAGGGGAAATAGAATGCCACACACAATACCACATGACATCATCAGCCACCACACTACCCTCTGTGACATCACGCACCACATGACACCACGTGACATCATCACTCAGCACAAGACATCATGTGACCAGCACAATTTCCAGATTTAGTCATTTCTATAGTAAAATCTTGAGTTTCTTGTACTGTCCCTGGACATTGGGGAGTGCTGGTGACGTGTGTGACAGTGCCATAGTGAGACTTCTCTTCTCCTGTATACCAGGATATATGATAAGGCCACATGCACACGCTGCGGAAGATACGCACTAAAACCGCAGCAATACTCAGGAAACGTGAGGTAAAAACTGTACCCAATCATGCGTTTTTCTATACGTTTCTTTACGTTTTGATGCTATTTTCGCCGCGTTTTCATGCTGCGGGTTTTGGCGTGATTTTCCACAGCACTAGACAGATATAATTTGCAAGGGGAAACACAAAATAAATTGACATGCTGCGGATTCTAAAAATCACATTGCTGGTCAATTTTCTGTCCCGAAAAATACTGCAGCGAGTACATGAGATTTCCTGGAATCTCATTGACTATGCTGGTACTGGATTACGCCTTCCGCGCGGCATAGCCACACGTATACGCATCGTGTACATTGAGCCTTACGCTGCCGTTACAGGGTGTATACATGTAGTATATGTCTCGGGACGCCATGTTGGTTGGGGGGTGCCAGTCTCTGGCTATTAGTCAGAAGTTTAGCAGTGTGGCTGGCGCCATATTCCTGCAGTGTCGGGTGAGGGGCAGAATGTAGCCGGTGCTGCTCCCATGGAGGGGAGGGATTTCAGTTACTATGGTAACATCAGTAATAAATATGGAGGAGCAGCGTTGACTTTTCAGGACTAATAAATAATCGTATTAATTGTGTAACGTTCCCGCACCCCCGCTCGCCGTTCTCTATATGTGGACGTTACGTTATCAGGTGTAAACAGAGAAGAGGAATGATGCCATAATGCCGTTTTTCTATGTCATGTGACCAGTCCTTATAATATATTATCTGTACAGTTAATGTTCATTATATTATTTTCTATCAGATCTTTATAGCTGGAGCTCTGTTATTACTGATGCAGCGTGTGAGGAGATAAGATATTTTATAATAAACAATTCTCTCCTCACGACTCGTATCTGACTCGTATGTCGGAAAAGTAGAATAGGCCTGACCACCAAATATTTCACTGTATTTACACCGGACAACTGACATATATACATTACTAAATCTCCCCCGTACAGCTCCAAACATGATAAATCACTGGCTGCCTGCACCACCACTAGGGGGAGCTGCTTCAAATGGATTTATACAGATAGCGCTGAACTCAATGGAAGCTGTAAACATCTCTATGTAGTGAGCTCCCCCTAGTGGTGGCTGCAGGAAATACTTTGGCTCTTTGTCGGGAAACAGGAGGATCAGTGCCGGCCCCCCCTCACCTCGGGCCCCGTAGCAGTGACGTGGTCTGCCTCTATGGTGTGTACAGCACTGAGTATATGTAGCTATTATGTATATGTACAGTATATAGTAGTAATAGTTACATATCCTATATATATGGGTTTGCATCAACAAAATCCCAATTCCAATACAGGTGATTTTTTTAGGCCATCCAGTGGCGGATTATCATTAGGGCGTTTCGGGCGGTCGCCCGGGGCCCAAGACTGCCAGGGGGCCCAAGGAGCCTATGACGGCCCGAACCCCCTCATGCCCAGTGGCGTCGCTAGCACCGGAGGGAGCCCCGGTGCCAGGACCGCACCTGTCAGGCGAGGGGAGCTTTGCTTCTACTTAGCAGCCGTGGTCTGTGCTGCTTTAGAAGCTCCCCCTCCAGCCCCCCTTCCCTGCTCTAAACATCTCTGCTGCTAGCTGTCGGGACATGGGGGAGGGGAGACTGTCGGCGGGCTCTGTGCTGTGAGCAGGAGAAGAGCTGCAGTGAAGACATAAAAGGTAAGTGCATGTGTGTTTAATATCCATATTCATGTGTGTTTAATGTCCATATTCATGTATGTTTAATGTCCATATTCATGTATGTTTAATGTCCATATTCATGTGTTTACAAGGTGTACTTTGTGTATAATGTGCATACTCGTGTATAATGTGCCTACTTAGTGTATAATGTGCATACTCGTGTGTACTTTGTGTACTATGCATACTTTGTGTATAATGTGCCTACTTTGTGTACTTTGTGCATAATGTGTGTACTTTGTGTACTGTGCGTACTTTGTGCATAATGTGCGTACTTTGTACTGTGCGTACTTTGTGCATAATGTGCGTACTTTGTGCGTACTTTGTGCATAATGTGCGTACTTTGTGCATAATGTGCGTACTTTGTGCATAATGTGGTACTTTGTGTACTGTGCATACTTTGTGCATAATGTGCCTACTTTGTGCATAATGTGCGTACTTTGTGCATAATGTGCGTACTTTGTGCATAATGTGCCTACTTTGTGCATAATGTGCCTACTTTGTGCATAATGTGCGTACTTTGTGTACTTTGTGCATAATGTGGGTACTTTGTGCATAATGTGCGTACTTTGTGTACTTTGTGCATAATGTGTGTACTTTGTGCATAATGTGCGTACTTTGTGCATAATGTGGTACTTTGTGTACTGTGCATACTTTGTGCATAATGTGCGTACTTTGTGTACTTTGTGCATAATGTGCGTACTTTGTGCATAATGTGCCTACTTTGTGCATAATGTGCGTACTTTGTGTACTTTGTGCATAATGTGCGTACTTTGTGCATAATGTGCCTACTTTGTGTACTTTGTGCATAATGTGGTACTTTGTGTACTTTGTGCATAATGTGCGTACCTTGTGCATAATGTGCCTACTTTGTGTACTTTGTGCATAATGTGCGTACTTTGTGCATAATGTGCATAATGTGCGTACTTTGTGCATAATGTGCGTACTTTGTGCATAATTTGCGTACTTTGTGCATAATGTGGTACTTTGTGTACTGTGCGTACTTTGTGCATAATGTGCCTACTTTGTGTACTTTGTGCATAATGTGCGTACTTTGTGCATAATGTGCGTACTTTGTGCATAATGTGCATACTTTGTGCATAATTTGCGTACTTTGTGCATAATGTGGTACTTTGTGTACTGTGCGTACTTTGTGCATAATGTGCCTACTTTGTGTACTTTGTGCATAATGTGGTACTTTGTGTACTGTGCATACTTTGTGCATAATGTGCATACTTTGTGCATAATGTGCGTACTTTGTGCATAATGTGCGTACTTTGTGCATAATGTGCATAATGTGCGTACTTTGTGCATAATGTGCGTACTTTGTGCATAATTTGCGTACTTTGTGCATAATGTGGTACTTTGTGTACTGTGCGTACTTTGTGCATAATGTGCCTACTTTGTGTACTTTGTGCATAATGTGCGTACTTTGTGCATAATGTGCGTACTTTGTGCATAATGTGCGTACTTTGTGCATAATTTGCGTACTTTGTGCATAATGTGGTACTTTGTGTACTGTGCGTACTTTGTGCATAATGTGCCTACTTTGTGTACTTTGTGCATAATGTGGTACTTTGTGTACTGTGCATACTTTGTGCATAATGTGCATACTTTGTGCATAATGTGCGTACTTTGTGCATAATGTGCGTACTTTGTGCATAATGTGCATAATGTGCGTACTTTGTGCATAATGTGCGTACTTTGTGCATAATTTGCGTACCTAGTGCATAATGTGGTACTTTGTGTACTGTGCGTACTTTGTGCATAATGTGCCTACTTTGTGTACTTTGTGCATAATGTGGTACTTTGTGTACTGTGCGTACTTTGTGCATAATGTGCATAATGTGCGTACTTTGTGCATAATGTGCCTACTTTGTGTACTGTGTGTACTTTGTGCATAATGTGCGTACTTTGTGCATAATGTGCGTACTTTGTGCATAATGTGCGTACTGTGTGTACTTTGTGCATAATGTGCCTACTTTGTGTACTAGTGTTTAGGTAGTGTTAGCAATAGTTACGGCGCGGCAGGGTGGTGGTGGAGAAGGGGGGCCCAAGTTTGGGTAACAGCCCAGGGCCCATGGTCTTCTTAATCCGCCACTGAGGCCATCCAACATACAGGACCCAGAAGGAGTACTAGGAGGGCAGGTCGCAGGAGGAATAGAACAAAGAAAATCACACCAACAGAGGACTATCATCCACTGTTTTGACACCCATACAATCATTGGTCTTGTTCAAAGGATTGTCTTTCTGTTTGGTTTGGAGTTGGATTTGTGTCATTTCATTAGGAGTTTAAAATTAAAAGTGTGGTTTAACGTACGTGGAGTAGACATACCTCCCAACTTTTGAATTCGGAAAAGAGGGACATTTTAAGCCACGCTTCCTAACCACGCCCAATATCCCACATAAACACATCAAATCACGGTCAGATCCTTCTTCAAATAACAAGCACACTGTCATGGACACAGGGTATGTGGACCCACTAGGCCGCTCCGCCGTAGCGGGGAGGCAGCTGACCAGGTCACAGTCTATGCGAAAGTCAATGGCAGACAGTAATGCTTGGGTACCTGAAATAGTCCGGACGGCGGCTGTGGCTACAGCACGGACAGAGGCTGGTGCGGCAGGTGGCGCCAGACGTGGCGGGCAGTATGCGATGAAGCAGAAGACACTGGACGTGGCAGATGACACTGGACGGGGCAGAAGACACTGGACGTGGCAGGAGACACTGGACGTGGCAGAAGACACTGGACGTGGCAGAAGACACTGGACATGGCAAACAACACTGGATGTGGCAGAAGACACTGGACGTGGCAGAAGACACGACTCCAACGCTGGTAGGCACAGGAACTGGAACAATACGGAATACAGGAACGGGTAACAGGGCATGGGTAACAGCTGGAACGGGAAACACTAAGGGACCATTTGCGAGATAGACTGGGATAGACTAACAACGCTCAGGCAAGGATTAGAAGGCCTGGGCCTTCTTATAGACCAGGAAATCATGGCAGTTGATGATGATGACTACTTCCTATTTGCGCGCTGGCCCTTTAAGGCTGGGCGCGAGCAAGTGCGCGCACCCTACGGGACTCAGCCGAACGGAGCGGAAGTGAGCGCTGGCGTCTCCTAGGAGGGAGATGGGGACCAGCGCTCATGGATCCATGGCCGCGGGCGTCGGGAGGTGAGTAAACCCGACGGCCTGCGGCCATGGACGCTACAGTATCCCCCCTCTTATGCCCCCTCTTCTTGGGGCCAGAGCGAGAGAGGAATTTTTTAATAAGAGCAGGAGCGCTGAGGTTCTCTTCTGGCTCCCAGGACCTCTCCTCAGGACAAAACCCTCTCCAGTCCACCAGATAGAAAATCCTTCCTCCTACCCTTTTGCAGTCCAGGATCTCTTTTACCTCGAATACATCAGAAGGACCGCTGGGGGCAACTGTGGAACTAGAAGTCTTGCTGTAGCGGTTCAGGACCACTGGTTTCAGGAGGGACACATGGAAGGAGTTAGGGATTCTGAGGGTAGGAGGCAGCCGCAGTTTATAGGAGACAGGGTTGATCTTTTGCAGAATATCGAAAGGACCAGGGAACCTGGGGGCGAACTTGTATGAGGGTAACTTCAAGCGAATGTTCCGAGAGGACAGACAGACTTTAGTCCCCGGAAGATACTGAGGCGGCTCTCTTCTCTTAGTATCTGCCTTTCGCTTCATGGGATCTACTGCCAGCAAAATAGAGGACCGGGTCTGTTGCCAGATTTGCAGGAAGTCCCCATATGCAGAGTCAGCAGCGGGTACCTGAGATGAAGTCGACACAGGAAGAGGGACTCTGGGATGTTGACTGTACACGATGTGAAACGGAGTGGAAGTGGTGGACTCACTTGTGTGGTTGTTGTATGAAAACTCGGCCCATGGAAGAAGCTGTACCCAGTTATCGTGCTGTGAAGAGATGAAGTGGCGGAGATAATCTTCCATGATCTGGATAATCCTCTCAACTTGCCCATTGGATTGGGGTGATAGGCAGAGGAAAAGTCCAAACTCACATCCAGGAGTTTACAGAGGGTTCTCCAGAACTTAGAGGTAAACTGAACCCCCCGGTCGGGCACAATGTGAAGAGGCAAGCCATGCAAGCGAAAGATGTGCTGAATGAAGAGACTCGCCAGTCGTGGAGCAGAGGTAGGCCGGTCAGCGGGATAAAATGTGCCATCTTAGAAAACCGGTCCACCACCACCCAGATGGTGTTGCATCCTGCTGAGGGAGGAAGGTCTGTGACGAAGTCCATTGCGATGTGCTGCCAGGGGGCACTGGGTACAGGCAGAGGTTGAAGCAGGCCGGCAGGCTTGAAGTCAGTCACTTTGTTAGAGGCACACACAGAGCAAGCAGAGACAAAGTCCAGAACATCTTTAGGTAGCGTGGGCCACCAGAAGTGACGGGCAATAAGGTCTTGGGTTTTACGGACACCAGCGTGCCCAGCTAGTTTAGAACTGTGTCCCCAGAGGATAATTATTTTTCTGTCAGCCAATCGAACAAAAGTCCTCCCCGGAGGGATATTTCTAAGCTGCAGAGGATTAGCGGTGACAACGCAGGATGGGTCTATGATGGTCTGAAGGGACTCCACCGTGTCTTCCGTCTCAAATGATCTGGACAGGGCATCGGCCCTCACATTCTTGTCAGCGGGACGGTAGTGGAGCAGAAATTAGAAACGGGTGAAGAACAGCGACCACCTGGCTTGACGGGGATTTAGTCTTTGAGCGGACTGAAGGTAGGTGAGGTTCTTGTGGTCGGTGAAGATCAGGATGGGGTGAGCAGCGCCCTCCAGAAGATGTCTCCACTCCTCCAGGGCCAATTTGATAGACAGGAGTAATTGCGCTCGGCAGAAGAAAACAGTCTTGAGTAGTAGCCACATACCACTGCCTTTCCTTTGGAGCTCCTCTGGAACAGAAGTGCACCTGCACTAACAGAGCAGGCGTCCACTTCTAGTGAGAACTGCCGAAACACGTCAGGGTTATGGAGGATTGAAGCTGAAGTGAAGGCTTTCTTGAAGTGAAGGCTTTGCCTCTGGAGTCCACACCTTGGCGTTCACACCCTTATTGGTAAGGGTAGAGATGGGAGCCGTCAGAGAAGAAAAGTTCGGAATAAACTGCCGGTAGAAATTGGCGAATCCCAGGAACCGTTGTATGGCCCTTAGGCCTTGAGGACGTGGCCATTCCAGGACAGACTTTAGTTTCTCAGGGTCCATCTTAAGGCCTTGATCCGAGATGATGTAGCCCAGGAAGGGCAAAGACTTCTTTTCAAAGGTGCACTTTTCCAACTTGGCATACAAGCGATTCTCTCTTAGTCGCAGAAGAACTTGATGAACATGCCTCCGATGGGTCATCAGATCTGGGGAGAAAATTAAAATATCATCGAGATAAACTACAACACACATATAGAGGAGATCTCGGAAGATATCATTAACGAACTCCTGAAATACTGCGGGAGCGTTACGCAGTCCGAAGGGCATCACTAGGTATTCGTAGTGCCCATTGCGCGGGTGTTAAATGTCGTCTTCCATTTGTAAATTTTATCTACAACTAAGGGGCACGGCAATGGGGTCCAATATGCCCCTACGTATGCCAACATTTTTGTGGGCATGATGGAGGAGATGTTGATCTATGTATCCCACCACTTCACATATGTTCTGAGGTGGTGGCGATACATAGACGACATCTTCCTCATCTGGACTGACACGACAGAATCCTTTTTGGAATTCCACACCTTTTTTAATCAAATCGATCCAGACATTCAATTTACTTATACTTATTCGACTGAGATGATCCAATTCTTGGATGTCTCAATAAGCATTAAAAATGATGTCTTATACACTAGTCTATATACTAAGCAAACTGACCGTAACACATCATTGAAATTTGAAAGCTGTCATCCGAAAAAGATGATACACTCTCTTCTATACAGTCAAATGCTCAGGGCTATACGTATTGCGGATGATGATTCAGAATTGAATCAGACTCTTGATCAGATGATCCTAAACGTTAAACATAGAGGATATCCAAGACGACTGTTGAATACCTTTAAGGACCAGGTCAAGAACACTCCTAGAAATAATCTATTGGTTAATCCTAAACAGCGTATATCTCCTTCCCGTGTTCCGTTTGTGTCCACCTATCACGATCTTAGTGGAGAAGTGGCAAAGATTTTTAATAGACATTGGGGCATTATTAAGAACAGTTATAAACACATTGAATCGTTTAATAACGCACCCCTCATGTCATATAGACGTCGACAAAATTTACGTGACAAATTAGTCAATAGTCTGACACATCGAAAAACAGGACAACAGACACTCCTTAGACCGAAAAAAATGGGTAACTTTCCCTGTCTCTGTTGCATTAATTGTCGTCTTATGCATAGGGGGAATGTCTTTATTCATCCGCAAACACAAAGAGAGCACAGGATTAAACAATTTCTTACATGCGATTCGGATTGGGTTATTTACGTTCTCTGGTGCCCGTGTTCACTTCTATATGTCGGTGAAACCTCTTGTGATTTCAAGACACGTCTGAATAATCACAGATATTCCATACGTAAGAAGAAAAGTGATTTACCGGTAGCGAAACATTTCTCGGAACTTGGACACTCAGAAAAAGATCTTAGATTTATGATTTTGGAACAGGTTCCTGGCCCTTATAAGGGGGGTCATAGATCAGCATTATTACACAAGTGTGAATTGAAATGGATCTTTTTACTAGAATCATTGAAACCAAAGGGCCTCAATGTTGAGTTCAATGTTATGAGACTCATTACCTAATATGTCGCGTTACCGTTTTTTTCCCCTCCCTGTCCTTGCGGTGTCTTTCTCGGTGAAGGTATATTTATACACACATGCGATACATGATTTGTATATTTGTACATTGTTTTTAATTTTTCCTTTTTTCTCTTTCCAGAGGATTATAGAATTTCAGGACCACTCACCATGACTGGAGCGCTGTCTTCATATATGATGTATGATATCTTACACAAGTCTGTCTGTTAACATTAATATGTACTAGTTTAGTATTATTATTTCTTCTTTTTTAATCCTTTGAATTCATGAGAGACGTGTGTACATTTAAATTTAGGGGCTATTGAATATATATTAACCCCTAAAAATCTTCTTCTTGCTGTCATCAAATGAGTAATAGGTTTTCTAGCGGCTGTCCCTGTTCATGAATTTGGAACGGGATTACACACGGACCATTTTTCGATCTAACGATACCCATTTCTATTGGTTCGGTTGGCTCGAGTAGTCATTTGTAAAAGAGCAGATAATATGTAACACAATTAAAAATTAACGTCAATTTCTGAATTTATTTGTCTGATTACCTTCACAATAAACATATATTTTGATTTCTTTTTGACACTGTCTATTGTACATATGTCTCTCATATCCATGACTGGATTGCTAGCCATTATTTCCCTGGACTATTGTCCTGTTTGATGTCGGCGTACAGACTTATTATAATCCATAAATTGCAACCTACGTTGTTGGCCCTCCTTATGCAGTTACACTGTATCTTATTCACGGAGGTTCGTATCCGGACCCCCAGCGCATGCGCAACAAATAAAGCATTGTGTGGTTGCTATGCAACCGGACGCGTCTGTGATGACGACACGAGCATGCCCAGTTCTGTTTGGAGGACGCCAGACATCCTGACCACACGTGGAAATCAGCACGAACAAGGATTAAACTGTTTACTTCACATATCAAGTCAGCGATTGGTGAGTGGCCTGAAGACCTTGCCCCCTACACATATGATTGCATTTTTGATTAAGGGATAATCAAGCTATATTATGCGGTTTTAAATGTATGTCTATTTTTACACTGGATTTTATCACTGTACACTCAGTCCCTGCCTACTTGCAACTACCCGTCATAGGCAACGGGGTACAACTGGGAGACGGTCCCTACGCTCAGTAAGTGTACGACATACAAACAGACAAGGGTACACAGAAGCTAGGGAAATGGGGCAGCCTCCCACAGAGACACCGTGAGCAACGAGAGTAGTGAACGAGCCGAGTCAAACCAGGAGTGCACGAGGTACAAAACGCTGAGCAGGAGAGTAGTCAGTAAACCAAGGTCAATAACAAGCAGAGGATCAGTAGTTCAAGCAGCAGAGCCGGGAAACAAGCAGAGCAGAATCACAGGCAAAGGAGGAACAGGAAAGGCAGGTATAAATAGACAGTGGGCGGGAGCTAGCTCCGTCTCGTCAGACTGTGATAGGCTCTCCCACTCCTAAGCCTGCCACCATGAGTGGTGGAAGATGGAGTCAGTCTCACAGACATAGGAGCAGGTGCAGACTGATTACCCACAGGCGTCGACACAGAAGCTGTTTCTGGCAGATCCTTTACAGTGGCACAGCCGATTTTGTCAGATCTGACATGTGTCACTTTATGTGGTAATAACTTGGGAATGCTTTTACCTATCCAAGTGATTCTGAGTTTGTTTTCTCGTGACATATTGTACTTTATGATAGTGGAAAAATTTGGTCGATAAATTCAATATTTATTCGTGAAAAACATCAAAATTTAGGGAAAATTGGCAAAAATTTGCATTTTTCTAAATTTAAATGTATCTGCTTGTAAAACAGATAGTAATACCACACAAAATAGTCGCTAGTTAACATTTCCCATATGTCTACTTTATGTTTCCATCGTTTTTTTAATGTCCTTTTATTTTTCTAGGACGTTACAAGGCTAAGAACTTTAGCAGCAATTTCTCACATTATCAAGTCAAAAGGCAATTTTTACAGGGACCAGTTTAGTTGTGGGTTTGAGGGCCTTATATATTAGAATCCCCAAATAAATCACCCCATTTAAAAAACTGCACCCCTCAAAGTATTCAAAACAGCATTCAGAAAGTTTCTTAACCCTTTAGGCGTTTCACAGGAAATAAAGCAAAGTAGAGGGGAAATTTACAAATTTCTCTTTTGCCGAAATTCATTTGCAATAAAAAAAAATCTGTACCACAGAAGGTTTTACTAGAGAAACGCAACTCAATATTTATTGCCCAGGTCCTGCAGTTTTTAGGAATATCCTACATGTGGCCCTAGTGCCATAATGGACCGAAACACCGGCCTCAGAAGCAAAAGAGCACCTACAGGATTTTGTGGCCTGCTTTTTTTTAGATTATATTTTAGGCACCATGTCAGGTTTGAAGAGGTCTTGTGGTGCCAAAACAGTGGAAACCCCCCAAAAGTGACCCCATTTTGGAAACTAGACCCCTCAAGGAATTTATCTAGGGGTATAGTTAGCATTTTGACCCCACAGGTATTTTGCTATATTTATTGAAATTAGTCTGTGAAAATGAAACTCTATGTAACGGCAGGGGGTAAGGAGACGGACAAGTGAGCCCTAATCTACCCGCCACTCTGTCCCTGCCTACTTGCAACGACCCGCCCTAGGCGACGGGGTACAACTGGGCGGCGGTCCCTGCGCTCAGTAAGTGCACGACAAACACGACAAACATACAAGGAACACAAGCAAGGAAAAGGGGCCGTTGCCCACGGCAACACCGTGAGCAACCAGAGTGGTGAACGAGCCGAGTCAAGCCAGGAGTGTGCGAGGTACAAAACGAAAAGCAGAAGAGTAGTCGGTAAGCCAGGGTCGGTATGGAGCAGGATCAAAAATAGCAGGAGCTGTAGCTGGGCCAGGAACCACAAGGAAGGAAACCAAAGCAGTAACAAGCACCGAGGGACAGGAAGTGCAGGCTTAAATAGACCGAGGGCGGGAGCTAGCTGAGTCTGGCCAGGTTACGATAGGCTCTCCCACTCCTAAGCCTGCCAGCCTGAATGGTGGAAGCAGGAGTCAGTCTCAGGGATGTATTCTCAGGTGCTGACTGATTAGTTCTGGGAGTTAACCCCGCAGTGCCTGGCAGATCCTTTACAGTACCCCCCCTTTTATGAGGGGCCACCGGACCCTTTCTAAGTGGACCTGGCTTACTGGGGAAACGCAGGTGGAACCTCCTGACCAATACCCCAGCGTGAACATCCCGGGCGGGTACCCAAGTCCTCTCCTCGGGCCCGTATCCTCTCCAATGGACCAGGTACTGGAGGGAGCCTTGGACCATCTTGCTGTCCACAATCCTGGCCACCTCGAATTCCACCCCCTCCGGGGTGAGGATGGGAACAGGAGGTCTCCTCGAGGGAGCCAAGGACGGGGAGCAGCGTTTGAGGAGGGAGGCATGAAACACGTCGTGTATCCGAAAAGACGGGGGTAACTCCAGCCGGAAGGAGACAGGATTGAGGACCTCAATGACCTTATACGGCCCAATAAACCGGGGAGCAAACTTCTTGGACGGAACCTTGAGACGCAAGTTCCTAGATGACAACCACACCAGATCCCCGACCATAAACAGGGGGTTAGCAGAACGTTTTTTATCAGCCTGAGTTTTTTGTACGCTCTGGGACACCTCTAGGTTTTTCTGAACCTGGGCCCAGACTGTGCACAGTTCCCGATGAACGACCTCTACCTCAGGATTGTTGGAACTACCAGGTGAAACGGAGGAGAACCGTGGATTAAACCCAAAATTACAAAAAAAAGGAGAGACCCCAGACGAGTTACTGACCCGGTTATTAAGGGAAAATTCGGCGAGGGGAATGAAAGAGACCCAATCAAATTGACAGTCAGAGACAAAACACCTTAAGTATTGTTCTAGGGACTGATTAGTCCTCTCCGTTTGGCCATTGGTTTCAGGATGGAAGGCAGAGGAGAAGGACAGATCAATCCCCAACTTCATACAGAAGGCTCTCCAAAACAATGAAACAAATTGTACCCCTCTGTCCGAAACAATATTGACAGGGACCCCATGGAGACGCAGGATGTGTTTGACAAACAAGGTAGCCAACGTTTTGGCGTTGGGTAGTTTCTTGAGGGGCACAAAGTGGCACATCTTACTGAAGCGGTCCACCACCACCCACACCACCGACTTGCCTTGGGATGGAGGCAAATCGGTGATAAAATCCATGGAGATATGTGTCCAAGGTCTCTGGGGAATGGGCAACGAACGCAGTAAGCCCGCTGGTCGGGACCTGGGAGTCTTGGACCTAGCACAAACCTCACAAGCGGCGACGTAGGCCTTAACGTCTTTAGGCAACCCAGGCCACCAATAATTTCTGGTAATGAGGTGTTTGGTACCCAGGATGCCTGGATGGCCAGATAGAGCGGAGTCATGATTTTCCCTAAGTACCCTTAGCCGGAATTGCAGGGGAACAAACAGCTTGTTCTCAGGAAGGTTCCCGGGAGCTGCACCTTGATCAGCAGCAATTTCAGAGACTAAATCAGAATCGATCGAGGAAATGATTATACCTGGAGGCAAAATACAAGCAGGATCTTCCTCCGAAGGAGGGCTGGCCATGAAGCTACGCGACAGTGCATCAGCCTTAATATTTTTAGACCCAGCCCTATAGGTAACCAAAAAATTGAATCTGGTAAAAAATAACGCCCATCGAGCTTGTCTCGGGTTTAGCCTCCGGGCAGATTCTAGGAACACCAGATTCTTGTGGTCGGTAAGGACCGTTACCTGGTGCCTAGCCCCCTCCAGGAAGTGGCGCCACTCTTCAAATGCCCATTTAATGGCTAAGAGTTCGCGGTTGCCAATATCATAGTTACTTTCAGTTGGCGAAAACTTCCTGGAGAAGTAGGCACAGGGGCGGAGATGGGTGAGGGACCTGGTACCCTGGGACAAGACAGCCCCCACTCCCACCTCAGATGCGTCAACTTCCACGATAAATGGCTCCATTTGGTTGGGCTGAACCAGCACCGGGGCCGAGACAAAGCACTTCTTAAGGACCTCAAAAGCCTGGACAGCCTCAGGAGGCCAGTGGAGGAGATCAGCACCTTTGCGAGTGAGGTCCGTAAGGGGCTTAGCGATGACCGAGAAGTTAGCAATAAATCTCCTGTAATAATTAGCAAATCCCAAAAAACACTGTAACGCCTTCAGGGAGGCAGGTTGGACCCATTCCGCCACAGCCTGAACCTTGGCGGGGTCCATGCGGAATTCATGAGGAGTGAGGATTTGACCCAAAAATGGAATCTCCTGTACCCCAAACACACATTTTTCGGTTTTGGCAAACAGTTTATTTTCCCGAAGGACCTGGAGCACCTTCCTGACATGCTCCACGTGGGAGGACCAGTCCTTGGAAAACACCAGTATGTCATCAAGGTACACTACCAGAAAAATCCCCAGGTAATTTCTCAAAATCTCATTTATGAAATTCTGGAAGACCGCAGGGGCATTACACAACCCAAAGGGCATGACGAGGTATTCGAAATGGCCTTCGGGCGTGTTAAACGCAGTCTTCCACTCATCCCCCTCTTTGATGCGAATAAGGTTATACGCCCCCCGTAGATCCAATTTAGAAAACCATTGGGCCCCCTGAACCTGATTAAAGAGATCAGGAATCAAAGGAAGGGGATACTGGTTCCTTACCGTGACCTTATTCAGGCTACGGTAGTCAATGCATGGCCTAAGACCACCATCCTTCTTCCCCACGAAGAAGAAGCCAGCACCTACCGGAGAAGAAGAGGGACGAATGTAACCCTTGGCCAGGGATTCCTGGATATACACTCTCATAGCTTCACGTTCGGGACAAGAAAGATTAAATATCCTACCCTTAGGAAGCTTAGCTCCTGGTACCAATTCGATAGCGCAATCGTATTCTCTATGAGGAGGTAACACTTCGGAGGCCTCCCTAGAGAAAACATCAGCGAAGTCCTGAACAAACTCGGGTAGCGTATTCGCCTCCTTAGGGGGAGAAATAGAATTAACAGAAAAACATGACGTACAACATTCATTACCCCATTTGGTTAGCTCCCCAGTATTCCAGTCAAACGTAGGATTATGCAACTGCAACCAGGGAAGACCTAGCACCAAATCGTACGATAATCCCTGCATCAACAGTACAGAGCATTGCTCCAAATGCATGGAGCCAACAAGGAGTTCAAAAACAGGGGTATGCTGTGTAAAATAACCATTAGCAAGAGGAGTGGCGTCGATACCCACTACCGGGACAGGTTTAGGCAAATCAATAAGAGGCATAGCAAGGGACATAGCAAATTCCACAGACATGATATTAGTAGAGGACCCTGAATCCACAAAAGCACTGCCGGTAGCAGACCTACCACCAAAAGAGACCTGAAAGGGAAGCAAGATCTTAGTACGTTTCATATTTACGGGAAATACCTGTGCGCCCAAGTGACCTCCCCGATGATCACTATCGCCGACAGTGTGCACCGGGAACCGCGCAGTAACTGTACGTCCCCGTGCGCTAAGACACTGGCCACCCGGACGTACAGTTGGGTTGTGGTGCGCCTAGGGGTTAATGATCCCTCATTATGATAATGAGGCACATGGTTTATATACTGCATGTATTGGTTGTGTCACTATGCTTGAAAAAGGTCCTATAGCAGGACGGAAACGTTGCAGCTGTTGACTGAATAAATCACATTCTATTTTGGAACCATCGGAGTACTGTGGGATTTCTTTCACTTATGCCTTACAATCCACAGATCTGGATTATATATATATATATATATATATATATATATATATATATATATATATATATATATATATTATACACGCACAGGGCCGATTGTAGCTGTTCTGCTGTCTGAGGCAAAAATTTAAAATGGTGCCCCCCCATCCGCCAAAAAATCATAAGAAATCCAAGTAGCCAACCTCTATTGGAAGTTTATAGTATTAACGTTTCTTTTTTTGGTAGGTTCCGCTGGACCGTTTGGGCTAATTCGAAGATTTGTTGGACTTGCATAATGGAGTTTTTAGTTCAATAAAATATGTTTTTTTTTACAGATGTAGCCATCTTTAACTTGACTCTGATAACTTGCTGCAGGTTGATATCACACAACAAAAGCCATTGAAAAAATAATTGAAAAAGTCAAGATAAGGGATCTAGCCACTGTTTATGTAATGCGTTAATGCGAGTAAAGATACAGACGGCTACATCTGTATGTCTCTGTTTTTTAATACTTTATTAGCGCCTTAGTCATGGCATACCTCCCATCTTTCAAGTAACGCAAAGAGGGACAACCAATGCGGCAAGTTTTTTTCCTTTTAAGCCATACCTCTATTCCCGCCCAAATCCCAACACATACACACCCGGTTCAGCCCACACAGTATCATGCTCCCATAGTGCCTCCCACACAGTATAATTTCAAATAGCTGCCCCATACAGTATAATGCCCTCACAGCTGCCCCATACAGTATAAAGCCAACACAGATGTCCCAATACCGTATAATGCCCACTCAGATGCCCCCATGCAGTATAATGCCCACACAAATGCTCCCATACAGTATAATACCCGAAAGTTTCCCCATACAGTATAATGCCCACAAAGATGGCCCCATACAGTATAATGCCCTATGGCTGCTCCATACAGTATAATGTCCCCATAGCTGCTCTTATACAGTCTAATGCCCCATAGCTGCCATACACGGTATAATGCCCCCTTGCATTATAATGCCCCAACAGCTTCCCATACAGTATAATGCCCCTCTAGCTTCATCCATACAGTATTATGCCCCCATACAGCATAATGGCCTCATACCGTATCATGCCCCCTTAGCTGCCACCATACACTATAATGGCCCCTCAGCTGCAACCATATGGTATAATGTCACTATAGCTTCCGCCATACAATATAATGCCTTCATAGCTTCCTCCATACAGTATAGTACCCCCATAGCTGCCCCCATACAGTTGAATGCCGCTTTAGTTGCCACCATACAGTATAATGCCCCCTTAGCTGCCCCTATACATTATAATGCCCCTTTAGCTGCCACCATACAGTATAATGCCCCCTTAGCTGCTCCAATACAGTATAATGCTTCATATCTGCCCCATACAGTGTAATTTCACCTCAGCTGTCCCCATACAGTATAATGCCCACTTAGCTGCCCCTAGTGCCCCTGCCCACATATAAAGTGCCAGTGCCCACGTGGATAGTGCCACACCCCCTAAAAGATAGGGTCACCCCCCTGTAGATATATCACTACCCCCTGCTGTAGCCATTGGCCGGGGATTCCGCTATGGACAGTGACATCAGGGATTCCCTCTATGAGCTTAATCCCCGGCCACAGCATCGGCAATGCTCTGGCATGGGATTCCACTGTACCGTGGAGTCCTTTGTACTAATGCTGAAGCAGGGATCTGATGGTTCCCTGCTTCATCATTGGGTTCAATTGTATCTGCGTCCTGCGAAAGCAAGATACAGTTGACACCAGGAGTCAAGGACATACCACCGGCTGCCCGGATTGGAGGACCCCCCCTCGAAATCTGGGACTGACCCTTTGAATCCGGAATGTTTGGGAGGTATGTAACGGCCACTGTCTGATTGACAGCATTCCATTACTAGGCTGGGGCTTAGTATTAGTCAGTAAAAAGGCACTAACCCCCATTATTACCCCAGTGACAAATCGCCAAAAGGGGTACCGGAAAGATCCGGGTACGATACAGTACCCGACCATCTGAAGTGATGGCCGGGCAAAGGGGCGGCTGCAGGCTGGTACTGCTAGGCTGGGAAGGGCCAAAAACTGTGACCATCGTTTCAGATGGTCAGGTACTGGATTGCGCCCTGCTGTTCATGATACCCCTTCTAGCGGTGGGTACCGGGGTAATATTGGGAGTGTAACATCCACAGCCTGTCGCACTCACTTGCCCCCCGATGGCCACGACCGCAAACTTCCATGTCCGTGTCGGCACCTCCCTCCCAGGAGAAGCCAGCGCTCGTATCTGCCCATTTCTGCATTGGTCTCTAAGGTGGGCGCGCGTGCTCGTTCCCGGCCTTAATGGACCAGTGAGCACATATTTATTTAATTAATTATCCCCACATCACCCTGGACAATAAGTAGGGCCCTGCCCTTTTACTCCTTGCCTGAGCGTTGTTATGTTTACCCATGTTAGTCTTGCAAATGGTCCCTTAGTCATATCCTGTTCCCAGTGTTCCCGTGCCCTGCTACCTGTATCCTGTATCCCGTGCTGTGTTTGTTCCTGTGCCCTTTCCAGTGTTGGAGTCGTGTTGTGTCATCTGCCACACCTGCTGTCATTCACCGCGCATGCTCGTTCCCGGCCTTTATGGACCATTGAGCACATATGTATTTAATTAATTATCCCCACATCACCCTGGACTATAAGTAGGGCCCTGCTCTTTCACTCCTTGCCTGAGCGTTGTTATGTTTACCCATGTTAGTCTTGCAAATGGTCCCTTAGTCATATCCTGTTCCCAGTGTTCCCGTGCCCTGCTACCTGTATCCTGTATCCCGTGCTGTGTTTGTTCCTGTGCCCTTTCCAGTGTTGGAGTCGTGTTGTACCATCTGCCACACCTGCTGTCATTCACCACGTCTGGTGACGTCTGCCACGCCTGGTATCATCCGCCACGTTTTGCGTTATCTACCGTCAAGTTCCATCTGTGCTAAACCTCTACTAATGACAGGACTGTTACAGGTACTCCCATACTAGCACTTTGCATAGACTGTATATACTATTGTTTGGCCAGCTGCTACTTCGCTACGGCCTAGTGGGTCCACATACCCATCGTGGATCGTGACAGGCTGAGTGCTAGCCTTTTTACTGACTAACGCTAAGCCCTGCCTTAGTAATGGACGTCATCAAACAGACAACTGCCATTACTAAGGCGGTAATAAAGTATTAGAAAAACACAGAGGCATATGATTTCTTTTATTGAAATAAAAACTCCCTTACACAATCCTCGCTAACCATTTTATTTTATTTAAAAAAAGTAGTCCAACGAATCTTCGACGTAGTCGAAACGGTCCAGTGGAACCTGCAAAACAAAAATGAGCAATATGAAAAATAAAAAATAATTATAGTCATCCACAACAGTCTTCTGTCTTCTTTTTTTCTCCCCTCTGCCGCAATACCCAATTTGTGGTGATAAACTGCCGTTTGGGCCCATGGGAGGGCTTAGAAGGAAAGTAGCGCTATGTGTTTGATGGAGTCCAGATTTTGCTGGATTGGTTTTCGGGTGCCATGTCGCATATGCAGAGCCCCAGAGATATCAAAGCAATGGAAACCCACCAGAAGTGACCCCCATCTTGGAAACTAAACCCCTCAAGGAATTGATTTATCGTTGTTGGGACCATTTTGACTGCTCAGTTTTTTCACAGCACGTATTTGAAATTGGGCTGTGAAATTTAAAAAATTGAATTTTTTCCAATAAGATGTCATTTTTTATCAAAATTTCTTATTTTGACAGGTAACAAAATACCCCATTTTGTTGCCCAATTTGTCCTGAGTGTGGCAATAGCCCATTTGTGGTGATAAACTGCCGTTTGGGCCCATGGGAGGGCTCAGAAGGAAAGGACCACCATTTGGCCTATTGTAGCTTTTCTGGTGCTAAGTCATGTATGCAGAAGCCCCTGAGGTACCAGTACAGTTGAAACCCCCGAGAAGTGACCCCATTTTAAAAACTACACCCCTTAAGACATTCATCTAGAGGAGTAGTGAGCATTTTGACACAACAGGTATTGTTGAAAAAAGGTCATGCGCAGCAGATGGTGCAGTGTGAGATTTGCAATTTTCTATATACAGTATCTATGCCATTTCAGTGTCCAATATATTGTGCCCAGCATGCGCCACCGGAGATATACACCCTATAAACTGTAATGTGGGTTCCCCCAGGTACAGCAATACCTTACATGTGGCTGTTATCAGCTGCCTGGGCACACAGCAGTGCTCAGAAGGGAAAGATGAGGGGGATAAGCTGTGCGGAGTGCGTCAGGGTAGATGAAAAATCGAAGGGATGTATGATAAATTTTAAAACACTTTCATACAGAGCCCTGGTTTTTCGGGGCACGTGTCACATTGAGATATTGTGTCCTCCCTTATCCCTCTCTTATAGCAGACTTTGGACCTCTTTTGACTTTTTCCCTTCTTGCCAGTTTGGGGAACTTCTCCTAGAATGTGCTGCCCTGGTACGATGTGTGTGGCTCCGCTTCCAGAAGTACTCGGTGCCCCTCTTTTCTTGGTCCTTAAAGATTAGGTTCTTGATAATGATGTGCACGGCCAGATTCTTATACCACACCGCATGGCGCTGTAGGGCTTCAGGAATTGATCTGACAAGTCCACCCCTCCCATATACCTATTGTAGTCCAGGATGCAGTCTGGTTTGGGGGTGTCTGTACTGATACCTCGTACTGGTACATGTGTGCTGGTGTGGCCATTTATTGTTATCAATACAAGGACATCTCTCTTGTCCTTGTACTTGACACACAATATGTTGTTGCTAGATTGTGCCCTGCTCTCACCCCTTCCTCTTTGCCCAAGCAGTGTCTTAGGGAGACCTCTCAGATTTCTTCTAGCCGTGCCGCATGCCGCAGGACTTCTGGATGCGAGGCACTTGAAGAGCGGGACGCTGGTATAAGAATTATCCAGGTAGATGTGGTAACCCTGGTCCAGCAGTGGGTGCACTAATACCCACACAATTTTTGCATTAACTCCCAGTAAGGGGGGGGGGGGAGTATTCTGTGGGCTGAGTACTGGTGTCCTTCCCTTCATATATCCTAAATTTGTAGGTATACCCTGATGCACTTTCACACAGCTTATACATCTTCACGCCATACCTTGCCCTCTTACTCGGCAGGTACTGGCAGAATTGAAGCCTCCCTTTAAAATCTACCAAGAACTCATCAATAGAAATACACTTCTGTGGGGTGTATGCTTGGGCAAACCGGGCACTGAAACGGTCTAATAGGGGTCTCCGTTTATACAAACGGTCAAAACTGGGGCCATCTCTGGGTGGGCACTGAGCATTATCAGTATAATATAAGAAGCGAAGTATTGCCTCATTTCGTTTTTTTAGGTTCCATTTCAGTTCTGAAGTTGCTTTGAGGGGCCCATATATTAGACACCCCCATCAAACACCCCATTTTAGCAACTAGACCCCTCATTGAACGCGGATTTTAAGGGGTTAATCAGCGGGGGGACAGCGATCTGTCCCCGCTATAGGATATGCAGCAACTGCTGTACAAGACAGCAGCTGTCACAGCTCCTGCATGTGTCGGGAAGACGGCCAAAATGGCCGTTAATCCCGCGACGTAATATTCCGTCGCTGAGTGCGAACAGTGTGGTCAGCGCGACGGAATATTACGTCGCTGAGCGTTAAGGTTTTAAAACATGAGGTTCTTAAAAACATTTTTATCACATTGTATAAGTCCAGTAGCCACTTCTCGGAGGCCTCTTTTAATTGAGTCCCTACTCTATTAGGTGCAGCACTGCATGGCGGTCGCAGTCTAGAAGGAGATTACATTAGGGTTTCCACCTTTTTGCCCTTAGTTTGTCCACATGGAAAGGTGACATTTTTTATCTATTCACATGGTTGTGGTGTTGTGTGGTGGTCTATGTTGCTGTGGTATTGTGCATGTGGGGGAATGTGGCATAGAACCAAGATGGCCTCGCCTTTCAGCAGGGGTAATGTTGAGCTTTTGGGTTGCCCCCCTGCAGGTGCCTTGTTGCGGCGAAGGTGGCCGCCGTGCAGTGCTGCACCTGATAGAGTAGGGACTCAATTAAAATAGGTCGCCGTGAAGTGTAAAGTGGACTAATACATTCTGATAATTATTTTTCTAAGAACCTCCTGTTCATGTTTGTGCAGCAATAGATGAAGGTATAAAAGTGGATGTGCGCTCCATGTCTTGTTCTCCCATGTTGGTAGATAAGTCATGTAATGTGTTTATAAAGATCCATCAGTAATCCGCTTCATGTAGACGACCTTTCTTATTTTTACTTGGTATATTATTCTTACTATTACTTTATAAGAAATGACTCGATACTTTACAGCTTTATGATATTTTATTGAGCTGATAATAAGAAAATAATGTTCGACCTTTCTGTGGACACTGGTGGAAGTGTCCTCCATGATTTTATAGGATAAAGTGGACTTTTCATATGGTCAGTGGTAGGCTTGGTGTTCACTGAGGTGAAGAGTTTTAATGGATGACCCTTCCAAGAAGAGATGGACCTGGCTGTGTGCCATCAAGAGGTCACGACCCTCCGGCTGTGTACCATCAGGAGGTCGTCACCATCAGGCATTGTGCCATATCCAGATGTAAACTTCAGACTGGGGGCATCGCCTCAGTTCTTCACCACTGACAGCATATGGTAGAGAATAGACAAACCCAACAGTGTGGTCATAAGGTGGCAAGAAGGTGAGATGCTGATGACTTCAGGAGGCGTTACTCAACCTGTAATCTGGATGAAATAGTGATGGTTCAGGAACAGGTGAGCACTTGTGATGACTGAGGCATTTTTGCTCACCTCAGTCTTCTTCGCCTCTTAAGCATCCCCAGAAAGATCTTCTTCTTACTCTTGTGCGTCTGGGTTCTGATGTACTGGGTTCTGGTGTTCTGGGTTCCAGTGTTCTGGGTTGTTGACGTTGATAGACCAGAATCCTCTCCTCATGACTATTAGAAGAAGGAGCTTTGCGTCCTATGTTGTCAGGAGGTATTGACCGGGCCCAGACGATGTTACTGAATGCCACATTATACTTGCGTTTTGGTGACTCTTTCACATCGTGTAGAGCAGAAGCAATAGGTTCACTTGGAACATTCTGTAATACAGATTTATGATGTATTTCTGATGTTCTTGGTTCTGGTGTTCTGGGCTCTGGTGTTCTGGATGGTTGACGTTGATAAACCAGAATCCTCTCCTTATGACTATTAGTAGAAGGAGCTTTGAGTCCTGTGTTGTCAGAAGGTATTGACCGGGCCCAGACGATGTTACTGAATGCCACATTATACTTGGGTTTTGGTGTCTTTTTCACATCCTGTGGAGCAGAAGCCGTGGATGGTCCAGGACGTTCCTTGTTAGACAGGACTGGTGTTCTCCTGGATTCTTGTACCCGAAATTCAGGGGTATAAATCGGCTCCTTACAAGCTTCTTGGTCTTTCAGAACATTTTCTTTTTCAGCAATGTGACTTTGTTTGGTTGTGTCCTTGGCTTCAGCTGTACTTGTCAGAGGTGATTCTGTGTTTGGATTTTCATCAGAATCAGAGGGCTCTTCCTCCTCCTCCCTCTCACTCAGGACAGGCACTATAGCCAAGGACAGTATAAGGACGAGTGGTGACATCATGATGACACAGGCCACGCCATTGATGAGCCGAGCATGAAGTTTGATCTCACATTCAGAGGGGTCTTTTTTGGGAACCACAGGTGGTGGGTTGTCCTGCAATAGAAAGAGGAATAATAAAATCTTGTAGATATTAGGTTACCGCGCCATTTGTGTTCTTGCTGCGCCATTTTATCATCTCCTTTTCTTGTGTTGAATCTGCAAATTTTTACTTACCCCAAAGACCATTGCATTTTTCCAGTTGTAGAACCTCTGTAATATAATCGGCATCTCACGGGGGGCAATAGATTCATTTGGAACATTCTGTAAAACAGATTTATGATATATTTATGACATGTGACATGACTGTCGCCATCACTATCTTAACCCCTTAAAAACACAGCCTATTTCGGACCAAAGGAGGCAGCAATATTTTTGTTTTGTTTTTCCTTCTTCGTATTCTGAAAGTCATAATCTTTATTTGGTTTTCAGTCTATGGAGTCATATGAGGGCTTATTTTTTTTTAGATAAAGACGTACATTTTAATGGCAACATTTTGGGGTACATATAATGTACTGTATTCGTTTTATTAACTTTCTTTTGGTGGGAGAGAGGAAAAAATCAGCAATTCTACCATTGATTTTTGGATTTTGCTTTTACAGAGTTCAACGTGCGCTATAATTGACATAATACATTTATTCTAAGCGATACCAAATGTATATATTTTTTTCATGATTTTCCACTTTTGCTCAATAAAAACCTTTTTTTTTTTAGAATTTTTTTATGTGTTGCTGCATTTAAAGACCCCTATCGTTTTTTATTTTTAGTCAAAGGAGCTCTATGTTGTCTTATGTTTTGCAGGACGAGTTGTAGTTTTTATTGGTACCATTTTGGGGTACACACTATATTCTTTTCACTTGTATTTCAGTTTCATTCAGAGGCGGGATGATCAAAAAACAGAAATTTTGCTATTGATTTTTAGTAAATTACGAAGGCAGTGATACCAAATATGTATAGGTTTTTTTTCATTTTTTGCAGTTTTTCCAAAATAAATGGCTTTGTACAGGGAAAAAACAGCGACTTCCTTTGTATTTTTAAATATTTTTACAAAATGTTTTTAACTTTTATTGTTCGTCCCACATGGGACTTGAACATCTGACTTTCTGATTACTTATATAATACATTATGTAACACTTCTGTATTGCAATGCATTATATGTGTCAGTGTAAAACTGGCAGGCAGCTTATTAGGCTTCCATTTATGCCAGACCAACCATAGCAACCCATCGGCACACCGCAATCCGTTTTCATGGAGTCCGGTGGAGTGACAGAGGGAGGCCACTAAGGGGTTAAATGTTCAGGATCAGAGTTTTCTCCATTCCCGGCGGTTATAGTCTCTGCTATCACAGCGTTGTAATACTACAGCAGCTCGCATTAACTTACCGCAAGCCATGACGTATTATTACAGAGCAGGGCAGAAGGGGTTAAAAATCGGGATGGTCACCATAGTAACACAGCAGAAATGCCCATTCTACCCACAACTTATACAGGAACTTTACCCTATAGGGTCCCTGAATAATAAGCCCCAACAATAGAGAAGCTACTTACCCCAATGCACCACTCTCGTGTCCTTGTATGTCCAGGAGGAACGTACGGGTCCCCAACTGGGTCAGATAGAAATCCCTACAACACAAGTGATAGATGTAATGTAGACTCTATTCTATCCCGTGCAGGTAATGGGATTATTACATCTATATTCCTGTACAGCTGATTATTAGGATCTCCTCATCTACTTTATGTCTATTGTTTCTATGAAGAGCCGACATTTCCTGATAATAAATATTATACCGGTGATACAACCAGATACAAGCAAGTAACTCACCCCAAAGAGCTGGAATACGACCCGTATATGTGGAACCACGTCCTCAGACTGGAAATCCTGAAAGACAAGAAGTGGCTGTAATACCCCGGATAAGAAGAGTAAAGTGGGGGTTTGGTTGGACACCCCCTTTTTTCAGATTGTGGGTCCCACAGAGACAGGATAATGACGGGAGCCCCCACTACTAGTGACCTAAATAATGAACTGCCCTCAAAATCACCGGACGACCACTGTTCTCAATGCCGGCCTGTTGTCCTCCAGAGCTGAGAGACATATTACATGAGACTCTCAGCAGCAGCTAGTAGAGGGGGGCCCTGAGTGGGGGTGACCCCTCTATCAGGGTAATAGAGTAATGGACACCAGACCACCCCTCTAATAGGACGTTTTGTTAGAAATCAGTAGAAAGTTGTTGCGTTACCTCAAAGTTCCATGTTTTCTGGGGTTCGGAGGGACCTTCATAGAATGGAAGATATTTAATCCAGAAGAAAAGGTCCTGTAAGAGACAATATGATCATTATAGTCCTATATCTCCTCCATAGAAGAGCGCAGTATATTTATATATATGGTGAGGAATGTTCTAGAGGCCCAGAATGTAGCCAATCACCGTTCAGAAGCCAGTGACATCACACAACGTCTATTCCCATCCCCCCAAGTTCTACATTAGACATCCGCGTCCCCGTCATCCGTGAATAGAATAATCCATATATAATATCAGAAGAAGTTGTGGATTTACCTCCAGCGTCCATGGAATCAGGTTGTTGTTTGGACTTTCATATGATGGAAGGTGATGAGTCCAGTATGAAAAGTCCTGCAAGAGACAAAATCATCATTATAGTCACCTCCGTCCCATACAGAGCAGTGTATATGTATATATGTGCCCCCTATAGATATATATATATACTGCACAGACCCCACACTTATATCCGCTCTGACCATTCACATCCTCTGTATATTCTCTTGTCATATCTCCCCCTTCATAGCAGATAATTCTTACACCCCCCAATCACCTGACCCTGCCACAGCCGATTCTGAGTTACCGCCATATTGAATAAGGGAAACATACTCACCGGGAGCGTACCGCAATGTACGTAGTAGATCAAGTTCAAAGACAGAAAAAATAGGATAATCCTCATTTTCTCCAAAACGTCAAAGGGTCTCTCAGCACCAAGATGCCAATGAGATAGAAGCTGCAGGTGGGTGGAGCCACTTTAAATACCCCCAGCTGTGACATCACAATGTCGTCTGTGACATCACAATTCTCTTTGTGACATCATCACCGACCACACAATACCCCATGACATCATCACACACCACTAGACATCATATGACTCTGAGACTCTGGGCCTCATGTATCATAATCGTGTAATAGAAAAAATGTCCTTGTTGTCCATAGCAACCAATCACAGAGCAGCTTTCATTGTAGCACAACAGTTAGGAGATGAGAGCTGCACTGTGATTGGTTGCTATGGGTAACTAGGACAGTTTTCCTCTTATACAGTGTGGATACATGAGGCTGCCATCTTTGAATGATCTTCCTGAACCATTAAAAATGAGAATTATCGTCTTCAGTATGGAGGTAGACTATGGAGGGGTCACATAGAAACATCAACATGGCCCTTCTCCTTGTGTGGACCCTAAAAAAATTCTCAACTCATCTACTCTCCAATATATATATATCATCCTACTACATCTCATTATCCCCTACACAACCTTACATTCATCCAGAGACCTCGATACCTAACAAGTGTGGCCCCCCCTGTGGAGCTGCAGATGTGGTTTGGGAGGCAGGAGAGGGGCCCAGCGTCTAGACACCCCTCCCCCAGACACTGACTTTGGACTCAGGAATTGTCCCTTGGGTAATGGCGGCTCCGCTCTGGACATTACTGCACTAACATGGCCCAATACTGAGTTACAGACTATGGACTTGTCACTATAAGAGGGGGTCACATGTACCCCATTTACTTATTGTTGGGCTTTATAGGGACAGTAGCAAGGACTCACAATGAAGTCCAGGACATTGCCATTATCGTTACCCCCTCCCCATCACCTCACCCTGCCGCAGCTGATTCTAGGCACCTGCCATATGTAATAATAGAGATGTACTCACCGGCAGCGTACCGCAATGTACGGGGTAGATCAAGTTCAAAAACAGGAGTAATAGGATAATCCTCATTGTCTCCAATACGTTAAGGGGTCTCTCAGCACCAAGATGCCAAAGAGATACAAGCTGCAGGTGCACGGAACACCCTTATATACCCCCCATTGTGACATCACAATACCCTCTGTGACATCATCACCCACCACACGACACCACGTGACATCATCACCCACCACACAATACCACATGACGTCATCACCCACCACACAATACCGCATGACATCATCACCCACCACACAATACCACATGACATCATCACCCACCACACTACCCTCTGTGACATCATCACCCACCACACTACCCTCTGTGACGTCACCCACCACACAATACCACGTGACATCATCACCCATCACACTACCCTCTGTGACATCATCACCCACCACACAATACCACGTGACATCTTTACCCACCACACAATACCACATACGACTAAATTGATGAAAGCAAGAAAAGATAGCAGGATCAAAATAGCACACACCCAATACAAATAGTTTGAAAAAAGAAAAAAAATTTATTGATCCAAAACATATATATATGACACAAATAAAAACATTTAAAAACATGTATGAACAGAAGCCCATGTGTAGATAAACAGGGCAAAACTACAGTCACTATACTTGTCTCAATAGGACAATAATATACCAATAGATGGATAGTACTGGGTAAATATAAAGCCTCTACTCAACAACATACAATAATCCCAAGAACCAGAAACCTGGGATTACCTGGTGCTCAGCATGCCAAGAATTGCTTTATAATGCAGCTTCCTCAGGGGAAATAGAATGCCACACACAATACCACATGACATCATCAGCCACCACACTACCCTCTGTGACATCACGCACCACATGTCACCACCATGTGACATCATCACTCAGCACAAGACGTCATGTGACCAGCACAATTTCCAGATTTAGTTATTTCTAAAGTAAAATCTTGAGTTTCTTGTACTGTCCCTGGACATTGGGGAGTGTTGGTGACGTGTGTGACAGTGCCATAGTGAGACTTCGCTTCTCCTGTATACCAGGATATATGATAAGGCCACATGCACACGTTGCGTATTTTGCTGCGGAAGATACTCACTAAAACTGCAGCAATACTCAGGAAACTTGAGGTGAAAACTGCACCTAATCATGCGTTTTTCTATACGTTTTTTTACATTTTGAAGAGATTTTCGGCGCGTTTTCATGCTGCGGGTTTTGGTGTGATTTTCCACAGCTCTAGGCAGATATAATTTGCAAGGGGAAACACAAAATAAATTGACTTGCTGCGGATTCTAAAAATCACATTGCTGGTCAATTTCCGTCCCGAAAAATACTGCAGCGAGTACATGAGATTTCCTGGAATCTCATTGACTATGCTGGTAATGTATTACGCCATCCGCGCGGCATAGCCACACGTATACGCATCTTGTGCATTGAGCCTTACGCTGCTGTTACAGGGTGTATACATGTAGTATATGTCTCTGGACGCCATGTTGGTTGGGGGGTGCCAGTCTCTGGCTATTGGTTAGAAGTTTAGGAGTGTGGCTGGCGCCATATTCCTGCAGTGTCGGGGGAGGGGCAGCATGTAGCGGGTGCTGCTCCCATGGAGGGGAGGGATTTCAGTTACTATGGTAACATCAGTAATAAATATGGAGGAGCAGCGCTGACTTTTCAGGACTAATAAATAATCTTATTAATTGTGTAACGTTCCTGCACCGCCACTCGCCGTTCTCTATATGTGGATGTTACGTTATCAGGTGTAAACAGAGAAGAGGAATGACGCCATAATGCCGTTTTTCTATGTCATGTGACCAGTCCTTATAATATAATATCTGTACAGTTAATGTTCATTATATTATTTTCTAGCAGATATTTATAGCTGGAGCTCTGTTATTACTGATGCAGCGTGTGAGGAGATAAGATATTTTATAATAAACAATTCGCTCCTCATGACTCGTATCTGACTCGTATGTCGGAAATGTAGAATAGGTCTGAGCACCAAATATTTCACTGTATTTACACCAGACAACTGACATATATACATTACTAAATCTCCCCCGTACATCTCCAAACATGATAAATCACTGGCTGCCTGCATCACCACTAGGGGGAGCTGCTTCATATGGATTTATACAGATAGCGCTGAACTCAATGGAAGCTGTAAACATCTCTATGTAGTGAGCTCCCCCTAGTGGTGGCTGCAGGAAATACAATGGGAGCTGCAGGAAATCAGGAAGCAGGAGGATCAGTGCCGGCCCCCCCTCACCTCGGGCCCCATAGCAGTGACGTGGTCTGCCTCTATGGTGTGTACAGCACTGAGTATATGTAGCTATTATGTATATGTACAGTATATAGTAGTAATAGTTACATATCCTATATATATGGGTTTGCATCAACAAAATCCCAATTCCAATACAGGTGATTTTTTTAGGCCATCCAACATACAGGACCCAGAAGGAGTACTAGGAGGGCAAGTCGCAGAAGGAATAGAACAAAGAAAAACGCGACCACCACTTTACGACCACAAGGAATGAGGAACCCACCCAACATGGGGAAATATCCTCAGAAACAGTGGTAAATATATCATCCACTGTTTTGACACCCATTATACAGTCATTGGTCTTGTCCAAAGGACTGTCTTTCTCCCCAAGCCAAACGATGGATTGGTTTGGGTTGGAGTTGGATTTGTATAATTTCATTAGGAGTTTAAAATTAAAAGTGTGGTTTAACATATGTGGGGTAGATACTGATTACAACAATGTTGACAGTGGATTCTGTCTGAACAGTCTTGGACTACATGACAAAAGTAAATTCCAACCACCAAGTTTAGAACATCCCATAGAGACTTATATGGATTTAGTTAAAGAAGATATTGATAAATTGTGTATTGAATGCCAAGATATGAATTTGAGACACCCTAATATTACATCTATTGAAATGCTGGCTGTTTATGAACTGATCCATAACCACGATCTAACCCTAAAACCCGCGGACAAGAGTGGGGCGATCGTGGTCATGGACACTATTATGTATATGAGGGAGGCATATAGACAGTTACAAGATGGGAATGTCTATAGATTACTTATTGGTGATCCTAGGTTTGACATAGAGAAAAGTTTTTGATTCTAGTCAATAAAGCTTTTGAAGATGGGTTAATTGATCGTGCCCTAAAGAAATATCTTATTATTGAGCATCCTAAGACACCTTGTCTTTATTTGGTGCCTAAAGTGCATAAATGCCTTGCTAATCCCCCAGGTCGCCCGATCGTATCTGGTAGGGACTCTATATTGAACATTATTTTTATTGATAGAACTTTGAGAGATTTTGCTATAGATACTAGGTCCTATATCAGGGGTACCTCCGACTTTATCTGTAAACTACAACAGGTTGCACCACCGCAGGGGGCAATACTTCCTTCCTTCGATGTAGTGTCACTGTACACATCCATTGACCATAGTAAGGGGTTGGAAGCTGTCAAATGTAGATTGCTCACATCGGTATATAGTCCATCATGCTGCAAGCTGATTATTTCCCTTCTAGAACTTATACTTACCTCTAACTACTTTGTATTTGATGATAAATTTTATCTACAACTAAGGGGCACGGCAATGGGGTCCTATATGGCCCCTACATATGCCAACATTTTTGTGGGCATGATGGAGGAGATGTCGATCTATGTATCTCACCACTTCACATATGTTCTGAGGTGGTGGCGATACATAGACGACATCTTCCTCATCTGGACAGACACAACAGAATCCTTTTTGGAATTTCACACCTTTTTGAATCAAATTGATCCAGACATTCAATTTACTTATACTTACTCGACTGAGATGATCCAATTCTTGGATATCTCAATAAGCATTAAAAATGATGTCTTATACACTAGTCTATATACTAAACAAACTGACCGTAACACCATTATTGAAATTTGAGAGCTGTCATCCGAAAAAGATGATACGCTCTCTTCCATACAGTCAAATGCTCAGAGCGAGACGTATTGCGGATGATGATTCAGAATTGAATCAGACTCTTGATCAGATGATCCTAAACTTTAAACATAGAGGATATCCAAGACGACTGTTGAATACCTTTAAGCACCAGGTCAAGAAGACTCCTAGAAATAATCTATTGGTTAATCCTAAACAGCGTATATCTCTTTCCCGTGTTCCGTTTGTGTCCACCTATCACGATCTTAGTGGAGAAGTGGCAAAGATTTTTAATAGACATTGGGGCATTATTAAGAACAGTTATAAACACATTGAATCGTTTAATAACGCACCCCTCATGTCATATAAACGTCCACAAAATTTACGTGACAAATTAGTCAATAGTCTCACACATAGAAAAACAGGACAACAGACACTCCTTAGACCGAAAAAAAAAAAGGGTAACTTTCCCTGTCTCTGTTGCATTAATTGTCATCTTATGTATAGGGGGAATGTCTTTATTCATCCGCAAACACAAAGAGAGCACAGGATTAAACAATTTCTTACATGCGATTCGGATTGGGTTATTTACGTTCTCTGGTGCCCGTGTTCACTTCTATATGTCGGTGAAACATCTTGTGATTTCAAGACACGTCTGAATAATCACAGATATTCCATACGTAAGAAGAAAAGTGATTTACCGGTAGCGAAACATTTCTCGGAACTTGGACACACAGAAAAAGATCTTAGATTTATGATTTTGGAACAGGTTCCTAGCCCTTATAAGGGGGGTAATAGATCAGCATTATTACACAAGTGTGAATTGAAATGGATCTTTTTACTAGAATCATTGAAATCAAAGGGCCTCAATGTTGAGTTCAATGTTATGAGACTCATTACCTAATATGTCGCGTTCCCGTTTTTTTCCCCTCCCTGTCCTTGCGGTGTCTTTCTCAGTGAATGTATATTTATACACACATGCGATACATGATTTGTATATTTGTAGATTGTTTTTCATTTTTCCTTTTGTCTCTTTCCAGAGGATTATAGAATTTCAGGACCACTCACCATGACTGGAGCGCTGTCTTCATATATGATGTATGATATCTTACACAAGTCTGTCTGTTAACATTAATATGTACTAGTTTAGTATTATTATTATTTCTTCTTTTTTAATCCTTTGAATTCATGAGAGACATGTGTACCTTTAAATTTAGGGGCTGTTGAATATACAGTGAAGGAAATAAGTATTTGATCCCTTGCTGATTTTGTAAGTTTGCCCACTGTCAAAGACATGAACAGTCTAGAATTTTTAGGCTAGGTTAATTTTACCAGTGAGAGATAGATTATATTTAAAAAAAAAACAGAAAATCACAATTTGTCAAAATTATATATATTTATTTGCATTGTGCACAGGGAAATAAGTATTTGATCCCTTTGGCAAACAAGACTTAATACTTGGTGGCAAAACCCTTGTTGGCAAGCACAGCAGTCAGACGTTTTTAGTAGTTGATGATGAGGTTTGCACACATGTTAGATGGAATTTTGGCCCACTCCTCTTTGCAGATCATCTGTAAATGATTACGATTTCGAGGCTGTCGCTTGGCAACTCGGATCTTCAGCTCCCTCCATAAGTTTTCGATGGGATTAAGGTCTGGAGACTGGCTAGGCCACTCCATGACCTTAATATGCTTCTTTTTGAGCCACTCCTTTGTTGCCTTGGCTGTATGTTTCGGGTCATTGTCGTGCTGGAAGACCCAGCCACGAGCCATTTTTAATGTCCTGGTGGAGGGAAGGAGGTTGTCACTCAGGATTTGACGGTACATGGCTCCATCCATTCTCCCATTGATGCGGTGAAGTAGTCCTGTGCCCATAGCAGAGAAACACCCCCAAAACATAATGTTTCTACCTCCATGCTTGACAGTGGGGACGGTGTTCTTTGGGTCATAGGCAGCATTTCTCTTCCTCCAAACACGGCGAGTTGAGTTAATGCCAAAGAGCTCAATTTTAGTCTCATCTGACCACAGCACCTTCTCCCAATCACTCTCAGAATCATCCAGATGTTCATTTGCAAACTTCAGACGGGCCTGTACATGTGCCTTCTTGAGAAGGGGGACCTTGCGGGCACTGCAGGATTTTAATCCATTACGGCGTAATGTGTTACCAATGGTTTTCTTGGTGACTGTGGTCCCAGCTGCCTTGAGATCATTAACAAGTTCCCCCCGTGTAGTTTTCGGCTGAGCTCTCACCTTCCTCAGGATCAAGGATACCCCACGAGGTGAGATTTTGCATGGAGCCCCAGATCGATGTCGATTGACAGTCATTTTGTATGTCTTCCATTTTCTTACTATTGCACCAACAGTTGTCTCCTTCTCACCCAGCGTCTTACTTATGGTTTTGTAGCCCATTCCAGCCTTGTGCAGGTCTATGATCTTGTCCCTGACATCCTTAGAAAGCTCTTTGGTCTTGCCCATGTTGTAGAGGTTAGAGTCAGACTGATTCATTGAGTCTGTGGACAGGAGTCTTTTATACAGGTGACCATGTAAGAGTTGTCTATAATGCAGGCACCAAGTTGATTTGGAGCGTGTAACTGGTCTGGAGGAGGCTGAACTCTTAATGGTTGGTAGGGGATCAAATACTTATTTCTCTGTGCACAATGCAAATAAATATATATAATTTTGACAATGTGATTTTCTTTTTTTTTTTTTTTATATAATCTATCTCTCACTGGTAAAATTAACCTAGCCTAAAAATTCTAGACTGTTCATGACTTTGACAGTGGGCAAACTTACAAAATCAGCAAGGGATCAAATACTTATTTCCTTCACTGTATATTGACCCCTAAAAATCTTCTTCTTGCTGTCATCACATGAGTAATAGGTTTTCTATTGGCTGTCCCTGTTCATGAATTTGGAACGGGATTACACACGGACCATTTTTCGATCTAACGATACCCATTTCTATTGGTTCGGTTGGCTCGAGTAGTCATTTGTAAAAGAGCAGATAATATAATATGTAACACAATTAAAAATTAACGTCAATTTCTGCATTTATTTGTCTGATTACCTTCACAATAAACATATACTTTGATTTCTTTTTGACACTGTCTATTGTACATATGTCTCTCATATCCATGACTGGATTGCTAGCCATTACGTCCCTGGACTATTGTCCTGTTTGATGTCGGCGTACAGACTTATCATAATCCATAAATTGCAACCTATGTTGTTGGCCCTCCTTATGCAGTTACACTGTATCGTATTCACGGAGGTTCGTATCCGGACCCCCAGCGCATGCGCAACAAATAAAGCATTGTGTTGTTGCTATGCAACCGGAAGGTCTGTGATGACGACACGAGCATGCCCAGTTCTGTTTGGAGGACGCCAGACATCCTGACCACACGTGGAAATCAGCACGAACAAGGATTAAACTGTTTACTTCACATATCAAGTCAGCGATTGGTGAGTGGCCTGAAGACCTTGCCCCCTACACATATGATTGCATTTTTTGATTAAGGGATAATCGAGCTATATTATGCGTTTTTAAATGTATGTCTATTTTTACACTGGATTTTATCACTGTGCACTGTTTTCATAATTGCAACATATGATATTTATACAAGTATTTATATCCTGTACCACATATTTTTTTTTCTGTGCACTTTATTAATGATCCCTCATTATGATAATGAGGCACATGGTTTATATACTGCATGTACTGGTTGTGTCACTATGCTTGAAAAAGGTCCTATAGCAGGACGGAAACGTTGCAGCTGTTGACTGAATAAATCACATTCTATTTTGGAACCATCGGAGTACTGTGGGATTTATTTCACTTATGCCTTACAATCCACGGATCTGGATTACCTGCTTGCACCATCTCCGTGTTGGAATTTGACGCAGAGTGCTGCTTATTTCTATCTATCTATCTATCTATCTATCTATCTATCTATCTATCTATCTATCTATCTATCTATCTATCTATCTATCTATCTATCTATCTATCTATCTATCTATCTATCTATCTATCTCATATCTATCTATCTATCTATCTATCTATCTATCTATCTATCTATCTATCTATCTATCTATCTATCTATCTATCTATCTATCTATCTATCTATCTATCTATCTGTCTGTCTATCTATCTATCTCATATCTATCTATCTATCTATCTATCTCATATCTATCTATCTATCTATCTATCTATCTATCTATCTATCTATCTATCTATCTATCTATCTATCTATCTATCTATCTATCTATCTATCTATCTATCTATCTATCTATCTATCTATCTGTCTATCTATCTATCTATCTCATATCTATCTATCTATCTATCTATCTATCTATCTATCTATCTATCTATCTATCTATCTATCTATCTATCTATCTATCTATCTATCTATCTATCTATCTATTATCTATCTATCTATCTATCTATCTATCTATCTATCTATCTATCTATCTATCTATCTATCTATCTATCCACTACCGTTCAAAACTTTAGGGTCACTTAGAAATTTCCTTATTTTTGAAAGAAAAGCACAGTTTTTTTCAATGAAGATAACCAGAAATATACTCTATACATTGTTAATGTGCTAAATGACTATTCTAGCTGCAAACGTCTGGTTTTTAATGCAATATCTACATATGTGTATAGAAGCCCATTTCCATCAACCATCACTCCAGTGTTCTAATGGTACATTGTGTTTGCTAACTGTGTTAGAAGGCTAATGGATGATTAGAAAACACTTGAAAACCCTTGTGCAATTATGTTAGCACCGCTGTAAACAGTTTTGCTGCTTAGAGGAGCTATAAAACTGACCTTCTTTTGAGCTAGTTGAGAATCTGGAGCATTACATTTGTGGGTTCGATTAAACTCTCAAAACGGCTAGAAAAAGAAAGCTTTCATGTGAAACTCGACATTCTATTCTTGTTCTTAGAAATTAAGGCTATTCCATGCGAGAAATTGCCAAGAAACTGAAGATTTCCTACAACGGTGTGTACTATTCCCTTCAGAGGACAGCACAAACAGGCTCTAATCAGAGTAGAAAGAAAAGTGGGAGGCCCCCGCTGTACAACTGAGCAACAAGACAAGTACATTAGAGTCTTTAATTTGAGAAATAGACGCCTCAAAGGTCCTCAACTGGCAGCTTCATTAAATAGTACCCGCAAAACGCCAGTGTCAACGTCTACAGTGAAGAGGCGACTCCGGGATGCTGGCCTTCAGGGCAGAGTGGCAAAGAAAAAGCCATATTTGAGACTGGCTAATAAAAAGAAAATATTAATATGGGCAAAAGCACACAGAGATTGGACAGAGGAAGATTCGAAAAAAGTGTTATGGACAGACGAATCGAAGTTTGAGGTGTTTGGATCACACAGAAGAACATTTGTGATACGCAGAACAACTGAAAAGATGCTGGAAGAGTGCCTGACGCCATCTGTCAAGCATGGTGGAGGTAATGTGATGGTCTGGGGTTGCTTTGGTGCTGGTAAAGTGGGAGATTTGTACAAGGTAAAAGGGATTTTGAATAAGGAAGGCTATCACTCCATTTTGTAACGCCATGCCATACCCTGTGGACAGCGCTTGATTGGAGCCAATTCCATCCTACAACAGAACAATGACCCAAAGCACACCTCCAAATTATGCAAGAACTATTTAGGGAAGAAGCAGGCAGCTGGTATTCTATCTGTAATGGAGTGGCCAGCGCAGTCACCAGATCTCAACCCCATAGAGCTGTTGTGGGAGCAGCTTGACCGTATGGTACGCAAGAAGTGCCCATCAAGCCAATCCAACTTGTGGGAGGGCCTTCTGGAAGCATGGGGTGACATTTCTCCCGATTACCTCAGCAAATTAACAGCTAGAATGCCAGAGGTCTGCAATGCTGTAATTGCTGCAAATGGAGCATTCCAAGACCAAAGCAAAGTTTGAAGGAGAAAATTATTATTTCAAATAAAAATCATTATTTCTAACCTTGTCAATGTCTTGACTATATTTTCTAGTCATTTTGCAACTCATTTGATAAATATAAGTGTGAGTTTTCATGGAAAACACAAAATTGTCTGGGTGACCCCAAACTTTTGAACGGTAGTGTATATATATATAAAGAAAAAATCAGGCAGCACTCCGTTTATGAATGTGAAAGAAGAGGGTACTTTTATTGTCCCATAGGCATTACCTATGGGACAATAAAAGTACCCTCTTTTTTCACCTTCATAAACGGAGTGCTGCCTGATTTTTGCTTTTTATATAACTGGGATCTTGGTCTATCCCTTGGGCTTGCACCCACGCTATACTGGTGCTGCTGGATCCATTTGTCTATCTATCTATCTATATATATATATATATATATATATATATATATATATATATATATATATATATATATATATTATACACGCACAGGGCCGATTGTAGCTTTTCTGTTGTCTGAGGCAAAAATTTAAAATGGCGCCCCCCCATCTGCCAAAAAATCCTAAGAAATCCAAGTAGCCAACCTCTATTGGAAGTTTATAGTATTAACTTTTCTTTTTTTGGTAGGTTCCGCTGGACCAATTGGACTAATTTGAAGATTTGTTGGACTACTACGATGATTTACGTTTATTTTTAGATAGAATGGTGAAAGTTGGTTGCATGAAAGAGTTTTTAGTTCAATAAAATATGTTTTTTTTTTACAGCCATCTTTAACTTGATTCTGATAACTTGCTGCAGGTTGATACCACACAACAAAAGCCATTGAAAAAATAATTGGAAAAAGTCAAGATAAGGGATCTAGCCACTGTTTATGTAATGCGTTAAAAGTCAAGATAAATACGGCTACATCTGTATGTCTCTGTTTTTTAATACTTTATTAGCGCCTTAGTCATGGCATACCTTCCAACTTTCAAGTAACGCAAAGAGGGACAACCAATGCGGCAAGTTTTTTTCCTTTTAAGCCATACCTCTATTCCCGCCCAATCCCCACCCATACACACCCGGTTCAGCCCACACAGTATCATGCTCCCATAGTGCCTCCCACACAGTATAATTCCAAATAGCTGCCCCATACAGTATAATGCCCTCACAGCTGCCCCATACAGTATAAAGCCAACACAGATGTCCCAATACTGTATAATGCCCACTCAGATGCCCCCATGCAGTTTAATGCCCGCACAAATGCTCCCATGCAGTATAATGCCCGAAAGTTTCCCCATACAGCATAATGCCCACACAGATTGACCCATACAGTATAATGCCCCATAGCTGCCCCATACAGTATAATGTCCCCATAGCTGCTTTTATACAGTCTAATGCCCCATAGCTGCCATACACAGTATAATGCCCCCTTAGCTGCCACCATACATTATAATGCCCCAACAGCTTCCCATACAGTATAATGCCCCTCCAGCTTCATCCATACAGTATAATGCCCCCATACAGCATAATGGCCTCATACCGTATAATGCCCCCTTAGCTGCCACCATACACTATAATGGCCCCTCAGCTGCAACCATATGGTATAATGTCCCTATAGCTTCCGCCATACAATATAATGCCTTCATAGCTTCCACCATACAGTATAGTAGCCCCATAGTTGCCCCCATACAGTTGAATGCTGCTTTAGTTGCCACTATATAGTATAATGCCCCCTTAGCTGCCCCTATACATTATAATGCCCCTTTAGCTGCCACCATACAGTATAATGCCCCCTTAGCTGCTCCAATACAGTATAATGCTTCATATCTGCCCCATTCAGTGTAATTTCACCTCAGCTGCCCCCATACAGTATAATGCCCCCTTAGCTGCCCCTAGTGCCACTGCCCACATATAAAGTGCCAGTGCCCACGTGGATAGTGCCACACCCTCTAAAAGATAGGGTCACCCCATGTAGATATATCGCTACCCCCTGCTGTAGCCATTGGCCGGGGATTCCGCTATGGACAGTGACATCAGGGATTCCCTCTATGAGCTTAATCCCCGGCCACAGCATCGGCAATGCTCTGGCATGGGTTTCCACTGTACCGGGGAGTCCTTTGTACTAATGCTGAAGCAGGGATCTGATGGTTCCCTGCTTCATCATTGGGTTCAATTGTATCTGCGTCCTGCGAAAACAAGATACAGTTGACACCGGGAGTCCAGGACATACCACCGGCTGCCCGGATTGGAGGGCCCCCCCTCGAAATCTGGGACTGTCCCGTTGAATACGGAACGTTTGGGAGGTATGTAACGGCCACTGTCTGATTGACAGAATTCCATTACTAGGCTGGGGCTTAGTATTACTAAGGCACTAACCCCCATTATTACCCCAGTACCCATCGCCACCAGGGGTACCGGAAAGATCCGGGTACGATCCAGTACCCGAATATCTGAAGTGATGGCCGGGCAACGGGGTACTACTAGGCTTGGAAGGGCCAAAAACTGTGACCTTCCCACCCTAGTAATGCTAGGCTGCGGGTGCTTTATTGTATCTGGCTGGTTATGAAAAATGGGGGGGGACCCCACATAGTTTTTTTTAATTATTTATGCATTCAAAAAAAAATAATTGTGGGTCCCCCCCATATTTCATAACCAGCGGCTGCACCAGTACCCGACCATTGTTTCAGATGGTCGGGTACTGGATTGCGCCCTGCTGTTCATGATACCCCTTCTAGCGGTGGGTACCGGGGTAATATTGGGGGTGTAACATCCACGGCCTGTCGCACTCACTTGCCCCCCGATGGCCACGACCGCAGACTTCCATGTCCGTGTCGGCACCTCCATCCCAGGAGAAGCCAGCGCTCGTATCCGCCCATTTCTGCACTGGTCTCTAAGGTGCGCGCGCATGCTTGTTCCCAGCCTTAATGGACCAGTGAGCACATATGTATTTAATTAATTATCCCCACATCACCCTGGACAATAAGTAGGGCCCTGCCCTTTCACTCCTTGCCTGAGTGTTGTTATGTTTACCCATGTTAGTCTTGCAAATGGTCCTTTAGTCATATCCTGTTCCCAGTGTTCCCGTGCCCTGCTACCTTTATCCTGTATCCCGTGCTGTGTTTGTTCCTGTGCCCTTTCCAGTGTTGGAGTCGTGTTGTGCCATCTGCCACACCTGCTGTCATTCACCACGTCTGGTGTCGTCTGCCACGCCTGGTATCATCCGCCACGTTTTGCGTTATCTACCGTCAAGTTCCATCTGTGCTAAACCTCTACTACTGACTGGACTGTTACAGGTACTCCCATACTAGGACTTTGCATGGACTGTATATACTATTGTTTGACCAGCTGCTACTCCGCTACAGCCTAGAGGGTCCACATACCCATCGTGGATCGAGACAGGCTGAGTGCTAGCCTTTTTACTGACTAACGCTAAGCCCTGCCTTAGTAATGGACGTCATCAAACAGACAACTGCCATTACTAAGGCGGTAATAAAGTATTAGAAAAACACAGAGGCATAAGATTTTTTTTATTGAAATAAAAACTCCCTTACACAATCCTCGCTAACCATTTTATGTTATTTTGAAAAAAAAATAAAACATAAATCATCGAAGTAGTCCAACGAATCTTCGACGTAGTCCAAACGGTCCAGTGGAACCTGCAAAACAAAAATGAGCAATATGAAAAATAAAAAAAAATTATATTCACCCTCAGCAGTCTTCTGTCTTCTTTTTTTCTCCCCTGTGCCGCAATACCCCATTTGTGGTGATAAACTGCCGTTTGGGCCCATGGGAGGGCTCAGAAAGAAAGGACCACCATTTGGCCTACTGGAGCTTTTCTGGTGCTTAATCATGTATGCAGAAGCCCCTGAGGTACCAGTACAGTTGAAACCCCCGAGAAGTGACCCCATTTTAAAAACTACACCCCTTAAGACATTCATCTAGAGGTGTAGTGAGCATTTTAACCCAACAGGTATTGTTGAAAAAAGGTAATGCGCAGCAGATGGTGCAGTGTGAGATTTTCAATTTTCTATATACAGTATCTATGCCATTTCAGTGTCCAATATATTGTGCCCAGCATGCGCCACCGGAGATATACACCCTATAAACTGTAATGTGGGTTCCCCCAGGTACAGCAATACGCTATATGTGGCTGTTATCAGCTGCCTGGGCACACAGCAGGGCTCAGAAGGGAAAGATGAGGGGGATAAGCTGTGCGGTGTGCGTCAGGGTAGATGAAAAATCTAAGGGATGTATGATAAATTTTAAAACACTTTCATACAGAGCCCTGGTTTTTCGGGGCACGTGTCACATTGAGATATTGTGTCCTCCCTTATCCCCCTCTTATAGTAGACTTTGCACCTCTTTTGACTTTTTCCCTTCTTGCCAGTTTGGGGAACTTCTCCTGGAATGTGCTGCCCTGGTACGATGCGTGTGGCCCCGCTTCCAGAAGTCCTGGGTGCCCCTCTTTTCTTGGTCCTTAACCCGTTAGTGACCGGCCCATAGTCTTTTTACGTCGGTCACTAACGGGCCTTATTCCGATGCCATAGACTTTTTACGTCGCGGCATCGGAATAAGTAAACAGAGCAGGGAGCTGTCAAGTCTCCTTGCTCTCTGCTGCTAGAGGCAGCTGACGGCTGGGGGCGTCCCTGCTCTGCCGTGTGAGATCGATATTAGTATCGATCTCACACGTTTAACCCCTCAGATGCGGTGCACAATAGCGTGCACCGCATCTGAGTGGTTTTGGAGAGAGGGAGGGAGCTCCCTCTCTCTCCCACCGACACCCGGCGATACGATCGCCGAGTGTCTGTGTCTCCCATGGCAGCCGGGGGCCTAATAAAGGCCCCCAGGTCTGCCTGTGGTGAATGCCTGCTAGATCTTGCCGGAGGCCTAGCAGATGCCTGTCCGTTTTAAACGGACAGGCAGTAATACACTGCAATACAAAAATATTGCAGTGTATTATAAATGCGATCGCAGAATCGCATATTATAGTCACCTAGTGGGACTACTAAAAAAGTTAAAAAAAAGTTTAATAAAGTTAATAAAAAAAAAATGTGAAAAAAATGAAAAACCCACTTTTTCCCCTTACAAAATGCTTAAAAAAACAAAATAAAGTTAAAAAGTTACACATATTTGGTATCGGCGCGTCCGTAACGACCCCGACTATAAATCTATTACATTATTTAACCCGCACGGTGAACACCGTAAAAAATGTAATAAAAAACTATGGAAAAATTGCTGTTTTCTGTGAATCCTGACTTTAAAAAAATGTGATAAAAAGTGATCAAAAAGTAGCATCTACTCCAAAATGGTACCAATAAAAACTACAAGTCTTCCCGCAAAAAAAAAGGCCTCATACAACCGCATCGGAGAAAAATTAAAAACGTTACGGCTCTTCAAATATGGAGACACAAAAACAAATCATTTTGAAAAAAAAGCGTTTTTACTGTGTAAAAGTAGTAAAACATACAAAAACTATACAAATTTGGTATCGTTGCAATCGTAACAACCCGTTTAATAAAGGTATTGTGTTATTTATACCACACGGTAAACGGCGTAGATTTAAGACGCGAAAAAGAGTGGCGAAATTTCAGTTTTTTTTCTATTTCCCCCCAAATAAAAGTTAATCAATAAATAATATGTCCCCCAAAATGGTGCTATTAAAAAATACAACTTGTCCCGCAAAAAACAAGACCTTATACAGCTATGTCGAGGCAAAAATAAAAAGGTTATAGCTCTTGGAATGCGACGATGGAAAAACGTAAAAAATGGCTTGGTCATTAAGGTTTAAAATAGGCTGGTCATTAAGGGGTTAATAAACCGTTTTTTTTAAAAAAAAGGGAAAAAAATAAATAAAGAAAAACCCACTTTTTCCCCTTATAAACAGATTTATTATTAAAAAGCAAAATAAAGTAAAAAGTTACACATATTTGGAATCGCCGCGTTCGTAACGACCCAAACTATAAAGTTATTATATCATTTAACCTGCACGGTGAACGTCGTAAAAAATCAAATAAAAAACAATGCAAAAATTGCTGTTTTCTTTGAATCCTCCCTTAAAAAAATGCGATAAAAAGTGATCAAAAAGTCACATCTACTCAAAAATGGTACCAATAAAAACTACAAGTCGTACCGCAAAACAAAAGCCCTCAGAAACAATATCGGCGAAAAAATAAAAAAGTTATGGCTCTTCAAATATGGAGAAACAAAACAAATAATTTTGAAAAAAAAGTGTATTTACTGAGTAAAAGTAGTAAAACATACAAAATCTATATAAATTTGGTATCGTTGCAATCGCAACAACCCGCTGAATAAACTTATTGTCTTATTTATACCACACGGTAAGCGGCATAACTTTAGGACGCAAAAAAATTTGGTAAAATTTCATTTTTTTTTCTATTCCCCCGCAAAAAAAGTTAATAAAGGTTAATCAATAAATTCTATGTACCCCAAAATGGTGCTATTACAAATTACACCTTGTCCCGCAAAAAATAAGACCTTATACAGCTATGTCGACGCAAAAATAAAAAAAGTTATAGCTCTTTGAATGAGACGATGGAAAAACGTAAAAATAGCTTAGTCATTAACCCGTTAACGACATTTGACGTATCCATACGCCAAATTCTGGTAGGGGAAGTATGGAACGGGCTCACGGAGTGCTCTATACGATGCCGGTGTCGGCTGTATGTTAAGCCGACACTTCGAGCGCGATCACGTTAGTTTAACTCGTTAGAAACTACAACTCGTCCCACAAAAATCAAGCCCTCATAGGTTTTTATCGACAGAAAAATAAGTAATGGCTTTTGGAAGGTGGGGTGGAAAAAACGAAAATGAAAATCTGAAAAATGGCTGAGGCGGGAAGGGTTTAAGTTCTAAAATAGGCTGGTCATTAAGGGGTTAAAGATTAGGTTCTTGATAATGATGTGCACGGCCAGATTCTTATACCACACCGCATGGCGCTGTAGGGCTTCAGGAATTGATCTGACAAGTCCACCCCTCCCATGTACCTATTGTAGTCCAGGATGCAGTCTGGTTTGGGGGTGTCTGTACTGGTACCTCGTACTGGTACATGGGTGCTGGTGTGGCCATTTATTGTTATCAATACAAGGACATCTCTCTTGTCCTTGTACTTGACACACAATATGTTGTTGCTAGATTGTGCCCTGCTCTCACCCCTTCCTCTTTGCCCAAGCAGTGTCTTAGGGAGGCCTCTCAGATTTATTCTAGCCGTGCCGCATGCCGCAGTACTTCTGGATGCGAGGCACTTGAAGAGCGGGACGCTGGTATAAGAATTATCCAGGTAGAGGTGGTAACCCTGGTCCAGCAGTGGGTGCACCAAATCCCACACAATTTTTGCATTAACTCCCAGTAAGGAGGGGGGGGGGGTATTCTGTGGGCTGAGTACTGGTGTCCTTCCCTTCATATAGCCTAAATTTGTAGGTATACCCTGATGCACTCTCACACAGCTTATACATCTTCACGCCATACCTTGCCCTCTTACTCGGCAGGTACTGGCAGAATTGAAGCCTCCCTTTAAAATCTACCAAGGACTCATCAATAGAAATACACTTCTTGGGGGTGTATGCTTGGGCAAACCGGGCACTGAAACGGTCTAATAGGGGTCTCCGTTTATACAAACGGTCAAAACTGGGGCCATCTGGGGGTGGGCACTGCTCATTATCAGTATAATATAAGAAGCGAAGTATTGACTCATTTAGTTTTTTTAGGTTCCATTTCAGTTCTGAAGATGCTTTGAGGGGCCCATATATTAGACACCCCCATCAAACACCCCATTTTAGAAACAAGACACCTCATTGAACGCGGCTTTTAAGGGGTTAATCAGCGGGGACACAGCGATCGGTCCCCGCTATAGGAGCTGCAGCTGATACAAGACAGTAGCTGATACAGCTCCTGCATGTGTCGGGAAGACGGCCGAAATGGCCATTAATCCCGCGACGTAATATTCCGTCGCTGAGCGCGAACGGTGTGGTCAGCACGACGGAATATTACATCGCTGAGCGTTAAGGGGTTAAAACATGAGGTTCTTATAAACATTTTTATCACATTGTATAAGTCCAGTAGCCACTTCTCGGAGGCCTCTTTTAACTGAGTCCCTACTCTATTAGGTGCAGCACTGCATGGCGGTCGCGGTCTAGAAGGAGATTACATTAGGGTTTCCACCTTTTTGCCCTCAGTTTGTCCACATGGAAAGGTGACATTTTTTATCTATTCACATGGTTGTGGTGTTGTGTATGTTGCTGTGGTATTGTGCATGTGGGGGAATGTGGCATAGAGCCAAGATGGCCTCGCCTTTCAGCAGGGGTAATGTTGAGCTTTTGGGTTGCCCCCCTGCAGGTGCCTTGTTGCGGCGAAGGCGGCCGCCATTCAGTGATGCACCTAATAGAGTAGGGACTCAATTAAAATAGGTCGCCGTGAAGTGTTAAGTGGACTAATACATTCTGATAATTATTTTTCTAAGAACCTCCTGTTCATGTTTGTGCAGCAATAGATGAAGGTATAAAAGTGGATGTGCGCTCCATGTCTTGTTCTCCCATGTTGGTAGATAAGTCATGTAATGTGTTTATAAAGATCCATCAGTAATCCGCTTCATGTAGACGACCTTTCTTATTTTTACTTGGTATATTATTCTTACTATTACTTTATAACAAATGACTCGATACTTTACAGCTTTATGATATTTTATTGAGCTGATAATAAGAAAATAATGTTCGACCTTTCTGTGGACACTGGTGGACGTGTCCTCCATGATTTTATAGGATGAAGTGGACTTCTTATATGGTCAGTGGTAGGCTTGGTGTTCACTGAGGTGAAGAGTTTTAATGGATGACCCTTCCAAGAAGAGATGGACCTGGCTGTGTGCCATCAAGAGGTCACGACCCTCCGGCTGTGTGCCATCAGGAGGTCGTCACCATCAGGCATTGTGCCGTATCCAGATGTAAACTTAAGACTGGGGGCCATCACCTCAGTTCTTCACCACTGACAGCAGATGGTAGAGAATAGACAAACCCAACAGTGTGGGCATAAGGTGGCAAGAAGGTGAGATGCTGTTGACTTCAGGAGGCGTTACTCAACCTGTAATCTGGATGAAATAGTGATGGTTCAGGAACAGGTGAGCACTTGTGATGACTGAGGCATTTTTGCTCACCTCAGTCTTCTTCGCCTCTTAAGCATCCCCAGAAAGATCTTCTTCTCGCTCTTGTGCGTCTGGGTTCGGATGTACTGGGTTCTGGTGTTCTGGGTTCCGGTGTTCTGGGTTGTTGACGTTGATAGACCAGAATCCTCTCCTCATGACTATTAGAAGAAGGAGCTTTGCGTCCTATGTTGTCAGGAGGTATTGACCGGGCCCAGACGATGTTACTGAATGCCACACTATACTTGCGTCTTGGTGACTCTTTCACATCGTGTAGAGCAGAAGCAATAGGTTCACTTGGAACATTTTGTAATACAGATTTATGATGTATTTCTGATGTTCTTGGTTCTGCTGTTCTGGGCTCTGGTGTTCTGGATGGTTGACATTGATAAACCAGAATCCTCTCCTTATGACTATTAGTAGAAGGAGCTTTGAGTCCTGTGTTGTCAGAAGGTATTGACCGGGCCCAGACGATGTTACTGAATGCCACATTATACTTGGGTTTTGGTGTCTTTTTCACATCCTGTGGAGCAGAAGCCGTGGATGGTCCAGGACGTTCCTTGTTAGACAGGACTGGTGTTCTCCTGGATTCTTGTACCCGAAATTCAGGGTTATAAATCGGCTCCTTACAAGCTTCTTGGTCTTTCAGAACATTTTCTTTTTCAGGAATATGACTTTGTTTGGTTGTGTCCTTGGCTTCAGCTGTACTTGTCAGAGGTGATTCTGTGTTTGGTTCTTCATCAGAATCAGAGAGCTCCTCCTCCTTCTCCCTCTGACTCAGGACAGGCACTATAGCCAAGGACAGTATAAGGACGAGTGGTGACATCATGATGACACAGGCCACGCCATTGATGAGCCGAGCATGAAGTTTGATCTCACATTCAGAGGGGTCTTTTTTGGGAACCACAGGTGGTGGGTTGTCCTGCAATGGAAAGAGGAATAATAAAATCTTGTAGATATTAGGTTATCATGCCATTTGTGTTCTTGCTGCGCCATTTTATCATCTCCTTTTCTTGTGTTGAATCTGCAAATTTTTACTTACCCCAAAGACCATTGCATTTATCCAGTTGTAGAACCTCTGTAATATAATCGGCATCTCACGGGGGGCAGTAGATTTATTTGGAACATTCTGTAAGACAGATTTATGATATATTCATGACATGTCACATGACTGTCACCATCACTATCTTAACCCCTTAAAAACACAGCCTATTTTGAACCAAAGGAGGCAGCGATATTTTTTTTTTATTTTTCCTTCTTCGTATTCTGAAAGTCATAATTTTTATTTGGTTTTTAGTCTATGGAGTCATATGAGGGCTTATTTTTTTTTAGATAAAGACGTACATTTTAATGGCAACATTTTGGGGTACATATAATGTATTGTATTCGTTTTATTCTTTCTTTTGGTGGGAGAGAGGAAAAAATCAGCAATTCCACCATTGTTTTTTGGATTTAGTTTTTACAGTTCAACGTGCGCTATAATTGACATACTAAATATATTCTATGTGATTACAAATGTATATTTTTTTCATGATTTTCCACTTTTGCTCAATAAAAATCCCTTTTTTTTTTAGAAAATATTTTATGCATTTAAAGACCTCTATCATTTTTTATTTTTAGTCAAAGGAGCTCTATGTTGTCTTATGTTTTGCAGGACGAGTTGTAGTTTTTATTGGTACCATTTTGGGGTACATACTATATTCTTTTCACTTGTATTTCAGTTTCATTCAGAGGCGGGATGATCAAAAAACAGCAATTTTGCTATTAATTTTTTGTATATTACGAAGGCAGTGATACCAAATATCTATAGGTTTTTTACATTTTTTGCAGCTTTTCTAAAATAAATGGCTTTGTACAGGGAAAAAACAGCGACTTTCAGGTATTTTTAAATATTTTTACAAAATGTTTTTAACTTTTATTGTTTGTCCCATCTGACTTTCTGATTACTTATATAATACATTATGTAACACTTCTGTATTGCAATGCATTATATGTGTCAGTGTAAAACTGGCAGGCAGCTTATTAGGCTTCCATTTATGCCACACCTGCCATAGATACCCATCGGCACACCACGATCCGTTTTCATGGAGTCCGGTGGAGTGACAGAGGGAGGCCACTAAGGGTTTGAAAGTTCAGGATCAGAGTTTTCTCCATTCCCGGCGATTAGAGTCTCTGCTATCACAGCATTGTAATACTACAGCAGCTCGCGTTAACTTACCGCAAGCCATGATGTATTATTACAGAGTAGGGTGGAAGGGGTTAAAATCGCGATGGTCACCATAGTAACACAGCAGAAATACCCGTTCTACCCACAACTTATAAAGGAACATTACCCTATAGGGTCCCTGAATAAAAAGCCCCAACAATAGAGAAGCTACTTACCCCAATGCACCACTCTCGTGTCCTTGTATGTCCAGGAGGAACGTACGGGTCCCCAACTGGGTCAGATAGAAATCCCTACAACACAAGTGATAGATGTAATGTAGACTCTATTCTATCCCGTGCAGGTAATGGGATTATCACATCTATATTCCTGTACAGCTGATTATTAGGATCTCCTCATCTACTTTATGTCTATTGTTTCTATGAAGAGCCGACATTTCCTGATAATAAATATTATACTGGTGATACAACCAGATACAAGCAAGTAACTCACCCCAAAGAGCTGGAATACGACCCGTATATGTGGAACCACGTCCTCAGACTGGAAATCCTGAAAGACAAGAAGTGGCTGTAATACCCCGGATAAGAAGAGTAAAGTGGGGGTTTGGTTGGACACCCCCTTTTTCAGATTGTGGGTCCCACAGAGACAGGATAATGGCGGGAGCCCCCACTACTAGTGACCTAAATAATGAACTGCCCCCGAAATCACCGGACGACCACTGTTCTCAATGCCGGCCTGTTGTCCTCCAGAGCTCAGAGATATATTACATGAGACTCTCAGCAGCAGCTAGTAGAGGGGGGTCCTGAGTGGGGGTGACCCCTCTATCAGCAAAATGGAGTAAAGGACACCAGGCAACCCCTCTAATAGGACGTTTTGTCAGAAATCAGTAGAAAGTTGTTGCGTTACCTCAAAGTTCCATGTTTTCTGGGGTTCGGAGGGACCTTCATAGAATGGAAGATAATTAATCCAGAAGAAATGGTCCTGTAAGAGACAATATGATCATTATAGTCCTATATCTCCTCCATAGAAGAGCGCAGTATATTTATATATATGGTGAGGAATGTTCTATATATATATATATATACTGTACAGACCCCACACTTATATCTGCTCTGACCATTCACATCCTCTGTATATTCTCTTGTCATATCTCCCCCTTTATAGCAGATAATTTCTCCCCCCCCCCAATCACCTGACCCTGCCGCAGCCGATTCCAAGTGACAGCCATATTGAATAAGGGAAACATACTCACCTGCAGCGTACCGCACTGTACGAGGTAGATCAAGTTCAAAGACAGAAAAAATAGGATAATCCTCATTTTCTCCAATACTTCAAAGGGTCTCTCAGCACCAAGATGCCAATGAGATAGAAGCTGCAGGTGGGCGGAGCCACCTTATATACCCCGAGCTGTGACATCACAATGTCTTCTGTGACATCACAATTCTATTTGTGACATCACAATTCTCTTTGTGACATCATCACCGACCACACAATACCACATGACATCATCACACACCACTAGACATCATGTGACTCTGAGACTATGGGCCTCATGTATCATAACCGTCTAATAGAAAAAATGTCCTTGTTGTCCATAGCAACCAATCACAGAGCAGCTTTCATTGTAGCACAACAGTTAGGAGATAAGAGCTGCACTGTGATTGGTTGCTATGGGTAACTAGGACAGTTTTCCTGTTAGACAGTGTGGATACATGAGGCCGCCATCTTTGAATGATCTTCCTGAACCATTAAAAATGAGAATTATCGTCTTCAGTATGGAGGTACCCTATGGAGGGGTCACATAGAAACATCAACATGGCCCTTCTCCTTGTGTGGACCCTAAAAAACCAACAGCTCATCTACTCTCCAATATATGTATATATATCATCCTGCTAAATCTCATTATCCCCTACACAACCTTACATTCATCCAGAGACCTCGATACCTAACAAGTGTGGCCCCCCTGTGGAGCTGCAGATGTCGGGACGGAGGCAGGAGAGGGGCCCAGCGTCTAGATACCCCTCCCCAGACACTGACTTTGGACTCAGGAATTGTCCCTTGGGTAATGGCTCCGCTCTGGAACTTACTGCACTGATGTGGCCCAATACTGAGTTACAGACTATGGATTTGTCACTATAAGAGGGGGTCACATTTACCCCATTTACTTATTGTTGGGCTTTAAAGGAACAGTAGCATGGACCCATAATTAAGTCCAGGACATTATCATTATCGTTACCCCCTCCCCCATCACCTCACCCTGTCGCAGCTGATTCTAGGCACCCGCCATATGTAATAATAGAGATGTACTCACCGGCAGCGTACCGCAATGTACGGGGTAGATCAAGTTCAAAAACAGGAGTAATAGGATAATCCTCATTGTCTCCAAAACGTCAAGGGGTCTCTCAGCACCAAGATGCCAAAGAGATACAAGCTGCAGCTGCACGGAACCCCCTTATATACCCCCCATTGTGACATCACAATAGCCTCTGTGACATCATCACCCACCACACGACACCACGTAACATCATCACCCACCACAAAATACCACGTGACATCTTCACCCACCACACAATACCACGTGACATCATCACCCACCACACTACCCTCTGTGACATCATCACCCACCACACAATACCACGTGACATCATCACCCACCACACAATACCACATGACATCATCACCCACCACACAATACCACATACGACTAAATTGATGAAAGCAAGAAAAGATAGCACAATCAAAATAGCGCACACCCAATACAAATAGTTTGAAAAAAGAAAAAACTTTTATTGATCCAAAACATATATATATGACACACAAATAAAAACATTTAAAAACATGTATGAACAGAAGCCCATGTGGAGATAAACAGGGCAAAACTACAGTCACTATACTTGTCTCAATAGGACAATAATATACCAATAGATGGATAGTACTGGGTAAATATAAAGCCTCTACTCAACAACATACAATAATCACAAGAACCAGAAACCTGGGATTACCTGGTGCTCAGCATGCCAAGAATTGCTTTATAATGCAGCTTCCTCAGGGGAAATAGAATGCCACACACAATACCACATGACATCATCAGCCAGCACACTACCCTCTGTGACATCACGCACCACATGTCACCACGTGACATCATCACTCAGCACAAGACGTCATGTGACCAGCACAATTTCCAGATTTAGTCATTTCTATAGTAAAATCTTGAGTTTCTTGTACTGTCCCTGGACATTGAGGAGTGCTGGTGACGTGTGTGACAGTGCCATAGTGAGACTTCTCTTCTCCTGTATACCAGGATATATGATAAGGCCACATGCACACTCTGCGGAAGATACGCACTAAAACCGCAGCAATACTCAGGAAACGTGAGATAAAAACTGTACCCAATCATGCGTTTTTCTATACGTTTCTTTACGTTTTGATGCGATTTTCGGCGCGTTTTCATGCTGCGGGTTTTGGTGTGATTTTCCACAGCACTAGGCAGGTATAATTTGCGAGGGGAAACACAAAATAAATTGACATGCTGCGGATTCTAAAAAACACATTGCTGGTCAATTTCCGTCCCGAAAAATACTGCAGCGAGTACATGAGTTTTCCTGGAATCTCATTGACTATGCTGGTACTGTATTACGCCATCCGTGCGGCATAGCCACACGTATACGCATCATGTGCATTGAGCCTTACGCTGCCGTTACAGGGTGTATACATGTAGTATATGTCTCTGGACGCCATGTTGGTTGGGGGGTGCCAGTCTCTGGCTATTGGTCAGAAGTTTAGCAGTGTGGCTGGCGCCATATTCCTGCAGTGTCGGGTGAGGGACAGAATGTAGCGGGTGCTGCTCCCATGGAGGGGAGGGATTTCAGTTACTATGGTAACATCAGTAATAAATATGGAGGAGCAGCGCTGACTTTTCAGGACTAATAAATAATGGTACTTATTGTGTAACGTTCCTGCACCGCCACTCGCCGTTCTCTATATGTGGACGTTAGGTTATCAGGTGTAAACAGAGAAGAGGAATGATGCCATAATGCCGTTTTTCTATGTCATGTGTCCAGTCATTATAATATAATATATCTGTACAGTTAATGTTCATTATATTATTTTCTATCAGATCTTTATAGCTGGAGCTCTGTTATTACTGATGCAGCGTGTGAGGAGAATAGATATTTTATAATAAACAATTTGCTCCTCACAACTCGCATCTGACTCGTATGTCGGAAAAGTAGAATAGGTCTGAACACCAAATATTTCACTGTATTTACAGCGGACAACTGACATATATACATTACTAAATCTCCCCCGTACATCTCCAAACATGATAAATCACTGGCTGCCTGCGCCACCACTAGGGGGAGCTGCTTCATATGGATTTATACAGGTAGCGCTGAACTCAATGGAAGCTGTAAACATCTCTATGTAGTGAGCTCCTCCTAGTGGTGGCTGCTGGAAATACAATGGGAGCTGCAGGAAATACTATGAATCTTTATCAGGAAGCAGGAGGATCAGTGCCGGCCCCCCCTCACCTCGGGCCCCATAGCAGTGACGTGGTCTGCCTCTATAGTGTGTACAGCACTGAGTATATGTAGCTATTATGTATATGTACAGTATATAGTAGTAATAGTTACATATCCTATATATATATATGGGTTTGCATCAACAAAATTCCAATTCCAATACAATTGATTTTTTTAGGCCATCCAACATACAGGACCCAGAAGGAGTGCTAGGAGGGCAGGTCGCAGGAGGAATAGAACAAAGAAAAACGCGACCACCACTTTACGACCACAAGGAATGAGGAACCCACCCAACAAGGGGAAATATCCTCAGAAACAGTGGTAAAGATCTCCTCCACTGTTTTGACACCCATTATACAATCATTGGTCTTGTCCAAAGGACTGTCTTTCTGCCCAAGCCAAACGATGGATTGGTTTGGTTTGGAGTTGGAGTTGGATTTGTATAATTTCATTAGGAGTTTAAAATTAGAAGTGTGGTTTAACATACGTGGGGTAGATACTGATTACAACAATGTTGACAGTGGATTCTGTCTGAACAGTCTTGGACTACATGAGAAAAGTAAATTCCAACCACCAAGTTTAGAACATCCCATAGAGACTTATATGGATTTAGTTAAAAAAAGATATTGATAAATTGCGTATTGAATGCCAAGATATGAATTTGAGACACCCTAATATTAGATCTATTGAAATGCTGGCTCTTGATGAACTGATCCATAACCACGATCTAACCATAAAACCCGTGGACAAGAGTGGGGCAATCGTGGTCATGGACACTATTATGTATTTGAGGGAGGCATATAGACAGTTACAAGATGGGAATGTCTATATATTACTTATTGGTGATCCTAGGTTTGACATAGAGAGAAAGATTTTGAAGCTAGTCAATCAAGCTTTTGAAGATGGGTTAATTGAACATGCCCTAAAGAAATATCTTATTATTGAGCATCCTAAGACACCTTGTCTTTATTTGTTGCCTAAAGTGCATAAATGCCTTGCTAATCCCCCAGGTCGCCCGATCGTATCGGGTAGGGACTCTATATTGAACATTATTTCTATTTTTATTGATAGAACATTGAGAGATTTTGCTATAGATACTAGGTCCTATATTAGGGGTACCTCTGACTTTATCTGTAAACTACAACAGGTCACACCACCGCAGGGGGCAATACTTGCTTCCTTCGATATAGTGTCACTGTACACATCCATTGACCATAGTAATGGGTTGGAAGCTGTCAAACATAGATTGTTCACATCGGTATATAGTCCATGATGCTGCGAGCTGATTATTTCCCTTCTGGAACTTATACTTCTACTCTAACTACTTTGAATTTGATGATACATTTTATCTACAACTAAGGGGCACGGCAATGGGGTCCTATATGGCCCCTACGTATGCCAACATTTTTCTGGGCATGATGGAGGAGATGTCGATCTATGTATCCTACCACTTCACATATGTTCTGAGGTGGTGGCAATACATAGACGACATCTTCCTCATCTGGATAGACACGACAGAATCCTTTTTGGAATTCCACACCTTTTTGAATCAAATTGATCCAGACATTCAATTTACTTATACTTACTCGACTGAGATGATCTAATTCTTGGGTGTCTCAATCAGTATTAAAAATGATGTCTTATACACTAGTCCATATAGGGTAACAGAGAGATTGGGTCCAGCGCTGTGGGGTGGATAAAAAGGAAGCGATATCCAAGTTTAATAGTCCTGGTTAAAAGTCCATATGTGTGGAGTCCTGGTGTGGAGAAAGTGGGGGAATAATATCCTCAGAGCCTACGCGTTTCGGACGGCTTCAGCGTCCTTAGACTTGGCTGTAGTGAGTTTGAATTTAGCGCGCTGTCAGATATATACTCGATCCGGTGAGACAGCTGGGTCTTGATTGCGTTCCAAGGTCTGTCAGACTTTTGGAACGCAAACCGGAAGTGGTGAAGATTCAGTCAGTATGAAAATTATGTCCTTGATATCGGGTAAGCACTGCTCCAGTAGGAGATAGATCGCAGGTATCATAGTAAATGTGATAGAATAGATGGATATTGATCGTTGGCGTGTATTGGTGACAGTGAGGACGTCTATTAAGATCTGTTGCTTAGAGTTACGTCCGAGTATTTAATAAATATATGCGTTTCAGGTCTCGTTGTTGTGTGAGACGCACGCCAGGGATTGGAGGATCGGAGTCCCGTGCCTCGCCATCTCGATGGGACCGCCTATGGATTCTGCAATTGTAGTAAGTAGTAGAAAAAATGATTTGTGCTACTAAATAAGATTTAGAGTGTAGATGCAGAAGATATTAGTAAAATAGGAACGGTGGTTTTAAATGGTTAAACACCACTGTGGTTTTAAATGGCTAAACACCACTGGCGGTAGGTATTAGCGCTAGTAATATGTAATGGATAGATACTAGTCACTGGCGTGTATCAATAGCAAAAGGAACGTCTATTGGGGTCCAACGCTTAGAGTTACGTCCGAGTATTAAATAAATATTTGTATTACAGGTCTGGCATAGACTGGCATGTATACAACCAGCGGGTCTAAACGAGCAGACTAATTATACATGTTTTATTTAATATGCAAAACCTTCCCCCTTTAGGTGGCCAACCTTTACCTTGGGTTGTCTATTTGCATAATGTACCATTTTTTGAGATGGCCATATTGGCCAGCCGACATATAAAGAGATCAATTGTCAGTTTTTCTCTTAATGTGAGGGACTTAGTAATCTTGTCAACCTGATATGTGTTCATTTATTTTAGAGTTGCTTTATGAGGTAGTCCGCTTGCGGTGGGTAACTGTCCCGCAAGACATACTCAATAAAGATATATTATCGTTTTGCGCTTACCTTCCTCGTGCATGGCAGTCCGGGCGACACGTCCTTGGCTTCTACTGCGCCTGCGCGTTCGGCATGATGCGGCCGATGATGACCCCTGGCTGTCAGCTGACGGCGGGGGGTCACATGGGCAGGTGTCACGAATTGAGAGGGTGTTGTGATTGGTCAGTTCATGTTCGCCGCCTAACACGAGGGGTGGAGTTTAGGTGTTTATAGTAACCCAGCGCCTGTAATGGAGTATGCCGTTGACATCGATACGTGCATCTTCCCGTGACGCACAGCAGAATATCTGCTGTTGAATACTATTATCGCTGGTGATGAGGCCAGAGTTACCAAGATACGGACCCCTGAGGATGAGTATCTGAAACGCGTAGGGTCGTTTATTGTATATGGAATGTTTGCATAGGGGACAGTAACATTGTGTTACACCCAGCACTTGGAGATCCGATTTTCTCGGACACTGGTGTTCTATGTGGGGATTGTACTATTGTTGTGCCCAGGATATATGCTGGTTCCAGACAAATACTGTTATAAACACTGAGATATATTTATCATAATGACTCAGTGTTTTTTGTTTAATACATTTTTTAATTCACGGTGAGGCTTTTTCACAGTGGTGTATTACCCCTGTTTTTAAACGAGTTACTAATAAAAGGTATTTTTTACTCAGTTGTCACTTCAGTGAACCATATAATAATTTTTTCATATTGTGGGAGCACAATTAGATTTATATCAAATTATACAGTGAATTTATATTTAGTTCATACAGTTAATTATTTCATTATATCTGGGTATGGCAGCCTTTGCACTCTCTGATTTAAACACAGAAGGGTGGATGAGTGAGGCAAAAAGTGTATTTTCTGAATGTGAACTGGTGTATACAGTACAGGGTGCATCTCTTAAATCTACCTTTAAAAACCTTAATAGATTGCATAAGGATTATACTAGAAGCTGGTGGGAGATTCAGAGTCTGGAAAACTATTTAAAAAATAATATAGTTCCCAGAGGCCTCAGGGTCCCCATTGTTCCAGCATCAAGATTAAAAACCGCTAATATAAAAGAAAGGTGGGAACAGGAGATCACAGGGAGTTCACTTAGGCTTATGCAGATTTTAGTAGAGGAAGAGAAAGTCCAGTTTGACTCTATTAGTGCTGAGCTTAAAAAAGAGATCGAGGCAGCTAAGTCTTTGGTAGATACCCCTGGTTTTGATAAAAAAGATAAAATCCTTCAACAAACTTTAGAAAGGTTTACTAATCATTTAAAGGAACGTAAACACTTCCAATTCCAGAGAGACCTACAGGAATTTAGGGAGAAAAAAGCTTACGATTTTGTTAACACACAACAACAGCAATATCAACAGACCAATAGGGGGCTGAGGGAATCTGACCCTTCCACATCAGAGAGTGAAACAACAGACTCTGAAAGAGTGGGCCCTTTCTTTGGTGGTAGTGGTGGGAAACAAAAATTCAGGGGAGGACCTAGAGGTAGAAATAGAGGTCGTGCTAGAGCCTCTTCTAACAGTGGCAATAATTTTTTAGCCAACAATCCCCCCATTTCCCGCTATATGCTGAGGGGACAAAAGGATTAGTGAAGGGAAATAACATGGATAGGCTACAAATCGTTAACCTGTCTGAATATAATTTGAGTGCATCAGAGAGTACACTACTAGAAAAGGGACTTTCCTTTGTCCCCACAGTTAAATTTGACTCATTTTCTTGGATAAAGGATCTTAATTTATTTGCTCGCAAACTTAAATGGATCAAATTCTTTAAACACCATAATAGGAAAAAATGCATGGAACTAGGGTTGGAAGAGTCTGATATGGAAGGCCTTGTGGCCTTGGAGGGGCTATTAGAGGAATCTGGTAGAGCCCCAGGTTTAGGTCCTTTTACCAATCTTAAAATGAAGAGTAGGAAGCTGCCACCTATAGGAGACTTTACCAATGTGGATTTATTTGTGGAGATGGTAGGAGATGAGATCAATAATCTCAGTCAGGACAGTAGGGGCATAGATAACAACTTGTCTTGGTCCGAACGAGTAGCTCTGACCACGTTAGAGAAAAAACAAAATATTGTTCTAAAGGCATCTGATAAAGGTGGGAACATCGTGGTCATGAGTAGGGATGATTATAAAAAAATGTGCGAGGACATTTTACTTAACCCTGACTGTTACACCATTTTAAAGGATAACCCAACAGCACTATTCAAGAAAGAGTTGCTGGGCATTCTGAGTGATGCAAAAAGCAGATCTTTGATTAGTGCGAGTGAGTTTGGGTTCATGTACCCACAATTTCCCATCATGGCGTGTTTTTATAGCCTGCCCAAAATCCACAAAGGGTATCCCCCCTTACGTGGCAGACCTATTGTTTCAGGCATTAATAATTTAACCCAAAATGTGAGTACATATGTTGATCAGGTGTTGCGCCCCTTTGTTTTGAGTCTCACATCATATGTACGTGACACTATGGATGTCTTGAAACAGATTGACGGTATTTCTTTGGAGAAAGACACACTCTTGGCTAGCCTGGATGTTGAGGCGTTGTATTCATCCATACCTCACAAATTGGGTTATAAAGCGATCGAGTACTATCTGGGATCAAGAGGCACTCAGTTTGCAGCCCATAACCAGTTTGTTTTGCAGTTACTACAGTTTGTTCTTGAAAAAAATATATTTATCTTTGAAGACAAGATCTTTCATCAGCAATGTGGTACTGCAATGGGGAGTCCTGCTGCTCCCACCTATGCAAATCTATTTCTTGGCTGGTGGGAGGAGACAATTGTTTTTGGGGACAAACTGGCTAAATGGACTTCATCCGTTGGATTATGGATTAGATATATTGATGACGTGCTGATTCTCTGGAACTCCACAGCGGATGAGTTCCATAGTTTTGTAGCAGCCCTCAACAATAATGATGTAGGGCTAAAATTCACATGTGAGATCAGTGAAAAAGAATTGTCTTTTCTGGATTTGAAAATTATAAAAACAGAAGAAGGTACAATTCGTACCAAGGTATATCGAAAAGAAACAGCAACCAATAGTTTCTTGCAATGGAATAGTTGTCATCCTTATCCCCTCAAACGTGGCATTCCAAAAGGCCAATTTATGAGAGTACGCAGGAATTGTAGCTCTATGGGTGATTTTGAGTGCCAGGCCCAGGAACTCAAAACAAGATTGAAGGATAGAGGTTTCCCCAAGAGTGTCATCAGGAAGGCCTATGAGGGAGCAAGGGATGCAGACAGACAATGTCTCCTGGTTCCTAAAAAACGTAAAGAAGAACAAGTTACGAGACTCATAGGCACCTATGATTCCAAACAAAATGATGTTATGCAGATCCTGAAAAGGTATTGGCGTATTCTCAGTTCTGATACAGATTTGGTAGATCAGATCACACAGTGGCCTTCTGTCACGTATCGGAGAGGGAAAAACATTAGGGACAGAGTCATGCACAGTTGTTTTGACCCCATTACACCTAGGGGTACGTGGCTGGATAGACAAATACCAGGCACTTTTAGATGTGGTAGCTGCAAAGCTTGTGATTTCATTTTCAAAGGGAATAGTTTCACCAGTGTTGCAACACAGAAAAAATACAACATTCGGGATTTTGTCAATTGCAAGACAGCGGGAGTGGTTTACCTAATTACATGCCTATGCCCCCTGAATTATGTGGGCAAAACATCACGACAATTTCGACGCCGGATTAGGGAGCATGTTGGAGATATTATCCATGTTAGGGACACCCCAATATCTAAGCATGTGCATGCTAAACACCAAGGCCAGGCAGCATGTTTAAAGTTTCAAGCAATTGAACTCATTAGACCCCCTAAAAGAGGAGGTGACTGGGATAACCTTATTTTACGTAAAGAAGCCCAATGGATCCATAGACTGGCATGTATACAACCAGCGGGTCTAAACGAGCAGACTAATTATACATGTTTTATTTAATATGCAAAACCTTCCCCCTTTAGGTGGCCAACCTTTACCTTGGGTTGTCTATTTGCATAATGTACCATTTTTTGAGATGGCCATATTGGCCAGCCGACATATAAAGAGATCAATTGTCAGTTTTTCTCTTAATGTGAGGGACTTAGTAATCTTGTCAACCTGATATGTGTTCATTTATTTTAGAGTTGCTTTATGAGGTAGTCCGCTTGCGGTGGGTAACTGTCCCGCAAGACATACTCAATAAAGATATATTATCGTTTTGCGCTTACCTTCCTCGTGCATGGCAGTCCGGGCGACACGTCCTTGGCTTCTACTGCGCCTGCGCGTTCGGCATGATGCGGCCGATGATGACCCCTGGCTGTCAGCTGACGGCGGGGGGTCACATGGGCAGGTGTCACGAATCGAGAGGGTGTTGTGATTGGTCAGTTCATGTTCGCCGCCTAACACGAGGGGTGGAGTTTAGGTGTTTATAGTAACCCAGCGCCTGTAATGGAGTATGCCGTTGACATCGATACGTGCATCTTCCCGTGACGCACAGCAGAATATCTGCTGTTGAATACTATTATCGCTGGTGATGAGGCCAGAGTTACCAAGATACGGACCCCTGAGGATGAGTATCTGAAACGCGTAGGGTCGTTTATTGTATATGGAATGTTTGCATAGGGGACAGTAACATTGTGTTACACCCAGCACTTGGAGATCCGATTTTCTCGGACACTGGTGTTCTATGTGGGGATTGTACTATTGTTGTGCCCAGGATATATGCTGGTTCCAGACAAATACTGTTATAAACACTGAGATATATTTATCATAATGACTCAGTGTTTTTTGTTTAATACATTTTTTAATTCACGGTGAGGCTTTTTCACAGTGGTGTATTACCCCTTTTTTACTCAGTTGTCACTTCAGTGAACCATATAATAATTTTTTCATATTGTGGGAGCACAATTAGATTTATATCAAATTATACAGTGAATTTGTATGCGACGTATACCAGCGATTGGAGGATCAGAGTCCCATATCTCGCCATCTGGATAAGATCACTTATGGATTCTGCGGCTATGGTAAGTTGGTAAAGAACCTGTCATGTGTTATTGTCTAAGGTTTGGGATATAAGTGCAAAGATTATAAGTGAAATAGGACCGGTAATATTTAACTGACTGTGCACCACTAGCGGGGGGTATTGCCCAATTGACACTAGCATTATGTATGTCAAGGTGCTCAATGACACTACCAAGGATTAAAGTCGGAGGTAGTGGACATACAAGAAAAATACAAGGAGGGAAAAATGAAAAACGGCTACGTGAAGTGTGGGAGGTGTGTACATGACAAATAGCATATGTTATGCATGTACTGGGGTGGGGTATTAAAATACGTATTTTGGAGAGGCTGAATCTTGGAACATAGGATTAGAGTATGCCCTGTAGTCATTAGGTGAGAGATACTTGGTATATGAGGGGGTATGATTTATAACCTTGTATGATTGTAGGGTTAATATTGGAACATTAGCTCCTTTCTCAGGTTGAGGCCATCTGGGGATCTTGTTTTTAATCTGTAAATCCAATAGGCCTCCCTTAGATGGGTTTTATGTTTTAAGTCACCTCCTCTTTTGGAGGGGTGAATCTTCTCTATAGCATAGCAGCGTAGGGTTTTTATTGTTCTATTATGGTGGAGTATGAAGTGTTTTGACGCATTTGAGATATTAAGAATATTTGCATTTCTCACATAACTAAGATGTTCCAAAATTCTGGTTTTTAATTTTCGGTTTGTGCAACCTACATATTTCAGCTGGCATTCTGTACATTCAATTATATAGATGACGGATTCAGTGTTACAGTTGATGTAATTTTGAATAGTGAATGAGTCTGATTGTGTAGAATTGCTGAAAGTTTTGGTGGGATAGGCATGGGAGCACACCTTGCAAGGGTGTTGACCACACTTGTAGAAACCCTTGGTTTCCAACCATGTTGTTTTTGGGTTTTCTTTTGATGTAAAGAAGGACGGTGATAGGATACTGCCTACGGAAGGTGCCTTTCTTGCCACTATTCTACATCCTCCAGCCAGAATGGTTCGCATGCTGTCATCCTCCATGAGGATGGGTAAGTAGTTATTGACTAGCCTCTTGATTTGCGTGAACTGGTTACTCTGTTGTAGAATCAATGTAGGCTGGTCATTAGCAGATTGATTTGTTGGACCATTGTTGGTATTTGTATTGTGGTAGCCGAGTAACTGAGTTCTGGGTTTTTTGGTCATGATATCACTTGCTCGGTTGAGTGACCATTGGGGATAGCCTCTTGCTTTGAGTCGTGTTTTGATTTGTTCCTGTTCGATTTCGAAACGACTTGGGGAAGTGCAATTGCGTTTTGCTCGATGCATCTCTCCCACTGGTATGGCTTTGATGGTTTGTCTTGAATGGTTGCTTTTGGCATGAAGTATGCTGTTTGAGGATGTAGGTTTCCGATGGGTTTGGGTTGATATGATTTCGCCTTCTTTGCCACTTAGTTCCAAGTCCAAGAATACAATGTTGGTAGTGTCGTAGTTGTAAGTAAATTTAAGATTGCATTGGTTGTGGTTCAAGGTTTCTACAAAGTTAGGGATGATGTTAATGTCCCCTTTCCAAATGAGCAAAATATTGTCGATGTACCTTCCGTACCATTCTATGCAATGGCCATACAGGTTGTCAGTAGAAAAAATGTGAGATTGTTCCCACCACGACATTACCAGGTTTGCTACTGATGGAGAGAACTTGGCTCCCATGGAGACGCCTTTGAGTTGAAGATAGTATTTTGCATCAAATTGGAAGTAATTGTTAGTCATCAAAAACATAAGTACTTCCAGGATGTATGTTTGAATTTTTTTTTCATAGATGCTATGTTTAGATAGATGGTATTCAAGGGCGGCATAGGCTATTTTGTGGGGGATTGAAGTATACAGCGATACAACGTCACAAGTGAGCCATGTGTAATTTTTTTCCCAACGTTTATTGTGTAATGAATTTAGGACGTTTTTTGTGTCTCTTAGGAAGCCAGATGTTTTTTGCGCCAGTGGTTGCAAAAGTGTGTCGAGCCACTCAGACAGTCTCTCCAAAATTTACCCAATACCTGAGACAATGGGTCTCATCGGTGGAGGATAGATTTGTTTGTGTGTCTTAGGGAGCGCATGGATGATAGGAGTGATAGGTTGTTCAATGAAGATGAAATCCATCTGTTTCTGGTTGATGAAACCTCCCTGTTGGCCATCCTTGAGGAGTTTTTTCATCCGATTTTGAATATTCTCCGTGGGGTTCTTGTCCAGTTTTTTATAGGTTGTTTCATCAGATAACATCTCAATGATGGATTGTTTGTAATCATGTTTATTCATTACAGTAACGCTGCCTCCTTTGTCTGACATTTTTATAGTTATGTCATTGTTGTCATGCAGTGATTGAACTGCTTTTTTCAAGCGAGTAGACATGTTTGATATTTGGCGTTGAAGTTTAAGGCCATCTGAGAGATTTTGTAGTTCTTTCTTGATAACGGTTTGAAACCGGTCCATTGAATCCGTTCGTGAGCTGATGGGATAAAACTTCGGTTTGGATGTCACAAAGTTGGAGGCTGTCGATACTGTTTGGTTGGGGGTTTCAGTACGTAGATGGTCCAGACATGCTAGAGTTGTAAATTCCTGGAAGGAAAAATTGGATTGAATTAGGTGTTGGTCCGGGGAAGGTCCTTCAATGTTGTTGGTTACAGTGGAGGAAAATGTCGCTGTGACGGTGTCCTCAGTAGTTAATCCTGTTGTGAGAAAATGTTTCTTAACAGTCAGATTTCGGATGAATTTGTTTATGTCTAGTAATGTATTGAAGAGATTGAAGTTATTGTTAGGGGCAAAGTTCAGACCCAAAGACAGGACTTCGTTTTGTTCTATAGTTAATGGAATAGAAGATAAATTAGTGACATTTGATTCTAATAATGCTGAGATTTTCGGGGGCGGAGGCGGCGGTTTTGGTCTTGGTTTATTCGACTTGTGTTTCCTGCCGCCCCTCCTTCCACGTTTTTTGACTGATAGATTGTATTTTCTGGTCTATGGCTGAAATGGGAATGTGTCCTCATGTTTTCATCTTCCGATAAACCTTCAGCAGAGTCCGGTTCTGTTGAGCTGAAGCTTACCCTATTAGGTAAATCTCTATATTGTTTGTAGTGTTGGTTGCGTTTTTTGAGAATGGGTCTCGGTCTGGAATAATATCTTTCTCGTTTGTTCCAATTGTATACTTCATTGCGTGCATAATCTCTTGTGTCTCGCTGGAACTTGCTTTTTTTGTTTCTGCTATAGAGTGATCCAGTTTGTCAATTGCAGATGACGTCCGGGTATGAAGAAGAGAAAAGGAAGGTGAGCTGGAAAAAACCTCTAATGATTGTTTAGTGTCTGATATATTTGATTCTAATTCCATCAATTTGAGTTCTTCCTGCTTGGTAATTAGCTTCATCAGGCTGATGGAACACTCTGATAAGGTCTGATTCCATTCCCTTTGGAAATCTTCTGTGTATATAAAAGTGTGCGTTTTTCTCAGTCGTAGACCCCGTGGGATCATGTCCATATACTAAGCAAACTGACAGTAACACCATTATTGAAATTTGAGAGCTGTAATCCGAAAAAGATGATACGCTCTCTTCCATACAGTCAAATGCTCAGGGCGAGACGTATTGTGGATGATGATTCAGAATAGAATCAGACTCTTGATCAGATGATCCTAAACTTTAAACATAGAGGATATCCAAGACGACTGTTGAATACCTTTAAGGACCAGGTAAAGAACACTCCTAGAAATAATCTATTGGTTAATCCTAAACAGCGTATATCTCTTTCCCGTGTTCCGTTTTTTTCCACCTATCACGATCTTAGTGGAGAAGTGGCAAAGATTTTTAATAGACATTGGGGCATTATTAAGAACAGTTATAAACACATTGAATCGTTTAATAATGCATCCCTCATGTCATATAGACGTCCACAAAACTTACGTGACAAATTAGTCAATAGTCTGACACATCGAAAAACAGGACAACAGACACTCCTTAGACCGAAAAAAATGGGTAACTTTCCCTGTCTCTATTGCATTACTTGTCGTCTTATGCATAGGGGGAATGTCTTTATTCATCCGCAAACACAAAGAGAGCACAGGATTAAACAATTTCTTACATGCGCTTCGGATTGGGTTATTTACGTTCTCCGGTGCCCGTGTTCACTTCTATATGTCGGTGAAACCTCTTGTGATTTCAAGACACGTCTGAATAATCACAGATATTCCATACGTAAGAAGAAAAGTGATTTACCGGTAGCGAAACATTTCTCGGAACTTGGACACACAGAAAAAGATCTTAGATTTATGATTTTGGAACAGGTTCCTAGCCCTTATAAGGGGGGTCATAGATCAGCATTATTACACAAGTGTGAATTGAAATGGATCTTTTTACTAGAATTATTGAAACCAAAGGGCCTCAATGTTGAGTTCAATGTTATGAGACTCATTACCTAATATGTCGCTTTCCCGTTTTTTTCCCCTCCCTGTCCTTGCGGTGTCTTTCTCAGTGAATGTATATTTATACACACATGCAATACATGATTTGTATATTTGTAGATTGTTTTTAATTTTTCCTTTTTTCTCTTTCCAGAGGATTATAGAATTTCAGGACCACTCACCATGACTGGAGCGCTGTCTTCATATATGATGTATGATATCTTACACAAGTCTGTCTGTTAACATTAATATGTACTAGTTTAGTATTATTATTATTTCTTCTTTTTTAATCCTTTGAATTCATGAGAGACATGTGTACCTTTAAATTTAGGGGCTATTGAATATATATTAACCCCTAAAAAACTTCTTCTTGCTGTCATCACATGAGTAATAGGTTTTCTAGTGGCTATCCCTGTTCATGAATTTGGAACGGGATTACACTCGGACCATTTTTCGATCTAACGATACCCATTTCTATTGGTTCGGTTGGCTCGAGTAGTCATTTGTAAAAGCAGATAATATGTAACACAATTAAAAATTAACGTCAATTTCTGCATTTATTTGTCTGATTACCTTCACAATAAACATATACTTTGATTTCTTTTTGACACTGTCTATTGTACATATGTCTCTCATATCCATGACTGGATTGCTAGCCATTATCTCCCTGGACTATTGTCCTGTTTGATGTCGGCGTACAGACATATCATAATCCATAAATTGCAACCTATGTTGTTGGCCCTCCTTATGCAGTTACACTGTATCTTATTCACGGAGGTTCGTATCCGGACCCCCAGCGCATGCGCAACAAATAAAGCATCGTGTGGTTGCTATGCAACCGGACGCGTCTGTGATGACGACACGAGCATGCGCAGTTCTGTTTGGAGGACGCCAGACATCCTGACCACACGTGGAAATCAGCACGAACAAGGATTAAACTGTTTACTTCACATATCAAGTCAGCGATTGGTGAGTGGCCTGAAGACCTTGCCCCCTACACATATGATTGCATTTTTGATTAAGGGATAATCGAGCTATATTATGCGTTTTTAAATGTATGTCTATTTTTACACTGGATTTTATCACTGTGCACTGTTTTCATAATTGCAACATATGATATTTATACAAGTATTTATATCCTGCACCACATATTTTTTTGTCTGTGCACTTTATTAACAACTTTAGGATGCAGCCTGTTTTGGCCTTGTGGCTGTAATGATGGGGTATGGAGACAGACAGGTGAGCCCTAATCTACCCGCCACTCAGTCCCTGCCTACTTGCAACTACCCGTCATAGGCAACGGGGTACAACTGGGAGACGGTCCCTACGCTCAGTAAGTGCACGACAGACAAACAGACAAGGGTACACAGAAGCTAGGGAAACGGGACAGCCTCCCACGGAGACACCGTGAGCAACGAGAGTAGTGAACGAGCCAAGTCAAACCAGGAGTGCACGAGGTACAAAACGCTGAGCAGGAGAGTAGTCAGTAAACCAAGGTCAATAACAAGCAGAGGATCAGTAGTTCAAGCAGCAGAGCCGGGAAACAAGCAGAGCAGAATCACAGGCAAAGGAGGAACAGGAAAGGCAGGTATAAATAGACAGTGGGCGGGAGCTAGCTCCGTCTGGTCAGGCTGTGATAGGCTCTCCCACTCCTAAGCCTGCCATCCTGAGTGGTGGAAGATGGAGTCAGTCTCACAGACATAGGAGCAGGTGCAGACTGATTACCCACGGGCGTCGACACAGAAGTTGTGTCTGGCAGATCCTTTACAGTGGCACAGCCGATTTTGTCAGATCTGACATGTGTAACTTTATGTGGTAATAACTTGGGAATGCTTTTACCTATCCAAGCGATTCTGAGTTTGTTTTCTCGTGACATATTGTACTTTATGATAGTGGAAAAATTTGGTCGATAAATTCTATATTTATTCGTGAAAAACATCAAAATTTAGGGAAAATTTGCAAAAATTTGCATTTTTCTAAATTTTAATGTATCTGCTTGTAAAACAGATAGTAATACCACACAAAATAGTCACTAGTTAACATTTCCCATATGTCTACTTTATGTTTGCATTGTTTTTTGAATGTCCTTTTATTTTTCTAGGACGTTAGAAGGCTTAGAACTTTAGCAGCAATTTCTCACATTTTCGAGAAAATTTCAAAAGGAAATTTTTACACTGTACCAGTTTAGTTGTGGGTTTGAGGGCCTTATATATTAGATTCCCCAAATAAATCACCCCAATTAAAAAAACTGCACCCCTCAAAGTATTCAAAACAGCATTCAGAAAGTTTCTTAACCCTTTAGGCGTTTCACAGGAAATAAAGCAAAGTAGAGGGGAAATTTACAAATTTCTCTTTTGCCGAAATTCATTTGCAATAAAAAAAATTCTGTACCACAGAAGGTTTTACTAGAGAAACGCAACTCAATATTTATTGCCCAGGTCCTGCAGTTTTTAGGAATATCCTACATGTGGCCCTAGTGCCCTAATGGACCGAAACACCGGCCTCAGAAGCAAAAGAGCACCTACAGGATTTTGGGGCCTGCTTTTTTTTAGATTATATTTTAGGCACCATGTCAGGTTTGAAGAGGTCTTGTGGTGCCAAAACAGTGGAAACCCCCCAAAAGTGACCCCATTTTGGAAACTAGACCCCTCAAGGAATTTATCTAGGGGTATAGTTAGCATTTTGACCCCACAGGTATTTTGCTATATTTATTGAAATTAGTCTGTGAAAATGAAACTCTACTTTTTTTCTGAAAAAACATAGAAATTTGTAATTTTTAAAAGTAAATGCTCTCCAACATTTGTAAAGCAATGTCTCCCGATTACGGAAATACCCCATATGTGGTAATAAACTGCTGTTTGGACCCACAGCAGTGTTCAGAAGGGAAGGAGCGCCATTTGGATTTTGGAGTTCAGATTTTGCGGGATTGGTTTTTAGTGCCATGTCGCGATTGCAACACCCTGGAGAGAACAAAATAGTGGAAACACCCCAAAAGTGACCCCATTTGGGAAACTACACCCCTCAAGGAATTTTTCTAGGGGTATAGTAATATTAATACCACCCACTTTTTTGCCGAATTTAGTAGAATTAGGCCGTGAAAATTAATATAAACATTTTTGTCCACTAAAATGTTGAATTTTTTCATTTTCACAAGAGTTAAAGGAACAGTGTCACCCAAATTTTTTTTTTAATATGTTAAAGATGTTAGTGCTTTATTAAAAACGTTTGGATTAATTTGTGTGTTTGTGTGTTACTTTTTGTTATTTTTACACTTTTTCTTCCCTATGGGGGCTGCCATTTTTTTTCCATTTCTGTATGTGTCGATTAACGACACATACAGACATGGAATACGGCAGCTCCAGTCCCATAGGGACTGCGAACGGGGCCCGTTCCATCCACTATTGTGTACGCCGCTGTGTGGGAACGGCGCATGCGCCGCTCCCACACAGTTCAATTTGAAATGCGCGCCGTCCGGCGCCATTTTCCTGTGAACCGGAAGTCGCGGCCGGACAGTAAGATTACTACTTCCGGTCGCGGCTTCCGGACTTGTGCACATGGAGCAGCGGCAGCAGACGGAGCGGACGGACCGGAGGGAGCGGCGGCAGGAGCAGGTAAGTGATTTCTATGTACGTTCGTGTTTCACTGTGTGTTTACTACTGTATGTAAACCTACTACACTGTGTGTTAGCTCAAAAAATGGCGACACACAGTGTAGGAGGTTAGACCGTTCAAACCCCTCGTTTCTCCCGGCACTAGCCAGGATAAAGGAGGGGGGATTCTGAGAGCTCACTAGAGCGAGTGTGTTTTCTCAAATTTTGCAGCATAAAGCAATGTGGTTGCTTTACCACATGCCAATGCTGCAATTTTGGCAATTGCTCCATCTAGTGACCAGCACTGGGAAATATTATAAATGAGAATCCAATTTATAATATTTCCTGACTCGTGAAAAAAATAAAAAAAATTAGAACAATGTTTAATCACCTACACACTAATTGTTTAACTAAAAAAAACAAAACATGTTTTGCTGGCAACACATTCCCTTTAACCCCTTCCCGCTTTAGCCACTTTTGACCTTCCTGACAGAGCCTCATTTTTCAAATCTGACATGTTTCACTTTATGTGGTAATAACGTTGAAATGCTTTCACCTATCCGGGCGATTCTGAGATTGTTTTCTCGTGACACATTGGACTTTAAGATAGTGGTAACATTTGGTCGATACATTCAGTATTTAATTGTGAAAAACACGAAAATATAGTGAAAAATTGAAAAAATTAGCATTTTTCTCAATTTAAATGTATCTGCTTGTAAGACAGGCAGTAATACCACACAAAATTGTTGCTAATTAACATCCCCCATATGTCTACTTTAGATTGGCATCGTTTTTTGAACATCCTTTTATTTTTCTATGACCTCACAAGGCTTAGAACTTTAGCAGCAATTTCTCACATTTTCAAGAAAATTTCAAAAGGCTATTTTTACAGAGGCCAGTTCAGTTGTGAAGTGGTTTTGAGGGCCTTATATATTAGAAACCCCCAAAAAGTCACCCCATTTTAAAACTTCAACCCTCAAAGTATTCAAAACAGCATTTAGAAAATGTCTTAACCCTTTACACATTTCACAGGAATTAAAGCAAAGTAGAGGTGAAATTTACAAATTTCATATTTTTTTGCAGAAATAAATTTTTAATACAATTTTTTTTATAACACAGAAGGTTTTACCAGAGAAATGCAACTCAATATTTGTTGCCCAGTTTCTGCAGTTTTAGGAAATATCCCACATGTGGTCGTAGCGTGCTACTGGAATGAAGCACCGGCCTCAGAAGCAAAGGAGCACCTAGTGGATTTTGGGGCCTTATTTTTGTTAGAATATATTTTAGGCACCATGTCAGGTTTGAAGGGCTCTTGCGGTGCCAAAACAGTGAAAATCCCCCAAAAGTGACCCCATCTGGGAAACTAGACACCTCAAGGAAATTATCTAGGGGTGTAGTGAGCATTTTGACCGCACAGGTTTTTTACAGAAATTATTGGAAGTAGGCCGTGAAAATTAAAATAAACATTTCTTCAAAGAAAATGTAGGTTTAGCGATTTTTTTTCTCATTTCCACAAGGACTAAAGGAGAAAAAGCATCGCAAAATTTGTAAAGCAATTTCTCCCGAGTAAAACACTACCCCAAATGTGGTAATAAATTGATATTTGGACACACGGCAGGGCTTAGAAGGGAAAGAGCGCCGTTTGGCTTTTGGAGCTCAAATTTAGCAGGAATGGTTTGAGAGGCGATGTCACATTTACAAAGCCCCTGAGGGGACAAAACAGTGGAAACCCCCCACAAGTGACCCCATTTCGGAAACTACACCCATTGAGGAAATTATCTAGGGGTATAGTGAGAGTTTTGACCCCACAGGTTTTTTGCATAAATTATTGGATCAAGGCTGTGAAAATGATAATCTAAATTTTTTCAAAGAAAATGTAGGTTTAGCTAATTTATTCTCATTTCCACAAGGACTGAAGGAGAAAAAGCACCGTAAAATTTGTAAAGCAATTTCTCCCGAGTAAAACAATCCCCCACATGTGGTAATAAACGGTTGTTTGGACACACGGCAGGGCTTAGAAGGGAAAGAGCGCCATTTGGCTTTTGGAGTCCACATTTAGCAGGAATGGTTTGCGGAGGCCATGTCACATTTACGAAGCCCCTGAGGGGACAAAACAGTGGAAACCCCCCACAAGTGACCCCATTTTGGAGACTACACCCATTGAGGAAATTATCTACGGGTATAGTGAGCGATTTGACCCCACAGTTTTTTTGCAGAAAATATTGGAAGTAGGCCCTGAAAATAATAATCTACATTTTTTCAAAAAAAATCTAGGTTTAGCTAATTTTTTCTCATTTCCAGAAGGACTGAAGGAGAAAAAGCACCACAAAATTTGTAAAGCAATTTCTCCCGAGTAAAACAATACCCCACATGTGGTAATAAACGGCTGTTTGGACACACGGCAGGGCTTAGAAGGGAAACAGCACTATTTGGCTTTTTGAGATCACATTTAGCAGGAATGGTTTGCGGAGGCCATGTCACATTTGCAAAGCCCCTGAGGGGACAAAACAATGAAAACACCCAAAAAGGGACTCCATTTAGGAAACTACACCTCTTGAGGAATTCATCTAGGGGTGTAGTAAGCATTTTGACCCCACAGACGTTTCATAGAATTTATTAGAATTAGGCAGTGAAAATAAAAACAGTCCTATTTCTTCAATAAGACGTTACTTTAGCGCAAATTTTTTCATTTTCTCAACAAATAAAGGAAAAAAAGAACCCAAAATTTGTAAAGCAATTTCTCCCGAGTACGGCAATACCCCATATGTGGTCATAAACTGCTGTTTGGGCAAACGGCAGGGCTCAGAAGGAAAGGACCACCATTTGGAGTGCAGATGTTGCTGGATTGGTTTCTGGGCGCCTGTTGGCCCAAAACAGTGGAAACCCCCCAGAAGTGACCCCATTTTGGAAACGACACCCCTCAATGCATTTACCAAGGGGTGTAGTAAGCATTTTAACCCTGCAGATGTTTTGTAGAAATTAGTGTTCACTCGATGTTGCAGAGTGAAAATGGGATTTTCTTCCATAGATATGCCAATATGTGGTGCCCGGCTTGTGCCACCATAACAAGACAGCCCTCTAATTATTATGCGGTGTTTCCCGGTTTTAGAAACACCCTACATGTGGCCCTAATCTTTTGCCTGGACATATGACAGGGCTCAGGAGTGAAGAGTACCATGCGGAGTGGAGGCCTAATTTGGCGATTTACAAAGTATTGGTTCACAACTGCAGAGGCTCAGATGTGAAATAATAAAAAGAAACCCCTGAGAAGTGACCCCATTATGGAAACTGCACCCCTCAAGGCATTTATTAAGAGGTGTAGTGAGGATTTTCACCCAACAGGTCTTTTCCATAAATGAATGCACTGCGGATGGTGCAAATTAAAAATTTATATTTTTCCCTAGATATGCCATTCAGTGGCAAATATGTCATGCCAAGCTTATGACACTGGAGACACACACCCCAAAAATTGTTAAAAGGGTTCTCCCGGGTATGACGATGCCATATATGTTGAAGGAAACTGCTGTTTGGGCACGCTGTAGGGTTCAGAGCCGAGGGAGCACCATTTGGCTTTTGGAGAGCGGATTTTGCTTGGTACTAAATTTGTTTGAGTATTGCTGGTGTTTTATAATGTGGGGGTACATGTAAGCGGGGCGGAGTATATAAGGGGCATAGTCAGGTGGTATGAAAAAAAAATAATAATCCATAGATGTGTGTTACGCTGTGAAGAAATCCTTTCCGCACAGGCCAGTGTCGCACTGATAAATGGTGTAATTTCTTATCCCCCTTTTGGTCCACACTCCGCACCTTTGTAGTTTGGGGAATTTTGCTGGGAAGTGTTGTCCTGGTATAATACGGGCACCGTCGCTTCCAGCGGATATGTTTGGGCTCTCCCTTTCCTGGTTCCCTAATTTTAGGTCCTTGATAAATCGCCTCTTCAAACAGAAGAAATGTTCCCCTCGGGCACAACTGCATATTTTTTTATTTCCTGACTTATTGGAGCCATAACTGATTTTATTGTTCATAGACGTAGCGGTATGAGGGCTGGTTTGTTGCGGGACGAGCTGTAGTTATTATTGGTACCATTTTGGGGTACATGTGACTTTTTGATCACCTTTTATCCTATTTTTTGGGATGCCAGGTAAACAAAAAAATGCAATTCTGGCACAGCTTTTTTCGTTTTTTTTATACAGCGTTCACCATGCGTTATAAATTACATGTTAACTTTATTCTGCGATTCAGTACGATTCCGGCGATACCTAATTTATAGCATTTTTTTATGTTTTACAACTTTCTCCACAATAAAATTACTTTTGTAAAAAGAATGTATTTTTTTTCTGTCGCAAAGTTGTGAGAACCATAACGTTTTAATTTTTTTGTCGATGGAAGTGTATGAGGGCTTGTTTTTTGCGGGACGAGCTATAGTTTTTATAGGTACCATTTTTGGATACGTGCGACTTTTTGATCACTTTTTATTCTAATATCTGTAGGGCAAAGTGACTAAAAAACAGAAACTCTGGTAACGTTTTTTAAGTTTTTTTTTACGCTGTTCACCGCGTGCAATAAATAATACAATATTTTGATACCTCAGGTCGTTACGGTCGTGGCGATACCAAATACATATGGTTTATTATTATTTTTCAATAATAAAGGACTTGATAAGAGTAAAAGGGGGATTGTGTTTTATTTGATTACTTGAAACTTTTATTGTTTTCAAACTTTTATTTTTTGCACTTTTTTTTACACTTTTTTACACTTTTTTATACTTTTTTTACACTTTTCTTCAAGTCCCACTAGGGGACTTGAAGGGCCAACGGTCAGATTTTTTTTTTTCTAATACATTGCACTACCTATGTAGTGCAATGTATTAGATCTGTCAGTCATTCACTGACAGCAAGCCGATTAGGCTTCGCCTCCCGGCGGGGCCTAATAGGCTTCCGTAATGGCAGAGCAGGAGACCATTGTGTCTCCTGTTGCCATAACAGCAGTCGCCAGTCCCGATTGCCTGTCAGGGCTGGCGATCTGCTAGTAACCGCTACGATGCAGCAATCGCTTTCGATTGCTGCATCGAAGGGGTTAATGGCAGGGATCGGAGCTAGCTCCGGTTCCTGCCGTTACAGGTGGATGTCAGCTGTACAGTACAGCTGACATCCACCGCTGATGACGCCGGATCAGCTCCTGACCCGGCGCCATCTTGCCGGCAGCTACGGAAGCCGATCAGGCTCCGCCGGGCGGATCCTGACCGGCTTCGGTGCTAGGCAGACCGGGAGGCCAGTATTAGGCCTCCGGTTGCCATTGCAGCCACCGGAACCCCGGCAATTTCATTGCTGGGGCTCCGATGAGCTACAAACACCTTAAGTGCAGCGATCGCGTTTGAGCGCTGCACTTAAGGGGTTAATGGCAGGGATTGAAGCTAATTTCGGTCCCCGCCGTTACAGTCGGATGTCAGCTGTAAGATACAGCTGAGATCCGGTGATGATGGCACCGACTCAGTTTCTGAGCCGGTGCCAAACATTTGACGTACAAGTACGGCATTTTGCGGGAAGTCAATGCTTTCCATGACGTACATGTACGGCAAATGTCGGGAAGGGGTTAAAGGAGAAAAAGTCACCCTAAATTTGTAACGCAATCTTTCCCGAATATGACAATACCCCACATGTGGTAATAATTTATTTTTTTAATAGAAATTAATTAACCTTTGCAGGACTGATGCTTTTTTGCTTTTCCATTTGATTTTCACTCCACGCCTTCCAAACGCCATAACTTTTATATTTTCCCATCAATTGAGCGGTGTGAGGGCTTAGTTTTGGCAGGACTAGCTGTAGTTTTTATTGGTACCATTTTTTGGTACATGCAACTTTTTGATCACTTTTTATTACATTTTGTTAAAAGCTTTGGTGACCATAAAACAGTGATTTTGGTGTTTTAAATTCTTAATTTCTTACGGCGTTCATAATGCGCTATAAATGACCATTATATTTTATTCTGCGGGTCGGTACGATTACGGCGATACCAGATGTATATAGTTTTTTTATGTTTTGCAGCGTTTGCACAATAAAATCACTTCTTTAGAAAATTATTTATTTTCTGTGTCACCGTATTCTGAGAGACGTAACTTTTTTATTTTTCAGTCAAAAAAGCGGTGTAAGGGCTTGTATTTTGCGGGACGGGTTGTAGTTTTTATTGGTACTATTTTGGGGTACATGCAACTTTTTGATCACTTTTTATTTTATATTTTGATAGGGGTGGTGACCAAAAAATAGTTATTCTGGCATTGTTTTTAGTTGGGTTTTTTTTTGCGGCGTTCACCGTGCGGTAAAAATAACATTATAGTTTTATATATTGGGTCGTTATGAACGCGGTGATACCAAATATGTGTACTGTTTTTTAACGTTTTCATTTTGTTCCTATAATAAGAGACTTATTATAGGAAAAAAAATCTTTTATTTTTACACTTTTGTAAAACATATTTATTAACGTTTTTTTACTTTTTTCTTTACTTTTTACGCTTTCTTTTTTTACCTGCAGGTCTGATCGCTGCTAGAATACATTACACTACCTAGGTAGTGTAACGTATTCCAACTGTCAGTGTGACGTCACAGTCACTCTGACAGTTAGTCTACAAGGACCAGCCAGAGGCTGATCCTCATAGGCTTCCATACACGGCAGACCCGGAGGCCGTTGTCTGGCCCCCGGGTGCCATCTCAAGCATCAGCAGGCCCCCACAATTGCATGGGGGCTGCTGATGTGCTACAAACCCCCTACATGCGGAGATCGCAATTGAGCTCCACATTTAACGGGTTAATTGCCCAAATCAGCGGCAATGAGACGCTGATCGGCAACAGTGGAGTGTCAGCTGTCAGGGACAGCTGACGTCCCGGTTCCCGATGCACACTGTCACAGACACTGTCACCGACAGTGTGCATCGCGAACGGCAGTGACGTCCTAGTAACCTCTCATTTCAATCGATCACCGCAATTAAGGGGTTAATTGCCAAAATCAGCGGAAATAAGCCGCTGATCGGTATACAGTGGAGTGTCAGCTGTCGGGGACAGCTGGCCTCACGGTTCCCGGTGCACACTATCGCCGACAGTGTGCACCGGGAACCGCGCAGTAACTGTACGTCCCCGTGCAATAAGACACTGGCCACCCGGACGTACAGTTGGGTCGTGGTGCGCCTAGGGGTTAATGATCCCTCATTATGATAATGAGGCACATGGTTTATATACTGCATGTACTGGTTGTGTCACTATGCTTGAAAAAGGTCCTATAGCAGGACGCAAACGTTGAAGCTGTTGACTGAATAAATCACATTCTATTTTGGAACCATCGGAGTACTGTGGGATTTCTTTCACTTATGCCTTACAATCCACGGATCTGGATTACCTGCTTGCACCATCTCCGTGTTGGAATTTGACGCAGAGTGCTGCTTATTTCTATATATATATATATTATACACGCACAGGGCCGATTGTAGCTGTTCTGCTGTCTGAGGCAAAAATTTAAAATGGTGCCCCCTCATCCGCCAAAAAATCATAAGAAATCCAAGTAGCCAACCTCTATTGGAAGTTTATAGTATTAACGTTTCTTTTTTTGGTAGGTTCCGCTGGACCGTTTGGGCTAATTCGAAGATTTGTTGGACTTGCATAATGGAGTTTTTAGTTCAATAAAATATGTTTTTTTTTACAGATGTAGCCATCTTTAACTTGACTCTGATAACTTGCTGCAGGTTGATATCACACAACAAAAGCCATTGAAAAAATAATTGAAAAAGTCAAGATAAGGGATCTAGCCACTGTTTATGTAATGCGTTAATGCGAGTCAAGATACAGACGGCTACATCTGTATGTCTCTGTTTTTTAATACTTTATTAGCGCCTTAGTCATGGCATACCTCCCATCTTTCAAGTAACGCAAAGAGGGACAACCAATGCGGCAAGTTTTTTTCCTTTTAAGCCATACCTCTATTCCCGCCCAATCCCCACCCATACACACCCGGTTCAGCCCACACAGTATCATGCTCCCATAGTGCCTCCCACACAGTATAATTTCAAATAGCTGCCCCATACAGTATAAAGCCAACACAGATGTCCCAATTCCGTATAATGCCCACTCAGATGTCCCAATACCGTATAATGCCCACTCAGATGCCCCCATGCAGTATAATGCCCTCACAGCTGCCCCATACAGTAAAAAGCCAACACAGATGTCCCAATACCATATAATGCCCACTCAGATGCCCCCATGCAGTATAATGCCCACATAAATGCTCCCATGCAGTATAATACCCGAAAGTTTCCCCATACAGTATAATGCCCACAAAGATGGCCCCATACAGTATAATGCCCTATAGCTGCTCCATACAGTATAATGTCCCCATAGCTGCTCTTATACAGTCTAATGCCCCATAGCTGCCATACACGGTATAATGCCCCCTTGCATTATAATACCCCAACAGCTTCCCATACAGTATAATGCCCCTCTAGCTTCATCTATACAGTATTATGCCCCCATACAGCATAATGGCCTCATACCGTATCATGCCCCCTTAGCTGCCACCATACACTATAATGGCCCCTCAGCTGCAACCATATGGTATAATGTCACTATAGCTTCCGCCATACAATATAATGCCTTCATAGCTTCCTTCATACAGTATAGTACCCCAATAGCTGCCCCCATACAGTTGAATGCCGCTTTAGTTGCCACCATACAGTATAATGCCCCCTTAGCTGCCCCTATACATTATAATGCCCGAAACAGGGAGAGAACCTCCAGCTCACCGGTCTGCGTCTCCTGGTAGCGTCAGTCGGATCCCCGCGACGGCCCGCGGTGTAGAATAGCAATGAGGAGAAAGAAATTTCTTTCTCCTCATTGCTATTATAATGCCCCTTTAGCTGCCACCATACAGTATAATGCCCCCTTAGCTGCTCCAATACAGTATAATGCTTCATATCTGCCCCATACAGTGTAATTTCACCTCAGCTGCCCCATACAGTATAATGCCCCCTTAGCTGCCCCTAGTGCCACTGCCCACATATAAAGTGCCAGTGCCCACGTGGATAGTGCCACACCCCCTAAAAGATAGGGTCACCCCCCTGTAGATATATCACTACCCCCTATTGTAGCCATTGGCCGGGGATTCCGCTATCGACAGTGACATCAGGGATTCCCTCTATGAGCTTAATCCCCGTCCACAGCATCGGCAATGCTCTGGCATGGGATTCCACTGTATCGGGGAGTCCTTTGTACTAATGCTGAAGCAGGGATCTGATGGTTCCCTGCTTCATCATTGGGTTCAATTGTATCTGCGTCCTGCGAAAGCAAGATACAGTTGACACCAGGAGTCCAGGACATACCACCTGCTGCCCGGATTGGAGGGCCCCCCCTCGAAATCTGGGACTGTCCCGTTGAATCCGGAATGTTTGGGAGGTATGTAACGGCCACTGTCTGATTGACAGCATTCCATTACTAGGCTGGGGCTTAGTATTAGTCACTAAAAAGGCACTAACCCCCATTATTACCCCAGTACCCATCGCCACCAGGGGTACCGGAAAGATCCGGGTACGATACAGTACCCGACCATCTGAAGTGATGGCCGGGCAAAGGGGCGGCTGCAGGCTGGTACTGCTAGGCTGGGAAGGGCCAAAAACTGTGACCATCGTTTCAGATGGTCAGGTACTGGATTGCGCCCCGCTGTTCATGATACCCCTTCTAGCGGTGGGTACCGGGGTAATATTGGGAGTGTAACATCCACAGCCTGTCGCACTCACTTGCCCCTCGATGGCCACGACCGCAAACTTCCATGTCCGTGTCGGCACCTCCCTCCCAGGAGAAGCCAGCGCTCGTATTTGCCCATTTCTGCACTGGTCTCTAAGGTGCGCGCGCGTGCTCGTTCCCGGCCTTAATGGACCAGTGAGCACATATTTAATTAATTATCCCCACATCACCCTGGACAATAAGTAGGGCCCTGCCCTTTCACTCCTTGCCTGAGCGTTGTTATGTTTACCCATGTTAGTCTTGCAAATGGTCCCTTAGTCATATCCTGTTCCCAGTGTTCCCGTGCCCTGCTACCTGTATCCTGTATCCCGTGCTGTGTTTGTTCCTGTGCCCTTTCCAGTGTTGGAGTCGTGTTGTACCATCTGCCACACCTGCTGTCATTCACCACGTCTAGTGACGTCTGCCACGACTGGTATCATCCGCCACGTTTTGCGTTATCTACCATCAAGTTCCATCTGTGCTAAACCTCTACTACTGACAGGACTGTTACAGGTACTCCCATACTAGGACTTTGCATAGACTGTATATACTATTGTTTGGCCAGCTGCTTCTCCGCTACGGCCTAGTGGGTCCACATACCCATCGTGGATTGTGACAGGCTGAGTGCTAGCCTTTTTACTGACTAACGCTAAGCCCTGCATTAGTAATGGACGTCATCAAACAGACAACTGCCATTACTAAGGCGGTAATAAAGTATTAGAAAAACACAGAGGCATAAGATTTATTTTATTGAAATAAAAACTCCCTTACACAATCCTCGCTAACCATTTTATTTTATTTAAAAAAATAAATAAAACATAAATCATCTAAGTAGTCCAACGGATCTTTGACGTAGTTGAAACGGTCCAGTGGAACCTGCAAAACAAAAATGAGCAATATGAAAAATAAAAAATAATTATAGTCATCCACAACAGTCTTCTGTCTTCTTTTTTTTCTCCCCTCTGCCGCAATACCCCATTTGTGGTGATAAACTGCCGTTTGGGCCCATGGGAGGGCTTAGAAGGAAAGTAGCGCTATGTGTTTGATGGAGTCCAGATTTTGCTGGATTGGTTTTCGGGTGCCATGTCGCATATGCAGAGCCCCAGAGATATCAAAGCAATGGAAACCCACCAGAAGTGACCCCCATCTTGGAAACAAAACCCCTCAAGGAATTGATTTATCGTTGTTGTTACCATTTTGACTGCTCAGTTTTTCTACAGCACGTATTTGAAATTGGGCTGTGAAATTTAAAAAATTGAATTTTTTCCAATAAGATGTCATTTTTGATCAAAATTTCTTATTTTGACAGGTAACAAAATACCCCATTTTGTTGCCCAATTTGTCCTGAGTGTGGCAATAGCCCATTTGTGGTGATAAACTGCCGTTAGGGCCCATGGGAGGGCTCAGAAGGAAAGGACCACCATTTGGCCTATTGTAGGTTTTCTGGTGCTAAGTCATGTATGCAGAAGCCCCTGAGGTACCAGTACAGTTGAAACCCCCGAGAAGTGACCCCATTTTAAAAACTACACCCCTTAAGACATTCATCTAGAGGTGTAGTGAGCATTTTGACACAACAGGTATTGTTGAAAAAAGGTAATGCGCAGCAGATGGTGCAGTGTGAGATTTGCAATTTTCTATATACAGTATCTATGCCATTTCAGTGTCCAATATATTGTGCCCAGCATGCGCCACCGGAGATATACACCCTATAAACTGTAATGTGGGTTCCCCCAGGTACAGCAATACCCTACATGTGGCTGTTATCAGCTGCCTGGGCACACAGCAGGGCTCAGAAGGGAAAGATGAGGGGGATAAGCTGTGCGGAGTGCGTCAGGGTAGATGAAAAATCTAAGGGATGTATGATAAATTTTAAAACACTTTCATACAGAGCCCTGGTTTTTCGGGGTACGTGTCACATTGAGATATTGTGTCCTCCCTTATCCCTCTCTTATAGCAGACTTTGGACCTCTTTTGACTTTTTCCCTTCTTGCCAGTTTGGGGAACTTCTCCTGGAATGTGCTGCCCTGGTACGATGCATGTGGCCTCGCTTCCAGAAGTACTGGGTGCCCCCCCTTCTCGGTCCCTAAAGATTAGGTTCTTGATAATGATGTGCACGGCCAGATTCTTATACCACACTGCATGGCGCTGTAGGGCTTCAGGAATTGATCTGACAAGTCCACCCCTCCCATGTACCTATTGTAGTCCAGGATGCAGTCTGGTTTGGGGGTCTCTGTACTGGTACCTCGTACTGGTACATGTGTGCTGGTGTGGCCATTTATTGTTATCAATACAATGACATCTCTCTTGTCCTTGTACTTGACACACAATATGTTGTTGCTAGATTGTGCCCTGCATTCACCCCTTCCTCTTTGCCCAAGCAGTGTCTTAGGGAGGCCTCTCAGATTTCTTCTAGCCGTGCCGCATGCCGCAGTACTTCTGGATGCGAGGCACTTGAAGAGCAGGACGCTGGTATAAGAATTATCCAGGTAGAGGTGGTGACCCTGGTCCAGCAGTGGGTACACCAAATCCCACACAATTTTTGCATTAACTCCCAGTAAGGGGGGGGGGGGGGGGTATTCTGTGGGCTGAGTACTGGTGTCCTTCCCTTCATATATCCTAAATTTGTAGGTATACCCTGATGCACTCTCGCTCAGCTTATACATCTTCACGCCATACCTTGCCCTCTAGCTCAACAGGTACTGGCAGAATTGAAGCCTCCCTTTAAAATCTACCAAGGACTCATCAATAGAAATACACTTCTCTGGGGTGTATGCTTGGGCAAACCGGGCACTGAAACGGTCTAATAGGGGTCTCCGTTTATACAAACGGTCAAAACTGGGGCCATCTCGGGGTGGGCACTGCTCATTATCAGTATAATATAAGAAGCGAAGTATTGCCTCATTTAGTTTTTTTAGGTTCCATTTCAGTTCTGAAGTTGCTTTAAGGGGCCTATATATTAGACACCCCCATCAAACACCCCATTTTAGAAACTAGACCCCTCATTGAACGCGGCTTTTAAGGGGTTAATCAGCGGGGACACAGCGATCGGTCCCCGCTATAGGATATGCAGCAACTGCTGTACAAGACAGCAGCTGATACAGCTCCTGCATGTGTCGGGAAGACGGCCGAAATGGCCTTTAATCCCGCAACGTAATATTCCGTCGCTGAGCGCGAACGGGGTGGTCAGCACGACGGAATATTACGTCGCTGAGCGTTAAGGGGTTAAAACATGAGGTTCTTATAAACATTTTTATCACATTTTATAAGTCCAGTAGCCACTTCTCGGAGGCCTCTTTTAATTGAGTCCCTACTCTATTAGGTGCAGCACTGCATGGCGGTCGCGGTCTAGAAGGAGATTACATTAGGGTTTCCACCTTTTTGCCCTCAGTTTGTCCACATGGAAAGGTGTGAAATTTTTTATCTATTCACATGGTTGTGGTGTTGTGTGGTGGTCTATGTTGCTGTGGTATTGTGCATGTGGGGGAATGTGGCATAGAGCCAAGATGGCCTCGCCTTTCAGCAGGGGTAATGTTGAGCTTTTGGGTTGCCCCCCTGCAGGTGCCTTGTTGCGGCGAAGGCGGCCGCCATGCAGTGCTGCACCTGATAGAGTAGGGACTCAATTAAAATAGGTCGCCGTGAAGTGTTAAGTGGACTAATACATTCTGATAATTATTTTTCTAAGAACCTTCTGTTCATGTTTGTGCAGCAATAGATGAAGGTATAAAAGTGGATGTGCGCTCCATGTCTTGTTCTCCCATGTTGGTAGATAAGTCATGTAATGTGTTTATGAAGATCCATCAGTAATCCGCATCATGTAGACGACCTTTCCTATTTTTACTTGGTATATTATTCTTACTATTACTTTATAAGAAATGACTCGATACTTTACAGCTTTATGATATTTTATTGAGCTGATAATAAGAAAATAATGTTCGACCTTTCTGTGGACACCGGTGGAAGTGTCCTCCATGATTTTATAGGATAAAGTGGACTTTTCATATGGTCAGTGGTAGGCTTGGTGTTCACTGAGGTGAAGAGTTTTAATGGATGACCCTACCAAGAAGAGATGGACCTGGCTGTGTGCCATCAAGAGGTCACGACCCTCCGGCTGTGTGCCATCAGGAGGTCGTCACCATCAGGCATTGTGCCATATCCAGATGTAAACTTCAGACTGGGGGCCATCACCTCAGTTCTTCACCACTGACAGCAGATGGTAGAGAATAAACAAACCCAACAGTGTGGTCATAAGGTGGCAAGAAGGTGAGATGCTGATGACTTCAGGAGGCGTTACTCAACCTGTAATCTGGCTGAAATAGTGATGGTTCAGGAACAGGTGAGCACTTGTGATGACTGAGGCATTTTTGCTCACCTCAGTCTTCTTCGCCTCTTAAGCATCCCCAGAAAGATCTTCTTCTTGTTCTTGTGCGTCTGGGTTCGGATGTACTGGGTTCTGGTGTTCTGGGTTCCGGTGTTCTGGGTTGTTGACGTTGATAGACCAGAATCCTCTCCTCATGACTATTAGAAGAAGGAGCTTTGCGTCCTATGTTGTCAGGAGGTATTGACCGGGCCCAGACGATGTTACTGAATGCCACATTATACTTGCGTTTTGGTGACTCTTTCACATCGTGTAGAGCAGAAGCAATAGGTTCACTTGGAACATTCTGTAATACAGATTTATGATGTATTACTGATAATCTTGGTTCTGGTGTTCTGGGCTCTGGTGTTCTGGATGGTTGACGTTGATAAACCAGAATCCTCTCCTTATGACTATTAGTAGAAGGAGCTTTGAGTCCTGTGTTGTCAGAAGGTATTGACCGGGCCCAGACGATGTTACTGAATGCCACATTATACTTGGGTTTTGGTGTCTTTTTCACATCCTGTGGAGCAGAAGCCGTGGATGGTCCAGGACGTTCCTCGTTAGACAGGACTGGTGTTCTCCTGGATTCTTGTACCCGAAATTCAGGGGTATAAATCGGCTCCTTACAAGCTTCTTGGTCTTTCAGAACATTTTCTTTTTCAGGAATATGACTTTGTTTGGTTGTGTCCTTGGCTTCAGCTGTACTTGTCAGAGGTGATTCTGTGTTTGGTTCTTCATCAGAATCAGAGGGCTCTTCCTCCTCCTCCTCCCTCTCACTCAGGACAGGCACTATAGCCAAGGACAGTATAAGGACGAGTGGTGACATCATGATGACACAGGCCACGCCATTGATGAGCCGAGCATGAAGTTTGATCTCACATTCAGAGGGGTCTTTTTTGGGAACCACAGGTGGTGGGTTGTCCTGCAATGGAAAGAGGAATAATAAAATCTTGTAGATATTAGGTTACCGCGCCATTTGTGTTCTTGCTGCGCCATTTTATCATCTCCTTTTCTTGTGTTGAATCTGCACATTTTTACCTACCCCAAAGACCATTGCATTTATCCAGTTGTAGAACCTCTGTAATATAATCGGCATCTCACGGGGGGCAATAGATTCATTTGGAACATTCTGTAAGACAGATTTATGATATATTTATGACATGTGACATGACTGTCGCCATCACTATCTTAACCCCTTAAAAACACAGCCTATTTCGGACCAAAGGAGACAGCGATATTTTTGTTTTGTTTTTCCTTCGTATTCTGAAAGTCATAATTTTTATTTGGTTTTCAGTCTATGGAGTCATATGAGGGCTTATTTTTTTTTAGATAAAGACGTACATTTTAATGGCAACATTTTTGGGGTACATATAATGTATTGTATTAGTTTTATTAACTTTCTTTTGGAGGGAGAGAGGAAAAAATCTGCAATTCCACCATTGTTTTTTGGATTTTGTTTTTACAGAGTTCAACGTGCGCTATAATTGACATAATACATTTATTCTAAGCGATACCAAATGTACATTTTTTTTCATGATTCTCCACTTTTGCTCAATAAAAACCTTTTTTTTTAGAAAATATTTTATTGTGTTGCTGCATTTAAAGACCCCTATCATTTTTTATTTTTAGTCAAAGGAGCTCTATGTTGTCTTATGTTTTGCAGGACGAGTTGTCGTTTTTATTGGTACCATTTTGGGGTACATACTATATTCTTTTCACTTGGATTTCAGTTTCATTCAGAGGCGGGATGATCAAAAAACAGCAATCTTGCTGTTGATTTTTAGTATATTACGAAGGCAGTGATACCAAATATGTATAGGTTTTTTTTTTCATTTTTTTCATTTTTTTCCAAAATAAATGGCTTTGTACAGGGAAAAAACAGCGACTTCCTTTGTATTTTTAAATATTTTTACAAAATGTTTTTAACTTTTATTGTTCGTCCCACATGGGACTTGAACATCTGACTTTCTGATTACTTATATAATACATTATGTAACACTTCTGTATTGCAATGCATTATATGTGTCAGTGTAAAACTGGCAGGCAGCTTATTAGGCTTCCGTTTATGCCAGACCTGCCATAGCAACCCATCGGCACACCGCGATCCGTTTTCATGGAGTCCGGTGGAGTGACAGAGGGAGGCCACTGAGGGGTTAAATGTTCAGGCTCAGAGTTTTCTCCATTCCCGGCGGTTAGAGTCTCTGCTATCACAGAGTTGTAATACTACAGCAGCTCGCGTTAACTTACCGCAAGCCATGACGTATTATTACAGAGGAGGGTGGAAGGGGTTAAAATCGTGATGGTCACCATAGTAACACAGCAGAAATACCCGTTCTACCCACAACTTATACAGGAACTTTACGCTATAGGGTCCCTGAATAATAAGCCCCAACAATAGAGAAGCTACTTACCCCAATGCACCACTCTCGTGTCCTTGTATGTCCAGGAGGAACGTACGGGTCCCCAACTGGGTCAGATAGAAATCCCTACAACACAAGTGATAGATGTAATGTAGACTCTATTCTATCCCGTGCAGGTAATGGGATTATCACATCTATATTCCTGTACAGCTGATTATTAGGATCTCCTCATCTACTTTATGTCTATTGTTTCTATGAAGAGCCGACATTTCCTGATAATAAATATTATACTGGTGATACAACCAGATACAAGCAAGTAACTCACCCCAAAGAGCTGGAATACGATCCGTATATGTGGAACCACGTCCTCAGACTGGAAATCCTGAAAGACAAGAAGTGGCTGTAATACCCCGGATAAGAAGAGTAAAGTGGGGGTTTGGTTGAACACCCCCTTTTTTCAGATTGTGGGTCCCACAGAGACAGGATAATGGCGGGAGCCCCCACTACTTGAGTCCTAAATAATGAACTGCCCCCGAAATCACCGGACGTCCACTGTTCTCAATGCCGGCCTGTTGTCCTCCAGAGCTGAGAGATATATTACATGAGACTCTCAGCAGCAGCTAGTAGAGGGGGGTCCTCAGTGGGGGTGACCCCTCTATCAGGGTAATAGAGTAATGGACACCAGACAACCCCTCTAATAGGACATTTTGTTAGAAATCAGTAGAAAGTTGTTGCGTTACCTCAAAGTTCCATGTTTTCTGGGGTTCGGAGGAACCTTTATTGAATGGAAGATATTTAATCCAGAAGAAATGGTCCTGTAAGAGACAATATGATCATTATAGTCCTATATCTCCTCCATAGAAGAGCGCAGTATATTTATATATATGGTGAGGAATGTTCTAGAGGCCCAGAATGTAGCCAATCACAGTGCAGAAGCCAGTGACATCACACAACGTCTATTCCCATCCCCCCAAGTTCTACAAGGAACGTCCGTGTCCCCGTCATCCATGAAAAGAATATTCCATATATAATATCAGAAGAAGTTGTGGATTTACCTCCAGCGTCCATGGAATCAGGTTGTTGGTTGGACTTTCATATGATGGAAGGTGATGAGTCCAGTATGAAAAGTCCTGCAAGAGACAAAATCATCATTATAGTCACCTCCATCCCATACAGAGCAGTGTATATGTATATATGTGCCCCCTATAGATATATATAGTGTACAGACCCCAAACTTATATCCGCTCTGACCATTCACATCCTCTGTATATTCTCTTGTCATATCTCCCCCTTCATAGCAGATAATTCTTACACCCCCCAATCACCTGACCCTGCCACAGCCGATTCCAAGTTACCTCCATATTGAATAAGGGAAACATACTCACCGGCAGCGTACCGCAATATACGGGGTAGATCAAGTTCAAAGACATAAAAAATAGGATAATCCTCATTTTCTCCAAAACATCAAAGGGTCTCTCAGCACCAAGATGCCAATGAGATAGAAGCTGCGGGTGGGCGGAGCCCCCTTATATACCCCCAGCTGTGACATCACAATGCCCTCTGTGACATCACAATTTTCTATGTGACATCATCACCGACTACACAATACCACATGACATCATCACACACCACTAGACATCATGTGACTCTGAGACTATGGGCCTCATGTATCATAACCGTCTAATAGAAAAAATTTCCTTGTTGTCCATAGCAACCAATCACAGAACAGCTTTCATTGTAGCACAACAGTTAGGAGATGAGAGATGCACTGTGATTGGTTGCTATGGGTAACTATGACAGTTTTCCTGTTAGACAGTGTGGATACATGAGGCCGCCATCTTTGAATTATCTTCCTGAACCATTAAAAATGAGAATTATCGTCTTCAGTATGGAGGTACACTATGGAGGGGTCACATAGAAACATCAACATGGCCCTTCTCCTTGTGTGGACCCTAAAAAATCAACAACTCATCTACTCTCTAATATATATATATCATCCTACTACATCTCATTATCCCCTACACATCCTTACATTCATCCAGAGCCCTCGATACCTAACACCCTCAAGTGTGGCCCCCCCTGTGGAGCTGCAGATGTGGGGACGGAGGCAGGAGAGGGGCCCAGCGTCTAGATACCCCTCGCCCAGACCCTGACTTTGGACTCAGGAATTGTCCCTTGGGTAATGGCTCCGCTCTGGACCTTACTGCACTGACGTGGCCCAATACTGAGTTACAGACTATGGACTTGTCACTATAAGAGGGGGTCACAATTACCCCATTTACTTATTGTTGGGCTTTAAAGGGACAGTAGCATGGACCCACAATTAAGTCCAGGACATTATCATTAACGTTACCCCCTCTCTCATCACTTCACCCTCCCACAGCTGATTCTAGGCACCCGCCATATGTAATAATAGAGATGTACTCACCGGCAGCGTACCGCAATGTACGGGGTAGATCAAGTTCAAAGACAGAAAAAATAGGATAATCCTCATTGTCTCCAAAACGTCAAGGGGTCTCTCAGCACCAAGATGCCAATGAGATACAAGCTGCAGGTGCACGGAGCCCCCTTATATACCCCCTATTGTGACATCACAATACCCTCTGTGACATCATCACCCACCACACGACACCACGTAACATCATCACCCACCACAAAATACCACATGACATCATCACCCACCACACAATACCACGTGACATCATCACCCACCACACAATACCACGTGACATCATTACCCACCACACAATACCACATACGACTAAATTGATGAAAGCAAGAAAAGATAGCACGATCAAAAAAGCGCACAGCCAATACAAATAGTTTGAAAAAAGAAAAAACTTTTATTGATCCAAAACATATATATATGACACAAATAAAAACATTTAAAAACATGTATGAACAGAAGCCCATGTGTAGATAAACAGGGCAAAACTACAGTCACTATACTTGTCTCAATAGGACAATAATATACCAATAGATGGATAGTACTGGGTAAATATAAAGCCTCTACTCAACAACATACAATAATCACAAGAACCAGAAACCTGGGATTACCTGGTGCTCAGCATGCCAAGAATTGCTTTATAATGCAGCTTCCTCAGGGGAAATAGAATGCCACACACAATACCACATGACATCATCAGCCACCACACTACCCTCTGTGACATCACGCACCACATGACACCACGTGACATCATCACTCAGCACAAGACATCATGTGACCAGCACAATTTCCAGATTTAGTTATTTCTAAAGTAAAATCTTGAGTTTCTTGTACTGTCCCTGGACATTGGGGAGTGCTAGTGACGTGTGTGACAGTGCCATAGTGAGACTTCTCTTCTCCTGTATACCAGGATATATGATAAGGCCACATGCACACGTTGCATATTTTGCTGCGTAAGATACGCACTAAAACCGCAGCAATACTCAGGAAACTCGAGGTGAAACGTTGCACACACGTGGAATAAAAGGATCTTCATCCAAATATTTGGTAGTGCTGCCTCAATTTCTTTTTTGTCCTGATTGAGGGGTCACTCTTGGACTGTGACCTAGGAGGCGTGCACCCGCTTTAGAAAAATCGTCCTGTGCTGCTGATCTGCATCTGCAAAATAAATTGACATGCTGCGGATTCTAAAAAACACATTGTTGGTCAATTTCCGTCCCGAAAAATACTGCAGCGAGTACATGAGATTTCCTGGAATCTCATTGACTATGCTGGTACTGTATTACGCCATCCGCGCGGCATAGCCACACGTATACGCATCGTGTGCATTGAGCCTTACGCTGCCGTTACAGGGTGTATACATGTAGTATATGTCTCTGGACGCCATGTTGGTTGGGGGGTGCCAGTCTCTGGCTATCAGAAGTTTAGGAGTGTGGCTGGCGCCATATTCCGGGTGAGGGGCAGAATGTAGCCTGTGCTGCTCTCATGGAGGGGAGGGATTTCAGTTACTATGGTAACATCAGTAATAAATATGGAGGAGCAGCGCTGACTTTTCAGGACTAATAAATAATCTTATTAATTGTGTAACGTTCCTGCACCGCCACTCGCCGTTCTCTATATGTGGACGTTACGTTATCAGGTGTAAACAGAGAAGAGGAATGATGCCATAATGCCGTTTTTCTATGTCATGTGACCAGTCCTTATAAAATATTATCTGTACAGTTAATGTTCATTATATTATTTTCTATCAGATCTTTATAGCTGGAGCTCTGTTATTACTGATGCAGCGTGTGAGGAGATAAGATATTTTATAATAAACAATTCGCTCCTCACGACTCGTATCTGACTCGTATGTTGGAAAAGTAGAATAGGTCTGAACACCAAATATTTCACTGTATTTACAGCGGACAACTGACATATATACATTACTAAATCTCCTCCGTACACCTCCAAACATGATAAATCACTGGCTGCCTGCACCACCACTAGGGGGAGCTGCTTCATATGGATTTATACAGATAGCGCTGAACTCAATGGAAGCTGTAAACATCTCTATGTAGTGAGCTCCCCCAAGTGGTGGCTGCAGGAACTACAATGGCAATGTCAGGAAGCAGGAGGATCAGTGCCGGCCCCCCCTCACCTCAGGCCCCATAGCAGTGACGTGGTCTGCCTCTATGGTGTGTACAGCACTGAGTATATGTAGCTATTATGTATATGTACAGTATATTGTAGTAATAGTTACATATCCTATATATATGGGTTTGCATCAACAAAATCCCAATTCCAATACTGGTGATTTTTTTAGGCCATCCAACATACAGGACCCAGAAGGAGTACTAGGAGGGCAGGTCGCAGAAGGAATAGAACAAAGAAAATCACACCAAAAGAGGACATTACGACCACAAGGAATGAGGAACACACCCGACAAGGGGAAATATCCTCATAAACAGTGGTAAATATGTCATCCACTGTTTTGACACCCATTATACAATCATTGGTCTTGTCCAAAGGACTGTCTTTCTGCCCAAGCCAAACGATGGATTGGTTTGGTTTGGAGTTGGATTTGTATAATTTCATTAGGAGTTTAAAATTAGAAGTGTGGTTTAACATACGTGGGGTAGATACTGATTATAACAATGTTGACAGTGGATTCTGTCTGAACAGTCTTAGACTACATGACAAAAGTAAATTCCAACCACCAGGTTTAGAACATCCCATAGAGACTTATATGGATTTAGTTAAAACAGATATTGATAAATTGCGTATTGAATGCCAAGATATGAATTTGAGACACCCTGATATTACATCTATTGAAATGTTGTCTCTTGATGAACTGAACCATAACCACGATCTAACCATAAAAGCCGCGGACAAGGGTGGGGCGATCGTGGTCATGGACACTATTATGTATATGAGGGAGGCATATAGACAGCTACAAAATGGGAATGTCCATAGATTACTTATTGGTGAGCCTAGGTTTGACATTGAGAGAAAGATTTTGAATCTAGTCAATCAAGCTTTTGAAGATGGGTTAATTGATCGTGCCCTAAAGAAATATCTTATTATTGAGCATCCTAAGGCACCTTGTCTTTATTTGTTGCCTAAAGTGCATAAATGCCTTGCTAATCCCCCTGGTCGCCCGACTGTAACAGGTAGGGACTCTATATTGAACAATATTTCTAATTTTATTGATAGAACATTGAGAGATTTTGCTATAGATACTAGGTACTATATCAGGGGTACCTCCGAATTTATCTGTAAACTACAACCTCCTTCGATGTAGTGTCACTGTACACTTCCATTGACCATAGTAATGGGTTGAAAGCTGTCAAACGTAGATTTCTCACATTGGTATATAGTCCATCATGCTGCAAGCTGATTATTTCCCTTCTGGAACTTATACTTACCTCTAACTACTTTGAATTTGATGATACATTTTATCTACAACTAAGGGGCACGGCAATGGGGTCCTATATGGCCACTACGTATGCCAACATTTTTGTGGGCATGATGGAGGAGATGTCGATCTATGTATCCCACCACTTCACTTATGTTCTCAGGTGGTGGCGATACATAGACGACATCTTCCTCATCTGGACAGACACGACAGAATCCTTTTTGGAATTCCACACCTTTTTGAATCAAATTGATCCAGACATTCAATTTACTTATACTTACTCGAATGAGATGATCCAATTTTTGAATGTCTCAATAAGCATTAAAATGATGTCTTATACACTAGTCCATATACTAAGCAAACTGACAGTAACACCATTATTGAAATTTGAAAGCTGTCATCCGAAAAAGTTGATACGCTCTCTTACATACAGTCAAATGCTCAGGGCGAGACGCATTGCGGATGAAGATTCAGAATTAAATCAGACTCTTGATCAGATGATCCTAAACTTTAAACATAGAGGATATCCAAGACGACTGTTAAATACCTTTAAGGACCAGGTAAAGAACACTCCTAGAAATAATCTATTGGTTAATCCTAAACAGCGTATATCTCCTTCCCGTGTTCCGTTTGTGTCCACTTATCACGATCTTAGTGGAGAAGTGGCAAAGATTTTTAATAGACATTGGGGCATTATTAAGAACAGTTTTAAACACATTGGATCGTTTAACCCCTTCCCGCACCTTGACGTTAATGCACGTCAATGTGAGCAGTCACTTCACGCACCTTGACTTGCAGTAACGTCTGCGCATTGACAGTTAACCGGCGCGCGGCGCTACACCGCAGCGGCAGTAAACTGTGCAGGGTGTCTGCCCTGCATTCCCCGTTGCCGACCAGTGGCCCATCGCTGCTGATTTCGGCTGTTAATCCCTTAATTGCGGCGTTCGATTTTGAACGCCACAATTAAGGTGTTTAGCGCCGATCGGCAGCCCCCACGTGAAATCACGGGGGCTGGCGATGATACACATGGCAACCAGACGCCAAACAATGGCTTCCGGGTTGCCATATACAGAAGCCTATGAGGACCGGCCTCTGCTGGTCCTCCTAGGCTTCCTGTCAGTGTGACTGTTACGTCACAATGACAGTTCGAACGCATTACACTACGTGTTTAGTGTAATGTATTCCAGCAGCGATAAGAGCTGCAAGTCTAAGTGTCCCCTAGTGGGACAAGTGAAAAAAGTAAAAAAAATAATAAAAATGTTTTAAAAAAAGTGTAAAAATAAAAGTTATAAGTGATATAAACAAGAACTGCTTTTTTTCCTATAATAAGTCTTTTATTATAGGGAAAAAAATGAACACGTAAAAAAAAAGGTACACATATTTGGTATCACCATGTTCGTAACGACCCCAACTATAAAACTATAATATTATTTTTCCCGCACGGTGAACACCGCAAAAATAAATAAACGAAAAACAATGCCAGAATCAATATTTTTTGGTCACCACCCCTCCCAAAATATACAATAAAAAGTGATCAAAAGGTCGCATGTACGCCAAAATAGTACCGATACAAACTACAACCCGTCCCGCAAAAAACAAGCCCTTACACCGCTTTTTTGACTGAAAAATAAAAATGTTACGGCTCTCAGAATATGGTGACACAAAAAATACATTATTTTCTAAATAAGTTATTTTATTGCGCAAACGCTGCAAAACATAAAAAAACGATATACATATGGTATCGCTGTAATCGTACCGACCCGCAGAATAAAATAGAACGGTCATTTATAGCCCAGGGTGAACGCTGTAAAAAATAAATAAAAATAATTGTCAGAATTGCTTGTTTATGGTCACCCAGCTTGCCGAAAAATGGAATAAAAAGTGATCAAGAAAATGACATGTACCCCAAAATGGTACCAATGAAATCTACAGATTGTCCCGCAAAGAATAAGCCCTCACACGGCTCCGGTGGGGAAAAAATAAAAAAAGTTCTGGCTCCCAGAATATGGCGATGCAAAATATGCAGTGCTCCAAAAGCAGATAAGATCAGGCGCCATTTCTAAGTGCCACAAAGGCCACATATCTGCGGATTATTATTTATTTACCCCATTATTATACCCTCTTATTATGCCCCTGATGTACTCTGCCCATTCTACATTTGCCCCCACATTATAAACTGAAATACCAGCAAAACGCCAGAGCTACTACCAAGCAAAATCTGCGCTCCAAATGGCGTCCCTCCCTTCTGAGCCCTACAGCGTGCCCAAACAGCCGTTTACGTCCACCGATATGGCATCGCCATACCCGGGAGAACCCGGTTAAAAGTTTATGAAGTATTTGTGGCACAAACTGGGCACAACATATAGTGCACTAAAATGGTACATCAGTGGAAAATTTTAATTTTCACTCTGCACCATCCGCTGCGCATTAAACCCTTCGCGCACCATGACTTAATAGCATGTCGTAGTGTGTGGGGGGTGATATATGGAGCGTCTCACGAGCTGAGCCCGCGCCATACGCTGCAGGTGTCAGCTGTGTATTACAGCTGATACCCGGGACTAATGGACAGAAACAGCGATCGCACTATTACAGGAGCCTGTAAAAATGACAATATACTGCAATACATTAGTATTGAGGTGTATTCTACCAGTGATCTAACGATTGCTGGTTCAAGTCTCCTAGGGGGACTAATAAAATGTGTAAAAACAAAAGTAAATAGTTATTATTAGTGGAAAAAATTTAATAAATATTTAAAGTCCAAAAAGAAACCTTTTTCCCATTTTTTCTCTAATGTAATGTAAAAAAAAAAAAAAAGAAATCCACAAAATTGGTATCGCTGCGTCCGTAAAAGTCCAAGCTATTACAATATACCATTATTTAACTCACACGGTGAACGCCGTGAAAAATAAAGAATTTTAAACTGCAAAATCACCGTTTTTTGGTCACCTTGGCTCTACCAAAAATTTTTATAAAAAGTGCTCAAAAAGTCTTATGTACCAAAAAATGGTACCAATAAAAACTACAGCTCATCCCGCAAAAAATAAGCCCTCAAACCGCTCTATTGACGGAAAAATAAAAAAGTTGTGGCTCTCGGAAAGCGGGGAGGAAAAACTAAAAAGAAAAAGCAAAACATGGATCAGTTCGGAAAGGGTTAATTACTTTCTAATGAAAAAAACATTTATGACCATATGTGGGGTATAGCCATACTCGGGAGAAATTGCTTTACAAATGTTGGGGTGCATTTTCTCCTTTATCCTTTGTGAAATTGAAAAAATTCAACATTTTAGTGGAAATAATATTGATATTAATTTTCACTGCCTAATTCTAATAAATTCTGCAAAAGACGTGTGGGGCTTAAATGCTCACTATACCCCTAGATAGATTCCTTAAGTGGTGTAGTTTCTCAAATGGGGTTACTTTTGGGGGGCTTCCACTGTTTCGGTCTCTCAGTGGCTTTGCAAATTCGACATGACACCCAAAAACTATTCCAGCTAAATTTGAGCTCCAAAAGCCAAATAGCGCTCCTTCCCTTCTAAGCCCCGGTGTGGGTCCAAACAGCAGTTTATTACCACATATGGGGTATTTACGTTATCAGGAGAAATTGCTTTACAAATGTTGGGGTGCTTTTTCTCCTTTATTCCTTGTAAAAATTAAAAATGTCTAAGTTCTTACAGAAGAAAAGTAGATTTTTACCTTTACAGACTAATTCCAATAAATTCAGCAAAACAACTGTGGGGTCAAAATGCTAACTTTACCCCTAGAAAAATTCCTTGAGGGGTGTAGTTTCCAAAATGGGGTCACTATTGGGGGGTTTCCACGGTTTTCATTCCTCCAGTGCATTGCAAACGCAACATGGCACTGAAAACTATTCCAGCAAAAACAGAAATTCAAAATCCAAATGGTGCTCCTTCTCTTCTGATGCCTGCTGTGGGTCCAAACAGCAGTTTATTACCACATATGGGGTATTGCTATAATCGGAAGAAATTGCTTTACATATGTTGGGGTGTTTTTTCTACTTTATTCCTTGCAAAAATTAAAAATGTCTACGTTTTTTCACAAAAAAAAGCAGATATTGATCTTTGCATACTAATTTAAATAAATTTAGCAAAAAAACTGTGGGTTCAAAATGCTAACTATACCCATAGATAAATTCCTTGAGGGGTATAGTTTCCAAAATAGGGTCACTTTTGGGGGGTCTTTACTGTTTTGGTACCACAAGACCTCTTCAAACCTGACATGGTACCTAAAATATATTCTAAAAAAAGGAGGCCCCAAAATCCACTAGGTGCTCCTTTGCTTCTGAGGCTTGTGTTTCAGTCCATTACCGCACTAGGGCCACATGTAGGATATTTCTAAAAACTGCAGAATCTGGGCAATAAACATTGTGTTGCATTTCTTGGGTAAAACCATCTGTGGTACAGAAAAAATTTATTACAAATGAATTTTCGAAAAAAAAAATGAAATTTGTAAATTTCACCTCTACTTTGCTTTTATTCCTGTGAAACACCTAAAGGGTTAAAAGACTTTCTGAATGCTGTTTTAAATACTTTGAGGGGTGCAGTTTTCAAAATGGGGTGATTTATGGGGACTTTCTAATATATAGGGCCCTCAAAGCCACTTCAGAACTGAACTGGTCCCTGAAAAAATAGGCTTTTGAAATTTTCTTGAAAATATGAGAAATTTTTGCTAAAGTTCTAAGCCTTGTAACGTCCTAGAAAAATAAAAGAATGTTCAAAAAACGATGCAAACATAAAGTAGACCTATGGAAAATATAAACTAGTAAGTATTTTGTGTGTTATTACTATCTGTTTTACAAGTAGATACATTTAAATTTAGAAAAATGCTAATTTTTGCTAAGTTTCTCTAAATCTTGGTATTTTTTACAAATAAATATTGAATTTATTGACCAAATTTTTTCCCTAACATAAAGTACAATATGTCATGAGAAAAAAATATCAGAAACACTTGGATAGGCAAAAGCATTCCGGAGTTATTACCACATAAAGTGACACATGTCAGATTTGAAAAATCGGCTTCGTCCTGAAGGCCAAAACAGGCTCAGTCCTGAAGGGGTTAATAACGCACCCCTCATGTCATATAAACGTCCACAAAATTTACGTGACAAATTAGTCAATAGTCTGACACATAGAAAAACAGGACAACAGACACTCCTTAGACCGAAAAAAAATGGGTAACTTTCCCTGTCTCTATTGCATTACTTGTCGTCTTATGCATAGGGGGAATGTCTTTATCCCCTTAATGACCGCCGATACGCCTTTTTACGGCGGTCATTAGTGGGCTTTATTCTAGAGCGCCGCTATTCTACGTCGCTGCTGTAGAATAAAGTAAACAGAGCAGGGAGCCGTGAAATCTCCCTGCTCTCAGCTGCCAGAGGCAGCTGAGGGCTGGGGGCGTCCCTGCTCTGCCGGGTGAGATCGATATTAGTATCGATCTCACCCGTTTAACCCTTCAGATGCGGTGCACAATAGCGAGCACCGCATCTGAATGGTTTTGGAGAGAGGGAGGGAGCTCCCTCTCATCTCACTGACACCCGGCGATAAAATCGCCGAGTGTCTGTGTCTTCTATGGCAGCCGGGGGTCTAATAAAGACCCCCAGGTCTGCCTGGAGCGAATGCCTGCTAGATCATGCCGCAGGCATGACCTAGCAGATGCCTGTCCGTTTTAAACGGACAGGCAGTAATACACTGCAATACAAAAGTATTGCAGTGTATTATAATAGCGATCGGAGGATAGTGAAGTCCCCTAGTGGGACTAGTAAAGAAGTAAAAAAGTTTAATAAAGTTATTAAAAAAAAAAAAGTGAAACAAAAAAAATGAAAAACCCACTTTTTCCCCTTAGAAAATGCTTTACTATTAAAAAAAACTACAATAAAGCAAAAAAGTTACACATATTTGGTATCGCCGCGTCCGTAACGACCCCGACTATAAAGCTGTTACATTATTTAACCCGCACTGTGAACGCCGTAAAAAATAAAATAAAAAACAATGGAAAAATTGCTGTTTTCTGTTAATCCTGACTTTAAAAAAATGTGATAAAAAGTGATCAAAAAGTCGCATCTACTCTCAAATGGTACCAATAAAAACTGCAAGTCGTCCCGCAAAAAACAAGACCTTATACAGCTATGCCGACGCAAAAATAAAAAAGTTACAGCTCTTCGAATGTGACAATGGAAAAATGTAAAAAATGGCTTGGACATTAGGGCCCAGAATGCAAGCAGGGGGAAGGGGTTATTCATCCGCAAACACAAAGAGACCACAGGAGTAAACAATTTCTTACATGCGATTCGGATTGGGTTATTTACGTTCTCTGGTGCCCGTGTTCACTTCTATATGTCGGTGAAACCTCTTGTGATTTCAAGACACGTCTGAATAATCACAGATATTCCATACGTAAGAAGAAAAGTGATTTACCGGTAGCGAAACATTTCTCGGAACTTGGACACACAGAAAAAGATCTTAGATTTATGATTTTGGAACAGGTTCCTAGCCCTTATAAGGGAGGTAATCGATCAGCATTATTACACAAGTGTGAATTGAAATGGATCTTTTTACTAGAATCATTGAAACCAAAGGGCCTCAATGTTGAGTTCAATGTTATGAGACTCATTACCTAATATGTCGCGTTCCCGTTTTTTTTCCCCTCCCTGTCCTTGCAGTGTCTTTCTCAGTGAATGTATATTTATACACACATGCGATACATGATTTGTATATTTGTACATTGTTTTTAATTTTTCCTTTTTTCTCTTTCCAGAGGATTATAGAATTTCAGGACCACTCACCATGACTGGAGCTCTGTCTTCGTATATGATGTATGATATCTTACACAAGTCTGTCTGTTAACATTAACCCCTTCCCTCTTTGGCCACTTTTGACCTTCCTGACAGAGCCTCATTTTTCAAATCTGACATGTTTCACTTTATGTGGTAATAACTTCGGAATGCTTTCACCTATCCAAGCAATTCTGAGAATGTTTTCTCGTGACACATTGGACTTTAAGTTACTGGCAAAATTTGCTCGATATGTTCAGTATTTAATTGTGAAAAACACCAAAATGTAGCGAAAAATTGCAAAAATTAGCATTTTTCTCAATTTAAATGTATCTGCTCTAGTGGGTGGAACTAGAAAGGGAGGTAAACACTGAAAAAATTACTTTTGGTGTAATCTATAGACCCCCCAATATAACTGAGGAGATGGAAGTTCAGCTATATAAACAGATGGAGCGGGCTGCACAGGCGGGTACTGTAGTGATAATGGGAGATTTTAATTTCCGGGATATTAATTGGTGTCATGGTTCAGCTTCAACTGCAAAGGGGAGACATTTCCTCAACCTTTTGCAGGAAAATTTTATGGGCCAGTTTGTGGAAGACCCGACTAGAGGTGAAGCTCTGGTGGATCTGGTAATTTCTAATAATGCAGAGCTCTTTGGGAACGTCAATGTTCGTGAAAACCTCGGTGACCGTTATCATAATATAGTTACATTTTACCTATACTGTAAAAAACAAACGCAGGCTAGGAGGGCAAAAACATTTAATTTTAAGAAAGCCAATTTCCCCAGGATGAGGGCGGCAATTCAGGATATGGACTGGGAAGAACTAATGTCAAATAATGGAACAAATGATAAATGGGAGATTTTCAAATCTACTTTGAGTTATTATAGTGCAAAATGTATTCCTATAGGTAACAAGTATAAACGACTCAAATTAAACCCCACATGGCTTACACCTTCTGTGAAAGGGGCAATACATGACATAAAAAGGGCATTTAAAAAATACAAATCTGAGGGTACATCTGCAGACTTTGTAAAATATAAAGAACTTAATAAAATCTGTAAAAATGTAATAAAATTAGCAAAAATACAAAATGAAAGGCAGGTGGCCAAGGATAGTAAAACAAATCCCAAAAAATTCTTCAAGTATGTAAATGCTAAAAAGCCAAGGTCTGAACATGTAGGACCCCTAGATAGTGGTAATGGGGAGTTGGTCACAGGGGATCAAGAGAAGGCAGAGTTACTAAATGGGTTCTTTAGCTCTGTATATACAACAGAAGAAGGAGCAGCTGATGTAGCCGGTGCCAGTGCCGTTAATATATCAGTTGATATACTGAATTGGATGAATGTAGAGATGGTCCAAGCTAAATTAAATAAAATAAATGTGCACAAGGCCTCGGGACCAGATGGGTTACACCCTAGAGTTCTTAAAGGAACAGTGTCATCACAGAAAAAAATTTCATATGTTCAAGATGTTAGTGCTTTATTAAAAACGTTTATATTTATTTGTGTGTTTGTGTTTTACTTTTTCTTATTTTTACACTTTTTCTTCCCTATGGGGGCTGCCATTTTTTGTTCCATTTCTGTGTGTGTCGATTAACGACACATACAGACATGGAATACGGCAGCCACAGTCCCATAGGGACGACGAACGGCTCCCGTCCCATTCACTTGTGTGTACGGCGTCTGTGTGGGAACTGCGCATGCGCCGCTCCCACACAGTCCAACTTGAAATTGGCGCCGTCCGGCGCCATTTTCCTGTGGACCGGAAGTCGCGGCCGGACAGTAATATTACTACTTCCGGTCGCGGCTTCCGGACTTGTGCACTTGGACCAGCAGCAGCAGACGGAGCGGACGGGCCGGAGGGAGCCGCGGCGGCAGGAGCAGGTAAGAGATTTCAATGTATGTTCGTGTTTGTGTGAGTTTACTACTGTATGTAAACCTACTACACTGTGTGTTAGCTCAAAAAATGGCGACACACAGTGTAGGAGGTTAGACCGTTCAAACCCCTCGTTTATCCCGGCACTAGCCAGGATAAAGGAGGGGGGGATGCTGAGAGCTCACTAGAGCGAGGGCTTTTTACCCAATTTTGCAATGCTGCAATTTTGGGAATAGCTCCATCTAGTGACCAGAAATGGGAAATACTATAAATTAGAATTAATTTATAATATTTCCTTACTCGTGAAAAAAATAAAAAAAATTTGAACAATGTTTAATCACCCACACACTAAATGTTTAATTAAAAAAAAAAAACATGTTTTTCTGGCAACACATTGCCTTTAAGGAGCTTAGTTCAGTTATTTCTGTCCCCCTCTTCATAATATTTAGAGAGTCTCTCATGACTGGTATAGTGCCAAGGGACTGGCGCAGCGCAAATGTGGTGCCGATTTTCAAAAAGGGCTCTAGGTCTTCCCCGGGTAATTATAGACCAGTAAGCTTAACATCCATCGTGGGGAAAATGTTTGAGGGGCTATTGAGGGACTATATACAGGATTATGTGACAAAAAATAGTATTATAAGTGACATCCAGCACGGTTTTACTAAGGACAGAAGTTGTCAAACTAACCTAATCTGTTTTTATGAAGAGGTGAGCAGAAGTCTAGACAGAGGGGCCGCTGTGGATTTAGTGTTTTTGGACTTTGCAAAGGCATTTGACAATGTCCCTCATAGACATCTAATGGGCAAATTAAGGACTATAGGTTTAGAAAATATAGTTTGTAATTGGATTGAGAATTGGCTCAAGGACCGTATCCAGAGAGTTGTGGTCAATGATTCCTACTCTGAATGGTCCCCAGTTATAAGTGGTGTACCCCAGGGTTCTGTGCTGGGACCATTATTATTCAACTTATTTATTAATGATATAGAGGATGGGATTAATAGCAATATTTCTATTTTTGCAGATGACACCAAGCTATGTAGTAATGTTCAATCTATGGAAGATGTTCATGAATTGCAGGCAGATTTAAACAAACTAAGTGTTTGGGCATCCACTTGGCAGATGAAGTTTAATGTAGATAAATGTAAAGATATGCACCTGGGTACCAACAACCTGCATGCATCATATGTCCTAGGGGGAGCTACACTGGGGGAGTCACTTGTTGAGAAGGATCTGGGTGTACTTGTAAATCATAAACTCAATAACAGCATGCAGTGTCAATCAGCTGCTTCAAAGGCCAGCAGGATATTGTCGTGTATTAAAAGAGGCATGGACTCACGGGACAGGGATGTAATATTACCACTTTACAAAGCATTAGTGAGGCCTCATCTAGAATATGCAGTCCAGTTCTGGGCTCCAGTTCATAGAAAGGATGCCCTGGAGTTGGAAAAAATACAAAGAAGAGCAACGAAGCTAATTAGGGGCATGGAGAATTTAAGTTGTGAGGAAAGATTAAAAGAATTAAACCTATTTAGCCTTGAAAAAAGAAGACTAAGGGGGGACATGATTAACTTATATAAATATATTAATGGCACATACAAAAAATATGGTGAAATCCTGTTCCTTGTAAAACCCCCTCAAAAAACAAGGGGGCACTCCCTCCGTCTGGAGAAAAAAAGGTTCAACCTGCAAAGGCGACAAGCTTTCTTTACCGTGAGAACTGTGAATCTATGGAATAGCCTACCGCAGGAGCCGTCACAGCAGGGACAGTAGATGGCTTTAAAAAAGGGTTAGATAATTTCCTAGAACAAAAAAGTATTAACTCATATGTGTAGAAATTTTTCCTTCCCTTTTCCCGTCCCTTGGTTGAACTTGAAGGACGTGTCTTTTTTCAGCCGTACTAAATATGTAACTATGCTTGTAAGACAGGCAGTTATACCACACACAATTGTTCCTAATTAACATCCCCCATATGTCTACTTTATATTGGCATCATTTTTGAACATCCTTTTATTTTTCTAGGACATTACAAGGCTTTGAACTTTAGCAGCAATTTCTCACATTTTCAAGAAAATTTCAAAAGGCTATTTTTACAGGGGCCAGTTTAGTTGTGAAGTGGGTTTGAGGGCCTTATATATTAGAATCCCCCAATAAATCTCCCCAAAAAAAAACTGCACCCCTCAAAGTATTCAAAACAGCATTCAGAAAGTTTCTTAACCCTTTAGGCGTTTCACAGGAAATAAAGCAAAGTAGAGGGGAAATTTACAAATTTCTCTTTTGCCGAAATTCATTTGCAATAAAAAAAATTCTGTACCACAGAAGGTTTTACTAGAGAAACGCAACTCAATATTTATTTCCCAGGTCCTGCAGTTTTTAGGAATATCCTACATGTGGCCCTAGTGCCCTAATGGACCGAAACACCGGCCTCAGAAGCAAAAGAGCACCTTGTAGTGGCAGGGGGTAGGGAGACGGACAAGTGAGCCCTAATCTACCCGCCACTCTGTCCCTGCCTACTTGCAACGACCCGCCCTAGGCGACGGGGTACAACTTGGCGGCGGTCCCTGCGCTCAGTAAGTGCACGACAAACACGACAAACATACAAAGGAACACAAGCAAGGAAAAGGGGCCGTTGCCCACGGCAACACCGTGAGCAACCAGAGTGGTGAACGAGCCGAGTCAAGCCAGGAGTGTGCGAGGTACAAAACGAAAAGCAGAAGAGTAGTCGGTAAGCCAGGGTCTGTATGGAGCAGGATCAAAAATAGCAGGAGCTGTAGCTGGGCCAGGAAACCACAAGGAAAGAATCACAAGCACCGAGGGACAGGAAGTGCAGGCTTAAATAGACTGAGGGCGGGAGCTAGCTGAGTCTGGCCAGGTTACGATAGGCTCTCCCACTCCTAAGCCTGCCAGCCTGAATGGTGGAAGCAGGAGTCAGTCTCAGGGATGTATTCTCAGGTGCTGACTGATTAGTTCTGGGAGTTAACCCCGAAGCTGTGCCTGGCAGATCCTTTACAGTACCCCCCCTTTTATGAGGGGCCACCGGACCCTTTCTAAGTGGACCTGGCTTACTGGGGAAACGCAGGTGGAACCTCCTGACCAATACCCCAGCGTGAACATCCCGGGCGGGTACCCAAGTCCTCTCCTCGGGCCCGTATCCTCTCCAATGGACCAGGTACTGGAGGGAGCCTTGGACCATCTTGCTGTCCACAATCCTGGCCACCTCGAATTCCACCCCCTCAGGGGTGAGGATGGGAACAGGAGGTCTCCTCGAGGGAGCCAAGGACGGGGAGCAGCGTTTGAGGAGGGAGGCATGAAACACGTCGTGTATCCGAAAAGACGGGGGTAACTCCAGCCGGAAGGAGACAGGATTGAGGACCTCAATGACCTTATACGGCCCAATAAACCGGGGAGCAAACTTCTTGGACGGAACCTTGAGACGCAAGTTCCTAGACGACAACCACACCAGATCCCCGACCATAAACAGGGGGTTATCAGAACGTTTTTTATCAGCCTGAGTTTTTTGTACGCTCTGGGACACCTCTAGGTTTTTCTGAACCTGTGCCCAGACTGTGCACAGTTCCCGATGAACGACCTCTACCTCGGGATTGTTGGAACTACCAGGTGAAACGGAGGAGAACCGTGGATTAAACCCAAAATTCCAAAAAAAAGAGAGACCCCTGACGAGTTACTGACCCGGTTATTAAGGGAAAATTCGGCGAGGGGAATGAAAGAGACCCAATCAAATTGACAGTCAGAGACAAAACACCTTAAGTATTGTTCTAGAGATTGATTAGTCCTCTCCGTTTGGCCATTGGTTTCAGGATGGAAGGCAGAGGAGAAGGACAGATCAATCCCCAACTTCATACAGAAGGCTCTCCAAAACAATGAAACAAATTGTACCCCTCTGTCCGAAACAATATTGACAGGGACCCCATGGAGACGCAGGATGTGTTTGACAAACAAGGTAGCCAACGTTTTGGCGTTGGGTAGTTTCTTGAGGGGCACAAAGTGGCACATCTTACTGAAGCGGTCCACCACCACCCACACCACCGACTTGCCTTGGGATGGAGGCAAATCGGTGATAAAATCCATGGAGATATGTGTCCAAGGTCTCTGGGGAATGGGCAACGAACGCAGTAAGCCCGCTGGTCGGGACCTGGGAGTCTTGGACCTAGCACAAACCTCACAAGCGGCGACGTAGGCCTTAACGTCTTTAGGCAACCCAGGCCACCAATAGTTTCTGGCAATGAGGTGTTTGGTACCCAGGATGCCTGGATGACCAGATAGTGCGGAGTCATGATTTTCCCTAAGTATCCTTAGCCGGTATTGCAGGGGAACAAACAGCTTGTCCTCAGGAAGGTTCCCGGGAAATGAACCTTGATCAGCTGCAATTTCAGAGACTAAATCAGAATCAATAGAAGAAATGATTATACCGGGAGGCAAAATACAAGCAGGATCTTCCTCCGAAGGAGGGCTGGCCATGAAGCTACGCGACAGTGCATCGGCCTTAATATTTTTAGACCCAGCCCTATAGGTAACCAAAAAGTTGAATCTGGTAAAAAATAGCGCCCATCGAGCTTGTCTCGGGTTTAGCCTCCGGGCAGATTCTAGGAAAACCAGATTCTTGTTGTCGGTAAGGACCGTTACCTGGTGCCTAGCCCCCTCCAGGAAGTGGCGCCACTCTTCAAATGCCCATTTAATGGCTAAGAGTTCGCGGTTGCCAATATCATAGTTACTCTCAGTGGGCGAAAACTTCCTGGAGAAGTAGGCACAGGGGCGGAGATGGATGAGGGACCTGGTACCCTGGGCCAAGACAGCCCCCACTCCCACCTCGGATGCGTCAACTTCCACGATAAATGGCTCCATTTGGTTGGGCTGAACCAGCACCCGGGCCGAGATAAAGCACTTCTTAAGGACCTCAAAAGCCTGGACAGCCTCTGGAGACCAGTGGAGGAGATCAGCACCTTTGCGAGTGAGGTCCGTAAGAGGCTTAGCGATGACCGAGAAGTTAGCAATGAATCTCCTGTAATAATTAGCGAACCCCAAAAAACACTGCAACGCCTTCAGGGAGGCAGGTTGGACCCATTCCGCCACAGCCTGAACCTTGGCGGGGTCCATGCGGAATTCATGAGGAGTGAGGATTTGACCCAAAAATGGTATCTCCTGTACCCCAAACACACATTTTTCGGTTTTTGCAAACAGTTTGTTTTCCCAAAGGACCTGGAGCACCTTCCTGACATGCTCAATATGGGAGGGCCAGTCCTTGGAAAACACCAGTATGTCATCAAGGTACACTACAAGAAATATCCCCAGGTAATCTCTCAAAATCTCATTTATGAAATTCTGGAAGACCGCCGGCGCATTACACAACCCAAAGGGCATGACGAGGTATTCGAAATGACCTTCGGGCGTGTTAAATGCAGTCTCCCACTCATCCCCCTCTTTGATGCGGATAAGGTTATATGCCCCCCGTAGATCAAACTTAGAGAACCATTGGGCCCCCTGAACCTGATTAAAGAGATCAGGAATCAAAGGAAGGGGATACTGGTTCCTTACAGTGACCTTATTCAGGTTACGGTAGTCAATGCATGGCCTAAGACCACCATCCTTCTTCCCTACAAAGAAGAAGCCAGCACCTAAAGGAGAAGTAGAGGGGCGAATGTAACCCTTGGCCAGGCATTCCTGGATATACTCTCTCATGGCTTCACGTTCGGGACAAGAAAGATTAAATATCCTACCCTTAGGAAGCTTAGCTCCTGGTACCAATTCGATAGCGCAATCGTATTCTCTATGAGGAGGTAACACTTCGGAGGCCTCCTTAGAGAAAACATCAGCAAAGTCCCGAACAAACTCAGGTAGCGTGTTCACCTCCTCAGGGGGAGAAATAGAATTAACAGAAAAACATGACGTCAAACATTCATTACCCCATTTGGTAAGCTCCCCAGTATTCCAGTCAAACGTGGGATTATGCAACTGCAACCAGGGAAGGCCTAAAACCAAATCGGACTATAATCCCTGCATCAACAGTACAGAGCACTGCTCCAAATGCATGGAGCCAACAAAGAGTTCAAAAACAGGGGTATGCTGTGTAAAATAACCATTAGCAAGAGGAGTGGAGTCGATACCCACTACCGGGACAGGTTTAGGCAAATCAATCAAAGGCATAGCAAGAGACATAGCAAATTCCACAGACATGATATTAGCAGAGGACCCTGAATCCACGAAGGCGCTGCCGGTAGCAGACCTACCACCAAAAGAGACCTGAAAGGGAAGCAAGATCTTATTACGTTTCATATTTACGGGAAATACCTGTGCGCCCAAGTGACCTCCCCGATGATCACTTAGGTGCGGAAGTTCTCCGGCTGCATTCTTACGCTTAGGACAGTTGTTCACTTGATGCTTGTCATCCCCACAGTAGAAGCAGAGACCATTCTTCCTGCGGAAATCTCTACGTTGTTGGGGGGACACGAAGGCCCCGAGTTGCATAGGTACCTATGAGTCTTCCGGGAAAGAACGAAGCAACGGAACCTCGGGAGGCATCATGGGGGAGTCGGAGGAGAAAACACATAAACGTTCGCGTTGTCGTTCCCTGAGACGTCGGTCAAGTCGTACCGCTAAAGCCATAACCTGGTCTAGGGAGTCAGAAGAGGGATAGCTAACTAGCAGGTCTTTCAGGGCACTCGACAGACCCAACCTAAACTGGCACCTTAAGGCAGGGTCATTCCACCGAGAAGCTACGCACCACTTCCTAAAGTCAGAACAATACTCCTCAACAGGTCTCTTACCCTGACGTAAGGTCACCAGCTGACTCTCGGCAAAGGCAGTCTTGTCAGTCTCGTCATAAATGAGTCCGAGAGCAGAAAAGAAAAGATCAACGGAGGAAAGTTCAGGGGCTTCAGGAGCCAAGGAGAAGGCCCATTCTTGGGGCCCGTCCTGGAGCCGGGACATAATTATACCCACTCGCTGGCTCTCAGAACCTGAGGAGTGGGGCTTTAAGCGAAAGTAAAGCCTGCAACTCTCCCGAAAGGAGAGAAAAGCCCTCTGGTCCCCTGAGAAACGGTCGGGCAACTTGAGGTGGGTTTCAGGAGTTGAGGTGAGGGGAACTACCAAGGTAGCATCAGGCTTGTTGACCTTCTGAGCCAGGGCCTGGACCTGTAGGGAGAGACCCTGCATTTGCTGAGCCAGGGTCTCAAGGGGGTCCATAGTAGTGTCAGGGACCAGGGTAGACTAGGTATATGGGCTTGTGATTATGTAATGATAGGGGTAGAAATACGGACAAGTGAGCCCTAATCTACCCACCACTCTGTCCCTGCCTACTTGCAACGACCCGCCCTAGGCGACGGGGTACAACTGGGCGGCGGTCCCTACGCTCAGTAAGTGCACGAGACAAACATACAAGGGAATATAAAGCAAAGGGAAAGGGGCAGTTGCCCACGGCAACACCGTGAGCAACAGAGTGGTGAACGAGCCAAGTCAAACCAGGAGAGCACGAGGTACCAAACGCTGAGCAGAAGAGTAGTCAGAAAGCCAGGGTCAGAATGGAGCAGGATCAAATTGTTAGGAGCAGTAGCTGGGCCAGGAAACCACACGGAAAGAATCACAAGCAAGGAGGAACAGGAAAGGCAGGTATAAATAGACAGAGGGCGGGAGCTAGCTGAGTCTGGCCAGGCTGCGATAGGCTCTCCCACTCCTAAGCCTGCCAGCCTGAGTGGTGGAATATATTGAATATGTTCTTGATGTATTGTGTATTTTTAGTATTTTTTTGTACTATTGTTGCCTATACATGTGCTTCTTATATATGTGCTGTGAGTGCTGCTATTATATTATATATCTTTGATATATTTATTATCTTTCTATCACTATATTTATTATTATTATTATTATTATTATTATTATTATTATTATTATTATTATTGTGTATATATAATTTTTGCTGCAGTACTCTGTACATTTATTAATGCATTTATGGGTATATTTGTACTTCTGAGATATTTAGCATTATGGATTTTATTTATTATTATGTATTGGATCTTATATTATCTGCTTCTGTATATTTTTGTATATAATCTGATGGACGATATATATATTTTATATTTCACATATTTTTTATATATATTTTTCATTATATATATATATGTATTGCACATTCTATGTTTGTAAGTTTTACATAAGCTTATACATTTATATGTATTCACTGTACACACATGGTTGTATTATATATATTTATTACTTTCAGTATGGGTGTTTGTTTTCACATGTTTATATTATTATATATTTATCCTGTTATATATATATTTTTTGCACTATTTATTCATCTATTACTGCACAATATGTTTCACTTGATCTTTTATTGTGCACGGTTTTTTCACTTTCAATAGTGCACTTTTTTATATTCATTTTTATGTTATTTTCATTTTTATTTATATTTATTTTTATTTTTATTTTTTATTTTCTAATATGTTGTTCCATCTATTAATCTTTTGCGATTAGGTCCTGTCCGATCCGTTTCATTCATTCATTCATTTTTCATTTCTCCATTTCCCACTCACTGCTATGTTCTATGTTGTCTCCCCTGTGGCGTCTACACAGACGCTCGGCTGCGCATGCGCAGTGTGGCTCGCATCCGGGAGTGCCGCTCGGCGTCTTACGTTGTCATGGTGATGTTTCGCCATGCATCTGACGCGCGGCGCGTCCCGTGTTGTGGGCGTCACTGGGCGTGGGTGCCGAGCGCCGATTTGCACTCATCACAGGTGATTTCAACTTTGTTTTACTCATTTATAAACCCCCTGAGAATCATATCAAACTAGCCTCCTGACGAAGCCGGTCTATCGGGCGAAACGCGCGTCGAGGCGTCTGTTCACCCATCCAGCTCTTCTGACCCCTCACGCTCCTCAACATGTCTCAGGGTATGTGTTCATTCGGTCTTGCTATGGCAGTTTTTTCTTTTTTTACTACCTGAGCTGCTACACCTTCTGATATACATTGCCTTCTGTGCTAGCACTGCACGTCCTATTACACCTTTTGATATACATTGGTATCTGCATTATTTCTTGTGCCAGCATTGTACGTTCTATTGGATGCATACCTATTTTGATGCTCCCTTTACTTATCGTACTGGCCTTTATGCATTATTACATGTAGATTGCCATATGCACATTGCTTTTTCTATATCTTATCATATACTGTGTAGTTTTCGTCGGTGTATAGGTTACTATCTCTGTACACGGGAATTTTTTGCCAGCAATATTGTGCCATATGTCACATCATACACCCCTGGGCTTGTGTGTTACTCATTATCATCTGAGCGTGTTGTAGGTCATTAGTGGACGGTTGATTCTGTCGGTCATGGTCTTGTACATCTGACCCTGCTGTTTATGTCTCCGCATTTGTTGTATCATTCCTCTTTTTCCTATCATTGTGTTATTTTGTCATTATATTTAATAAAGATTTTTTGTACTTTTTATATTGAGTACAATATTTCTTTCAGGGATATGTCCCAATTGGTTCGTTTTTAGGTTTAACTGTTATAGGGGACCCCATTACATGCCATTCAGTTGGTGTGAGGTTTTTGGTTAGGTTGTCTCTCCCACTCCTAAGCCTGCCAGCCTGAGTGGTGGAAGCTGGAGTCAGTCTCAGAGAGATAGACTCAGGTGAAGACTGATTACCTCTGGAAGTTAACCCCGAAGCTGGACCTGGCAGATCTTTTACAGCTGGTAGGCACAGGAACTGGAACAATACGGAATACAGGAACGGGTAACAGGGCATGGGTAACAGCTGGAACGGGAAACACTAAGGGACCATTTGCGAGATAGACTGGGATAGACTAACAACGCTCAGGCAAGGATTAGAAGGCCTGGGCCTTCTTATAGACCAGGAAATCATGGCAGTTGATGATGATGACTACTTCCTATTTGCGCGCTGGCCCTTTAAGGCTGGGCGCGAGCGTGCGCGCGCACCCTACGGGACTCAGCCGAACGGAGCGGAAGTGAGCGCTGGCGTCTCCTAGGAGGGAGACGGGGACCAGCGCTCATGGATCCATGGCCGCGGGCTTCGGGAGGTGAGTAAACCCGACGGCCTGCGGCCATGGACGCTACAGTATCACCCCTCTTACGCCCCCTCTTCTTGGGGCCAGAGCGAGAGAGGAATTTTTTAATAAGAGCAGGAGCGCTGAGGTTCTCTTCTGGCTCCCAGGACCTCTCCTCAGGACCAAACCCTCTCCAGTCCACCAGATAGAAAGTCCTTCCTCCTACCCTTTTGCAGTCCAGGATCTCTTTTACCTCGAATACATCAGAAGGACCGCTGGGGGCAACTGTGGAACTAGAAGTCTTGCTGTAGCGGTTCAGGACCACTGGTTTCAGGAGGGACACATGGAAGGAGTTAGGGATTCTGAGGGTAGGAGGCAGCCGCAGTTTATAGGAGACAGGGTTGATCATTTGCAGAATATCGAAAGGACCAGGGAACCTGGGGGCGAACTTGTATGAGGGTACCTTCAAGCGAATGTTCCGAGAGGACAGACTGACTTTAGTCCCCTGAAGATACTGAGGCGGCTCTCTTCTCTTAGTATCTGCCTTTCGCTTCATGGGATCTACTGCCAGCAAAATAGAGGACCGGGTCTGTTGCCAGATTTGCAGGAAGTCCCCATATGCAGAGTCAGCAGCGGCTACCTGAGATGAAGTCGACACAGGAAGAGGGACTCTGGGATGTTGACTGTACACGATGTGAAACGGAGTGGAAGTGGTGGACTCACTTGTGTGGTTGTTGTATGAAAACTCGGCCCATGGAAGAAGCTGTACCCAGTTATCGTGCTGTGAAAAGATGAAGTGGCGGATATAATCTTCCATGATCTGGATAATCCTCTCAACTTGCCCATTGGATTGGGGTGATAGGCAGAGGAAAAGTCCAAACTCACATCCAGGAGTTTACAGAGGGTTCTCCAGAACTTAGAGGTAAACTGAACCCCCCGGTCGGGCACAATGTGAAGAGGCAAGCCATGCAAGTGAAAGATGTGCTGAATGAAGAGACTCGCCAGTCGGGGAGCAGAAGGTAGGCCGGTCAGCGAGATAAAATGTGCCATCTTAGAAAACCGGTCCACCACCACCCAGATGGTGTTGCATCCTGCTGAGGGAGGAAGGTCTGTGACGAAGTCCATTGCGATGTGCTGCCAGGGGGCACTGGGTACAGGCAGAGGTTGAAGCAGGCCGGCAGGCTTGAAGTCAGTCACTTTGTTAGAGGCACACACAGAGCAAGCAGAGACAAAGTCCAGAACATCTTTAGGTAGCGTGGGCCACCAGAAGTGACGGGCAATAAGGTCTTGGGTTTTACGGACACCAGCGTGCCCAGCTAGTTTAGAACTGTGTCCCCAGCGGATAATTATTTTTTTGTCAGCCAAACGAACAAAAGTCCTCCCCGGAGGGATATTTCTAAGCTGCAGAGGATTAGCGGTGACAACGCAGGATGGGTCTATGATGGTCTGAAGGGACTCCCCTGTGTCTTCCGTCTCAAATGATCTGGACAGGGCATCGGCCCTCACATTCTTGTCAGCGGGACGGTAGTGGAGCAGAAATTGGAAACGGGTGTAGAACAGCGACCACATGGCTTGACGGGGATTTAGTCTTTGAGCGGACTGAAGGTAGGTGAGGTTCTTGTGGTCGGTGAAGATCAGGATGGGGTGAGCAGCGCCCTCCAGAAGATGTCTCCACTCCTCCAGGGCCAATTTGATAGCCAGGAGTAATTGCGCTCGGCAGAAGAAAACAGTCTTGAGTAGTAGCCACATACCACTGCCTTTCCTTTGGAGCTCCTCTGGAACAGAAGTGCACCTGCACTAACAGAGGAGGCGTCCACTTCTAGTGAGAACTGCCGAAACACGTCAGGGTTATGGAGGATTGAAGCTGAAGTGAAGGCTTTCTTGAGGCTAATGAATGCGGACTCTGCCTCTGGAGTCCACACCTTGGCGTTCACACACTTATTGGTAAGGGTAGAGATTGGAGCCGTCAGAGAAGAAAAGTTCGGAATAAACTGCCGGTAGAAATTGGCGAATCCCGGGAACCGTTGTATGGCCCTTAGGCCTTGAGGACGTGGCCATTCCAGGACAGACTTTAGTTTCTCAGGGTCCATCTTAAGGCCTTGATCCGAGATGATGTAGTCCAGGAAGGGCAAAGACTTCTTTTCAAAGGTGCACTTTTCCAACTTGGCATACAAGCGATTCTCTCTTAGTCGCAGAAGAACTTGATGAACATGCCTCCGATGGGTCATCAGATCTGGGGAGAAAATTAAAATATCATCGAGATAAACTACAACACACATATAGAGGAGATCTCGGAAGATATCATTAACAAACTCCTGAAATACTGCGGGAGCGTTACGCAGTCCGAAGGGCATCACTAGGTATTCGTAGTGCCCATTGCGGGTGTTAAATGCCGTCTTCCATTTGTAAATTTTATCTACAACTAAGGGTCACGGCAATGGGGTCCAATATGGCCCCTACGTATGCGAACATTTTTGTGGGCATGATGGAGGAGATGTCGATCTATGTATCCCACCACTTCACATATGTTCTGAGGTGGTGGCGATACATAGACGACATCTTCCTCATCTGGACTGACACGACAGAATCCTTTTTGGAATTCCACACCTTTTTTAATCAAATCGATCCAGACATTCAATTTACTTATACTTATTCGACTGAGATGATCCAATTCTTGGATGTCTCAATAAGCATTAAAAATGATGTCTTATACACTAGTCCATATACTAAGCAAACTGACCGTAACACATCATTGAAATTTGAAAGCTGTCATCCGAAAAAGATGATACACTCTCTTCTATACAGTCAAATCCTCAGGGCTAGACGTATTGCGGATGATGATTCAGAATTGAATCAGACTCTTGATCAGATGATCCTAAACTTTAAACATAGAGGATATCCAAGACGACTGTTGAATACCTTTAAGGACCAGGTCAAGAAGACTCCTAGAAATAATCTATTGGTTAATCCTAAACAGCGTATATCTCCTTCCTGTGTTCCGTTTGTGTCCACCTATCACGATCTTAGTGGAGAAGTGGCAAAGATTTTTAATAGACATTGGGGCATTATTAAGAAAAGTTATAAACACATTGAATCATTTAATAATGCACCCCTCATGTCATATAGACGTCCACAAAATTTACGTGACAAATTAGTCAATAGTCTGACACATCGAAAAACAGGACAACAGACACTCCTTAGACCGAAAAAAATGGGTAACTTTCCCTTTCTCTGTTGCATTAATTGTCGTCTTATGCATAGGGGGAATGTCTTTATTCATCCGCAAACACAAAGAGAGCACAGGATTAAACAACTTCTTACATGCGATTCGGATTGGGTTATTTACGTTCTCTGGTGCCCGTGTTCACTTCTATATGTCGGTGAAACCTCTTGTGATTTCAAGACACGTCTGAATAATCACAGATATTCCATACGTAAGAAGAAAAGTGATTTACCGGTATCGAAACATTTCTCGGAACTTGGACACACAGAAAAAGATCTTAGATTTATGATTTTGGAACAGATTCCTAGCCCTTATAAGGGGGGTAATAGATCAGCATTATTACACAAGTGTGAATTGAAATGGATCTTTATACTAGAATCATTGAAACCAACGGGGCCTCAATGTTAAGTTCAATGTTATGAGACTCATTACCTAATATGTCGCGTTCCCGTTTTTTCCCCTCCCTGTCCTTGCAGTGTCTTTCTCAGTGAATGTATATTTATACACACATGCGATACATGATTTGTATATTTGTACATTGTTTTTAATTTTTCCTTTTTTCTCTTTCCAGAGGATTATAGAATTTCAGGACCACTCACCCTGACTGGAGCGCTGTCTTCGTATATGTTGTATGATATCTTACACAAGTCTGTCTGTTAACATTAATATGTACTAGTTTAGTATTATTATTATTTCTTCTTTTTTAATCCTTTGAATTCATGAGAGACATGTGTACCTTTAAATTTAGGGGCTGTTGAATATATATTGACCCCTAAAAATCTTCTTCTTGCTGTCATCAAATGAGTAATAGGTTTTCTATTGGCTGTCCCTGTTCATGAATTTGGAACGGGATTACACACGGACCATTTTTCGATCTAACGATACCCATTTCTATTGGTTCGGTTGGCTCGAGTAGTCATTTGGAAAAGAGCATATAATATGTAACACAATTAAAAATTAACGTCAATTTCTGCATTTATTTGTATGATTACCTTCACAATAAACATATACTTTGATTTATTTTTGACACTGTCTATTGTACATATGTCTCTCATATCCATGACTTTAGGACGCAGCCTGTTTTGGCCTTGTGGCACAGCCGATTTTGTCAAATCTGACATGTGTCACTTTATATGGTAATAACTTGGGAATGCTTTTACCTATCCAAGTGATTCTGAGATTGTTTTCTTGTGACATGTTGTACTTTATGATAGTGGAAAAATTTGGTCGATAAATTCAATATTTATTCGTGAAAAACACCAAAATTTTGAGAAAATTAGTAAAAATTAGCATTTTTCTAAATTTAAATGTATCTCCTTTTAAAACAGATAGTAATACCACACAAAATAGTCCTTTTATTTTTCTAGAACGTTACAAGGCTTAGAACTTTAGCAGCAATTTCTCCCATTTTCAAGAAAATTTCAAAAGGCCATTTTTACAGGGACCAGTTTAGTTGTGGGTTTGAAGGCCTTATATATTAGAATCCCCAAATAAATCACCCCATTTAAAAAACTGCACCCCTCAAAGTTTTCAAAACAGCATTCAGAAAGTTTCTTAACCCTTTAGGCGTTTCACAGGAAATAAAGCAAAGTGGAGGGGAAATTTATAAATGTATTTTTTTTTTTACAAAATTCATTTGTAATAAAAAAAATTCTGTAACACAGAAGGTTTTACCAGATAAACGCAACTCAATATTTATTGCCCAGATCCTGCAGTTTTTAGGAATATCCCACATGTGGCCCTAGTGCCCTAATGGAGTGAAACACCGGACTCAGAAGCAAAAAAGCACCTGCAGGATTTTGGGGCCTGCTTTTTTTTAGATTATATTTTAGGCACCAGGTCAGGTTTGAAGAGGTCTTGTGGTGCCAAAACAGTGGAAACCCCCAAAAGTGACGCCATTTTGGAAACTAGACCCCTCAAGGAATTTATCTAGGGGTATAGTTAGCATTTTGACCCCACAGGTATTTTGCTATATTTATTGGAATTAGTCTGTGAAAATGCAAATCTACTTTTTTTCTGAAAAAGCATAGAAATTTGTAATATTTACAAGTAAATTGTAAAGGATTTTCCAGACACAGCTTGTGTAGATGTAGTTCATCGGGAACTGTGCACAGTCTGGACCCAGGTTCAGAAGAACCTAGAGGCGTCCCAGAGCATACAAAAGACTCAGGCAGATAGAAGACGTTCTGCTAACACCTTGTTTGTGGTCGGGGATCTGGTGTGGCTGTCTTCAAAAAATTTGCTCCCCGGTATATAGGGCCGTACAAGGTCATTGAGGTCTTTAACCCTGTCTCCTTCCGGCTGGAGTTACCCCCGTCTTTTCAAATACACGACGTGTCTCATGCCTCCCTCCTGAAACGCTGCTCCCCGTCCTTGGCTACCTAGAGGAAATCTCCGCTCCCTGTTCTCACCCCTGAAGGGGTAGAATTCGAGGTGGCCAAGATTGTGGACAGCAGGATGGTCCAAGGCTCCCTCCAGTACCTGGTCCATTGGAGAGGATACGGGCCTGAGGAGAGGAGTTGGGTACCCGCCCGGGATGTTCACGCTGGGGTATTGCTCAGGAGGTTCCATCTTCGGTTCCCCAATAAGCCAGGTCCACCTAGGAAGGGTCCAGTGGCCCCTCATAAAAGGGGGGTACTGTAAAGGATTTGCCAGACACAGCTTCTGTGTCGACGCCCGTGGTTAATCAGTCTGCATCTGCTCCTAGGTCTGATAGAGTGACTCGATCTTCTACCACTCAGGCTGGTAGGCTGAGGAGTGGGAGAACCTATCGCAGCCTGGCCAGACGGAGCTAGCTCCCACCCTGCTCCTCCTTTGCCTGTGATTCTGTCTTGTTTCCTGGCTCTGCTGTTCCTGCTAGTACTATTGACCTCTTCTTTACATTGACCCTGCGTTTGGTACCTCGTACACTCCTGGTTTGACTCGGCTTGTTCACTACTCTTGTTGCTCACGGTTTTGCCGTGGGCAACTGCCCCATTTCCCTTAGCTTCTGTGTACCCTTGTCTGTTTGTCTGTTATGCACGTATTGAGCGTAGGGACCGTCGCCCAGTTGTACGCCGTCGGCTAGGACGGGTCGTGCAAGTAGGCAGGGACTGAGTGGCGGGTAGATTAGGGCTCACATGTCTGTCTCCCTACCCAAGCCATTATATAAATGCACTCCGACATTTGTAAAGCAATGTCTCCCGATTACGGAAATACCCCATATGTGGTAATAAACTGCTGTTTGGACCCACAGCAGTGCTCAGAAGGGAAGGAGCTCCATTTGGATTTTGGAGCGCAGATTTTGCTGGGTTGGTTTTTAGTGCCATGTCGCGATTGCAACGTCCTGGAGGGAACCAAACAGTGGAAACACCCCAAAAGTGACCCCATTTGGGAAACTACACCCCTCAAGGAATTTTTCTAGGGTTATAGTAAGCATTTATGCCACACAGGTTTTTCCGAATATAGTAGAATTAGGCCGTGAAAATGAATATAAACATTTTTGTCTACTAAAGTAACAAGAGTTAAAGGAGAAAAAATCATCCTAAATTTGTAACGCAATCTCTCCCGAATATGACAATACCCCACATGTGGTAATAATTTATTTTTTTAATAGAAATTAAATTAAAGGGGTTTTCCGGAAGTAAAAAATTACTTTTAATTAAACTAAACAATAAAAAACATTTAACTTTGTAATGTACTTACGTTTGATTAGCTGGCTGTATCGTCGTATCCCCTCTTCCGTCACGTGACCGCTTGTCCATGTAAAATTTGCACTTCCTGTGCATACCCGTCCATTCGCGCCTAACTTCCGGTTTGCGGTTTCCGGTTTTCACAGTGTACGGTTACGTCATACTGTACCACGTGTTTTCCCCATCTGCTTAGAGCATGCGTGGTTGACACTACTACGCATGCTCTGTTAAATGATATGGCTGCGTCTTCAGCAGCAGTTTCATTGCGCATGAGCAAGTCTTAATATGTGGTTTCGGTGTGCACTGTGACGGCCGTGTCTGCCGTAGCTCGCTCTCTCCTTCTCCTCCTCACAGTCCGAAGCGCATGTGAGGAGGAGGAGGAGGGTGTTTATTTGCTCACTGTAGGAGCGGAATCCCCAAACCCGGGATTGGGGATTCCGCTCCAGGAGAAGTCACAGACTTCACTGTGTCCATATATGGACACAGTGACTTTTGAAGCGCAATCACCGGCGAATTGGCCGGGGATTCCGCTCCAAGAGAAGTCACAGACTTCACTGTGTCCATATATGGACAGTGACGTCAGGGACTAATGAAGCGGAATCCCCGCCGATGTGGCCAGGGATTCCGCTACAAGAGAAGTCACGGACTTCACTGTGTCCATATATGGACACAGTGACTTCTGAAGCGGAATCACCGGCGAATTGGCCGGGGATTCCGCTCCAGGAAAAGTCACTGACTTCACTGTGTCCATATATGGACAGTGACGTCAGGGACTTCTGAAGCGGAATCCCCGCCGATGTGGCCGGGGATTCCGCTCCAGGAGAAGTCACTGACTTCACTGTGTCCATATATGGACAGTGACGTCAGGGACTTCTGAAGCGGAATCCCCACCGATGTGGCCGGGGATTCCGTTCCAGGAGAAGTACCTCACTTCACTGTTCATATATGGACAGTGAAGTGAGGGATTTCTCCAGAGCCGTCCCCTACAGGAAAGTACGGAGGGTGGCATTGCCTACAGGGGGGCTATGTGGCATTACCTACAGGGGGGGCTATGTGGCATTACCTACAGGGGGGGCTATGTGGCATTACCTACAGGGGGGGCTATGTGGCATTACCTACAGGGGGGGCTATGTGGCATTACCTACAGGGGGGGCTATGTGGCATTACCTACAGGGGGGGGCTATGTGGCATTACCTACAGGGGGGGCTATGTGGCATTACCTACAGGGGGCTATGTGGCATTACCTACAGTGGGGGCTATGTGGCATTACCTACAGGGGGGGGCTCTGTGGCATTACCTACAGGGGGGGCTATGTGGCATTACCTACAGGGGGGGGGGCTGTGTGGCATTACCTACAGGGGGCTGTGTGGCATTACCTACAGGGGGGCTGTGTGGCATTACGTACAGGGGGGCTGTGTGGTATTACCTACAGGGGGGCTGTGTGGCATTACCTACAGGGGGGCTGTGGCAGTATCTATAGAAGGTAGTGAATGGGGCCGCAATTCTCTCGTGGATTTTCGGGGGAATTGCGCCCACAAAAGCACGTTAGTGTGTATGGGGCCTTACATACATTTATAGTAAATTATGTAAAAAAAAAAGAAACGTTTTACCATTGTTTGGAGTAGTGTTTGGTGTTTGCTTCACTGTAAGGCCCTGTTTACACAGTTATTTGCAGGCAGAAAATTCTGCCTCAAAATTTCGCTTGAATTTTCAGCCAGATTTTGATCTGCCTCCACGCCGCTTGCCACGATTTCCGCCCGCGGGCATTGAGCGCAACGGGCAAAAACGCTGCGAAAAACGCTTTCTCTGCCTCCCATAGAGGTCAGAGGGAGGTCAGAGGAGTAAACGCCCGAAGATAGGGCATGTCGCTTCTTTTTCCCTCAATGGCCGCGGGCAAAAAACATGGCAAACGGCTTGCAGGCAGGTCAAAATCTGCCTCCAAATTCAAGACAGAATCTTGATGCAGAATTTTCTGCCAGCAAAAAAACTCAGTGTGAACAGGGCCTAATACAGGATCTATTGGAACAGATCCAGCAGCAGGTGAGGTAAATGTGCTGACTGGATTGTGTGTACCAAGATGTCTGACTTAGGGTATGTGCACACACACTAATTACGTCCGTAATTGACGGACGTATTTCGGCCGCAAGTACCGGACCGAACACAGTGCAGGGAGCCGGGCTCCTAGCATCATAGTTATGTACGATGCTAGGAGTCCCTGCCTCGCTGCAGGACAACTGTCCCATACTGAAAACATGATTACAGTACGGGACAGTTGTCCTGCAGAGAGGCAGGGACTCCTAGCGTCGTACATAACTATGATGCTAGGAGCCCGGCACCCTGCACTGTGTTCGGTCCGGGACTTGCGGCCGAAATACGTCCGTCAATTACGGACGTAATTAGTGTGTGTGCACATACCCTTAGGTGGAGTGGGCAGACTTAGGGCATGTTCACACGGCCTATTTTCGTCCGTTTTTCGGGCCGTGAACTCCCGAAAAACGACCGAAAAATCCGAAGGAGCGTTTTTTGATGTGTTTTTTTTACACATAAAAAAACGACCACGAAAAAGAAGTGCAGGAAACCTCTTGAGACGTTTTTGGAGCCGTTTTCCATAGACTGTAGTGAAAAAAGCTCTAAAAACAGGCGTAAAAAACGTAGCGAAAATCGCGATTTGCACAAAAAACTTCTGAAAATCAGGAGCTGTTTTCTCTTGAAAACGGCTCCGTATTTTGAGACGTCTTTGCCTGTGAACATACCCTGACATTTATCAGGCTGTGAAAGGGGCGGGGGAGGGAGAAGGGTGCCTGGACTTAGATCAGGGATAGATGGAGGCACAAAGGATAATGATGATTATTACTGTGTAAGGGCTTATTCAGACGAACGTGTAATACGTCCGTGCAACGCGCGTGATTTTCACGCGCCTCACACGGACCTATGTTAGTCTATGGGGCCGTGCAGATTGTCTGTGAGTTTCATGCAGCGTGTCCGTGTGTCCGCTGCGTAAAACTCACGACATGTCCGATATTTGTGTGTTGTTCGCGCATCACGCACCCATTGAAGTCAATGGGTGCGTGAAAATCAATCGCAGCACACGGAAGCACTTGCGTGATTCGCGCGACAGCAGTAAAAAGTATGAATGAAAACAGAAAAGCACCACGTGCTTTTCTGTTTACAAACATACAAACGGAGTGTCATAATGATGGCGGCTGCGCGAAAATCACACAGCCACGCATCATACGGGGCTGACACGCGGGGCTGTTATGTACCTTTTGCGCGCACAAAACGACGTGTTTTTTGCGCAAGCAAAAGGCACACGCTGGTGTAATCCGGCCTCAGACAGCGTGCAGGGAGGGAGCTGTCTGCCTGTAATCTGGAATTAGAGCAGGGAAGAACCATGTGACCATAGAGGGGCGTGGCAGTATGCAAATAGCTGAGGTGCTTTGGAGGAAGGGGGAGGATGCAACTGTCTCCTCAGATTCAGCCGGGGATCATGGGTATAGTGGGTTACAAGACAGGAAACAGCCAGTAAAGGATGTAAACAAACAGCAAGGGAAGTAAACAAACAGCAAGGGATGTAAACAAACAGAAAAAGCAGCAGTGACGATGGAAATCAAACAGAAACTGGTTAGAAGTTTAATAGGGGGTATTAGGGAAGGCAAATCAAGGCTGGGGGACAATTTTTAGAAATTTTTTTTTTCCTGGACAACCCCTTTAACCTTTGCAGGACTGATGCATTTTTGCTTTTCCATTTTAGTTTTTCACTCCACGCCTTCCAAACGCCATAACTTTTTTACTTTTCCATCAATTGAGCGGTGTGAGGGCTTATTTTTGTCAGGACGACCTGTAGTTTTTATTGGTACCTTTTTTTGGTACATACAACTTTTTGATCACTTTTTATTACATTTTATTTAAAGCTTTGGTGACCAAAAAATAGTGATTTTGGTGGTTTAAATTCTTTATTTCTTATGTCGTTCATAATGCGCTATAAATGACCATTATATTTTATTCTGCGGGTCGATACGATTACGGCGATACCATATGTATATAGTTTTTTTATGTTTTGCAGCGTTTGCACAATAAAATCACTTCTTTATAAAATAATTTCTTTTCTGTGTCACCATATTCTGAGAGCCGTAACTTTTTTATTTTTCAGTCAAAAAAGCGGTGTAAGGGCTTGTTTTTTGCGGGACGGGTTATAGTTTTTATTGGTACTATTTTGGGGTACATGCGACTTTTTGATCACTTTTTATTTTATATTTTGGGAGGGGTGGTGACCAAAAATGTTTCATTCTGGCATTGTTTTTAGTTTTTTTTTTTTTGCGGCATTCACCGTGCGGTAAAAATAACATTGTAGTTTTATATATTGGGTCGTTATGAACGCGGTGATACCAAATATGTGTACTGTTTTTTAACGTTTTCATTTTGTTCCTATAATAAGAGACTTATTATAGGAAAAAAAATTATTTTATTTTTACACTTTTGTAAAACATATTTATTTACTTTTTTTTACTTTTTTCTTTACTTTTTACGCTTTCTTTTTTTGACCTGCAGCTCTGATCGCTGCTAGAATACATTACACTACCTAGGTAGTGTAACGTATTCCAACGGTCAGTGTGACGTCACAGTCACTCTGACAGTAAGTCTACGAGGACCAGCCAGAGGCTGATCCTCATAGGCTTCCGTACATGGCAGACCCGGAGACCGTTGTCTGGCCCCCGGGTGCCATCACAAGCATCAGCAGGCCCCCACAATTGCATGGGGGCTGCTGATGTGCTACAAACCCCCTACATGCGGAGATCGCAATCGAGCTCCACATTTAACGGGTTAATTGCCTAAATCAGCGGCAATGAGACGCTGATCGGCAACAGTGGAGTGTCAGCTGTCAGGGACAGCTGACGTCCCGGTTCCCGATACACTCTGTCACAGACACTGTCACCGACAGTGTGCATCGCGAACGGCAGTGACGTACTGCAATTCTGACAGGAAGTCTATCAGGAGGCTGGCCTCCGGTCGTCATGCTAGCCATATGCAAACCTCACGATTTCATTGTGAGGTCTGCCGATGTGCTAATAACCTCTAAAATGCGGCGATTTCAATCGTTCACCGGAAATAAGCCGCTGATCGGCATACGGTGGAGTGTCAGCTGTCGGGGACAGCTGGCCTCACGGTTCCCGGCGCACACTATCGGCGACAGTGTGCACCGGGAACCGCGCAGTAACTGTACATCCCCGTGCGCTAAGACACTGGCCACCCGGACGTACAGTTGGGTTGTGGTGCGCCTAGGGGTTAATGATCCCTCATTATGATAATGAGGCACATGGTTTATATACTGCATGTATTGGTTGTGTCACTATGCTTGAAAAAGGTCCTATAGCAGGACGCAAACGTTGCAGCTGTTACATACATAGTTACATAGTTAGTACGGCTGAAAAAAGACACATGTCCATCAAGTTCAACCAAGGGACGGGAAAAGGGAAGGAAAAATTTCTACACATAGGAGCTAATATTTTTTTGTTCTAGGAAATTATCTAAGCCTTTTTTGCAGCATCTCCTGTCCCTGCTGTGACGGCTCCTGCGGTGGCTATTCCATAGATTCACAGTTCTCACTGTAAAGAAGCCTTGTCGCCTCTGCAGCTTGAACCTTTTTTTCTCCAGACGGAGGGAGTGCCCCCTTGTTTTTTGAGGGGGTTTTACAAGGAACAGGATTTCACCATATTTTTTGTATGCGCCATTAATATATTTATACAAATTAATCATGTCCCCCCTTAGTCGTCTTTTCTCAAGGCTAAATAGGTTTAATTCTTTCAATCTTTCCTCATAACTTAGATTCTCCATGCCCCTTATTAGCTTCGTTGCTCTTCTTTGTATTTTTTCCAACTCCAGGGCATCCTTTCTATGAACTGGAGCCCAGAACTGGACTGCATATTCTAGATGAGGCCTCACTAATGCTTTGTAAAGTGGTAATATTACATCCCTGTCCCGCGAGTCCAGGCCTCTATAATACACGACAATATCCTGCTGGCCTTTGAAGCAGCTGATTGACACTGCATGCTGTTATTGAGTTTATGATTTACAAGTACACCCAGATCCTTCTCAACAAGTGACTCTCCCAGTATAGCTCCCCCTAGGACATATGATGCATGCAGGTTGTTGGTACCCAGATGCATAACTTTACATTTATCTACATTAAACTTCATCTGCCAAGTGGACGCCCAAACACTTAGTTTGTTTAAATCTGCCTGTAATTCATGAACATCTTCCATAGTCTGAACTATATTACATAGCTTGGTGTCATCTGCAAAAATAGAAATAGTGCTATTAATCCCATCCTCTATATCATTAACCCCTTAAGGACGCAGCCTAGTTTTGGCCTTAAGGTTCAGAGCCCATTTTTCAAATCTGACATATTTCACTTTATGCGGTAATAACGTTGGAATGCTTAAACCTACCCAAGCGATTCTGAGATTGTTTTCTCGTGACACATTGGGCTTCATGTTCGTGGTAAAACTTGGTCGATATATTCAGTGTTTATTGGTGAAAAATTGCAAAATGTAGAGAAAATTTTGAAAAAATTGCATTTTTCAGAATTTAAATGCATCTGCTTGTAAAACAGACGGTTATACCACCCACAATAGTTACTAGTTCACATTTCCCATATGTCTACTTTAGATTGGCATCGTTTTTTGAACATTCTTTTATTTTTCTTGGACGTTACAAGGCTTAGAACATAAACAGCAATTTCTCATATTTTTAAGAAAATTTCAAATGCCTTTTTTTTAAGGTACCTCTTGAGTTCTGAAGTGGCTTTGAGGGGCCTATGTATTAGAAACCCTGATAAAACACCCCATTTTAAAAACTAGACCCCTCAAAGTATTCAAAACAGCATTTAGAACGTTTTTTAACCCTTTAGGCATTTCACAGGAATTAAAGCAAAGTGGAGGTGAACTTTGCAAATTTAATTTTTCTTGCGGAATTTAAATTTTATTCATTTTTTTTCTGTAACACAGAAGGTTTTACCAGAGAAACACAACTAAATATGTATTGTCCAGATTCTGCAGTATTTAGAAATGTCCCACATGTGGCCCTACTGCGCTCGTGGACTAAAACACAAGCCCTAGAAGCAAAGAAGCACCTAGTGCATTTTGAGTCCTCTTTTTTATTAGAATATATTTTAGGCAGCATGCCGGGTTTGAAGAGGTGTTGAGGTGCCAAAACAGTAGGAATCCCCCAATAGTGACCCCATTTTGGAAACTACACCCCTCAAGGAATTCATTTATGGTTGTTGTTACCATTTTGACCGCACAGTTTTTTCACAGCACGTATTTGAATTGGGCTGTGAAATGAAAAAAATTTCATTTTTTCCAATAAAATGTCATTTGTGATCAAAATTTCTTATTTTCACAGGGAACAAAATACCCCATTTTGTTGCCCAATTTGTCCTGAGTGTGGCAATACCCCATTTGTGGTGATAAACTGCCGTTTGGGCCCATGGGAGGGCTCAGAAGGAAAGGAGCGCTATGTGTTTGTTGGAGTCCAGATTTTGTTGGATTGGTTTTCGGGTGCCATGTCGCATTTGCAGAGCCCCAGAGGTATCAAAGCAATAGAAACCCACCACAAATGACCCCATTTTGGAAACTACACCCCTCAAGGAATTCATTTATGGGTGTTGTGACCATTTTGACACAATAGTTTTTTCACAGAACTTATTTGAATTGGGCTGGGAATGAAAACAAAATTATTTTTTTCAAATAATATGTAGTTTTGGCAGAAAATTTCTTATTTTCACAAGAAACAAAATACCCCATTCCGTTGCGCAATTTGTTCTGAGTGCCGCAATACCCCATTTGTTGTGATAAACTGCCGTTTGGGCCCATGGGAGGGCTCAGAAGGAAAGGACCACCATTTGGCCTACTGGGGATTTTCTAGTGCGAAGTCATGTATGCAGAAGCCCCTGAGGAACCAGTACAGTTGAAACCCGCAAGAAGTGACCCCGTTTTAAAAACTACACCCTTAAGGCATTCATCTAGAGGTGTAGTGAGCATTTTGACCGGAGACCTACACCCCATAAACTGTAATGTGGGTTCTCCCGGGTATGGCAATACCCTACATGTGGCTGTTATCAGCTGCCTGGACACACAGCAGGGCCCAGAGGGGAAAGACGAGGGGGGATAAGCTGTGTGGAGTTCATCAGGGTAAGTAAAATTGGGGTAAATTATAAACCAAGGGATGTATGATAAATTTTAAAACACTTTCATACAGAGCTCTGGTTATTCGGGACACGTGTCACATTGATATATTGTGTCCTTCCTTATCCCCCTCTTATAGCAGACTTTGCACCTCTTTTGACTTTTTCCCTTCTTGCCAGTTTGGGGAACTTCTCCTGGAATGTGCTGCCCTGGTACGATGCGTGTGGCCCCGCTTCCAGAAGTACTGGGTGCCCCCCCTTCTTGGTCCCTAAAGATTAGGTTCTTGATAATCACCTCTTGAAATTCCAGGAAAGTTCCCGTCTGGCCTGCACATCGACGTAGCACATGTACGCATTGTACAATGCCATCTGTATGATGTGCCCGGCCAGCTTCTTATACCACACCGCATGGCGCTGTAGGGCTTCAGGGCTTGATCTTACAAGTCCATCCCTCCCATGTACCTATTGTAGTCCAGGATGCAGTCTGGTTTGGGGGTGGCCTTTCCTTCATATATCCTAAACCTGTAGGTATACCCTGATGCACTCTCGCACAGCTTATACATCTTCACGCCATACCTTGCCCTCTTACCCGGCAGGTACTGGCGGAATTGAACCCTCACTTTAAAATGTACCAGGGACTCATCAATAGAAATACACTTCTCGGGGGTGAATGCTGGGAAAACCGGGCACTGGAACGGTTTAATAGGGGTCTCCGTTTATACAAACGGTCAAAACTGGGGTCATCTCGGGGTGGGCACGGCTCATTATCCGTATAATGTAAGAAGCGAAGTATTGCCTCATTTATTTATATTTTTAGGTTCCAGTTCAGTTCTGAAGTTGCTTTGAGGGGCCTATATATTAGACACCCCCATCAAATACCCCATTTTAGAAACTAGACCTCTCAAAGTATTCACAACAGCATTTAGAAAGTTTATGAACCCTTTAGGTGTTTCACAGGAATTTAGAGCAAAGTAGAGGTGAAATGTACATTTTTTTTTTGTCAGAAAATCCTTTTTATACCATTTTTTTTATAACACAAAAGGATTTATCAGAGAAACGCAACTCAATACTTATTGCCCAGATTCTGCAGTTTTGAGAAATATCCCACATGTGGCGCTAGTGCGGTAATGGACTGAAGCGCCGGCCTCCGAAGCAAAGGGGCACCTAGTGGATTTTGAGGCCTCTTTTTTATTAGTCGCCATGTCCGGTTTGAAGAGGTCTTGTGGTGCCAAAACAGTGGAAACCCCCAAAAGTGACCCCAATTTGGAAACTAGACCCCTTGAGGAATCCATTGTAGTTTTCTTGGGGTGCATGCGGCTTTTTGATCAGATTTTATTCTATTTTTAGGTGGCGTGGTGACTAAAAAACAGCAATTCTACTATTGTTTTTTCTTTCTTTTTTTTTACAGCGTTCACCGTGCGCTATAAATGACATATTCACTTTATTCTGCGGGGCGATACGATTACGGCGATACCAGATGTTTATAGTTTTTTTTTTATGTCTTATGGCGTTTGCACAATAAAATACGTTTTGTAAACAATCATTCACTTTTTGTGTTACCTTATTCTAAGAGCCATAACTTTTATATTTTTCAATCAATAAAGCCGTGCGAGGACTTATTTTTTGCGTAACGAACTGTAGTTTCGATCAGTACCATTTTTCGGTACATGCGACTTTTTGATCTCTTTTTATTCCATTTTTTGGGAGGTGAAGTGACCAAAAAATTGTGATTGTGGTTCGGTTTATTAGTATTTTATTTTACGGCGTTCACCGTGCGGGATAAATAATGAAATAATTTTGTAGTTCAGGTCGTTACGGACGCGGCGATACCAATTATGTATAGTTTATTTGTTTGTTTATATATTTTTATTAATAATAAAGGACTGATAAGGGAAAAAGGGGGATTTTTACTTTTAATACTTTTAAATCTTTTATTTTCTTATTTTTACACATCTTTTTTTAACTTTTTTTTAACTTTATTACTTTGTCCCACTAGGGGACATGAGGGCAGGAGGCCCTGATCGCTATTCTAATACACTGCACTACATGCGTAGTGCAGTGTATTAGAACTGTCAGCTACTCACTGACAGCAAGCATAGTGGGTCCTGACGTTGTCAGGACCCACTAGGCTTCCGTCTATGGCATAGCCAGACGCCATTGTTTGGTGTCCGGTTGCCATAGTCACCATCGCCGGCCGCTATCGCGTAGCAGGCCGGCGATGGCAGCTTAACCCCTAAAAAGCCGCAATCTCTATAGAACGCGGCTTTTAAGGGGTTAATAAGCGGGGACACAGCGATCGGTCCCCGCTGTAGGAGCTGTGACAGCTGCTGAACAAGACAGCAGCGTCACAGCTCCTGTATGTGTCGGGAGGACGGCCGAAACGGCCGTTACTCCCGAGACGTACTATTACGTCATGGAGCGCGAACGATACAGCTGCCATGACGTAATAGTACGTCAAGGAGCGGGAAGGGGTTAATAAATAAGTTGAATAATAGTGGTCCCAGCACTGAACCCTGGGGTCACCACTTATTACCGGGGACCATTCAGAGTAGGAATCATTGACCACAACTCTCTGGATACGGTCCTTGAGCCAATTCTCAATCCAATTACAAACTATATTTTCTAAACCTATAGTCCTTAATTTACCCATTAGGCGTCTATGGGGGACAGTGTCAAATGCCTTTGCAAAGTCCAAAAACACTAAATCCACAGCGGCCCCTCTGTCTAGACTTCTGCTCAACTCTTCATAAAAACAGATTAGGTTGGTTTGACAACTTCTGTCCTTAGTAAAACCGTGCTGGCTGTCACTTATAATGCTATTTATTGTCACATAATCCTGTATAAAGTCCCTCAATAGCCCCTCAAACATTTTCCCCACGATGGATGTTAAGCTTACTGGTCTATAATTACCCGGGGAAGACCTAGAGCCCTTTTTGAAAATAGGCACCACATTTGCGCTGCGCCAGTCCCTTGGCACTATACCAGTCACTAGAGATTCTCTGAATATTATGAAAAGGGGGACAGAAATAACTGAACTAAGCTCTTTAAGAATTCTAGGGTGTAACCCATCTGGTCCCGGGGCCTTGTGCACATTTATTTTATTTAATTTAGCTTTGATCATCTCTACATTCATCCAATTCAGTATATCAACTGATATATTAACAGCACCGGCTACATCAGCTGCTCCTTCTTCAGTTGTATATACAGAGCTAAAGAACCCATTTAGTAACTCTGCCTTCTCTTGATCCCCTGTGATCAACTCCCCATTACCATTATCTAGGGGTCCTACATGTTCAGACCTTGGCTTTTTAGCATTTATATACTTGAAGAATTTTTGGGGATTTGTTTTACTATCCTTGGCCACCTGCCTTTCATTTTGTATTTTTGCTAATTTTATTACATTTTTACAGATTTTATTAAGCTCTTTATATTTTACAAAGGCTACAGCTGTACCCTCAGATTTGTATTTTTTAAATGCCCTTTTTTTGTTGTGTATTGCCCCTTTCACAGAAGGTGTAATCCATGTGGGGTTTAATTTGAGTCGTTTATACTTGTTACCTATAGGAATACATTTTGCACTATAATAACTCAAAGTAGATTTGAAAATCTCCCATTTATCATTTGTCCCATTATTTGACATTAGTTCTTCCCAGTCTATATCCTGAATTTCAGCCCTCATCCTGGGGAAATTGGCTTTCTTAAAATTAAATGTTTTTGCCCTCCCAGCCTGCGTTTGTTTTTTACAGTATAGGTAAAATGTAACTATATTATGATCACTGTTACCGAGGTTTTCACGAACATTGACATTCCCAACAAGATCTGCATTATTAGAAATGACCAGATCCAACAGAGCTTCACCTCTAGTCGGGTCTTCCACAAACTGGGCCATTAAATTTTCCTGCAACAGGTTGAGGAAATGTCTCCCCTTTGCAGTTGAAGCTGAACCATGACACCAATTAATATCCCGGAAATTAAAATCTCCCATTATCACTACAGTACCTGCCTGTGCAGCCCGCTCCATCTGTTTATATAGCTGACCTTCCATCTCCTCAGTTATATTGGGGGGTCTATAGATTACACCAAAAGTAATTTTTTCAGTGTTTACCTCCCTTTCTAGTTCCACCCACAAGGTTTCAACCTCCTCACAGTCTTCACCCACTATTGTCTCTTTCAGACTCGCCTTCATATCATTTCTCACATACAGACATACACCACCACATTTCCTATTTGTCCTGTCTTTCCGAAAAAGTGTAAAACCCTGTAGATTTACAGCCCAGTCATGTGAAGAGTCCAGCCATGTTTCAGCAACACCAACTATATCTATATTTTCTTCCAGTATCAAGGCCTCCAGCTCCCCCATTTTGCTTGCTAGACTTCTGGCATTTGTGAACATACACTTTAACTTGCCTGTCAGTTTTTCACTTTTATTATCACATTGACTGAATAACTCACATTCTATTTTGGAACCATCGGAGTACTGTGGGATTTCTTTCACTTATGCCTTACAATCCACAGATCTGGATTACCTGCTTGCACCATCTCCGTGTTGGAATTTGACGCAGATTGCTGCTTATTTATATATATATATATATATATATATATATATATAGCTTTTCTTCTGTCTGAGGCAAAAATGTAAAATGGTGCCCCCCCCCAAGCGCCAAAAAATCATAAGAAATCCAAGTAGCCAACCTCTATTGGAAGTTTATAGTACTAACTTTTCTTTTTTTGGTAGGTTCCGCTGGACCGTTTGGGCTAATTCGAAGATTTGTTGGACTTGCATAAAGGAGTTTTTAGTTCAATAAAATATGTTTTTTTTTTACAGATGTAGCCATCTTTAACTTGATTCTGATAACTTGCTGCAGGTTGATATCACACAACAAAAGCCATTGAAAAAATAATTGGAAAAAGTCAAGATAAGGGATCTAGCCACTGTTTATGTAATGCGTTAAAAGTCAAGATACAGACGGCTACATCTGTATGTCTCTGTTTTTTAATACTTTATTAGTGCCTTAGTCATGGCATTCCTTCCAACTTTCAAGTAACGCAAAGAGGGACAACCAATGCGACAAGTTTTTTTCCTTTTAAGCCATAGCTCTATTCCCGCCCAATCCCCACCCATACACACCCGGTTCAGCCCACACAGTATCATGCTGCCATAGTGCCTCCAACACAGTATAATTCCAAATAGCTGCCCCATACAGTATAATGCCCACTCAGATGCCCCCATGCAGTTTAATGCCCGCACAAATGCTCCCATGCAGTATAATACCCGAAAGTTTCCCCATACAGCATAATGCCCACACAGATGGCCCCATACAGTATAATGCCCCATAGATGCCCCATACAGAATAATGCCCCCTTAGCTGCCACCATGCATTATAATGCCCCAACAGCTTCCCATATAGTATAATGCCCCTCCAGCTTCATCCATACAGTATAATGCCCCCATACAGCTTAATGGCCTCATACCGTATAATGCCCCCTTAGCTGCCACCATACACTATAATGGCCCCTCAGCTGCAACCATATGGTATAATGTCCCTATAGCTTCCGCCATACAATATAATGCCTTCATAGCTTCCACCATACAGTATAGTAGCCCCATAGTTGCCCCCATACAGTTTAATGCCGCTTTAGTTGCCACTATACAGTATAATGCCCCCTTAGCTGCCCCTATACATTATAATGCCCCTTTAGCTGCCACCATACAGTATAATGCCCCCTTAGCTGCTCCAATACAGTATAATGCTTCATGTCTGCCCCATACAGTGTAATTTCACCTCAGCTGCCCCCATACAGTATAATGCCCCCTTAGCTGCCCCTAGTGCCACTGCCCACATATAAAGTGCCAGTGCCCACGTGGATAGTGCCACACCCCCTAAAAGATAGGGTCACCCCCATGTAGATATATCGCTACCCCCTGCTGTAGCCATTGGCCCGGGATTCCGCTATGGACAGTGACATCAGGGATTCCCTCTATGAGCTTAATCCCCGGCCACAGCATCGGCAATGCTCTGGCATGGGATTCCACTGTACCGGGGAGTCCTTTGTACTAATGCTGAAGCAGGGATCTGATGGTTCCCTGCTTCATCATTAGGTTCAATTGTATCTGCGTCCTGCGAAAACAAGATACAGTTGACACCGGGTTTCCAGGACATACCAACGGCTGCCCGGATTGGAGGGCCCCCCTCGAAATCTGGGACTGTCCCGTTGAATCCGGAACGTTTGGGAGGTATGTAACGGCCACTGTCTGATTGACAGCATTCCATTACTAGGCTGGGGCTTAGTATTAGTCAGTAAAAAGGCACTAACCCCCATTATTACCCCAGTACCCATCGCCACCAGGGGTACCGGAAAGATCCGGGTATGATCCAGTACCCGAATATCTGAAGTGATGGCCGGGCAACGGGGCGGATGCAGGCTGGTACTATTAGGCTTGGAAGGGCCAAAAACTGTGACCTTCCCACCCTAGTAATGCTAGGCTGCAGGTGCTTTATTGTATCTGGCTGGTTATGCAAAATGGGGGGGACCCCACATAGTTTTTTTTAATTATTTATGCATTTAAAAAAAATAATTTGTGGGTCCCCCCCATATTTCATAACCAGCGGCTGCGCCAGTACCCGACCATCGTTTAAGATGGTCGGGTACTGGATTGCGCCCTGATGTTCATGATACCCCTTCTAGCGGTGGGTACCGGGGTAATATTGGGGGTGTAACATCCACGGCCTGTCGCACTCACTTGCCCCCCGATGGCCACAACCGCAGACTTCCATGTCCGTGTCGGCACCTCCCTCCCAGGAGAAGCCAGCGCTCGTATCCGCCCATTTCTGCACTGGTCTCTAAAGTGCGTGCGCGTGCTTGTTCCCGGCCTTAATGGACCAGTGAGCACATATGTATTTAATTAATTATCCCCACATCACCCTGGACAATAAGTAGGGCCCTGCCCTTTCACTCCTTGCCTGAGCGTTGTTATGTTTACCCATGTTAGTCTTGCAAATGGTCCCTTAGTCATATCCTGTTCCCAGTGTTCACGTGCCCTTCTACCTGTATCCTGTATCCCGTGCTGTGTTTGTTCCTGTGCCCTTTCCAGTGTTGGAGTTGTGTTGTGCCATCTGACACACCTGCTGTCATTCACCACGTCTGGTGTTGTCTGCCACACCTGGTATCATCCGCCACGTTTTGCGTTACCTACCGTCAAGTTCCATCTGTGCTAAACCTCTACTACTGACTGGACTGTTACAGGTACTCCCATACTAGGACTTTGCGTGGACTGTATATACTATTGTTTGACCAGCTGCTACTCCGCTACGGCCTAGAGGGTCCACATACCCATCGTGGATCGTGACAGGCTGAGTGCTAGCCTTTTTACTGATTAACGCTAAGCCCTGCCTTAGTAATGGACGTCATCAAACAGACAACTGCCATTACTAAGGCGGTAATAAAGTATTCGAAAAACACAGAGGCATAAGATTTTTTTTATTGAAATAAAAACTCCCTTACACAATCCTCGCTAACCATTTTATGTTATTTTTAAAAAAAAATAAAACATAAATCATCGAAGTAGTCAAACGAATCTTCGACGTAGTCCAAACGGTCCAGTGGAACCTGCAAACCAAAAATGAGCAATATGAAAAATAAAAAAAAATTATATTCACCCTCAGCAGTCTTCTGTCTTCTTTTTTTTCTCCCCTGTGCCGCAATACCCCATTTGTGGTGATAAACTGTCGTTTGGGCCCATGGGAGGGCTCAGAAAGAAAGGACCACCATTTGGCCTACTGGAGCTTTTCTGGGGCTTAGTCATGTATGCAGAAGCCCCTGAGGTACCAGTACAGTTGAAACCCCCGAGAAGTGACCCCATTTTAAAAACTACACCCCTTAAGACATTCATCTAGAGGTGTAGTGAGCATTTTGACCCAACAGGTATTGTTGAAAAAAGGTAATGCGCAGCAGATGGTGCAGTGTGAGATTTGCAATTTTCTATATACAGTATCTATGCCAATTCAGTGTCCAATATATTGTGCCCAGCATGCGCCACCGGAGATATACACCCTATAAACTGTAATGTGGGTTCTCCCATTTACAGCAATACCTTACATGTGGCTGTTATCAGATGCCTGGGCACACAGCAGGGCTCAGAAGGGAAAGATGAGGGGGATTAGCTGTGCGGAGTGCGTCAGGGTAGATTAAAAATCTAAGGGATGTATGATAAATTTGAAAACACTTTCATACAGAGTCCTGGTTTTTCGGGGCACGTGTCACATTGAGATATTGTGTCCTCCCTTATCCCCCTCTTATAGCAGACATTGGACCTCTTTTGACTTTTTCCCTTCTTGCCAGTTTGGGGAACTTCTCCTGGAATGTGCTGCCCTGGTACGATGCGTGTGGCCTCACTTCCAGAAGTACTGGGTGCCCCCCCCCTTCTTGGTCCCTAAAGATTAGGTTCTTGATAATGATGTGCATGGCCAGATTCTTATAACACACCACATGGTGCTGTAGGGCTTCAGGACTTGATCTGACAAGTCCACCCCACCCATGTACCTATTGTAGTCCAGGATGCAGTCTAGTTTGGGGGTCTCTGTACTGGTACCTCGTACTGGTACATGGGTGCTGGTGTGGCCATTTATTGTTATCAATACAAGGACATCTCTCTTGTCCTTGTACTTGACACACAATATGTTGCTGCTAGATTGTGCCCTCCTCTCACCTCTTCTTCTTTGCCCAAGCAGTGTCTTAGGGAGGCCTCTCAGATTTCTTCTAGCCGTGCCGCATGCCGCAGGACTTCTGGAAGCGAGGCACTTGAAGAGCGGGACACTGGTATAAGAATTATCCAGGTAGAGGTGGTAACCCTGGTCCAGCAGTGGGTGCACCAAATTCCACAGAATTTTTGCATTAACTCCCAGTAAGGAGGGGGGGGGGGGGTATTCTGTGGGCTGAGTACTGGTGTCCTTCACTTCATATATCCTAAATTTGTAGGTATACCCTGATGCACTCTCACACAGCTTATACATCTTCACGCCATACCTTGCCCTCTTACTCGGCAGGTACTGGCAGAATTGAAGCCTCCCTTTAAAATCTACCAAGGACTCATCAATAGAAATACACTTCTCGGGTGTGTATGCTTGGGCAAACCGGGCACTGAAACGGTCTAAAAGGGGTCTCCGTTTATACAAACGGTCAAAACTGGGGCCATCTCGGGGTGGGCACTGCTCATTATCAGTATAATGTAAGAAGCAAAGTATTGCCTCATTTATTTTTTTTAGGTTCCAGTTCAGTTCTGAAGTTGCTTTGAGGGGCCTATATATTAGACACCCCTATCAAATACCCCATTTTAGAAACTAGACCCCTCATTGAACTCGGCTTTTAAGGGGTTAATCAGCGGGGACACAGCGATCGGTCCCCGCTATAGGAGCTGCAGCAACTGCTGTACAAGACAGCAGCTGATACAGCACCTGCATGTGTCGGGAGACGGCCGAAATGGACGTTAATCCCGCGACTTAATATTCCGTCGCTGAGCTCGAACGGGGTGGTCAGCGCGACGGAATATTACACCTAATAGAGTAGGGACTCAATTAAAATAGGTCGACGTGAAGTGTTAAGTTGACTAATACATTCTGACAATTATTTTTCTAAGAACCTCCTGTTCATGTTTGTGCAGCAATAGATGAAGGTATAAAAGTGGATGTGCGCTCCATGTCTTGTTCTCCCATGTTGGTAGATAAGTCATGTAATGTGTTTATAAAGATCCATCAGTAATCCGCTTCATGTAGACGACCTTTCTTATTTTTACTTGGTATATTACTCTTACTATTATTTTATAAGAAATGACTCGATACTTTACAGCTTTATGATATTTTATTGAGCTGATAATAAGAAAATAATGTTCGACCTTTCTGTGGACACCGGTGGAAGTGTCCTCCATGATTTTATAGGATGAGCTGGACTTTTCATATGGTCAGTTGTAGGCTTGGTGTTCACTGAGGTGAAGAGTTTTAATGGATGACCCTTCCAAGAAGAGATGGACCTGGCTGTGTGCCATCAAGAGGTCACGACCCTCCGGCTGTGTGCCATCAGGAGGTCGTCACCATCAGGCATTGTGCCATATCCAGATGTAAACTTCAGACTGGGGGCCATCACCTCAGTTCTTCACCACTGACAGCAAATGGTAGAGAATAGACAAACCCAACAGTGTGGCCATAAGGTGGCAAGAAGGTGAGATGCTGATGACTTCAGGAGGCGTTACTCAACCTGTAATCTGGATGAAATAGTGATGGTTCAGGAACAGGTGAGCACTTGTGATGACTGAGGCATTTTTGCTCACCTCAGTCTCCTTCGCCTCTAAAGCATCCCCAGAAAGATCTTCTTCTTACTCTTGTGCGTCTGGGTTCGGATGTACTGGGTTCTGGTGTTCTGGGTTCCGGTGTTCTGGGTTGTTGACGTTGATAGACCAGAATCCTCTCCTCATGACTATTAGAAGAAGGAGCTTTGCGTCCTATGTTGTCAGGAGGTATTGACCGGGCCCAGACGATGTTACTGAATGCCACATTATACTTGCGTTTTGGTGACTCTTTCACATCGTGTAGAGCAGAAGCAATAGGTTCACTTGGAACATTCTGTAATACAGATTTATGATGTATTTCTGATGTTCTTGGTTCTGGTGTTCTGGGCTCTGGTGTTCTGGATGGTTGACGTTGATAAACCAGAATCCTCTCCTTATGACTATTAGTAGAAGGAGCTTTGAGTCCTGTGTTGTCTGAAGGTATTGACCGGGCCCAGACGATGTTACTGAATGCCACATTATACTTGGGTTTTGGTGTCTTTTTCACATCCTGTGGAGCAGAAGCCGTGGATGGTCCAGGACGTTCCTTGTTAGACAGGACTGGTGTTCTCCTGGATTCTTGTGCCCGAAATTCAGGGGTATAAATCGGCTCCTTACAAGCTTCTTGGTCTTTCAGAACATTTTCTTCCTCAGGAATGTGACTTTGTTTGGTTTTGTCCTTGGCTTCAGCTGTACTTGTCAGAGGTGATTCTGTGTTTGGTTCTTCATCAGAATCAGAGGGCTCCTCCTCCTCCTCCTTCTCCCTCTCACTCAGGACAGGCACTATAGCCAAGGACAGTATAAGGACGAGTGGTGACATCATGATGACACAGGCCACGCCATTGATGAGCAGAGCATGAAGTTTGATCTCACATTCAGAGGGGTCTTTTTTGGGAACCACAGGTGGTGGGTTGTCCTGCAATGGAAAGAGGAATAATAAAATCTTGTAGATATTAAGTTATCACACCATTTGTGTTCTTGCTGCGCCATTTTATCATCTCCTTTTCTTGTGTTGAATCTGCAAATTTTTACTTACCCCAAAGACCATTGCATTTATCCAGTTGTAGAACCTCTGTAATATAATCGGCGTCTCACGGGGGGCAATAGATTCATTTGGAACATTCTGTAAAACAGATTTATGATATATTCATGACATGTCACATGACTGTCGCCATCACTATCTTAACCCCTTAAAAACACCGCCTATTTCGGACCAAAGGAGGCAGCGATATTTTTGTTTTGTTTTTCCTTCTTCGTATTCTGAAAGTCATAATTTTTATTTGGTTTTCAGTCTATGGAGTCATATGAGGGCTTATTTTTTTTAGACAAGACGTACATTTTAATGGCAACATTTTGGGGTACATATAATGTATTGTATTCGTTTTATTAACTTTCTTTTGGTGGGAGAGAGGAAAAAATCAGCAATTCTACCATTGTTTTTTGGATTTTGTTTTTACAGAGTTCAACGTGCGCTATAATTGACCTAATAAATGTATTCTATGTGATACCAAATGTATATATTTTTTCATGATTTTCCACTTTTGCTCAATAAAAACCTTTTTTTTTTTTATGTGTTGCTTCATTTAAAGACCCCTATCAATTTTTATTTTTAGTCAAAGGAGCTCTATGTTGTCTTATGTTATGTAGGACGAGTTGTAGTTTTTATTGGTACCATTTTGGGGTACATACTATATTCTTTTCACTTGGATTTCAGTTTCATTCAGAGGCGGGATGATCAAAAAACAGCAATTTTGCTATTGATTTTTTTGTATATTACGAAGGCAGTGATACCAAATATGTATAGGGTTTTTTTTTTCATTTTTTGGAGTTTTTCCAAAATAAATGGCTTTGTACAGGGAAAAAACAACGACTTCCTTTGTATTTTTAAATATTTTTACAAAATGTTTTTAATTTTTATTGTTTGTCCCACATGGGACTTGAACATCTGACTTTCTGATTACTTATATAATACATTATGTAACACTTCTGTATTGCAATGCATTATATGTGTCAGTGTAAAACTGGCAGGCAGCTTATTAGGCTTCCGTTTATGCCAGACCTGCCATAGCAACCCATCGGCACACCACGATCCGTTTTCATGGAGTCCGGTGGAGTTACAGAGGGAGGCCACTAAGGGGTTAAATGTTCAGGATCAGAGTTTTCTCCATTCCCGGCGGTTAGAGTCTCTGCTATCACAGCGTTGTAATACTACAGCAGCTCGCATTAACTTACCGCAAGCCATGACGTATTATTACAGAGCATGGCGGAAGGAGTTAAAATCGCGATGGTCACCATAGTAACACAGCAGAAATACCCGTTCTACCCACAACTTATACAGGAACTTTACGCTATAGGGTCCCTGAATAATAAGCCCCAACAATAGAGAAGCCACTTACCCCAATGCACCACTCTCGTGTCCTTGTATGTCCAGGAGGAACGTACGGGTCCCCAACTGGGTCAGATAGAAATCCCTACAACACAAGTGATAGATGTAATGTAAACTCTATTCTATCCCGTGCAGGTAATGGGATTATCACATCTATATTCCTGTACAGCTGATTATTAGGATCTCCTCATCTACTTTATGTCTATTGTTTCTATGAAGAGCCGACATTTCCTGATAATAAATATTATACTGGTGATACAACCAGATACAAGCAAGTAACTCACCCCAAAGAGCTGGAATACGACCCGTATATGTGGAACCACGTCCTCAGACTGGAAATCCTGAAAGACAAGAAGTGGCTGTAATACCCCGGATAAGAAGAGTAAAGTGGGGGTTTGGTTGGACACCCCCTTATTTTAGATTGTGGGTCCCACAGAGACAGGATAATGGCGGGAGCCCCTACTACTAGTGACCTAAATAATGAACTGCCCCCGAAATCACCGGACGACCACTGTTCTCAATGCCGGCCTGTTATCCTCCAGAGCTCAGAGATATATTACATGAGACTCTCAGCAGCAGCTAGTAGAGGGGGGTCCTGAGTGGGGGTGACCCCTCTATCAGCGTAATAGAGTAATGGACACCAGACAACCCCTCTAATAGGACGTTTTGTTAGAAATCAGTAGAAAGTTGTTGCGTTACCTCAAAGTTCCATGTTTTCTGGGGTTCGGAGGGACCTTCATAGAATGGAAGATATTTAGTCCAGAAGAAAAGGTCCTGTAAGAGACAATATGATCATTATAGTCCTATATCTCCTCCATAGAAGAGCGCAGTATATTTATATATATGGTGAGGAATGTTCTAGAGGCCCAGAATGTAGCCAATCACAGTGCAGAAGCCAGTGACATCACACAACGTCTATTCCCATCCCCCCAAGTTCTACATTAGACATCCGCGTCCCCGTCATCCATGAAAATAATATTCCATATATAATATCAGAAGAAGTTGTGGATTTACCTCCAGAGTCCATGGAATCAGGTTGTTATTTGGACTTTCATATGATGGAAGGTGATGAGTCCAGTATGAAAAGTCCTGCAAGAGACAAAATTATCATTATAGTCACCTCCATCCCATACAGAGCAGCGTATATGTATATATGTGCCCCCTATAGATATATATACTGCACAGACCCCACACTTATATCACTCTGACCATTCACATCCTCTGTATATTCTCTTGTCATATCTCCCCCTTCATAGCAGATAATTCTTACACCCCCCAATCACCTGACCCTGCCGCAGCCGATTCCAAGTGACCGCCATATGTAATAATAGAGACATACTCACCGGCAGCGTACCGCAATGTACGGGGTAGATCAAGTTCAAAGACAGAAAAAATAGGATAATCCTCATTTTCTCCAAAACGTCAAAGGGTCTCTCAGCACCAAGATGCCAATGAGATAAAAGCTGCAGGTGGGCGGAGCCACCTTATATACCCCCAGCTGTGACATCACAATGCCCTCTGTGACATCACAATTCTCTTTGTGACATCATCACCGACCACACAATACCCCATGACATCATCACACACCACTAGACATCATGTGACTCTGACACTATGGGCCTCATGTATCATAATCGTGTAATAGAAAAAAATGTCCTTGTTGTCCATAGCAACCAATCACAGAGCAGCTTTCATTGTAGCACAACAGTTAGGAGATAAGAGCTGCACTGTGATTGGTTGCTATGGGTAACTAGGACAGTTTTCCTCTTATACAGTGTGGATACATGAGGCCGCCATCTTTGAATGATCTTCCTGAACCATTAAAAATGAGAATTATCATCTTCAGTATGGAGGTACACTATGGAGGGGTCACATAGAAACATCAACATGGCCCTTCTCCTTGTGTGGACCCTAAAATAATCAACAACTCATCTACTCTCCAATATATATCTATCATCCTACTACATCTCATTATCCCCTACACAACCGTACATTCATCCAGAGCCCTCGATACCTAACAAGTGTGGCCCCCCCTGTGGAGCTGCAGATGTGGGTTTGGAGGCAGGAGAGGGGCCCAGCGTCTAGACACCCCTCCCCCAGACACTGACTTTGGACTCAGGAATTGTCCCTTGGGTAATGGCGGCTCCGCTCTGGACCTTACTGCACTAACATGGCCCAATACTGAGTTACAGACTATGGACTTGTCACTATAAGAGGGGGTCACATGTACCCCATTTACTTATTGTTGGGCTTTAAAGGGACAGTAGCATGGACCCACAATGAAGTCCAGGACATTGCCATTATCGTTACCCCCTCCCCATCACCTCACCCTGCCGCAGCTGATTCTAGGCACCCGCCATATGTAATAATAGAGATGTACTCACCGACAGCGTACCGCAATGTACGGGGTAGATCAAGTTCAAAAACAGGAGTAATAGGATAATCCTCATTGTCTCCAATACGTTAAGGGGTCTCTCAGCACCAAGATGCCAAAGAGATACAAGCTGCAGGTGCACGGAACACCCTTATATACCCCCCATTGTGACATCACAATACCCTCTGTGACATCATCACCCACCACACGACACCACGTGACATCATCACCCACCACACAATACCACATGACGTCATCACCCACCACACAATACCGCATTACATCATCACCCACCACACAATACCACATGACATCATCACCCACCACACTACCCTCTGTGACATCATCACCCACCACACAATACCACATGACGTCATCACCCACCACACAATACCGCATTACATCATCACCCACCACACAATACCACATGCCATCATCACCCACCACACTACCCTCTGTGACATCATCACCCACCACACTACCCTCTGTGACATCATCACCCACCACACAATACCACGTGACATCATCACCCATCACACTACCCTCTGTGACATCATCACCCACCACACAATACCACATACGACTAAATTGATGAAAGCAAGAAAAGATAGCAGGATCAAAATAGCGCACACCCAATACAAATAGTTTGAAAAAAGAAAAAAAATTTATTGATCCAAAACATATATATATATATGACACACAAATAAAAACATTTAAAAACATGTATGAACAGAAGCCCATGTGTAGATAAACAGGGCAAAACTACAGTCACTATACTTGTCTCAATAGGACAATAATATACCAATAGATGGATAGTACTGGGTAAATATAAAGCCTCTACTCAACAACATACAATAATCACAAGAACCAGAAACCTGGGATTACCTGGTGCTCAGCATGCCAATAATTGCTTTATAATGCAGCTTCCTCAGGGGAAATAGAATGTCACACACAATACCACATGACATCATCAGCCACCACACTACCCTCTGTGACATCACGCACCACATGACACCACGTGACATCATCACTCAGCACAAGACATCATGTGACCAGCACAATTTCCAGATTTAGTTATTTCTAAAGTTAAATCTTGAGTTTCTTGTACTGTCCCTGGACATTGGGGAGTGCTGGTGACGTGTGTGACAGTGCCATAGTGAGACTTCTCTTCTCCTGTATACCAGGATATATGATAAGGCCTCATGCACACGTTACGTATTTTGCTGCGGAAGATACGCACTAAAACCGCAGCAATACTCAGGAAACTTGAGGTAAAAACTGCACCCAATCATGCGTTTTTCTATACGTTTTTTTACGTTTTGATGCTATTTTCGGCGCGTTTTCATGCTGCGGGTTTTGGTGTGATTTTCCACAGCACTAGGCAGATATAATTTGCGAGGGGAAACACAAAATAAATTGACTTGCTGCGGATTCTAAAAAACACATTGCTGGTCTATTTTCGTCCCGAAAAATACTGCAGCGAGTACATGAGATTTCCTGGAATCTCATTGACTATGCTGGTACTGTATTACGCCATCCGCGCGGCATAGCCACACGTATACGCATCGTGTGCATTGAGCCTTACGCTGCTGTTACAGGGTGTATACATGTAGTATATGTCTCGGGACGCCATGTTGGTTGGGGGGTGCCAGTCTCTGGCTATCAGAAGTTTAGGGGTGTGGCTGGCACCATATTCCTGCTGTGTCGGGTGAGGGGCAGAATGTAGCGGGTGCTGCTCCCATGGAGGGGAGGGATTTCAGTTACTATGGTAACATCAGTAATAAATATGGAGGAGCAGCGCTGACTTTTCAGGACTAATAAATAATCTTATTAATTGTGTAACGTTCCCGCACCCCCGCTCGCCGTTCTCTATATGTGGACGTTACGTTATCAGGTGTAAACAGAGAAGAGGAATGACGCCATAATGCCGTTTTTCTATGTCATGTGACCAGTCCTTATAATATATTATCTGTACAGTTAATGTTCATTATATTTTTTTCTATCAGATCTTTATAGCTGGAGCACTGTTATTACTGATGCAGCGTGTGAGGCGATAAGATATTTTATAATAAACTATTCGTTCCTCCCGACTCGTATCTGACTCGTATGTCGGAAAAGTAGAATAGGTCTGAACACTAAATATTTCACTGTATTTACAGCGGACAACTGACATATATACATTACTAAATCTCCCCCGTACACCTCCAAACATGATAAATCACTGGCTGCCTGCACCACCACTAGGGGGAGCTGCTTTATATGGATTTATACAGGTAGCGCTGAACTCAATGGAAGCTGTAAACATCTCTATGTAGTGAGCTCCCCCAAGTGGTGGCTGCAGGAAATACAATGGCTCTATGTCAGGAAGCAGGGGGATCAGTGACTGCCCCCCCTCACATCGGGCCCCATAGCAGTGACGTGGTTTGCCTCTATGGTGTGTACAGCACTGAGCATATGCAGCTATTATGTATATGTACAGTATATACACTGTGTTCCAAATTATTATGCACATTGGATTTAAGTGTCATAAACATTTAATTATTAGTTTTTCAATGAAACTCATGGATGGTATTGTGTCTTAGGGCTCTTTGGATCATTGTAATCAATCTCAGACACCTGTGATAATTAGTTTTCCAGGTGTGCCCAATCAAAGGAAAACTACTTAAGAAGGACGTTCCACGTTATTAAGCAGGCCACAGGTTTCAAGCAATATGGGAAAGAAAAAGGATCTCTCTGCTGCCGAAAAGCGTGAAATAGTGCAATACCTTGGACAAGGTATCACATTGGATATTTCAAGAAAACTTAGGCGTGATCATCGTACTGTGAAAAGATTTGTGGCTGATTCAGAGCACAGACGGGTTCGTTCAGATAATGGCATAATGAGGATAGTTTCTGCCAGAAAAATTAATAGGATTTGGAGAGCAGCTGCTAAAATGCTATTGCAAAGCAGCAAACAGGTATTTGAAGCCGCTGGTGCCTCTGGAGTCCAGCAAACCTCAAGGTGTAGGATCCTCCAGAGGTTTGCAAGTGTGCATAAAGCTATTATTCGGCCACCCCTAAACAATGCTCACAAGCAGAAACGGTTGCAGTGGGCTCAGAAATACATGAAGACTAATTTTAAAACCGTGTTGTTTACTGATGAGTGCCGTGCAACCCTGGATGGTCCAGATGGATGGAGTAGTGGATGGTTGGTGAATGGCCACCATGTCCCAAGAAGGCTGCGACGTCAGCAAGGAGATGGCGGGGTCATGTTTTGGGCTGGAATCATGGGGAGAGAGCAATGTACGTAGAGTTTATGACTGACCACTTTCTTCCGTGGTACAAAAAGAAGAACCGTGCCTTCCGTAGCAAAATTATCTTCATGCATGACAATGCACCATCTCATGCTGCAACGAATACCTCTGTGTCATTGGCTGCTATGGGCATAAAAGGAGAGAAACTCATGGTGTGGCCCCCATGTTCCCCTGACCTCAACCCTATTGAGAACCTTTGGAGCATCCTCAAGCTAAATATCTATGAGGGTGGGAGGCAGTTCACATAAAAACAGAAGCTCTGGGAGGTAATTCTGACATCCTGCAAAGATATTCAAGCAGAAACTGTCCAAATACTCACAAATTCAATGGATGCAAGAATTGTGAAGGTGATATCAAAGAAGGGGTCCTATGTTAACATGTAACTTGGCCTGTTAAGTTTTTTTTTGATTGAAAGAGCTTTTGATTTCTGTAGATATGACCTCCTCATGCTGCAAATTCAACAAATTACCATTTTAGTTCTCTTTACAGCCTTTAAAATGTTTTGATCTCTGTTGTGCATAATAATTTGAAACAGTGCATTTTGAGTTTTTTACTTCTAAAAAAAAATCTGTTATCATTAGGAGATCTGTTCAATAAAATTTGCATTATACTCTAACGGTTGATGGCTTGAAGCTTATACTGACTGTCATTTGCATCGACTATTTAGGAAAATCAGCGAAAAATAAAATTTGCATAATAATTTGAAACGCAGTGTAGTAGTGATAGTTACATATCCTATATATATGGGTTTGCATCAACAAAATCCCAATTCCAATACAGGTGATTTTTTAGGCCATCCAACATACAGGACCCAGAAGGAGTGCTAGGAGGGCATGTCGCAGGAGGAATAGAACAAAGATAAATGAGCCAACAGAGGACTTTACGACCACAAGTAATGAGGAACACACCCAAAAAGGAGAAATATCCTCAGAAACAGTGGTAAATATATCATCCACTGTTTTGACACCCATTATACAATCATTGGTCTTGTCCAAAGGACTGTCTTTCTGCCCAAGCCAAACGATGGATTGGTTTGGTTTGGAGTTGGATTTGTATAATTTCATTAGGAGTTTAAAATTAAAAGTGTGTGTAAAGGATCTGCCAGGCACAGCTTCGGGGTTAACTCCAATAGGTAATCAGTCGGCACCTGAGTCTATGTCTCTGAGACTGACTCCAGCTTCCACCACTCAGGCTGGCAGGCTTAGGAGTGGGAGAGCCTATCGCAGCCTGGCCAGACTCAGCTAGCTCCCGCCCTCGGTCTATTTATACCTGCCTTTTCCTGTTCCTCCTTTGCTTGTGATTCTTCTCGTGTGGTTTCCTGGCCTTGCTACAGCTTCTGACTATTTGATCCTGCTCCATACTGACCCTGGCTTACTGACTACTCTCCTGCTCTGCGTTTGGTACCTCGTACACTCCTGGTTTGACTCGGCTCGTTCACCTCTCTTGTTGCTCACGGTGTTGCCGTGGGCAACTGCCCCATTTCCCTTAGCTTTGTGTAACCTTGTCTGTTTGTCTCGTGCACTTACTGAGCGTAGGGAACGCCGCCCAGTTGTACCCCGTCGCCTAGGGCGGGTGGTTGCAAGTAGGCAGGGACAGAGTGGCGGGTAGATTAGGGCTCAATTGTCCGTTTCCCTACCCCTATCATTACATAATCACAAGCCCGTTACCTAGTCTACCCTGGTCCCTGTCTCTACTATGGACCCCCTTGAGACCCTGGCCCAGCAAATGCAGGGTCTCTCCCTACAGGTCCAGGCCCTGGCTCAGAGGGTCAACCAGCCTGACGCTACCATGGTAGTGCCCCTCTCCTCACCTCTTGAACCCCACCTCAAGTTGCCTGACCGGTTCTCAGGGGACCGGAGGACTTTTCTCTCCTTTCGGGAGAGTTGTAGGCTCTACTTTCGCTTATAGCCTCACTCCTCAGGTTCTGAGAGCCAGCAGGTGAGTATAATTATGTCCCGGCTCCTGGAAGGGCCCCAAGAGTGGGCCTTCTCCTTGGCTCCTGAAGCCCCTGAACTTTCCTCCGTTGATCGTTTCTTTTCTGCTCTCGGACTCATTTATGACGAGACTGACAGGACTGCCTTTGCCGAGAGTCAGCTGGTGACCTTACGTCAGGGTAAGAGACCTGTTGAGGAGTATTGTTCTGACTTTAGGAAGTGGTGCGTAGCTTCTCGGTGGAATGACCCTGCCTTAAGGTGCCAGTTTAGGTTGGGTCTGTCGAACGCCCTGAAAGACCTGCTAGTTAGCTATCCCTCTTCTGACTCCCTAGACCAGGTTATGGCTTTAGCGGTACGACTTGACCGACGTCTCAGGGAACGACAACTTGAACGTTTTTGTGTTTTCCCCTCTGACTCCCCCATGATGCCTCCCGAGGTCCCGTTGCTTCGCTCTTCCACGGAAGACTCGGAGGTACCTATGCAACTCGGGGCCTCCGTGTCCCCCCGACAACGTAGAGAGTTCTGCAGGAAGAATGGTCTCTGCTTCTATTGTGGGGATGACAAGCATCAAGTGAACACCTGTCCTAGGCGTAAGAATAAGCAGCCGGAAAACTTCCGCGCCTAAGTGATCATCGGGGAGGTCACTTGGGCGCATAGTTATTTCCCGTAAATATGAAACGTAATAAGATCTTACTTCCCTTTCAGGTCTCTTTTGGTGGTAGGTCTGCTACCGGCAGTGCCTTCGTGGATTCAGGGTCTTCTGCTAATATCATGTCTGTGGAATTTGCTATGTCTCTAGCTATGCCTTTGATTGATTTGCCTAAACCTGTCCCGGTAGTGGGTATCGACTCCACTCCTCTTGCTAATGGTTATTTTACACAGCATACCCCTGTTTTTGAACTCTTTGTTGGCTCCATGCATTTGGAGCAGTGCTCTGTACTGTTGATGCAGGGATTATCATCCGATTTGGTTTTAGGCCTTTCCTGGTTGCAGTTGCATAATCCCACGTTTGACTGGAATACTGGGGAGCTTACCAAATGGGGTAATGAATGCTTGATGTCATGTTTTGCTGTTAATTCTATTTCTCCCCCGGAGGAGGTGAACACGCTACCTGAGTTTGTTCAGGACTTCGCTGATGTTTTCTCTAAGGAGGCCTCCGAAGTGTTACCTCCTCATAGAGAATACGACTGCGCTATCGAATTGGTACCAGGAGCTAAGCTCCCTAAGGGTAGGATATTTAATCTTTCTTGTCCCGAACGTGAAGCCATGAGAGAGTATATCCATGAATGCCTGGCCAAGGGTTACATTCGTCCCTCTACTTCTCCGGTTGGTGCTGGCTTCTTCTTCGTAGGGAAGAAGGATGGTGGTCTTAGGCCATGCATTGACTACCGTAACTTGAATAAGGTCACTGTAAGGAACCAGTATCCCCTTCCTGTGATTCCTGATCTCTTTAATCAGGTTCAGGGGGCCCAATGGTTCTCTAAGTTTGATCTACGGGGGGCGTATAACCTTATCCGCATCAAAGAAGGGGATGAGTGGAAGACTGCGTTTAACACGCCCGAAGGTCATTTCGAATACCTCGTCATGCCCTTTGGGTTGTGTAATGCTCCTGCGGTCTTCCAGAATTTCATAAATGAAATTTTAAGGGATTACCTGGGGGTATTTCTTGTAGTGTACCTTGATGACATACTGGTGTTTTCCAAGGACTTGTCCTCCCACATTGAACATGTCAGGAAGGTGCTCCAGGTCCTTCGGGAAAACAAACTGTTTGCGAAAACCGAAAAATGTGTGTTTGGGGTACAGGAGATACCATTTTTGGGTCAAATCCTCACTCCTCATGAATTCCGCATGGTCCCCGCCAAGGTCCAGGCTGTGGCGGAATGGGTCCAACCTGCCTCCCTGAAGGCGTTACAGTGTTTCTTGGGGTTTGCTAATTATTACAGGAGATTTATTGCTAACTTCTCGGTCATCGCTAAGCCTCTTACGGACCTCACTCGCAAAGGTGCTGATCTCCTCCACTGGCCTCCTGAGGCTGTCCAGGCTTTTGAGGTCCTTAAGAAGTGCTTCATCTCGGCTCCGGTGCTGGTTCAGCCCAACCAAATGGAGCCATTTATCGTGGAAGTTGACGCATCCAAGGTGGGAGTGGGGGCTGTCTTGTCCCAGGGTACCAGGTCCCTCACCCATCTCCGTCCCTGTGCCTACTTCTCCAGGAAGTTTTCGCCCACTGAGAGTAACTATGATATTGGCAACCGCGAACCCTTAGCCATTAAATGGGCATTTGAAGAGTGGCGCCACTTCCTGGAGAGGGCTAGGCACCAAGTAACTGTCCTTACCGACCACAAGAATCTGGTTTTCCTAGAATCTGCCCGGAGGCTAAACCCGAGACAAGCTCGATGGGCGCTATTTTTTACCAGATTCAACTTTTTGGTTACCTATAGGGCTGGGTCTAAAAATATTAAGGCCGATGCACTGTCGTGTAGCTTCATGGCCAGCCCCCCTTCGGAGGAAGATCCTGCTTGTATTCTGCCTCCAGGTATAATCATTTCTTCTATTGATTCTGATTTACTCTCAGAAATTGTGGCTGATCAAGGTTCAGATTCCGGGAACCTTCCTGAGGACAAGCTGTTTGTTCCCCTGCAATTCCGGCTAAGGGTACTTAGGGAAAATCATGACTCCGCACTATCTGGTCATCCAGGCGTCCTGGGTACCAAACACCTCACTGCCAGAAACTATTGGTGGCCTGGGTTGCCTAAAGACGTTAAGGCCTACGTCGCCGCTTGTGAGGTTTGTACTAGGTCCAAGACTCCCAGGTCCCGACCAGCGGGCTTACTACGTTCTTTGCCCATTCCCCAGAGACCTTAGACCCATATCTCCATGGATTTTATCACCGATTTGCCTCCATCTCAAGGCAAGTCAGTGGTGTGGGTTGTTACATAGTTACATAGTTACATAGTTAGTACGGCTGAAAAAAGACACATGTCCATCAAGTTCAACCAAGGGAAGGGAAAAGGGAAGGAAAAATGTCTACACATAGGAGCTAATATTTTTTTGTTCTAGGAAATTATCTAACCCTTTTTTAAAGCCATCTACTGTCCCTGCTGTGACCAGCTCCTGCGGTAGGCTATTCCATAGATTCACAGTTCTCACTGTAAAGAAGGCTTGTCGCCCCTGAAGCTTGAACCTTTTTTTCTCCAGACGGAGGGAGTGCCCCCTTGTTTTTTGAGGGGGTTTTACAAGGAACAGGATTTCACCATATTTTTTGTATGTGCCATTAATATATTTATATAAGTTAATCATGTCCCCCCTTAGTCGTCTTTTTTCAAGGCTAAATAGGTTTAATTCTTTCAATCTTTCCTCATAACTTAAATTCTCCATGCCCCTAATTAGCTTCGTTGCTCTTCTTTGTATTTTTTCCAACTCCAGGGCATCCTTTCTATGAACTGGAGCCCAGAGCTGGACTGCATATTCTAGATGAGGCCTCACTAATGCTTTGTAAAGTGGTAATATTACATCCCTGTCCCGCGAGTCCATGCCTCTTTTAATACACGACAATATCCTGATGGCCTTTGAAGCAGCTGATTGACACTGCATGCTGTTATTGAGTTTATGATTTACAAGTACACCCAGATCCTTCTCAACAAGTGAATCCGCCAGTGTAGCTCCCCCTAGGACATATGATGCATGCAGGTTGTTGGTACCCAGATGCATAACTTTACATTTATCTACATTAAACTTCATCTGCCAAGTGGACGCCCAAACACTTAGTTTGTTTAAATCTGCCTGCAATTCATGAACATCTTCCATAGTCTGAACTATATTGCATAGCTTGGTGTCATCTGCAAAAATAGAAATAGTGCTATTAATCCCATCCTCTATATCATTAATAAATAAGTTGAATAATAGTGGTCCCAGCACTGAACCCTGGGGTACACCACTTATAACTGGGGACCATTCAGAGAAGGAATCATTGACCACAACCCTCTGTATACGGTCCTTGAGCCAATTCTCAATCCAATTACAAACTATATTTTCTAAACCTATAGTCCTTAATTTACCCATTAGGCGTCTATGGGGGACAGTGTCAAATGCCTTTGCAAAGTCCAAAAACACTAAATCCACAGCGGCCCCTCTGTCTAGACTTCTGCTCACCTCTTCATAAAAACAGATTAGGTTAGTTTGACAACTTCTGTCCTTAGTAAAACCGTGCTGGCTGTCACTTATAATGCTATTTATTGTCACATAATCCTGTATATAGTCCCTCAATAGCCCCTCAAACATCTTCCCCACGATGGATGTTAAGCTTACTGGTCTATAATTACCCGGGGAAGACCTAGAGCCCTTTTTGAAAATAGGCACCACATTTGCGCTGCGCCAGTCCCTTGGCACTATACCAGTCACTAGAGATTCTCTGAATATTATGAAAAGGGGGACAGAAATAACTGAACTAAGCTCTTTAAGAATTCGAGGGTGTAACCCATCTGGTCCCGGGGCCTTGTGCACATTTATTTTATTTAATTTAGCTTGGACCATCTCTACATTCATCCAATTCAGTATATCAACTGATATATTAACAGCACTGGCACCGGCTACATCAGCTGCTCTTTCTTCTGTTGTATATACAGAGCTAAAGAACCCATTTAGTAACTCTGCCTTCTCTTGATCCCCTGTGATCAACTCCCCATTACCATTATCTAGGGGTCCTACATGTTCAGACCTTGGCTTTTTAGCATTTATATGCTTGAAGAATTTTTGGGGATTTGTTTTACTATCCTTGGCCACCTGCCTTTCATTTTGTATTTTTGCTAATTTTATTACATTTTTACAGATTTTATTAAGCTCTTTATATTTTACAAAGGCTACAGCTGTACCCTCAGATTTGTATTTTTTAAATGCCCTTTTTTTGTCATGTATTGCCCCTTTCACAGAAGGTGTAAGCCATGTGGGGTTTAATTTGAGTCGTTTATACTTGTTACCTATAGGAATAAATTTTGCACTATAATAACTCAAAGTAGATTTGAAAATCTCCCATTAATCATTTGTTCCATTATTTGACATTAGTTCTTCCCAGTCTATATCCTAAATTGCAGCCTTCATCCTGGGGAAATTGGCTTTCTTAAAATTAAATGTTTTTGCCCTCCCAGCCTGCGTTGTAGTAGACCGCTTTAGTAAGATGTGCCACTTTATGCCCCTCAAGAAACTACCCAATGCCAAGACGTTAGCTACCTTGTTTGTCAAACACATCCTGCGTCTCCATGGGGTCCCTGTCAATATTGTTTCGGACAGAGGGGTACAATTTGTTTCATTGTTTTGGAGAGCCTTCTGTAAAAAGTTGGAGATTGATCTGTCCTTCTCCTCTGCCTTCCATCCTGAAACTAATGGCCAAACCGAGAGGACTAATCAATCTCTAGAACAATATTTAAGGTGTTTTATCTCTGACTGTCAATTTGATTGGGTCTCATTCATTCCCCTCGCCGAATTTTCCCTTAATAACCGGGTCAGTAACTCGTCAGGGGTCTCCCCATTTTTTTTTAAATTTTGGGTTTAATCCACGGTTCTCCTCCGTTTCACCTGGTACTTCCAACAATCCCGAGGTAGAGGTCCTTCATCGGGAACTGTGCACAGTCTGGGCCCAGGTTCAGAAGAACCTAGAGGCGTCCCAGAGCGTACAAAAAACTCAGGCTGATAGAAGACGTTCTGCTAACCCCTTGTTTATGGTCGGGGATCTGGTGTGGTTATCGTCTAGGAACTTGCGCCTTAAGGTCCCGTCCAAGAAATTTGCTCCCCGGTTTATTGGGCAGTATAAGGTCATTGAAGTCCTCAATCCTGTCTCCTTCCGACTGGAGTTGCCCTCATCTTTTCGAATACACGACGTGTTTCATGCCTCCCTCCTTAAACGCTGCTCCCCGTCCTTGGCTCCCTCGAGGAGACCTCCTGTTCCCGTTCTCACCCCTGAGGGGGTGGAATTCGAGGTGTCCAAGATTGTGGACAGCAAGATGGTCCAAGGCTCCCTCCAGTACCTGGTCCATTGGAGAGGATATGGGCCTGAGGAGAGGACTTGGGTAACCGCCCGGGATGTTCACGCTGGGGTATTGGTCAGGAAGTTCCACCTTCATTTCCCCAATAAACCAGGTCCACTTAGAAAGGGTCCGGTGGCCCCTCATAAAAGGGGGGGTACTGTAAAGGATCTGCCAGGCACAGCTTCGGGGTTAACTCCCATAGGTAATCAGTCGGCACCTGAGTCTATGTCTCTGAGACTGACTCCAGCTTCCACTACTCAGGCTGGCAGGCTTAAGAGTGGGAGAGCCTATCGCAGCCTGGCCAGACTCAGCTAGCTCCCGCCCTCGGTCTATTTATACCTGCCTTTCCTGTTCCTCCTTTGCTTGTGATTCTTCTCGTGTGGTTTCCTGGCCTTGCTACAGCTTCTGACTATTTAATCCTGCTCCATACTGACCCTGGCTTACTGACTACTCTCCTGCACTGCGCTTGGTACCTCGTACACTCCTGGTTTGACTCGGCTTGTTCACCTCTATGGTTGCTCACGGTGTTGCCGTGGGCAACTGCCCCATTTCCCTTAGCTTTGTGTACCCTTGTCTGTTTGTCTCGTGCACTTACTGAGCATAGGGACCGCCGCCCAGTTGTACCCCGTCGCCTAGGGCGGGTCGTTGCAAGTAGGCAGGGACAGAGTGGTGGGTAGATTAGGGCTCACTTGTCCATTTCCCTACCCCTAACATTACAGTGTGGTTTAACATACGTGGGGTAGATACTGATTACAACAATGTTGACAGTGGATTCTGTGTGAACAGTCTTGGACTACATGAGAAAAGTAAATTCAAACCACCAATTTTAGAACATCCCATAGAGACTTATATGGATTTAGTTAAAAAATATATTGATAAATTGCGTATTGAATGCCAAGATATGAATTTGAGACACCCTGATATTACATATATTGAAATGCTGGCTCTTGATGAACTGATCCATAACCACGATCTAACCATAAAACCCGCGGACAAGAGTGGGGCGATCGTGGTCATGGACACTATTATGTATATGAGGGAGGCATATAGACAGTTACAAGATGGGAATGTCTATAGATTACTTATTGGTGATCCTACGTTTGACATAGAGAGAAACATTTTGAATCTAGTCAATAAAGCTTTTGAAGATGGGTTAATTGATCGTGCCCTAAAGAAATATCTCATTATTGAGCATCCTAAGACACCTTGTCTTTATTTGTTGCCTAAAGTGCATAAATACCTTGCTAATCCCCCAGGTCGCCTGATTGTAACAGGTAGGGACTCTATATTGAACAATATTTCTATTTTTATTGATAGAACATTGAGGGATTTTGCTATAGATACTAGGTCCTATATCAGGGGTACCTCCGACTTTATCTGTAAACTACAACAGGTCGCACCACCGCAGGGGGCAATACTTGCTTCCTTCGATGTAGTGTCACTGTACACATCCATTGACCATAGTAATGGGTTGGAAGCTGTCAAACGTAGATTGCTCACATCGGTATATAGTCCATCATGCTGCGAGCTGATTATTTCCCTTCTGGAACTTATACTTTCCTCTAACTACTTTGTATTTGATGATACATTGTATCTACAACTAAGGGGCACGGCAATGGGGTCCTATATGGCCCCTACGTATGCCAACACTTTTGTGGGCATGATGGAGGAGATGTCGATCTATGTATCCCACCACTTCACATATGTTCTGAGGTGGAGGCGATACATAGACGACATCTTCCTCATCTGGATAGACACGACAGAATCCTTTTTGGAATTCCACACCTTTTTGAATCAAATTGATCCAGACATTCAATTTACTTATACTTATTCGACTGAGATTATCCAATTCTTGAATGTCTCAATAAGCATTAAAAATGATGTCTTATATACTAGTCTATATACTAAGCAAACTGACCGTAACACATTATTGAAATTTGAGAGCTGTCATCCAAAAAGATGATACGCTCTCTTCCATTTTGTCAAATGCTCAGAGCGAGACGTATTGTGGATGATGATTCAGAATTGAATCAGACTCTTGATCAGATGTTCCTTAACTTTAAACATAGAGGATATCCAAGACGACTGTTGAATACCTTTAAGGACCAGGTCAAGAACACGCCTACAAATAATCTATTGGTTAATCCTAAACAGCGTATATCTCTTTCCCGTGTTCCGTTTGTGTCCACCTATCACGATCTTAGTGGAGAAGTGGCAAAGATTTTTAATAGACATTGGGGCATTATTAAGAACAGTTATAAACACATTGAATCCTTTAATAATGCACCACTCATGTCAAATAGACGTCCACAAAATTTACGTGACAAATTAGTCAATAGTCTGACACATAGAAAAACAGGACAACAGACACTCCTTAGGCCTCATGCACACAAACTTATTTTTTCCCTACCGTAAATACTGACGTAAATACGGGTCCGGTGTCACATGTATTCGACCCGTTTTGCACCAGTATTTACGGACCCGTGCCCATAAATACGGTTCCGGTGTCACCAGTATTCCACCCATATTTACGGGCACGTTTTCGATGCAAAATTGCACTGCACTAATCGGCAGCCCCTTCTCTCTTTCAGTGCAGGATAGAGAGAAGGGGCAGCCCTTTTCGAGGTAAAAGTAAAAGAAATTCTTACTTACCCGGCCGTTGCCTTGGTGACGCGTCCCTCTCGACATCCAGCCCGACATCCCTGGATGACGCGGCAGTTCATTTGACCGCTGCAGCTTGTGATTGGCCTGTGATTGGCTTCAGCGGTCACATGGGCTGAAACTTCATCCAGGTATGTCGGGCCGGATGTCGAGAGGGACGCGTCACCAAGGCAACGGCCGGGAGGCCGGTCTGGAGGAAGAAGCAGGAAGTTCTCGGTAAGTATGAACGTCTTTTTTTTTTTTTTACAGATTGCTCTGTATTGTGATCGGAATCACTGTCCAGGGTGCTGAAAGAGTTACAGCCGATCAGTTAACTCTTTCAGCACCCTGGACAGTGACTATTTACTAACGTCGCCTAGCAACGCTGCCGTAATGACGGGTGCACACACGTAGCCACCGGTCATTACGGGAGCTCCATAGAATTCTATGGGCTGCCCGTACCGTTATTACGGCCTGAAATAGGACATGTTCTATCTTTTTCAATGGCACGGGCACCTTCTCGTAAGAAAACGGGAAGGTACCCGTGGCCAATAGAAGTCTTTGAGCCCGTTATTATGGGTCGTAATAACGACCCGTAATAACGGGAGTTTTTACGGTCGTGTGCATGAGGCCTTAGACCGAAAAAAAAATGGGTAACTTTCCCTGTCTCTATTGTATTAATTGTCGTCTTATGTATAGGGGGAATGTCTTTATTCATCCGCAAACACAAAGAGAGCACAGGATTAAACAATTTCTTACATGCGATTCGGATTGGGTTATTTACGTTCTCTGGTGCCCGTGTTCACTTCTATATGTCGGTGAAACCTCTTGTGATTTCAAGACACGTCTGAATAATCCCAGATATTCCATACGTAAGAAGAAAAGTGATTTACCGGTAGCGAAACATTTCTCGGAACTTGGACACACAGAAAAAGATCTTAGATTTATGATTTTGGAACAGGTTCCTAGCCCTTATAAGGGGGGTAATAGATCAGCATTATTACACAAGTGTGAATTGAAATGGATCTTTTTACTAGAATCATTGAAACCAAAGGGCCTCAATGTTGAGTTCAATGTTATGAGACTCATTACCTAATATGTCGCGTTCCCGTTTTTTTCCCCTCCCTGTCCTTGCGGTGTCTTTCTCGGTGAATGTATATTTATACACACATGCGATACATGATTTGTATATTTGTAGATTGTTTTTAATTTTTCCTTTTTTCTCTTTCCAGAGGATTATAGAATTTCAGGACCACTCACCATGACTGGAGCGCTGTCTTCATATATGATGTATGATATCTTACACGAGTCTGTCTGTTAACATTAATATGTACTAGTTTAGTATTATTATTATTTCTTCTTTTTTAATCCTTTGAATTCATGAGAGACATGTGTACATTTAAATTTAGGGGCTGTTGAATATTTATTAAAACCACAAAAAAGGCCATACTCACTAGGTAGGTGGGTGGGTGAAAACCCGTTCCCATCAGGACGCAGACGGGTCAAAGAATGCTGCAGAAGGAGTGTGCATTAAGTAGTGATAGCCACTCCCACTAGTCTTGAGGGGAGTGGCGGACTAAGTGCTCAAAGGTGTGCGATAAATGAGTGTCAGTGTAGTGCTAGGGTGTGAATGGATGGTAAAAAATAAATATGTATGTATGAAAGTGTGTAATAATGTAATAAAAATAAATAAATAAATAAATGTGATGAATAGGGGTCAGTGCTGTGAATAGTACATGGGGTGTCAGTACTATGTGTAATACGTGGAGGGATAATGTGCTGGTCGTCAGGCATGGCGTATCTTGCCGAATAACAGCCTATTTGTAACGCCGCTAGTGTTAGCTAAAGCGGGCTGCTCTGCATTCCAAACCAAACGCCAGCACATCATGCCAAAATAACAACTAATACCCCATGTTTCATGGATATTTCTTACTACGTATACTACACCTTTTTTCAGGACGCAGCCGGGTCTTATATGCTGGGAGGGCATGATGTGCTGGCGTTTGGTTTGGAATGCAGAGCAGCCCGCTTTAGCTAACACTAGCGGCGTTACAAATAGGCTGTTATTCGGCAAGATACGCCATGCCTGACGACCAGCACATTATCCCTCCACGTATTACACATAGTACTGACACCCCATGTACTATTCACAGCACTGACCCCTATTCATCACATTTATTTATTTATTTATTTTTATTACATTATTACACACTTTCATACATACATATTTATTTTTTACCATCCATTCACACCCTAGCACTACACTGACACTCATTTATCGCACACCTTTGAGCACTTAGTCCGCCACTCCCCTCAAGACTAGTGGGAGTGGCTATCACTACTTAATGCACACTCCTTCTGCAGCATTCTTTGACCCGTCTGCGTCCTGATGGGAACGGGTTTTCACCCACCCACCTACCTAGTGAGTATGGCCTTTTTTGTGGTTTTGATGATCTTTATGTCCCATTTTTTCTGGTTGAATATTTATTAACCCCTAAAAAACTTCTTCTTGCTGTCATCACATGAGTAATAGGTTTTCTAGTGGCTGTCCCTGTTCATGAATTTGGAACGGGATTACACACGGACCATTTTTCGATCTAACGATACCCATTTCTATTGGTTCGGTTGGCTCGAGTAGTCATTTGTAAAAGAGCATATAATATGTAACACAATTAAAAATTAACGTCAATTTCTGCATTTATTTGTATGATTACCTTCACAATAAACATATACTTTGATTTATTTTTGACACTGTCTATTGTACATATGTCTCTCATATCCATGACTGGATTGCTAGCCATTATTTCCCTGGACTATTGTCCTGTTTGATGTCGGCGTACAGACTTATCATAATCCATAAATTGCAACCTATGTTGTTGGCCCTCCTTATGCAGTTACACTGTATCTTATTCACGGAGGTTCGTATCCGGACCCCCAGCGCATGCGCAATAAATAAAGCATTGTGTGGTTGCTATGCAACCGGGCGCGTCTGTGATGACGACACGAGCATGCCCAGTTCTGTTTGGAGGACGCCAGACATCCTGACCACATGTGGAAATCAGCACGAACAAGGATTAAACTGTTTACTTCACATATCTAGTCAGCGATTGGTGAGTGGCCTGAAGACCTTGCCCCCTACACATATGATTGCATTTTTGATTAAGGGATAATCAAGCTATATTATGCGTTTTTAAATGTATGTCTATTTTTACACTGGATTTTATCACTGTGCACTGTTTTCATAATTGCAACATATGATATTTATACAAGCATTTATATCCTGTACCACATATTTTTTTGTCTGTGCACTTTATTAACAACTTTAGGACGCTACCTGTTTTAGCCTTGTGACTGTAATGATGGGGTAGGGAGACAGACAGGTGAGCCCTAATCTACCCGCCACTCAGTCCCTGCCTACTTGCAACTACCCGTCATAGGCGACGGGGTACAACTGGGCGACGGTCCCTACGCTCAGTAAGTGCACGACATACAAACAGACAAGGGTACACAGAAGCTAGGGAAACGGGGCAGCTGCCCACGGAGACACCGTGAGCAACGAGAGAAGTGAACGAGCCGAGTCAAACCAGGAGTGCACGAGGTACAAAACGCTGAGCAGGAGAGTAGTCAGTAAACCAATGTCAATAACAAGCAGAGGATCAGTAGTTCAAGCAGCAGAGCCGGGAAACAAGCAGAGCAGAATCACAGGCAAAGGAGGAACAGGAAAGGCAGGTATAAATAGACAGTGGGCGGGAGCTAGCTCCGTCTGGTCAGAATGTGATAGGCTCTCCCACTCCTAAGCCTGCCACCCTGAGTGGTGGAAGATGGAGTCAGTCTCACAGACATAGGAGCAGGTGCAGACTGATTACCCACAGGCGTTGAGACAGAAGCTGTGTCTGGCAGATCCTTTACAGTGGCACAGCCGATTTTGTCAGATCTGACATGTGTAACTTTATGTGGTAATAACTTGGGAATGCTTTTACCTATCCAAGTGATTCTGAGTTTGTTTTCTCGTGACATATTGTACTTTATGATAGTGGAAAAATTTGGTCGATAAATTCAATATTTATTCGTGAAAAACATCAAAATGTAGGGAAAATTTGCAAAAATTAGCATTTTTCTAAATTTAAATGTATCTGCTTGTAAAACAGATAGTAATACCACACAAAATAGTCACTAGTTAACATTTCCCATATGTCTACTTTATGTTTGCATCGTTTTTTGAATGTCCTTTTATTTTTCTAGGACGTTAGAAGGCTTAGAACTTTAGCAGCAATTTCTCACATTTTCAAGAATATTTCAAAAGGCCATTTTTACAGGTACCAGTTTAGTTGTGGGTTTGAGGGCCTTATATATTAGAATCCCCAAATAAATCACCCCATTTAAAAAACTGCACCCCTCAAAGTATTCAAAACAGCATTCAGAAAGTTTCTTTTTTTTTTTTTTTCATAATCTGAATTTTTATTAAGAATTTCAACAAGTACAAAGCAAACAAACTCAAGAAAAACATTTCAGTATACATACATGTTATTTTGCATTATCTATATTTCTCTCAGGTAAGATGTTAACATGTTTCCACATATTACCCACACACCTTACCCCCAAATTCACTTCTCAGAATATAAGCATTATCTCTATTTGATAAAGTTTCTTTATAAAAATATAATTAAAGCTTTGCGTAAGGTGTGTGTTATCCTTCCATTCCCACTAGAGGAGGGAGGAAGGAGAAAGGGAAGAAGAGAGATAGGGAAAACACCCGGAAATAGAAAGAAATAGAAAGAGAAAGTTCCCTTCTCCCAGACAGGAGCCCCCAATTCAGCAGACTGCATCTGACCGACCCCTCTATGGGGGGGTTCCGCCTAGCCATTTAGCAACGTGTGGACCAGATTTGAAGGACGACCATGTACTCCACAGAGGAAGAACCGCACCAATGCGATCACTGTCCTCTGCAACCAGAGATTCCATTCGACATAAAGAGTCCATCTCCACTACCCATTCCACAACCGAGGGCGGCACGGTGGACTTCCAATGTCTAGGAATGACTGTTCGTGCCGCAGTCAGGAAATGCCTCAGCAGCCCCTTTCTAATACTCGGCAGAGGGCCCGGAATTAGAGATAGCAAAGCCATTTGAGGAGTGGGTATCAGCTGTGTACCTTCTACTTCTGTATAGATTTCAAAAATCGCTTTCCAGAAGGTCTGCAAAACGTGACATGACCACCAGATGTGCAACATTGTTCCGGTCTCGGTCCCGCATCTCCAACACAAATCTGACACCTCGGGTACATTCTGTTCAGACTCTGTGGGCAACGGTACCATCTAGTCAGAATTTTGAAGTTATTTTCCTGTGCCTGACTTGCCACCGGCATTTTGTGAGTCAGAAAAAATATTCGATCCCACTCAGCCTGTGACAGGACCACTCCTAGTTCTCGCTCCCATGTGCTGATGTATGCAGGAGGCTGGTTGTCACCGGCCTCTGAAAGTAAGGTGTACAGGTTAGATATCACCCGATCCGGAGGCTCAGTTTGAAGCAACAACGACTCAAACGCAGTGCTAGTGTCGATATGTATCCCACCCGGTAGCGCCGAGCGTAAAAAGGTGGACAATTGGGCATGTTCCATCCAGGAAAGCTTCCTCCCCGGGCAAGTCCCTTGCAACTCAGACCAGGAAGGGAGCTTCCCCCCCTCCGACATTACCTGACATAATCTCGTGTTTTCAGAAGAGGACCAAATCATAAACTCTTTCTTATTGACGGCTGGTAAAAATTCTGGTTTATCAAACAGCGGGCTAAGGATTCCGGGTCTATGTGAAAGGCCCTTTCTAACCATCAGTCTGTCCCATAGAGTGAGGCAGTGCTGGGTCAGCAGGGGCAGGGTCGTAAGTGCCGGCCTATAATCAGGAAGAATCCATGGCAGTGATCTAAGTGAGAGCGCGACTATGGATTGTTCAATCCCTACCCATTGTTTCTTGGGTCCATTATGGAACCAGTCTACCACCCTTGCTAGTACTGCGGCCTGATGGTAAGTGACCAAGTCCGGGAGTCCTGCTCCCCCCTTCAGTTTTGGACGGGATAGTGACTTCATATTAAGGCGTGGCCTCAATGTGCCCCACACAAATTTCCGAAAAGCTTTCTCCAATGCCTTAAAAAATGTTCCGGGGATTAATACTGGGAGAGCCTGAAACAGATATAAAAACCGAGGGAGGATGTCCATTTTGATTGCATTGATGCGGCCAAACCATGAGAGCTGCGCTCGATCATATGACAGTAAATTTTTGAGAGTGGCTTGTAGTAACGGCTGATAATTGAGAGTGAATAGATCCACCAGATCCCTGGGAATCTGAACTCCCAAATATTTGATTGACCTCGTCTGCCATTTAAAATTAAAGGATGACTTTAGTAGCTCTAGTGTCTCAGCAGATAAGGAGATGTTGAGTGCTTCAGTTTTCGTATAATTTACTTTAAAGTTGCTGACCTGGCCAAATACTTCAAATTCTCTAATAAGTACTGGTAGGGAGATCACCGGGTTTGTCACGAAGAGCAAGAGATCATCCGCATATAGGGCCAATTTATGACAATCTCTACCTATTCCTATCCCTGTTATGTCTGGGGAATTACGTATAGCCACAGCTAGGTGCTCCATCGTGATGACATAAAGTAATGGTGACAGGGGGCATCCCTGTCTAGTGCCGTTAGCAATCGAGAATGTTGTGGAAAGTATTCAGTTTGCCCTAACCCTTGCAGTAGGTGTCTGGTATAGGGACAGTATCTTATCTAGCATAATGGGGCCGATCCCAACCTGGCTCAACGCCGACTTCAGGAACCCCCAGTGTACCCGATCGAAGGCTTTTTTCCACATCAACCGATATTAAACATGTGGGTAGCGACTTTTTCTGGACGTAGGAGATTAAAAGAGTAGTTTTATTGGTGTTATCCCTAGCCTCTCTATGTCGAACAAATCCCGCCTGATCTCCGTGAATACAACGTGGTAGAAGTGGGGCTAGTCTATTTGCAATAGCCTTAGAATAATGTTTTACATCTACGTTTATCAGGGAGATTGGACGGTAATTAGAACATGCCGAGGGATCTTTCCCTGGTTTGGGGATCACAGCGATGGTTGCCGCCAACGTTTGCGGAGTGAATGGCACGGAGGTTGTAACTGCATTATAAACCTTAGTCATATAGGGGAGAAATTTATTAACAAAGGTTTTGTAAAAGGATGCCGGGAATCCATCCGGACCCGGACTTTTACCCGCTGGAGCTGACTTTATGATTGCCTGTATTTCAGATTCCGAGAAGGCCTCCCCTAGTGCGGCCGTCTCGGTCTCCTCCAAAGTCGGCAGCGCCGTCTGTTCAATATAGGAATCAATCCTCTGTTGAAGGGTACTTGGAGACATGTCCGCCAAAGGCCCCCTGAGGTTGTATAGGGCCTGATAGTAGTCCTTAAATGTGTTAATAATGTCTTCTGGCTTATGTTTGACCTCACCCTGTGTTGTTTTAATCGCCGGTATAAAGGATTGAGGGGCCCGTGGGTGTAATGAATTAGCTAATGCCTTCCCGCATTTGTTAGAATGTTCATATGCGAAACGCCTCATCCGGTCTCGAAACGACGCATGCGCCTGATCTAATAAATTCCTCAACGAATTTTGCGCTTCTAGTAGCTCTGCCAAAGTCTGGGGGTGCTGGGACTGCTTGTGAGTGGTCTCTAATGTCTGTATCTGGGACAAGAGCTTATCAATTTTGAAAGCCCATTCCCTCTTCAATCTCGAGCCTTGCTGTATAAATATACCTCTTAATACACTTTTCAATGCCTCCCACTGAACCGGCAGAGGGGTGGAGTCTTCCTCATGATGCTCCAGAAACTCCGAGATGGATTTGTTAATTGCCGTTTGGCAAACCGCATCCCGTAAAAGATGGGGGTTCAACCGCCAGTGCCATTCCCGCTGTTTAGTATCTGGGAAGATAAGAGACAAGTAAACCGGCGCATAATCCGCCCAAATCATAGTTCCAATCTGAGACTTCGGGGACCAGGAAAGTAGATGGTGACTAATAAGAAACAAATCTATCCTGCTGTACATGTCATGTACTGGAGAATAGAAAGTGTAATCCCGTGTTTGGGGGTTGAGGTTCCGCCAAATGTCCACCATTTTCATACCAAACAGTTTAGATTTAAGGGAAGCCAACTGAGAAGCGGGAACCGAGGATCTGCCCGAGGAGGAGTCTGCAACCCTGTCCATTGTGAAATTAAAGTCTCCTGCAGTTACCAATAGGCCTTCTGCAAATTTGGAGAGTTCCGTTAAGTAACTCCTGCATACGCGCACCTGGTCATGATTAGGAAGATACAAGTTCGTCACAGTGAACAGTCGCTCACATATTCGAAGCTTCAAAAATACATAACGCCCCTGAGTATCGTATTGGGTAGCAACAACCGAGACCGGAAGAGATTTATGTATAGCTATACTCACTCCTCTGGATTTCGTGTCAGGGTTGGTACTATGGAACCACTGCGTATAGTATCGATGTTTCAGAGTGGGCAGATGGTCGGTCCTGAAATGAGTCTCCTGCAAAAGTAAAATCTGAACACGTTGTTTATGCATGTGATGTAAAATTTGCGTGCGTTTTTGCGGGGTATTGAATCCCCGAACATTTAATGAGCAACATTTTAAAGGCTCCATCTGGGAAAGAGGAGGAAGGGTAAGAGGAGACAGAAAAAGAAAGAGTAAATTAACTAATGGATTCACCACAGACAGTGATCCGGCCCCAAAACTACTCTGTTTAGGGGAAAGAAATTAACCGAACACGCCCTAAGTGTGGGTTTGACTGGACTATGGAAGAAGGAAACTCCCAACCAACTCCGAAATGCCCGACTTCATGTATGGACACACATGTATATTATCACCTTATCACACAACAATGAACCAACAACCCGTAACTGACTCTTAGGCCCTGTTCACACGGAGTTTTTTGCAGGAGGAAAATTCCTCCTGTAAAAACTGACCCTGGAGGTTTTCATGTTTGATGTGGTTTTTGACGTGGTTTTTGACGTGGTTTTTGACGTGGTTTTTGAGGCGGTTTTCCAGGCGGTTTTTGCCGAGGTTTTCACACGCATGAGGCTGGGTTCACACAACCATGTTACGTACATAATGTACGGAACGTATTTCGGCCGGAAGACCCGGACCGAAGACAGTGCAGGGAGCCGGGCTCCTAGCATCATAGTGATGTACGACGCTAGGAGTCCCTGCCTCTGCGTGGAACTACTGTCCCGTACTGTAATCATGATTACAGTACGGGACAGTCGTCCTGCAGCGAGGCAGGGACTCCTAGCGTCGTACATCACTATGATGCTAGGAGCCCGGCTCCCTGCACTGTCTTCGGTCCGGGTCTTCCGGCTGAAATACGTTCCGTACATTACGGACGTAACATGGTCGTGTGAACCCAGCCTGACATCCTTCTGTCAACGGATCTGTCACCATTGAAATGAATGGTGATGCAAACGGAACTTACTTCACACTTGCCTTTCCGTTGAGGGGTTCCCCTGACTGAAAGCACCGACGGAACCCCTCAGCAGAAACCACGCTGATGTGAACAGGCCCACATTAAAAAAAACATTGTTTTCTGTTTGCATCATCATTGACTTCAATGCTGATGGATCCGTTGCTAATGGGATTCCCTACACTGCGGTATTGGTTCAGTCGAAACGACAGAACCCTTTGCACAACGGGGACAAACAGAAACCATTAGCAACGGATCTGTCACCACTTCACACTTGCCTTTCCGTTGAGGGGTTCCCCTGACTGAAAGCACCGACGGAACCCCTCAGCGGAAACCACGCTGATGTGAACAGGCCCACATTAAAAAAAAAAAGTATACTTACTTCTTGAATCAATTTCCCAACATCAATGTCCATTCGGTGGTACACCTCTGCTGTCGTCATTTCTGTTCCTGAAATGTTAAAAAAAAATAAAAAAGAGATGACATACATGAACAACTGCATAACAAAATTAAAAAATGAAAAATAAAAAAATTGAAAAAAAAAATCTAAAAAAAAAATCTAAAAAAAAATTTTTAAAAAAAAATTCTAAAAAAAAAAATGCACAGCTCCATACATGTATAGCATGTATGGAACATAGGAGCAATTGCACTTACTTGTATTCGATTTGGATGCAGGACTTCGGTTTTCTGTATGCCTGAGTTCTGTCCACGATGTTTTTCAGCCTCCACGAGCAGACAGGAAATGACAGCCCCTTGCTGGGCTGGACTAGCAGCAGGAGACGACTCCTGCAAAACACTCGGCAATATACTCGTCAGAAAACACCTCACTAGTTCGAGGTGTTTTTTGACGTGTCCCCATTGCTTTCAATGCGGTTTTGGACGCGGAAACCGCATCAAGAAGGGTCATGTCCCTTCTTTTTACCGCGAGGCGTTTTTTTTACTCGCGGTAAAAAAACGCCTCCGTCTCCCATTGAAATCAATGGGAGTCATTTTGGGTCGTTTTTGGCGCGTTTTCCGACGCGTTTTCCGCGTCAAAAAACGTGTCAAAAAACTCCGTGTGAACAGGGCCTTATAGGCCTAGCGTCATTGATCTTCTTTAAGGGAATCTGCCCCTTAGTTACTATAACCTGTATTGTGTCTAAAAGGTTCTCCTTACCATATAGGTACATATATCCACTGCCATTCCGACTATACCGCCATTTATATAATCCTGACTAGATTCTCAGGTTCTCATCCTGGTGGGGGGGGGGGGCTTGGTGTGTCACTCCCGACCCTATCACGCTGGATCTATTTATATGCCATTAGCTCCATCATCTCCCCTCCACCACATCTCGGGAGTCTGCGGACATGATGCGATATGATCCCTATAACCCCAATTGACCCCTTGTCAGCGAGGAGGAATGCATCCCTGATCCCTTACTTGTTGCTTGTTCTAATCTGTAATGCACACGTAAATCCCCAATGCAGTCCTCTTCCCCCACCCCTCCAATGCAGCATGTTAGAACATAAAACAGTAAAAAAGTAACCCCAACCACTCCTTGTCAGCGGAGTGTAATGTTCCAGCATCTTATTCCAGCAATCTTGACCTGGTCAGGCCCGACGTCGAGGTAGCCACCATCTGTGCTTCATCTAAACAGTTCTGCCGGGCAGGCCAGTCTTGTAATATGTCTGGCAGGGGGGGCAATTTCTCGGGACCCGTGGAACTGAGTCCAACATATACGACCATGGCTGTCTTAACCACTGTATAACTCAGTAAGACTCCATAAAAGCCACCGGCGACGCATCAACGGCGCAATCTCAAGATTCCTGAGAGTCCTGAGCGGGAACTCCTGGGCCCTGCACTCTTCTGCGTCTCGCAGGGGTCGAGGAGTGGTCCATCCGGTGATTTCGTCTTGGTGTGCGTTGTGGCATAGGAGGAAAATACGGCCACTCTGGGATGGAAATCTGTGGGAGATCTAGTGCCGCGAGGAAATCAGGAATATCTTCCGGTGAATAGACTGTGTACAAGGAAGATCCCCGGCGAACTTGCAGTTGGAAGGGGTATCCCCATGAATACTGGATATCTTTTTCCCTAAGTGCGACAAGTAGGGGTCGTAGGGCTCTCCTTTTTGCTAAAGTGGAACGAGAAAGATCCGCCAGTAATTGCACCGGAGCCCCGTCAAAGTCCAGTGTACCCCTGTTACGGGCTTGCCTCATAATAGATTCCTTAAGTTGGAAATAGTGGATTCTACACACCACATCACGCGGTCTGGCCAAATCCGTGCTTTTTGGGCCCAGGGTGCGGTGCGCTCTATCAATTTCCACCGGAGAATCCGCAGGTCTTTCCAGCAGCATGTTAAATATCCCCTGCAACGTGTGAATGAGGTCCTGGGGCCCCGTAGCTTCTGGGATACCCCTGACTCTAATATTGTTTCTCCTATTTCTGTTCTTTGCATCATCCGTCATATCAAACAGCATTTGTATATGTGCAGAGTGTTGATCCAATAAAATTTGTTGGGAGGCCTGATGCTGCTGCAGCTCCTGTGTTTGCACTTCAATAGCTTCCACTGATTCATTAATATGTGTAATGTCCTCTTTTAGGGAACGGATCTCGTTTTTGCATACCGCTTCAAGGCGGAAAATGTAGCCCTCCATATCTTTTTTAGTGGGTATGGCCGCCATTTGTGTCGTTAATGCCTGCAGCTCAGGGCTCATACTACGGTGTAATATCGGGTTAGAGGCTGACTCACCCCTCTGAGGTTCCAACGCTCTATCCTGCGGCTGGTCTGGAGGAGTTGCCGTTCCCCGAGGCGGCGTCCCTGAGGTGCCAGTGCGGTCCGCCATCTTGGAAAGCCGGGCCGGAGATGCAGGAAGGCCTGAGTCCGCAAAATAATGAGGTATGCCGCTCCTCGTTCTTGTCTGATCGCTTCTTGTGGGTGTCGGGGGTTTGGTGCGTGATCCCCTTCGCATTAGTGCGATGTGTGTCGCAAATAGACGCTGTTAATCGGGTTTGGGAGCAGTCAGGGAGCAGGAGCTCTCACACCACGCGTCTCACCAGTTCCATGTCCAGGCCACGCCCCCCAGCATTCAGAAAGTTTCTTAACCCTTTAGGCGTTTCACAGTAAATAAAGCAATGTAGAGGGGAAATTTACAAATTTCTCTTTTGCCGAAATTAATTTGCAATAAAAAAAAATTCTGTACCACAGAAGGTTTTACTAGAGAAAGCAACTCAATATTTATTTCCCAGGTCCTGCAGTTTTTAGGAATATCCTACATGTGGCCCTAGTGCCCTAATGGACCGAAACACCGGCCTCAGAAGCAAAAGAGCACCTACAGGATTTTGGGGCCTCCTTATTTTTAGATTATATTTTAGGCACCATGTCAGGTTTGAAGAGGTCTTGTGGTGTCAAAACAGTGGAAACCCCCCAAAAGTGACACCATTTTGGAAACTAGACCCCTCAAGGAATTTATCTAGGGGTATAGTTAGCATTTTGACCCCACAGGTATTTTGCTATATTTATTGAAATTAGTCTGTGAAAATGAAACTCTACTTTTTTTCTGAAAAAACATAGAAATTTGTAATTTTTAAAAGTAAATGCTCTCCAACATTTGTAAAGCAATGTCTCCCGATTACGGAAATACCCCATATGTGGTAATAAACTGCTGTTTGGACCCACAGCAGTGTTCAGAAGGGAAGGAGCGCCATTTGGATTTTGGAGTGCAGATTTTGCTGGATTGGTTTTTAGTGCCATGTCACGATTGCAACGCCCTGGAGAGAACAAAATAGTGGAAACACCCCAAATGTGACCCCATTTGGTAAACTACACCCCTCAAGGAATTTTTCTAGATGTATAGTAAGCATTTATACCACACAGGTTTTTGCCGAATTTAGTAGAATTAGGCCGTGAAAATTAATATAAACATTTTTGTCCACTAAATTGTTGAATTTTTTCATTTTCACAAGAGTTAAAGGAGAAAAAGTCGCCCTAAATTTGTAACGCAATCTCTCCCGAATATGACAATACCCCACCTGTGGTAATAATTTATTTTTTTAACAGAAATTAATTAATCTTTGCAGGACTGATGCTTTTTTGCTTTTCCATTTGATTTTCACGCCACGCCTTCCAAACGCCATAACTTTTTTATTTTTCCATCAATTGAGCGGTGTGAGGGCTTATTTTTGGCAGGACGAGCTGTAGTTTTTATTGGTACCATTTTTTGGTACATGCAACTTTTTGATCACTTTTTATTACATTTTATTTAAAGCTTTGGTGACCATAAAACAGTGATTTTGGTGTTTTAAATTCTTCATTTCTTACGGCGTTCATAATGCGCTATAAATGACCATTATATTTTATTCTGCGGGTCGGCATGATTACGGCGATACCAGATGTATATAGTTTTTTTATGTTTTGCAGCGTTTGCACAATAAAATCACTTCTTTATAAAATAATTTATTTTCTGTGTCACCATACTCTGAGAGCCGTAACTTTTTTATTTTTCAGTCAAAAAATCGGTGTAAAGGCTCGTTTTTTGCGGGACGGGTTATAGTTTATATTGGTACTATTTTGGGGTACATGCAACTATTTGATCACTTTTTATTTTATATTTTGGGAGGGGTGGTGACCAAAAAATAGTGATTCTGGCATTGTTTTTAGTTTGTTGTTTTTTTGCGCCGTTCACCGTGCGGTAAAAATAACATTGTAGTTTTATATATTGGGTCGTTATGAACGCGGTGATACAAAATATGTGTTTTGTTTTTTTAACGTTTTCATTTTGTTCCTATAATAAGAGACTTATTATAGGAAAAAAAAATCTTTTATTTTTACACTTTTGTAAAACATATTTATTAACTTTTTTTTTAACTTTTTTCTTTACTTTTTACGCTTTATTTTTTTACCTGCAGGTCTGATCGCTGCTAGAATACATTACAATATCTAGTAGTGTAACGTATTCCAACTGTCAGTGTGACGTCACAGTCACTCTGACAGTTAGTCTACAAGGACCAGCCAGAGGCTGGTCCACATAGGCTTCCATACATTCCCCGGGTGCCATCACAAGCATCAGCAGCCCCCACAATTGTATGGGGGCTGCTGATGTGCTACAAACCCCCTACATGCGGAGATCGCAATCGAGCCCCACATTTAACAGGTTAATTGGCGAAATCAGCGGCAATGCGCCGCTGATCGCCAACAGTGGAGACGTCCCGGTTCCCGACACACACTGTCACAGACACTGTCACCGACAGTGTGCATCGCGAACGGCAATGACGTCCTGTTACTCTGACAGGAAGTCTATCAGGAGGCTGGTCCTGATAGGCTTCCGTACCTGGCAGACACGGAGGCCATTACTTGGCCTCCGGTCACCATGCTAGCCATCTGCAAACCTCACGATTTCATTGTGAGGTCTGCCGATGTGCTAGAAACGCAACTTAATACTTATTGCCCAGATTATGCAGTTTTTAGAAATATCCCACATGTGGCCCTTGTGCGGTAATGGACTGAAGCACCGGCCTCCGAAGCAAAGGAGCACCTAGAGGATTATGAGGCCTCTTTTTATTAGGCACCATGTCCGGTTTGAAGAGGTCTTGTGCTGCCAAAACAGTGAAAACCCCCCAAAAGTGACCCTATTTTGGAAATTAGGCCCCATGAGGAATCCATTGCAGTTTTCATGTCATGCATGCGGCTTTCTGATCAGTTTTTATTCTATTTTTAAGTGGCGTGGTGACTAAAAAACAGCAATTCTACTATTGTTTTTTTAATCTATTTTTTTTACAGCGTTCACTGTGCGCTATAAATGACATATTCACTTTATTCTGCGGGGCGATACGATTACGGCGATACCAGATGTTTATAGTTTTTTTATGTCTTATGGCGTTTGCACAATAAAATACGTTTTGTAAAAAATCATTCACTTTTTGTGTTACCTTATTCTAAGAGCCAGAACGTTTTTATTTTTCCATCAATAAAGCCTTGCGAGGACTTATTTTTTGCGTAACGAACTGTAGTTTCGATCAGGACCATTTTTAGGTACATGCGACTTTTTGATCTCTTTTTATTCAATTTTTTGGGAGGTGAAGTGACCAAAGAATTGTGATTGTGGTTCGGTTTATTATTATTTTCTTTTACGGCGTTCACCGCATGGGATAAATAACAAAATTATTTTGTAGATCAGGCCGTTACGGACGCGGCGATACCAATTATGTATAGTTTATTTGTTTGTTTATATATTTTTATGAATAATAAAGGACTGATAAGGGAAAAAGGGGGATTTTTACTTGTTTACTTTTAAAACTTTTATTTTCTTATTTTTACACATCTTTTTTTAACTTTTTTTTAACTTTATTACTTTGTCCCACTAGGGGACTTGAGGGCAGGAGGTTCTGATCGCTATTTTAGTGCAGTGTATTAGATCTGTCAGCTACTCACTGACAGCAAGCATAGTGGGTCCTGACTTTGTCAGGACCCACTAGGCTTCCGTCGATGGCATAGCCGGACGCCATTGTTAGGTGTCCGGTTGCCATAGTCACCATCACCAGACAATATCATGTAGCAGGCCGGCGATTTTAGCTTAACCCCTAAAAAGCCACGGTCGGTATTGAATGCGGATTTTAAGAGGTTAATCAGCGGGGACACATCAATCGGTCCCCGCTATAGGAGCTGCGGCAACTGTTGTACAAGACATCAGCTGTTACAGCTCCTGCATGTGTCGGGAAGATGGCCGAAATGGCCGTTGATCCCGCAACGTAATATTCCGTCGCTGAGCGCGAACGGGGTGGTCAGCGCGACGGAATATTACGTCGCTGAGCGTTAAGGGGTTAAAACATGAGGTTCTTATAAACATTTTTATCACATTGTATAAGTCCAGTAGCCACTTCTCGGAGGCCTCTTTTAATTGAGTCCCTACTCTATTAGGTGCAGCACTGCATGGCGGTCGCAGTCTAGAAGGAGATTACATTAGGGGATTTCCACCTTTTTGCCCGCAGTTTGTCCACATGGAAAGGTGACATTTTTTATCTATTCACATGGATGTGGTGTTGTGTGATGGTCTATGTTGCTGTGGTATTGTGCATGTGGAGGAATGTGGCATAGAGCCAAGATGGCCTCGCCTTTCAGCAGGGGTAATGTTGAGCTTTTGGGTTGCCCCCCTGCAGGTGCCTTGTCGCGGTGAAGGCAGCCACCATGCAGTGCTGCACCTTATAGAGTAGGGACTCAATTAAAATAGGTCGCCGTTAAGTGGACTAATAGATTCTGATAATTATTTTTCTAAGAACCTCCTGTTCATGTTTGTGCAGCAATAGATGAAGGTATAAAAGTGGATGTGCGCTCCATGTCTTGTTCTCCCATGTTGGTAGATAAGTCATGTAATGTGTTTATAAAGATCCATCAGTAATCCGCTTCATGTAGACGACCTTTCCTATTTTTACTTGGTATATTACTCTTACTATTACTTTATAAGAAATGACTCGATACTTTACAGCTTTATGATATTTTATTGAGCTGATAATAAGAAAATAATGTTCGACCTTTCTGTGGACACCGGTGGAAGTGTCCTCCATGATTTTATAGGATGAAGTGGACTTTTCATATGGTCAGTGGTAGGCTTGGTGTTCACTGAGGTGAAGAGTTTAAATGGATGACCCTTCCAAGAAGAGATGGACCTGGCTGTGTGCCATCAAGAGGTCACGACCCTCCGGCTGTGTGCCATCAGGAGGTCGTCACCATCAGGCATTGTGCCATATCCAGATGTAAACTTCAGACTGGGGGCCATCACCTCAGTTCTTCACCACTGACAGCAGATGGTACAGAATAGACAAACCCAACAGTGTGGTCATAAAGTGGCAAGAAGGTGAGATGCTGATGACTTCAGGAGGCGTTACTCAACCTGTAATCTGGATGAAATAGTGATGGTTCAGGAACAGGTGAGCACTTGTGATGACTGAGGCATTTTTGCTCACCTCAGTCTTCTTCGCCTCTTAAGCATCCCCAGAAAGATCTTCTTCTCGCTCTTGTGCGTCTGGGTTCTGATGTACTGGGTTCTGGTGTTCTGGGTTCCGGTGTTCTTGGTCGTTGACGTTGATAGACCAGAATCCTCTCCTCATGACTATTAGAAGAAGGAGCTTTGCGTCCTATGTTGTCAGGAGGTATTGACCGGGCCCAGACGATGTTACTGAATGCCACATTATACTTGCGTTTTGGTGACTCTTTCACATCGTGTAGAGCAGAAGCAATAGGTTCACTTGGAACATTCTGTAATACAGATTTATGATGTATTTCTGATGTTCTTGGTTCTGGTGTTCTGGGCTCTGGTGTTCTGGATGGTTGACGTTGATAGACCAGAATCCTCTCCTTATGACTATTAGAAGAAGGAGCTTTGCATCCTGTGTTGTCAGAAGGTATTGACCGGGCCCAGACGATGTTACTGAATGCCACATTATACTTGGGTTTTGGTGTCTTTTTCACATCCTGTGGAGCAGAAGCCATGGATGGTCCAGGAAGTTCCTTGTTAGACAGGACTGGTGTTCTCCTGGATTCTTGTACCCGAAATTCAGGGGTATAAATCGGCTCCTTACAAGCTTCTTGGTCTTTCAGAACATTTTCTTTTTCAGGAATATGACTTTGTTTGGTTGTGTCCTTGGCTTCAGCTGTGCTTGTCAGAGGTGATTCTGTGTTTGGTTCTTCATCAGAATCAGAGGGCTCTTCCTCTTCCTCCTCCCTCTCACTCAGGACAGGCACTATAGCCAAGGACAGTATAAGGACGAGTGGTGACATCATGATGACACAGGCCACGCCATTGATGAGCCGAGCATGAAGTTTGATCTCACATTCAGAGGGGTCTTTTTTGGGAACCACAGGTGGTGGGTTGTCCTGCAATAGAAAGAGGAATAATAAAATCTTGTAGATATTAGGTTACCGCGCCATTTGTGTTCTTGCTGCGCCATTTTATCATCTCCTTTTCTTGTGTTGAATCTGCACATTTTTACTTACCCCAAAGACCATTGCATTTTTCCAGTTGTAGAACCTCTGTAATATAATCGGCTTCTCACGGGGGGCAATAGATTCATTTGGAACATTCTGTAAGACAGATTTATGATATATTCATGACATGTCACATGACTGTCGCCATCACTATCTTAACCCCTTAAAAACACAGCCTATTTCGGACCAAAGGAGGCAGCGATATTTTTGTTTTGTTTTTCCTTCTTCGTATTCTGAAAGTCATAATTTTTATTTGGTTTTCAGTCTATGGAGTCATATGAGGGCTTATTTTTTTTTAGACAAGACGTACATTTTAATGGCAACATTTTGGGGTACATATAATGTATTGTATTAGTTTTATTAACTTTCTTTTGGTGGGAGAGAGGAAAAAATCAGCAATTCTACCATTGTTTTTTGGATTTTGTTTTTACAGAGTTCAACGTGTGCTATAATTGACATAATACATTTATTCTAAGCGATACCAAATGTATATTTTTATTCATGATTTTCCACTTTTGCTCAATAAAAATCCTTTTTTTTTTAGAAAATATTTTATTGTGTTGCTACATTTAAAGACCCCTATCATTTTTTATTTTTTTTTCCAAAGGAGCTCTATGTTGTCTTATGTTTTGCAGGACGAGTTGTAGTTTTTATTGGTACCATTTTGGGGTACATACTATATTCTTTTCACTTGGATTTCAGTTTCATTCAGAGGCGAGATGATCAAAAAACAGCAATTTTGCTGTTGATTTTTAGTAAATTACGAAGGCAGTGATACCAAATATGTATAGGTTTTTTTACATTTTTTTGCAGTTTTTCCAAAATAAATGGCTTTGTTCAGGGAAAAAACAGCGACTTTCAGGTATTTTTAAATATTTTTACAAAATGTTTTTTAACTTTTATTGTTCGTCCCACATGGGACTTGAACATCTGACTTTCTGATTACTTATATAATACATTATTTAACACTTCTGTATTGCAATGCATTATATGTGTCAGTGTAAAACTAGCAGGCAGCTTATTAGGCTTCCGTTTATGCCAGACCTGCCATAGCAACCCACCGACACACCGCGATCAGTTTTCATGGAGTCCGGTGGAGTGACAGAGGGAGGCCACTAAGGGGTTAAATGTTCAGGATCAGAGTTTTCTCCATTCCCGGCGGTTAGAGTCTCTGCTATCACAGCGTTGTAATACTACAGCAGCTCGCGTTAACTTACCGCAAGCCATGACGTATTATTACAGAGTAGGGTGGAAGGGGTTTAAATCGGGATTTTTTTTAACTTATACAGGAACTTTACCCTATAGGGTCCCTGAATAATAAGCCCCAACAATAGAGAAGCTACTTACCCCAATGCACCACTCTCGTGTCCTTGTATGTCCAGGAGGAACGTACGGGTCCCCAACTGGGTCAGATAGAAATCCCTACAACACAAGTGATAGATGTAATGTAGACTCTATTCTATCCCGTGCAGGTAATGGGATTATTACATCTATATTCCTGTACAGCTGATCTCCTCATCTACTTTATGTCTATTGTTTCTATGAAGAGCCGACATTTCCTGATAATGAATATTATACTGGTGATACAACCAGATACAAGCAAGTAACTCACCCCAAAGAGCTGGAATACGACCCGTATATGTGGAACCACGTCCTCAGACTGGAAATCCTGAAAGACAAGAAGTGGCTGTAATACCCCGGATAAGAAGAGTAAAGTGGGGGTTTGGTTGGACACCCCCTTTTTTCAGATTGTTGGTCCCACAAAGACAAGGTTTTGGCAGGAGCCCCCACTACTAGTGACCTAAATAATGAACTGCCCCCGAAATCACCGGACGACGACTGTTCTCAATGCCGGCCTGTTGTCCTCCAGAGCTGAGAGACATATTACATGAGACTCTCAGCAGCAGCTAGTGCCCTGAGTGGGGGTGACCCCTCTATCAGCGTAATAGAGTAATGGACACCAGACAACCCCTCTAATAGGACGTTTTGTCAGAAATCAGTAGAAAGTTGTTGCGTTACCTCAAAGTTCCATGTTTTCTGGGGTTCGGAGGGACCATCATAGAATGGAAGATATTTAATCCAGAATAAAAGGTCCTGTAAGAGACAATATGATCATTATAGTCCTATATCTCCTGCATAGAAGAGCGCAGTATATTTATATATATGGTGAGGAATGTTCTAGAGGCCCAGAATGTAGCCAATCACAGTGCAGAAGCCAGTGACATCACACAACGTCTATTCTCATCCCCCCAAGTTCTACATTAGACATCCGCGTCCCCGTCATCCATGAATATTCCATATATAATATCAGAAGAAGTTGTGGATTTACCTCCAGCGTCCATGGAATCAGGTAGTTGGTTGGACTTTCAAATGATGGAAGGTGATGAGTCCAGTATGAAAAGTCCTGCGAGAGACAAAATCATCATTATAGTCACCTCCGTCCCATACAGAGCAGTGTATATGTATATATGTGCCCCCTATAGATATATATATATACTGTACAGACCCCACACTTATATCCGCTCTGACCATTCACATCCTCTGTAAATTCTCTTGTCATATCTCCCCCTTTATAGCAGATAATTTCTCCCCCCCCCCAATCACCTGATCCTGCCACAGCCAATTCCAAGTGACAGCCATATTGAATAAGGGAAACATACTCACCGGCAGCGTACCGCAATGTACAGGGTAGATCAAGTTCAAAGACAGAAAAAATAGGATAATCCTCATTTTCTCCAATACTTCAAAGGGTCTCTCAGCACCAAGATGCCAATGAGATAGAAGCTGCAGGTGGGCGGAGCCACCTTATATACCCCCAGCTGTGACATCACAATGTCTTCTGTGACATCACAATTCTCTTTTTGGCATCACAATTCTCTTTGTGACATCATCACCGACCACACAATACCACATGACATCATCACACACCACTAGACATCATGTGACTCTGAGACTATGGGCCTCATGTATCATAACCGTCTAATAGAAAAAATGTCCTTGTTGTCCATAGAAACCAGTCACAGAGCAGCTATCATTGTAGCACAACAGTTAGGAGATAAGAGCTGCACTGTGATTGGTTGCTATGGGTAACTAGGACAGTTTTCCTCTTATACAGTGTGGATACATGAGGCCGCCATCTTTGAATGATCTTCCTGAACCATTAAAAATTAGAATTATCGTCTTCAGTATGGAGGTACACTATGGAGGGGTCACATAGAAACATGAACATGGCCCTTCTCCTTGTGTGGACCCTAAAAAATCAACAACTCATCTACTCTCCAATATATATATATATATATCATCCTACTACATCTCATTATCCCCTACACATCCGTACATTCATCCAGAGACCTCGATACCTAACAAGTGTGGCCCCCCCTGTGAAGCTGCAGATGTGGGGACGGAGGCAGGAGAGGGGCCCAGCGTCTAGACACCCCTCCCCCAGACACTGACTTTGGACTCAGGAATTGTCCCTTGGGTAATGGCGGCTCCGCTCTGGATATTACTGCACTGACATGGCCCAATACTGAGTTACAGACTATGGACATTGTCATTATAAGAGGGGGTCACATTTACCCCATTTACTTATTGTTGGGCTTTAAAGGGACAGTAGCAAGGACCCACAATGAAGTCCAGGACATTATCATTATCGTTACCCCCTCCCCCATCACCTCACCCTGCCGCAGCTGATTCTAGGCACCCGCCATATGTAATAATAGAGATGTACTCACCGGCAGCGTACCGCAATGTACGGGGTAGATCAAGTTCAAAAACAGGAGTAATAGGATAATCCTCATTGTCTCCAATACGTCAAGGGGTCTCTCAGCACCAAGATGCCAATGAGATACAAGCTGCAGGTGCTCAGAGCCCCCTTATATACCCCCATTGTGACATCACAATACCCTCTGTGACATCATCACCCACCACACGACACCACGTGACATCATTACCCACCACAAAATACCACATGACATCATCACCCACCACACAATACCACATACGACTAAATTGATGAAAGCAAGAAAAGATAGCACGATGAAAAAGCGCACAGCCAATACAAATAGTTTGAAAAAAGAAAAAACTTTTATTGATCCAAAACATATATATATGACACACAAATAAAAACATTTAAAAACATGTATGAACAGAAGCCCATGTGTAGATAAACAGGGCAAAACTACAGTCACTATACTTGTCTCAATAGGATAATAATATACCAATAGATGGATATTACTGGGTAAATATAAAGCCTCTACTCAACAACATACAATAATCACAAGAACCAGAAACCTGGGATTACCTGGTGCTCAGCATGCCAAGAATTGCTTTATAATGCAGCTTCCTCAGGGGAAATAGAATGCCACACACAATACCACATGACATCATCAGCCACCACACTACCCTCTGTGACATCACGCACCACATGTCACCACCATGTGACATCATCACTCAGCACAAGACATCATGTGACCAGCACAATTTCCAGATTTAGTTATTTGCTGCGTTTTCATGCTGCGGGTTTTGGTGTGATTTTCCGCAGCACTAGGCAGATATAATTTGCAAGGGGAATCGCAAAATAAATTGACATGCTGCGGATTCTAAAAAACACATTGCTGGTCAATTTCCGTCCCGAAAAATACTGCAGCGAGTACATGAGATTTCCTGGAATCTCATTGACTATGCTGGTACTGTATTACGCCATCCGCGCGGCATAGCCACACGTATACGCATCGTGTGCATTGAGCCTTATGCTGCCGTTACTGGGTGTATACATGTAGTATATGTCTCTGGACGCCATGTTGGTTGGGGGGTGCCAGTCTCTGGCTATCAGTCAGAAGTTTAGCAGTGTGGCTGGCGCCATATTCCTTCAGTGTCGGGTGAGGGACAGAATGTAGCGGCTGCTGCTCCCATGGAGGGGAGGGATTTCAGTTACTATGGTAACATCAGTAATAAATATGGAGGAGCAGCGCTGACTTTTCAGGACTAATAAATAATCTTATTAATTGTGTAACGTTCCCGCACCGCCACTCGCCATTCTCTATATGTGGACGTTACGTTATCAGGTGTAAACAGAGAAGAGGAATGACGCCATAATGCCGTTTTTCTATGTCATGTGACCAGTCCTTATAATATAATATCTGTACAGTTAATGTTCATTATATTATTTTCTATCAGGTATTTATAGCTGGAGCTCTGTTATTACTGATGCAGCGTGTGAGGAGATAAGATATTTTATAATAAACTATTCGCTCCTCCCGACTCGTATCTGACTCGTATGTCAGAAAAGTAGAATAGGTCTGAATACCAAATATGTCACTGTATATACAGCGGACAACTGACATATATACATTACTAAATTTCCCCCGTACACCTCCAAACATGATAAATCACTGGCTGCCTGCACCACCACTAGGGGGAGCTGCTTCATATGGATTTATACAGATAGCGCTGAACTCAATGGAAGCTGTAAACATCTCTATGTAGTGAGCTCCCCCTAGTGGTGGCTGCAGGAAATACAATGGCTCTATGTCAGGAAACAGGGGGATCAGTGCCGGCCCCCGCTCACCTCGGGCCTCATAGCAGTGACGTGGTCTGCCTCTATGGTGTGTACAGCACTGAGTATATGTAGCTATTACATAATAGCTACATATCCTATATATATGGGTTTGCATCAACAAAATCCCAATTCCAATACAGGTTTTTTTTTTTTAGGCCATCCAACATACAGGACCCAGAAGGAGTACTAGGAGGGCAGGTCGCAGGAGGAATAGAACAAAGAAAAATGCGACCACCACTTTACGACCACAAGGAATGAGGAACAAACCCAACAAGGGGAAATATCCTCAGAAACAGTGGTAAAGATCTCATCCACTGTTTTGACACCCATTATACAATCATTGGTCTTGTCCAAAGGACTGTCTTTCTGCCCAAGCCAAACGATGGATTGGTTTGGTTTGGAGCTGGATTTGTATAATTTCATTAGGAGTTTAAAATTAAAAGTGTGGTTTAACATATGTGGGGTAGATACTGATTACAACAATGTTGACAGTGGATTCTGTCTGAACAGTCTTGGACAACAACATAACAAAAGTAAATTCCAACCATGTTTAGAACATCCCATAGAGACTTATATGGATTTAGTTAAAAAAGATATTGATAACTTGTGTATTGAATGCCAAGATATGAATTTGAGACACCCTGATATTACATCTATTGAAATGCTGGCTCTTGATGAACTGAACCATAACCACAATCTAACCATAAAACCCGCGGACAAGGGTGGGGCGATCGTGGTCATGGACACTATTATGTATATGAGGGAGGCATATAGACAGTTACAAGATGGGAATGTCCATAGATTACTTATTGGTGATCCTACGTTTGACATAGAGAGAAAGATTTTGAATCTAGTCAATCAAGCTTTTGAAGATGGGTTAAGTGATCGTGCCCTAAAGAAATATCTTATTATTGAGCATCCTTAGACACCTTGTCTTTATTTGTTGCCTAAAGTGCATAAATGCCTTGCTAATCCCCCTGGTTGCCCGATTGTAACAGGTAGGGAATCTATATTGAACAATATTTCTATTTTTATTGATAGAACATTGAGAGATTTTGGTATAGATACTAGGTCCTATATCAGGGGTACCTCTGACTTTATCTGTAAACTACAACAGGTCGCACCACCGCAGGGGGCAATACTTGCTTCCTTCGATGTAGTGTCACTGTACACATCCATTGACCATAGTAATGGGTTGGAAGCTGTCAAACATAGATTGCTCACATCGGTATATAGTCCATCATGCTGCGAGCTGATTATTTCCCTTCTGGAACTTATACTTTCCTCTAACTACTTTGTATTTGATGATACATTTTATCTACAACTAAGGGGCACGGCAATGGGGTCCTATATGGCCCCTACGTATGCCAACACTTTTGTGGGCATGATGGAGGAGATGTCGATCTATGTATCCCACCACTTCACATATGTTCTGAGGTGGTGGCGATACATAGACGACATCTTCCTCATCTGGACAGACACGACAGAATACTTTTTGGAATTCCACACCTTTTTTAATCAAATTGATCCAGACATTCAATTTACTTATACTTACTCGACTGAGATGATCCAATTCTTGGATGTCTCAATAAGCATTAAAAATGATGTCTTATACACTAGTCTATATACTAAGCAAACTGACAGTAACACCATTATTGAAATTTGAGAGCTGTCATCCGAAAAAGATGATACGCTCTCTTCCATACAGTCAAATGCTCAGGGCGAGACGTATTGTGTATGATGATTCATAATTGAATCAGACTCTTGATCAGATGATCCTAAACTTTAAACATAGAGGATATCCAAGACGACTGTTGAATACCTTTAAGGACCAGGTCAAGAACACTCCTAGAAATAATCTATTGGTTAATCCTAAACAGCGTATATCTCCTTCCTGTGTTCCGTTTGTGTCCACCTATCACGATCTTAGTGGAGAAGTGGCAAAGATTTTTAATAGACATTGGGGCATTATTAAGAACAGTTATAAACACATTGAATCGTTTAATAACGCACCCCTCATGTCATATAGACGTCCACAAAACTTACGTGACAAATTAGTCAATAGTCTGACACATAGAAAAACAGGACAACAGACACTCCTTAGACCGAAAAAAAATGGGTAACTTTCCCTGTCTCTATTGCATTAATTGTCGTCTTATGCATAGGGGGAATGTCTTTATTCATCCGCAAACACAAAGAGAGCACAGGATTAAACAATTTCTTACATGCGCTTCGGATTGGGTTATTTACGTTCTCTGGTGCCCGTGTTCACTTCTATATGTCGGTGAAACCTCTTGTGATTTCAAGACACGTCTGAATAATCCCAGATATTCCATACGTAAGAAGAAAAGTGATTTACCGGTAGCGAAACATTTCTCGGAACTTGGACACGCAGAAAAAGATCTTAGATTTATGATTTTGGAACAGGTTCCTAGCCCTTATAAGGGGGGTAATAGATCAGCATTATTACACAAGTGTGAATTGAAATGGATCTTTTTACTAGAATCATTGAAACCAAAGGGCCTCAATGTTGAGTTCAATGTTATGAGACTCATTACCTAATATGTCGCGTTCCCGTTTTTTTCCCCTCCCTGTCCTTGCGGTGTCTTTCTCGGTGAATGTATATTTATACACACATGCGATACATGATTTGTATATTTGTACATTGTTTTTAATTTTTCCTTTTTTCTCTTTCCAGAGGATTATAGAATTTCAGGACCACTCACCATGACTGGAGCGCTGTCTTCATATATGATGTATGATATCTTACACAAGTCTGTCTGTTAACATTAACCCCTTCCCTCTTTGGCCACTTTTGACCTTCCTGACAGAGCCTCATTTTTCAAATCTGACATGTTTCACGTTATGTGGTAATAACTTCGGAATGCTTTCACCTATCCAAGCGATTCTGAGACTGTTTTCTCGTGACACATTGGAATTTAAGTTACTGGCAAAATTGGCTCGATATGTTCAGTATTTAATTGTGAAAAACACCAAAATTTTGCGAAAAATTGCAAAGATTAGCATTTTTCTCAATTTAAATGTATCTGCTTGTAAGACAGGCAGTTATAACACACAAATTGTTCCTAATTAACATCCCCCATATGTATACTTTATATTGGCATTATTTTTGTACATCCTTTTATTTTTCTAGGACGTTACGAGGCTTTGAACTTTAGCAGCAATTTCTCACATTTTCAAGAAAATTTCAAAAGGCTATTTTTACAGGGGCCAGTTCAGTTGTGAAGTGGGTTTGAGGGCCTTATATATTAGAATCCCCCAATAAATCTCCCCAAAAAAACTGCACCCCTCAAAGTATTCAAAACAGCATTCAGAAAGTTTCTTAGGGGTATAGTTGGCATTTTGACCCCACATATTTTGCTATATTTATTGGAATGAGCCAGTGAAAATTAAAATCTACTTTTTTTCTGAAAAAACATAGAAATTTGTAATATTTACAAGAAATAAAGAAGAAAATGCACCCCAACATTTGTAAAGCAATTTCTCCCGATTTTGAAAATACCCCATATGTGGTAATAAACTGCTGTTTGGACCCACAGCAGTGCTCAGAAGGGAAGGAGCGCCATTTGGATTTTGGAGCGCAGATTTTGCTGGATTGGTTTTAGTGCCATGTCGCGATTGCAACGCCCTGGAGGGAACAAAACAGTGGAAACACCCCAAATGTGACCCCATTTGGGAAACTACACCCCTCAAGGAATTTTTCTAGAGGTATAGTAAGCATTTATACCACACAGGTTTTTGCTGAATTTAGTAGAATTAGGCCGTGAAAATGAATAGAAACATTTTTGTCCTCTAAAATGTTGAATTTTTTCATTTTCACAAGAGTTAAAGGAGAAAAAGTCACCCTAAATTTGTAACGCAATCTTTCCCGAATATGACAATACCCCACCTGTGGGAATAATTGTTTTTTTTAATAGAAATTAATTAACCTTTGCAGGACCGATCCTTTTTTTTTGCTTTTCCATTTTAGTTTTTCACTCCACGCCTTCCAAACGCCATAACTTTTATATTTTTCCATCAATTGAGCGGTGTGAGGGCTTAGTTTTGGCAGGACGAGCTGTAGTTTTTATTGGTACCATTTTTTGGTACATACAACTTTTTTATCACTTTTTATTACATTTTATTTAAAGCTTTGGTGACCAAAAAACAGTGATTTTTGGCGGTTTAAATTCCTTATTTCTTACGGCTTTCATAATGCGCTATAAATGACCATTATATTTTATTCTGCGGGTCGGCATGATTACGGCGATACCATATGTATATAGTTTTTTTATGTTTTGCAGCGTTTGCACAATAAAATCACTTCGTTATAAAATAATTTATTTTCTGTGTCACCATATTCTGAGAGCCGTAACTTTTTTATTTTTCAGTCAAAAAAGCGGTGTAAGGGCTTGTTTTTTGCGGGACGGGTTATAGTTTTTATTGGTACTATTTTGGGGTACATGCGACTTTTTGATCACTTTTTATTTTATATTTTGATAGGGGTGGTGACCAAAAAATTGTTATTCTGGCATTGTTTTTAGTTTGTTTTTTTTCCGGCGTTCACCGTGCGGTAAAAATAACATTGTAGTTTTATAGATTGGGTCGTTACGAACGCGGTGATACCAAATATGTGTACTGTTTTTTTAACGTTTTCATTTTTTTCCTATAATAAGAGACTTATTATAGGAAAAAAAAATCTTTTATTTTTACACTTTTGTAAAACATATTTATTAACTTTTTTAAACTTTTTTCTTTACTTTTTACTCTTTCTTTTTTTACCTGCAGGTCTGATCGCTGCTAGAATACATTACAATATCTAGTAGTGTAACGTATTCCAACTGTCAGTGTGACGTCACTCTGACAGTTAGTCTACAAGGACCAGCCAGAGGCTGGTCCTCATAGGCTTCCATACATTCCCCGGGTGCCATCACAAGCATCAGCAGCCCCCACAATTGTATGGGGGCTGTTGATGTGCTACAAACCCCCTACATGCGGAGATCGCAATCGAGCTCCACATTTAACAGGTTAATTGCCGAAATCAGCGGCAATGCGCCGCTGATCGGCAACAGTGGAGACGTCCCGGTTCCCGACACACACTGTCACAGACACTGTCACCGACAGTGTGCATCGCGAATGATGTCCTGTAACTCTGACAGGAAGTCTATCAGGAGGCTGGTCCTTATAGGCTTCCGTACATGGCAGACACGGAGGCCATTACTTGGCCTCCGGTCACCATGCTAGCCATCTGCAAACCTCACGATTTCATTGTGAGGTCTGCCGATGTGCTAGAAACGCAACTTAATACGTATTGCCCAGATTCTGCAGTTTTGAGAAATATCCCACATGTGGCCCTCGGGCGGTAATGGACTGAAACACCGGCCTCCGAAGCAAAGGCGCACCTAGTGGATTATGAGTCCTCTTTTTATTGCGCACCATGTCCGGTTTGAAGAGGTCTTGTGGTGCCAAAACATTGGAAACCCCCAAAAGTGACCCTATTTTGGAAATTAGGCCCCCTGAGGAATTCATTGTAGTTTTCTTGGGGTGCATGCGGCTTTTTGATCAGTTTTTATTCTATTTTTAGGTGGCGCGGTGACTCTAAAAAAAAAATTCTACTATTGTTTTTTTATTCTATTTTTTTTACAGCGTTCACCGTGCGCTATAAATGACACATTCACTTTATTCTGCGTGGCGATACGATTACGGCGATACCAGATGTTTATAGTGTTTTTATGTCTTATGGCGTTTGCACAATAAAATACTTTTTGTAAAAAATCATTTACTTTTTGTGTTACCTTATTCTAAGAGCCAGAACGTTTTTATTTTTCAATCAAGAAAGCCGTGCGAGGACTTATTTTTTGCGTAACGAACTGTAGTTTCGATCAGGACCATTTTTAGGTACATGCAACTTTTTGATCTCTTTTTATTCCATTTTTGGGAGTTGAAGTGACCAAACAATTGTGATTGTGGTACGGTTTATTATTATTTTATTTTACGGCGTTCACCGCACGGGATAAATAATGAAATAATTTTGTATTTCAGGTCGTTACGGACGTGTCGATACCAATTATGTATAGTTTATTTGTTTGTTTATAGATTTTTATGAATAATAAAGGACTGATAAGGGAAAAAGGGGGATTTTTACTTTTTTACTTTTAAAACTTTTATTTTCTTATTTTTACACATCTTTTTTTAACTTTTTTTTTACTTTATTACTTTGTCCCACTAGGGGACATGAGGGCAGGAGGCCCTGATCGCCAGTGGCGGATTAAGTAGACCATAGGCCCTGTGCTGTTACCTATAGTTGGGCCCCCCTTCTCCACCGCCGCCCTGTAACTATTGTTAACACTTCCTTTTTGTCCAGACATTAACAAATGGGTGTTACTACTCCCCTTGTCAAAAGGCTGTGTCCCCACATACTGACAGTCTCCAACCATCGCTGACAGTATCGCGCCGTGTAGGGACACATTCTCCTGTCAAGGGGAATAGTAACACTTATTTGTCTATCAGTCCTGGACTGCACAAAGACTTTGTGAAATACAAGGATTTCCTATAATAAACATGTCAGTAGAGATGACAGATTGTCTATAAATCTAGTGACTCACAGGTGACGAGGTAGTTTTTTTCCTCTTCTCCATCCAGTCCAGACTTCATGACGACTTTTCCCGGCCATGACCCATTTCTGCAGAATTTGACACTCAGATAGCTTTGGCTCCTCACTTTTCCAACATTTCCACACCTATAAACAAAGATAATATTATCATGGTGCCACACACTGTGCCCCTAAATATAATAGCACCAAACACTGCGCCCCTGAATAAAATAGTACAAACACTGTGCCCCTAAATATTATAGCACCATAGACTGCGCCCCTGAATATAATTGTGTCAAACACTGTAGATAGCACCACACACAGCCCCCTGTAAATAGCGCTACACAGTCCTCCCCCTCTGTAAATAGCGTGACATAGCCCTCCCCCTCTTGTATATAGTGCTACACAGCAATCCCCCTTAGATATAGTGATACACAGCGCTCCCTTCTATATAGTGCTATACAACAATCCCCCCTTGTATATTGTTCTACACAGCATCTCCCCCCTTGGACCTGCAGCTCTTGTAATTGCTCAGTATAATGTCCCACGTAGCTGCCCCCATAGTATATTGCCACCCATAGCTGCCCCCACAGTATAATGCCCTTCATAGCTGCGACACAGTATAATGCCTCCATAGCTGCGACACAGTATAATATCCCCATAGCTGCGACACAGTATAATGCCCCATAGCCGACACAGTATAATGCCCCATAGCCGACACAGCATAATGCCCCATAGCCGACACAGCATAATGCCCCATAGCCGACACAGTATAATGCCCCATAGCCGACACAGTGTAATGCCCCATAGCCGACACAGTATAATGCCCCATAGCTGACACAGTATAATGCCCCATAGCCGACACAGTATAATGCCCCATAGCTGACACAGTATAATGCCCCATAGCCGACACAGTATAATGCCCCATAGCCGACACAGTATAATGCCCCCATAGCCGACACAGTATAATGCCCCATAGCCGACACAGTATAATGCCCCATAGCCGACACAGTATAATGCCCCATAGCCGACACAGTATAATGCCCCATAGCCGACACAGTATAATGACCCATAGCCGACACAGTATAATGCCCCATAGCCGACACAGTATAATGCCCCATAGCCGACACAGTATAATGCCCCATAGCCGACACAGTATAATGCCCCATAGCTGACACAGTATAACGCACTATAGCCGACACAGTATAATGCCCCATAGCCGACACAGTATAATGCCCCATATGTACGTACCTAATAAAAAAGAAAACATAATTACTTACCTATCCCGGTTCCCACGACGGTGGGGGATGCTTCTCCTCCTCTGCACTGTGCTGTGAGTGACTCCGTGCAGACAGGCGCGATGACGTCACTACATCGCGCCTGCCTGCACCGAGCCGCTCACGGCAGAGTGAATGCTGGGGCGAGGCTCCAGCATTCAACCCAACTGAATCTGCGTCATGCGGACGTAGATTCAGTCGGAAGCGGGCAGCGCGGTAGCGCTGCATAGTTTTTTACGTTTGTGTGCGGTTCGGGCCGCGATGGGCCCCCTGGCAGCCTCGGGCCCCGATGGGCCCCCTGGCAGCCTCAGGCCCCGGGCGACCACACGAATCGCCCATATTATAATCCGCCATTGCTGATCGCTATTCTAGTGCAGTGTATTAGATCTGTCAGCTACTCACTGACAGCAAGCATAGTGGGTCTTGACTTTGTCAGGACCCACTAGGCTTCCGTCTATGGCATAGCCGGACGCCATTGTTAAGTGTCCGGTTGCCATAGTCACCATCGCCGGACAATATCGTGTAGCAGGCCGGCGATTTTAGCTTAACCCCTAAAAAGCTGCGGTCGGTATTGAACGCGGCTTTTAAGGGGTTAATCAGCGGGGACACATCAATCGGTCCCCGCTATAGGAGCTGCGGCAACTGTTGTACAAGACAGCAGCTGTCACAGCTCCTGCATGTGTCGGGAAGACGGCCGAAAAGGCCGTTGATCCCGCGACGTAATATTCCGTCGCTGAGCGCGAACGGGGTGGTCAGCGCGACGGAATTTTACGTCGCTGAGCGTTAAGGGGTTAAAACATGAGATTCTTATAAACATTTTTATCACATTGTATAAGTCCAGTAGCCACTTCTCGGAGGCCTCTTTTAATTGAGTCCCTACTCTATTAGGTGCAGCACTGCATGGCGGTCGCAGTCTAGAAGGAGATTACATTAGGGTTTCCACATTTTTGCCCTCAGTTTGTCCACATGGAAAGGTGACATTTTTTATCTATTCACATGGTTGTGGTGTTGTGTGGTGGTCTATGTTGCTGTGGTATTGTGCATGTGGGGGAATGTGTCATAGAGCCAAGATGGCCTCGCCTTTCAGCAGGGGTAATGTTGAGCTCTTGGGTTGCCCCCCCTGCAGGTGCCTTGTTGCGGCGAAGGCGGCTGCCGTGCAGTGCTGCACCTAATAGAGTAGGGACTCAATTAAAATAGGTCGCCGTGAAGTGTTAAGTGGACTAATACATTCTGATAATTTTTCTAAGAACCTCCTTTTCATGTTTGTGCAGCAATAGATGAAGGTATAAAAGTGGATGTGCGCTCCATGTCTTGTTCTCCCATGTTGGTAGATAAGTCATGTAATGTGTTTATAAAGATCCATCAGTAATCCGCTTCATGTAGACAACCTTTCTTATTTTTACTTGGTATATTACTCTTACTATTACTTTATAAGAAATGACTCGATACTTTACAGCTTTATGATATTTTATTGAGCTGATAATAAGAAAATAATGTTCGACCTTTCTGTGGACACCGGTGGAAGTGTCCTCCATGATTTTATAGGATGAGGTGGACTTTTCATATGGTCAGTGGTAGGCTTGGTGTTCACTGAGGTGAAGAGTTTTAATGGATGACCCTTCCAAGAAGAGATGGACCTGGCTGTGTGCCATCAAGAGGTCACGACCCTCCGGCTGTGTGCCATCAGGAGGTCGTCACCATCAGGCATTGTGCCATATCCAGATGTAAACTTCAGACTGGAGGCCATCACCTCAGTTCTTCACCACTGACAGCAGATGGTAGAGAATAGACAAACCCAGCAGTGTGGTCATAAGGTGGCAAGAAGGTGGGATGCTGATGATTTCAGGAGGCGTTACTCAACCTGTAATCTGGATGAAATAGTGATGGTTCAGGAACAGGTGAGCACTTGTGATGACTGAGGCATTTTTGCTCACCTCAGTCTTCTTCGCCTCTTAAGCATCCCCAGAAAGATCTTCTTCTCGCTCTTGTGCGTCTGGGTTCGGATGTACTGGGTTCTGGTGTTCTGGGTTCCGGTGTTCTGGGTTGTTGACGTTGATAGACCAGAATCCTCTCCTCATGACTATTAGAAGAAGGAGCTTTGCGTCCTATGTTGTCAGGAGGTATTGACCGGGCCCAGACGATGTTACTGAATGCCACATTATACTTGCGTTTTGGTGACTCTTTCACATCGTGTAGAGCAGAAGCAATAGGTTCACTTGGAACATTCTGTAATACAGATTTATGATGTATTTCTGATGTTCTTGGTTCTGGTGTTCTGGGCTCTGGTGTTCTGGATGGTTGACGTTGATAAACCAGAATCCTCTCCTTATGACTATTAGTAGAAGGAGCTTTGAGTCCTGTGTTGTCAGAAGGTATTGACCGGGCCCAGACGATGTTACTGAATGCCACATTATACTTGGGTTTTGGTGTCTTTTTCACATCCTGTGGAGCAGAAGCCGTGGATGGTCCAGGACGTTCCTTGTTAGACAGGACTGGTGTTCTCCTGGATTCTTGTACCCGAAATTCAGGGGTATAAATCGGCTCCTTACAAGCTTCTTGGTCTTTCAGAACATTTTCTTTTTCAGGAATATGACTTTGTTTGGTTGTGTCCTTGGCTTCAGCTGTGCTTGTCAGAGGTGATTCTGTGTTTGGTTCTTCATCAGAATCAGAGGGCTCTTCCTCCTCCTCCTCCCTCTCACTCAGGACAGGCACTATAGCCAAGGACAGTATAAGGACGAGTGGTGACATCATGATGACACAGGCCACGCCATTGATGAGCCGAGCATGAAGTTTGATCTCACATTCAGAGGGGTCTTTTTTGGGAACCACAGGTGGTGGGTTGTCCTGCAATAGAAAGAGGAATAATAAAATCTTGTAGATATTAGGTTACCGCGCCATTTGTGTTCTTGCTGCGCCATTTTATCATCTCCTTTTCTTGTGTTGAATCTGCACATTTTTACTTACCCCAAAAACCATTGCATTTATCCAGTTGTAGAACCTCTGTAATATAATCGGCTTCTCACGGGGGGCAATAGATTCATTTGGAACATTCTGTAAAACAGATTTATGATATATTCATGACATGTCACATGACTGTCACCATCACTATCTTAACCCCTTAAAAACACAGCCTATTTCGGACCAAAGGAGGCAGCGATATTTTTGTTTTGTTTTTCCTTCTTCGTATTCTGAAAGTCATAATCTTTATTTGGTTTTCAGTCTATGGAGTCATATGAGGGCTTATTTTTTTTTTAGATAAAGACGTACATTTTAATGGCAACATTTTGGGGTACATATAATGTATTGTATTCGTTTTATTAACTTTCTTTTGGAGGGAGAGAGGAAAAAATCTGCAATTCTACCATTGTTTTTTGGATTTTGTTTTTACAGAGTTCAACGTGCGCTATAATTGACATAATACATTTATTCTAAGCGATACCAAATGTATATTTTTTTTCATGATTTTCCACTTTTGCTCAATAAAAATCCTTTTTTTTTAGAAAATATTTTATTGTGTTGCTGCATTTAAAGACCCCTATCATTTTTTATTTTTAGTCAAAGGAGCTCTATGTTGTCTTATGTTTTGCAGGACGAGTTGTAGTTTTTATTGGTACCATTTTGGGGTACATACTATATTCTTTTCACTTGGATTTCAGTTTCATTCAGAGGCGGGATGATCAAAAAACAACAATTTTGCTGTTGATTTTTAGTATATTATGAAGGCAGTGATACCAAATATGTATAGGTTTTTTTTTCATTTTTTGCAGTTTTTCTAAAATAAATGGCTTTGTACAGGGAAAAAACAGCGACTTTCAGGTATTTTTAAATATTTTTACACAATGTTTTTAACTTTTATTGTTCGCCCCACATGGGACTTGAACATCTGACTTTCTGATTACTTATATAATACATTATGTAACACTTCTGTATTGCAATGCATTATATGTGTCAGTTTAAAACTGGCAGGCAGCTTATTAGGCTTCCATTTATGCCACACCTGCCATAGATACCCATCGGCACACCACGATCCGTTTTCATGGAGTCCGGTGGAGTGACAGAGGGAGGCCACTAAGGGGTTAAAAGTCCAGGATCAGAGTTTTCTCCATTCCCGGCGATTAGAGTCTCTGCTATCACAGCGTTGTAATACTACAGCAGCTCGCGTTAACTTACCGCAAGCCATGACGTATTATTACAGAGGAGGGTGGAAGGGGTTAAAATCGGGATGGTCACCATAGTAACACAGCAGAAATGCCCGTTCTACCCACAACTTATAAAGGAACTTTAACCTATAGAGTCCCTGAATAATAAGCCCCAACAATAGAGAAGCTACTTACCCCAATGCACCACTCTCGTGTCCTTGTATGTCCAGGAGGAACGTACGGGTCCCCAACTGGGTCAGATAGAAATCCCTACAACACAAGTGATAGATGTAATGTAGACTCTATTCTATCCCGTGCAGGTAATGGGATTATTACATCTATATTCCTGTACAGATGATTATTAGGATCTCCTCATCTACGTTATGTCTATTGTTTCTATGAAGAGCCGACATTTCCTGATAATAAATATTATACTGGTGATACAACCAGATACAAGCAAGTAACTCACCCCAAAGAGCTGGAATACGATCCGTATATGTGGAACCACGTCCTCAGACTGGAAATCCTGAAAGACAAGAAGTGGCTGTAATACCCCGGATAAGAAGAGTAAAGTGGGGGTTTGGTTGGACACCCCCTTTTTTCAGATTGTGGGTCCCACAGAGACAGGATAATGACGGGAGCCCCCACTACTAGTGACCTAAATAATGAACTGCCCCCGAAATCACCGGACGTCCACTGTTCTCAATGCCGGCCTGTTGTCCTCCAGAGCTGAGAGACATATTACATGAGACTCTCAGCAGCAGCTAGTAGAGGGGGGTCCTGAGTGGGGGTGACCCCTCTATCAGCAAAATGGAGTAAAGGACACCAGACAACCCCTCTAATAGGACGTTTTGTCAGAAATCAGTAGAAAGTTGTTGCGTTACCTCAAAGTTCCATGTTTTCTGGGGTTCGGAGGGACCATCATAGAATGGAAGATATTTAATCCAGAAGAAAAGGTCCTGTAAGAGACAATATGATCATTATAGTCCTATATCGCCTCCATAGAAGAGCGCAGTATATTTATATATATGGTGAGGAATGTTCTAGAGGCCCAGAATGTAGCCAATCACAGTGCAGAAGCCAGTGACATCACAAAAGTCTATTCCCATCCCCCCCAAGTTCTACAAGGAACGTCCGCGTCCCCGTCATCCATGAAAATAATATTCCATATATAATATAAGAAGAAGTTGTGGATTTACCTCCAGCGTCCATGGAATCAGGTTGGTGGTTGGACTTTCATATGATGGAAGGTGATGAGTCCAGTATGAAAAGTCCTGCGAGAGACAAAATGATCATTATAGTCACCTCCGTCCCATACAGAGCAGCGTATATGTATATATGTGCCCCCTATAGATATATATACTGCACAGACCCCACACTTATATCCGCTCTGACCATTCACATCCTCTGTATATTCTCCTGTCATATCTCCCCCTTTATAGCAGATAATTTCTCTCCCCCCCAATCATCTGACCCTGCCGCAGCCGATTCCAAGTGACAGCCATATTGAATAAGGGAAACATACTCACCGGCAGCGTACCGCAATGTACGGGGTAGATCAAGTACAAAGACAGAAAAAATAGGATAATCCTCATTTTCTCCAATACTTCAAAGGGTCTCTCAGCACCAAGATGCCAATGAGATAGAAGCTGCAGGTGGGTGGAGCCACCTTATATACCCCCAGCTGTGACATCACAATGTCTTCTGTGACATCACAATTCTCTTTGTGACATCACAATTCTCTTTGTTACATCATCACCGACCACACAATACCACATGACATCATCACACACCACTAGACATCATGTGACTCTGAGACTCTGGGCCTCATGTATCATAACAGTCTAATAGAAAAAATGTCCTTGTTGTCCATAGCAACCAATCACAGAGCAGCTTTCATTGTAGCACAACAGTTAGGAGATAAGAGCTGCTCTGTGATTGGTTGCTATGGGTAACTAGGACAGTTTTCCTCTTATACAGTGTGGATACATGAGGCCGCCATCTTTGAATGATCTTCCTGAACCATTAAAAATGATCATCTTCAGTATGGAGGTACACTATGGAGGGGTCACATAGAAACATCAACATGGCCCTTCTCCTTGTGTGGACCCTAAAAAACCAACAACTCATCTACTCTCCAATATATGTCTATATATCATCCTACTACATCTCATTATCCCTACACAACCTTACATTCATCTAGAGACCACGATACCTAAAAAGTGTGGCCCCCCTGTGGAGCTGCAGATGTGGGGACGGAGGCAGGAGAGGGGCCCAGCGTCTAGATACCCCTCCCCCAGACACTGATTTTGGACTCAGGAATTGTCCCTTGGGTAATGGCGGCTCCGCTCTGGGCCTTACTGCACTAACATGGCCCAATACTGAGTTACAGACTATGGACTTGTCACTATAAGAGGGGGTCACATTTACCCCATTTACTTATTGTTGGGCTTTAAAGGAACAGTAGCATGGACCCATAATTAAGTCCAGGACATTATCATTATCGTTACCCCCTCCCCCATCACCTCACCCTGTCGCAGCTGATTCTAGGCACCCGCCATATGTAATAATAGAGATGTACTCACCGGCAGCGTACCGCAATGTACGGGGTAGATCAAGTTCAAAAACAGGAGTAATAGGATAATCCTCATTGTCTCCAAAACGTCAAGGGGTCTCTCAGCACCAAGATGCCAATGAGATACAAGCTGCAGGTGCACGGAACCCCCTTATATACCCCCCATTGTGACATCACAATAGCCTCTGTGACATCATCACCCACCACACGACACCACGTAACATCATCACCCACCACAAAATACCACATGACATCTTCACCCACCACAAAATAGCACGTGACATCATCACCCACCACACTACCCTCTGTGACATCATCACCCACCACACTACCCTCTGTGACATCATCACCCACCACACAATACCACATACGACTAAATTGATGAAAGCAAGAAAAGATAGCACGATCAAAATAGCGCACACCCAATACAAATAGTTTGAAAAAAGAAAAAACTTTTATTGATCCAAAACATATATATATGACACACAAATAAAAACATTTAAAAACATGTATGAACAGAAGCCCATGTGTAGATAAACAGGGCAAAACTACAGTCACTATACTTGTCTCAATAGGACAATAATATACCAATAGATGGATAGTACTGGGTAAATATAAAGCCTCTACTCAACAACATACAATAATCACAAGAACCAGAAACCTGGGATTACCTGGTGCTCAGCATGCCAAGAATTGCTTTACACTGCAGCTTCCTCAGGGGAAATAGAATGCCACACACAATACCACATGACATCATCAGCCACCACACTACCCTCTGTGACATCACGCACCACATGACATCATCACTCAGCACAAGACATCATGTGACCAGCACAATTTCCAGATTTAGTTATTTCTATAGTAAAATCTTGAGTTTCTTGTACTGTCCCTGGACATTGGGGAGTGCTGGTGACGTGTGTGACAGCGCCATAGTGAGACTTCTCTTCTCCTGTATACCAGGATATATGATAAGGCCTCATGCACACGCTGCGGAAGATACGCACTAAAACCGCAGCAATACTCAGGAAACTTGAGGTAAAAACTGCACCTAATCATGCGTTTTTCTATACGTTTCTTTACGTTTTGATGAGATTTTCGGCGCGTTTTCATGCTGCGGGTTTTGGTGTGATTTTCCACAGCACTAGGCAGATATAATTTGCAAGGGGAAACACAAAATAAATTGACATGCTGCGGATTCTAAAAATCACATTGCTGGTCAATTTCCGTCCCGAAAAATACTGCAGCGAGTACATGAGATTTCCTGGAATCTCATTGACTATGCTGGTACTGTATTACGCCATCCGCGCGGCATAGCCACACGTATACGCATCTTGTGCATTCAGCCATATGTTGCTGTTACAGGGTGTATACATGTAGTATATGTCTCTGGACGCCATGTTGGTTGGGGGGTGCCAGTCTCTGGCTATCAGAAGTTTAGGAGTGTGGCTGGCGCCATATTCCGGGTGAGGGGCAGAATGTAGCGGGTGCTGCTCTCATGGAGGGGAGGGATTTCAGTTACTATGGTAACTTCAGTAATAAATATGGAGGAGCAGCGCTGACTTTTCAGGACTAATAAATAATCTTATTAATTGTGTAACGTTCCTGCACCGCCACTCGCCGTTCTCTATATGTGGACGTTACGTTATCAGGTGTAAACAGAGAAGAGGAATGACGCCATAATGCCGTTTTTCTATGTCATGTGACCAGTCCTTATAATATATCTGTACAGTATATGCAGGACGTACAGACATCATAGTGCCCCATAGCAAAACGTAATATGTGCCCCACCCCCACTGAGAGCTCCGACAAATGTGCTAATAGTTTATTACGTTAATGTTCATAATATTATTTTCTATCAGATCTTTATAGCTGGAGCTCTGTTGTTACTGATGCAGCGTGTGAGGAGATAAGATATTTTATAATAAACAATTCGCTCCTCACGACTCGTATCTGACTCGTATGTCAGAAAAGTAGAATAGGTCTGAACACCAAATATGTCACTGTATTTACAGCGGACAACTGACATATATACATTACTAAATCTCCCCCGTACATCTCCAAACATGATAAATCACTGGCTGCCTGCACCACCACTAGGGGGAGCTGCTTCATATGGATTTATACAGGTAACGCTGAACTCAATGGATGCTGTAAACATCTCTATGTAGTGAGCTCCCCCTAGTGGTGGCTGCAGCAAATACAATGGGAGCTGCAGGAAATACTATGGCTCTATGTAAGGAAGCAGGAGGATCAGTGCCGGCCCCCCCTCACCTCGGGCCCCATAGCAGTGACGTGGTCTGCCTCTATGGTGTGTACAGCACTGAGTATATGTAGCTCTTATGTACAGTATATAGTAGTAATAGTTACATATCCTATATATATGGGTTTGCATCAATAAAATCCCAATTCCAATACAGGTGATTTTTAGGCCATCCAACATACAGGACCCAGAAGGAGTACTAGGAGGGCATTTCGAAGGAGGAATAGAACAAAGATAAACGCGCCAACAGAGGACTTTACGACCACAAGGAATGAGGAACACACCCAACAAGGAGAAATATCCTCAGAAACAGTGGTAAATATATCATCCACTGTTTTGACACCCATTATACAATCATTGGTCTTGTCCAAAGAACTGTCTTTCTGCCCAAGCCAAACGATGGATTGGTTTGGAGTTGGATTTGTACAATTTTATTCGGAGTTTAAAGTTAAAAGTGTGGTTTAACATACGTGGGGTAGATACTGATTACAACAATGTTGACAGTGGATTCTGTCTGAACAGTCTTGGACTACATGACAAAAGTAAATTCCAACTGTCAGGGTTAAACTTCCTTTTCCCTGTTATTTCACACCGAATAGGCACCTCTGTAAATTGGAAACTGAGGGCATGCATGGAAGAATTATACCAAGCAGACAAATGTTGGTACACATCCTCCCTCAGCGAAGTAGGAAGCAAGAACTAAACTTTTATTGAACAAAGAGTTACAAAAAATCTTCTCTGTAGGAAGGTGGGGCGTGCTTAAGCCCCATTGGCTCTATTCAGCTGTAAGTTCATCTGTACACTCCTCTTGCATTCCAGGGTTGGTGTCTTCCATAGGCGTGTTCCTTATACAGGCTCCATTGTTCCATAGGTTCGATTTCTTTGTGTAATATACTGATATATATATGTAAGGATAATATTTTTGCAAACAATATACATGGTAATGATCCCTGACAGTCCCCCCTAAAAATATTATTACTCTATCCCTGAGCCTTGCCTAGCAACCTACTACTGACCACTCGAACAAGGTGGGTAGGGGTTTTGGATTTCTTCACCAGCTTGAGACGAGCTACTCCTTATGAGTAATCCCCCTTTGTACCTGGACTTCCAAGGTTTCGGAGTGGTCCTAATTGTCCCTATTCTCCTCAGGATACAGAATGCTTGTCTTGGTATAATCTACAAACTTCTGCTGGTTGTAATATATATAAGTCTACATTTTTATTAATGGTAATAATTGTTGCATTGTCACTTACTGTCCTAATGGGACTTTTACCCCTGCAGACACAACAGGTCATGGGCAGCATCTTCCCCAAACCTAAAGACACCCAGATAACATAACCTCCGGGCTCTCATTGCTGCCATGTACTTCTTACATATGAGTAACAACAACCAGTGACCTTCACCTCACACCTCCACATCAGGACTTGTTTTGGTCCTTCTCATCTGTCAGACACCGTCTCTTTTAGTATACGTCACCGGGCTGTACATAGCACCTCATGTTGTGAGCCTGGGGTGAGTTCCCACGTAGACGGAGCGGTGGAGTTTTATTGTGACTACCACAAACCCTCCGCATCTGTCCTCTTCCTCTGGCAAGTTACTTGTCCGCACGGCTGCTTAGAATTGTGACACTGCCGTCAGTTCATGATAAACACATTGCACTTCCTCTCCTTCCTTCGCTTCTCCGCCCTTCTCTGGCAAGAAGGGGAACCCCTCTTCGCATTCTTCCCTTGCCCCTGTGCCCCATCATCTCTGCCCTCACCCTCACCCACGGAGGCCTCCCTCGTTTCATCCTCCGCAGGTTTGGAACAAGCATTGACGACAGAACGAAGACACCGACTGAACGGGTGATCTAAGTCACCACACAGGTTGCAGCGAATTAGGTCACACGATGCAGCTAGATGATCAATCCCCCGACAATGAGCACACTTCTGCACCTTGCAGCTCCCACTCAAATGTGAGGGGTCACCACACTGGTGACACAGCTTCGGCTGCCCCTGGTAGAAGACAAGGATTCGATCTGTACCCAGGAAAGCAGACGATAGTATGTGGGACATGTCTGTCCCAGATGACATAATTTTACCATCAACGTCCAGGCTTCTGACCAGATGCCAAATTCGTCTAAGTTCTACCGTGGCATCTCTACTACTTCTCCGTACCTTCCCAACCAGGTCAAGATATCAATACAAGAGAGTGACTCTCTTGGGACCACTTTGGCGAGAAATTGCTTGTGCAAAAAAGTCTCGCCAGCCGGGCTCGTCTTCCACCAGCTCGTAATTCCCCCAGAAGACCTCAAGGTCCCCTGGGTGAACAAAGCTGATGTCGAACTCGACCGAGCCATGAGGATGTATCAAGGCAAAGATGTCACTCGCCTTAAAGCCCATCCCCAGCAGCAGCTCCACTACCCTCTTTCTGGGAGGGCACGCATCATTGTCACGCCACCGGAGACGGACCACATTCTTCCTGGCTACAGCCTGCCCGGCTGTTGGGAGCGACCACTGATATCCTCATTGCTCTCGGAAGGCATTTAGACCATATCTGTCTATCCAGAAAGACAAGTCCTTCTGCATTCCCCCTACGGTTAGTTTGCTTTCTCTCTTTAAAAGCGTCCAAGAGACGTTGTTGTAAGTTACCGTCCCAGGACCTTGAGGATGAAGATGGGTTGGCCCGCTGTCCCCCCACTGCGACACCAGCATAAGACCTGCCAGATGTCACAGCAAAATGAGCGCCAGGCCCATTGCCCGTGGTTGATACCTTATCCCCTCCAGCCACCACCTCACCACCAACAGACACAGCACTCAACACCCCATTACCAGCAGACACTCCAGCAACTTTATTTACAGACACCTGCATACCCCCAGCAGTTTACAAATCCATAGTCCGCAACTTTTTTATTTAACACATCAGTTCCCCCTGCAGTCATCCTCCCGGCCAGACCTGGTTCTATATTATGTATTTTCACTTTAGATTTTGTGTGGGTAGATATTGCTTCAGTCTCCGCATCATCAGGCACCTTTGCAAAGACACCACCAGGTGTTATAAGTGGTGTCCCCGCAGTGCCCTCCGCCTCATTAACCTCAATCTGTTATATGCACTGAACATTTTTGGGAGAGGGGCCAAAGTCGTCCCCGATGCCAGCAGCTCCCTTCTCGCCTACACCGCTTTGCAGCGATGCGGACGAAGGAGCCACTGACGTCACTGGAGCCGCATCCAGCAGCGGACAACTCCCCTCTCCCACAGAGGAGTGGCCAACAGAGCCGGAGCCTCCTCTGTGACTGCCCTTGTCCGGAACGTCTGCTGGCTTTACTGCGTCACCGACAGACTTCCGGCTTTCAGACACCACATCCGGTTTCTGGTTTACCCATTCTCCTGACCCCTGACTAGCATCAGAGACTACTTTCCCGGGTTCACCAACTACGGGATACGGGGACACACCCCCTGGCATCACCAGGCGAGCATAACCGCCCTCTTTGCAGGGGTTGGCGTCCGGCGCCATTTTGACCACCACGTGTTTTACTGCTGGACCCGTAACACTCTCCCCGCATTCCCGCCCCAGCCTCACTGCAGAGGCTGTAGCTGGGGGGGTCTTGCTGGACCTGTGCCCCAATCCCGACTTTCATATGGCTCAGAGCACAGGAAAGACCTTTTGTATGATCCCTTTGCAGATTTTTTTTCCTTTTCCTTTTTTTTCCTCTTATATATTTTTTTCTTTTTCTTTTCCTCCTCTACGGGTAACTCCGCACCAAAACAGAATCCGTGGAAGGATATTGGCGACTACACATTACGGATCTGAGTGAGTAATCCTGGAGGCTGCACACTGTCAGTTTCAAAGCTCTCCTGATTTCTCTCAGCTGTCTGTCCACCCTCCTTCTCCTCCCTGCTCCTCGCTGCTTCAGAATCTGTGTCTTCTCTGGGTTTTACTGTGTTATACTCCATTTTCTCCACCACATTTTTCTTTGGTGTTATTGGGGCTCAGCTGTCTTCCTCCATGCTTTCTGTTTTTACAGGTGATGCCATCTTGGCAAACCTTTCTTTGTTTTTTAATTTTTCACTAAACACCCCTCCGCCTGCCACAATCTTTTCTCGTCTCTCTTCTACTTCTTTTATTTCTTCTAATAAAGACTTCACGTGTAAACGGTATTGGGACCTCTTACCTCCTGAGGCTTTTGCAGCCCTGCCTCTGGCGACCGCCAAGTCCACTTAGAGCCGTTGCAGCGACTTCCCGAGGTCCCGGTACTCCTCCAACCGCATGGCCAGACGGGAGCTGAATTTCTCCTCTGTCTCTCTGGTCCTCAGCTGTCCCCATTCCTCCATTCGACTGTTATCCAAATATCTGGACCTTGCCGAGGCCAGTCCTTCTCCAGGCTACATCGCCTCTATCACCCTGCCGGACCGCATCTCCATACCCTTATCCAGGGTTCCAACCTCAGGGGGTGGGAGCCAGTGCAGCTTTGCCACGAGATGATCTCCTCACCCCCGTGGCCGTTTGCATATTCCCAGCCGGCTCGGATGACCCTCTACCTCCCGCCGACATACTCTGGGAGGAAGAGGTCTGAGGCCTTCGGGGTACTTTCCGAGCACAGGCAGATGTTATGAGGCCTTGGCAGATAGGATAAGAAAAGTCCCCCCCGATCTAAGGCCTGCACGGATGTCTCAGCAGCTCTCTCCACACGTCCTGCTCCAACCACTCCAGTGCTGCACTGACTATTCTGCTAGTGGAGTCACTCTGTACATACATTACATTACTTATCCTGTAGTGATACTGAGTTACATCCTGTATTATACTCCAGAGCTGCACTCACTATTCTGCTAGTGGAATCACTGTGTACATACATGACATTACTTATCCTGTGCTGATCCTTATTTACAGTGGAGTCACTCTTTACACTAATTTACTTATTACTTAACCCCTTAAGGACGCAACCTAGTTTTGGCCTTAAGGGTATGTTCACACGTAGTCAACAAAAACGTCTGAAAATCCAGAGCTGTTTTCAAGGGAAAACAGACCCTGCTTTTCAGACGTTTTTTTACCAACTCGCATTTTTCGCGGCGTTTTCACGCCGTTTTCGCGGCGTTTTTTACGTCCGTTTTTGGAGCTGTTTTCATTGGAGTCTATGAGAAACCAGCTCCAAAAACGTCCAAAGAAGTGTCCTGCACTTCTTTTTACGAGGCGTAATTTTACGCGTCGTAATTGCCGTACGACGCGTAAAATTACGCGTCGTGTGGACAATACAGCGTTCTACCCATAGAAAGTAATAGGTAGATGTTTGACGACGTATTTGAGACGTATTTCCAGATGTAAAACGAGGCAAAATACGCCTCGTATACGTCTGAAATTTGGCCGTGTGAACATACCCTAAGGCTCAGAGCCCACTTTTAAAATCGGACATATTTCACTTTATGTGGTAATAACGTCGGAATGCTTAAACCTATCCAAGCGATTCTGAGACAGTTTTCTCGTGAGACATTGGGCTTCATGTTAGTGGTAAAATTTGGTCGATATATTTAGTATTTATTTGTGAAAAATTGCAAAATGTAGAGAAAATTTTGAAAAAAATTTCTGAATTTAAATGCATCTGCTTGTAAAACAGATGTTTATACCCCCAAATAATAGTTACTAGTTCACATTTCCCATATGTCTACTTTAGATTGGCATCATTGGCATCATTTTTTTAAAATTTTTTTTTTTCTTGGACGTTACAAGGCTTAGAACATAAACAGCAATTTCTCATATTTTTAAGAACATTTCAAAATCCTTTTATTTAAGGTACCTGTTCAGTTCTGAAGTGGCTTTGATGGGCCTATGTATTAGAAACCCCCATAAAACACCCCATTTTAAAAACTAGACCCCTCAAAGTATTCAAAACAGCATTTAGAAAGTTTTTTAACCCTTTAGGAATTTCACAGGAATTAAAGCAAAGTGGAAGTGAAATGTGCAAATTTCATTTTTCTTGCTGAATTTCAATTTTATTCCATTTTTTTTTCTGTAACACAGGAGGTTTTACCAGATAAACACTACTAAATATGTATTGTCCAGATTCTGCCGTTATTAGAAATGTCCCACATGTGGCCCTACTGCGCTCGTGGACCAAAACACAAGCCCCAGAAGCAAAGAAGCACCTAGTACATTTTGGGGCCTCTTTTTTATTAGAATATATTTTAGGCAGCATGCCGAGTTTGAAGAGGTGTTGAGGTGCCAAAACAGTAGGAATCGCCCAAAAGTGAAGCATTTTGGAAACTACACCCCTCAAGAAATTCATGTATGGTTGTTGTTCCCATTTTGACCACACCACACAGAAGTGACCCCCATCTTGGAAACTAAACCCCTCAAGTAATTGATTTATGGTTGTTGTGACCAATTTGACTGCTCAGTTTTGGCCTACTGGAGCTTTTCTGGTGCTAAGTCATGTGTGCAGAAGCCCTTGAGGTACCAGTACAGTTGAAACCCCCGAGATGTGACCCCATTTTAAAAACTACACCCCTTAAGACATTCATCTAGAGGTGTAGTGAGCATTTTGACCCCACAGGTATTGTGTAAAAGGTAATGCGCAGCAGATGGTGCAGTGTGAGATTTGCAATTTTCTATATACAGTATCTATGCCATTTGAGTGTCCAATATATTGTGCCCAGCATGCGCCACCGGAGATATACACCCTATAAACTGTAATGTGGGTTCCCCCAGGTACAGCAATACCTTACATGTGGCTGTTATAAGCTGCCTGGGCACACAGCAGGGCTCAGAAGGGAAAGATGAGGGGGATAAGCTGTGCGGAGTGCGTCAGGGTAGCTGAAAAATCTAAGGGATGTATGATAAATTTTAAAACACTTTCATACAGAGCCCTGGTTTTTCGGGACACGTGTCACATTGAGATATTGTGTCCTCCCTTATCCCCCTCTTATAGCAGACTTTGCACCTCTTTTGACCATTTTCCTTTCTTGCCAGTTTGGGGAACTTCTGGGAAGTGCTGCCCTGGTACGATGCGTGTGGCCTCGCTTCCAGAAGTACTGGGTGCCCCCCCTTCTCGGTCCCTAAAGATTAGGTTCTTGATAATGATGTGCATGGCCAGCTTCTTATACCACACCGCATGGCGCTGTAGGGCTTCAGGACTTGATCTGACTATTGTAGTCCAGGATGCAGTCTGGTTTGGGGGTGTCTGTACTGGTACCTCGTACTGGTACATGTGTGCTGGTGTGGGCATGTATTGTTGTCAATACAGGGACATCTCTCTTGTCCTTGTACTTGACACACAATATGTTGCTGCTGGATTGTGCCCTTCTCTCACCCCTTCTTCTTTTGCCCAAGCAGTGTCTTAGGGAGGCCTCTCAGATTTCTTCTAGCCGTGCCGCATGCCGCAGGACTTCTGGAGGCACATGAAGAGCGGGACGCTGGTATAAGAATTATCCAGGCAGAGGTGGTAACCCGGGTCCAGAAGTGGGTGCACCAAATCCCACACAATTCTTGCATTAACTCCCAGTAAGGGGGGGGGGGGGTATTCTGTGGGCTGAGCACTGGTGTCCTTCCCTTCATATATCCTTAATTTGTAGGTATACCCTGATGCACTCTCACACAGCTTATATATCTTCACGCCATACCTTGCCCTCTTACTCGGCAGGTACTGGCAGAATTGAAGCCTCCCTTTAAAATCTACCAAGGACTCATCAATAGAAATACACTTCTCGGGGGTGTATGCTTGTGCAAACCGGGCACTGAAATGGTCTAATAGGGGTCTCCGTTTATACAAACGGTCAAAATTGGTCCATCTCGGGGTGGGCACTGCTCATTATCAGTATAATATAAGAAGCCAAGTATTGCCTCATTTATTTTTTTTAGGTTCCAGTTCAGTTCTGAAGTTGCTTTGAGGGGCCTATATATTAGACACCCCCATCAAACACCCCATTTTAGAAACTAGACCCACTCAATGTATTCACAACAGCATTTAGAAAGTTTATGAACCCTTTAGGTGTTTTTTTAGAGCAAAGTAGAGGTGAAATTTACATATTTATTTATTTTTGTCAGAAAATCCTTTTTATACCATTTTTTTCTATAACACAAAAGATTTTACCAGAGAAACGCAACTTAATACTTATTGCCCAGATTCTGCAGTTTTGATAAATATCCCACATGTGGCCCTAGTGCGGTAATGGACTGAAGCCCCGGCCTCCGAAGCAAAGGACCACCTAGTGGATTTTGAGGCCTCTTTTTTATTAGTCGCCATGTCCGGTTTGAAGAGGACTTGTGGTGCCAAAAAAGCGAAAAACCCCCAAAAGTTACCCCATTTTGGAAACTAGACCCCTTGAGGCATTGCAGTTTTCATGTCATGCATGTGGCTTTTTGATCAGTTTTTATTCTATTTTTAGGTGGCGTGGTGACTAAAAAACAGCAATTCTACTATTGTTTTTTATTCTAGTTTTTTTACAGCGTTCACCGTGCGCTATAAATGACACATTCACTTTATTCTGCGGGGCGATACGATTACGGCGATACCAGATGTTTATAGTTTTTTTATGTCTTATGGAGTTTGCACAATAAAATACTTTTTGTAAAATCATTTACTTTTTGTGTTACCTTATTCTAAGAGCCAGAACGTTTTTATTTTTCCATCAATAAAGACGTGCGAGGACTTATTTTTTGCGTAACGAACTGTAGTTTCGATCAGGACCATTTTTAGGTACATGCGACTTTTTGATCTCTTTTTATTCCATTTTTTGGGAGGTGAAGTGACCAAACAATTGTGATTCTGGTACGGTTTATTATTATTTTCTTTTATGGCGTTCACTGCACGGGACAAATAACGAAATAATTTTGTAGTTCAGGCCGTTACGGACGTGGCGATACCAATTATGTATAGTTTATTTGTTTATTTATATATTTTTATTAATAATAAATGATTGATAAGGGAAAAAGGGGGATTTTTACTTTTATTACTTTTAAAACTTTTATTTTCTTATTTTTACACATTTTTGTTAATTTTTTTTACTTTATTACTTTCTCCCACTAGGGGACTTGAGGGCAGGAGGCCCTGATCGCTATTCTAGTGCAGTGTATTAGATCTGTCAGCTACTCACTGACAGCAAGCATAGTGGGTCCTGACTTTGTCAGGACCCACTAGGCTTCCATCGATGGCATAGCCGGACGCCATTGTTAGGTGTCCGGTTGCCATAGTCACCATCGTGTAGCAGGCCGGCGATTGTAGCTTCACCCCTAAAAAGCTGCGATCGGTATTGAACGCGATTTTTAAGGGGTTAATCAGCGGGGACACAGCGATCGGTCCCCGCTATAGGAGCTGCGGCAACTGCTGTACAAGACATCAGCTGTTACAGCTCCTGCATGTGTCGGGAGGACGGCCGAAATGGGGTTAAAACATGAGGTTCTTATAAACATTTTTATCACATTGTATAAGTCCAGTAGCCACTTCTCGGAGGCCTCTTTTAATTGAGTCCCTACTCTATTAGGTGCAGCACTGCATGGCGGTCGCAGTCTAGAAGGAGATTACATTAGAGTTTCCACCTTTTTGCCCTCAGTTTGTCCACATGGCAAGGTGACATTTTTTATCTATTCACATGGTTGTGGTGTTGTGTGGTGGTCTATGTTGCTGTGGTATTGTGCATGTGGGGGAATGTGACATAGAGCCAAGATGGCCTCGCCTTTCAGCAGGTATAATGTTGAGCTTTTGGGTTGCCCCCCTGCAGGTGCCTTGTTGCGGCGAAGGCGGCCGCCATTCAGTGATGCACCTAATAGAGTAGGGACTCAATTAAAATAGGTCGCCGTGAAGTGTTAAGTGGACTAATACATTCTGATAATTATTTTTCTAAGAACCTCCTGTTCATGTTTGTGCAGCAATAGATGAAGGTATAAAAGTGGATGTGCGCTCCATGTCTTGTTCTCCCATGTTGGTAGATAAGTCATGTAATGTGTTTATAAAGATCCATCAGTAATCCGCTTCATGTAGACGACCTTTCTTATTTTTAGTTGTTATATTATTCTTACTATTACTTTATAAGAAATGACTCGATACTTTACAGCTTTATGATATTTTATTGAGCTGATAATAATAAAATAATGTTCGACCTTTCTGTGGACACCGGTGGACGTGTCCTCCATGATTTTATAGGATGAGGTGGACTTTTCATATGGTCAGTAGTATTCTTGGTGTTCACTTGAAGAGTTTTAATGGATGACCCTTCCAAGAAGAGATGGACCTGGCTGTGTGCCATCAAGAGGTCACGACCCTCCGGCTATTTGCCATCAGGAGGTCGTCACCATCAGGCATTGTGCCATATCCAGATGTAAACTTCAGACTGGGGGCATCACCTCAGTTCTTTTCCACTGACAGCAGATGGTAGAGAATAGACAAACCCAACAGTGTGGTCATAAGGTGGCAAGAAGGTGAGATGCTGATGACTTCAGGAGGCGTTACTCAACCTGTAATCTGGATGAAATAGTGATGGTTCAGGAACAGGTGAGCACTTGTGATGACTGAGGCATTTTTGCTCACCTCAGTCTTCTTCGCCTCTTAAGCATCCCCAGAAAGATCTTCTTCTCACTCTTGTGCGTCTGGGTTCTGATGTACTGGGTTCTGGTGTTCTGGGTTCCGGTGTTCTGGGTTGTTGACGTTGATAGACCAGAATCCTCTCCTCATGACTATTAGAAGAAGGAGCTTTGCGTCCTATGTTGTCAGGAGGTATTGACCGGGCCCAGACGATGTTACTGAATGCCACATTATACTTGCGTTTTGGTGACTCTTTCACATCGTGTAGAGCAGAAGCAATAGGTTCACTTGGAACATTCTGTAATACAGATTTATGATGTATTTTTGATGTTCTTGGTTCTGGTGTTCTGGGCTCTGGTGTTCTGGATGGTTGACGTTGATAAACCAGAATCCTCTCCTTATGACTATTAGAAGAAGGAGCTTTGCGTCCTGTGTTGTCAGGAGGTATTGACCGGGCCCAGACGATGTTACTGAATGCCACATTATACTTGGGTTTTGGTGTCTTTTTCACATCCTGTGGAGCAGAAGCCGTGGATGGTCCAGGACGTTCCTTGTTAGACAGGACTGGTGTTCTCCTGGATTCTTGTACCCGAAATTCAGGGGTATAAATCGGCTCCTTACAAGCTTCTTGGTCTTTCAGAACATTTTCTTTTTCAGGAATATGACTTTGTTTGGTTGTGTCCTTGGCTTCAACTGTGCTTGTCAGAGGTGATTCTGTGTTTGGTTCTTCATCAGAATCAGAGGGCTCCTCCTCCTCCTCCTTCTCCCTCTCACTCAGGACAGGCACTATAGCCAAGGACAGTATAAGGACGAGTGGTGACATCATGATGACACAGGCCACGCCATTGATGAGCCGAGCATGAAGTTTGATCTCACATTCAGAGGGGTCTTTTTTGGGAACCACAGGTGGTGGGTTGTCCTGCAATAGAAAGAGGAATAATAAAATCTTGTAGATATTAGGTTACCGCGCCATTTGTGTTCTTGCTGCACCATTTTATCATCTCCTTTTCTTGTGTTGAATCTGCACATTTTTACTTACCGCAAAGACCATTGCATTTTTCCAGTTGTAGAACCTCTGTAATATAATCGGCTTCTCACGGGGGGCAATAGATTCATTTGGAACATTCTGTAAGACAGATTTATGATATATTCATGGCATGTCACATGACTGTCGCCATCACTATCTTAACCCCTTAAAAACACAGCCTATTTCGGACCAAAGGAGGCAGCGATATTTTTGTTTTGTTTTTCCATCTTCATATTCTGAAAGTCATAATCTTTATTTGGTTTTCAGTCTATGGAGTCATATGAGGGCATATTTTTTTTTAGATAAAGACGTACATTTTAATGGCAACATTTTGGGGTACATATAATGTATTGTATTCGTTTTATTAACTTTCTTTTGGTGGGAGAGAGGAAAAAATCTGCAATTCTACCATTGTTTTTTTTTTATTTTGTTTTTACAGAGTTCAACGTGCGCTATAATTGACATAATACATTTATTCTAAGCGATACCAAATGTATATTTTTTTTCATGATTTTCCACTTTTGCTCAATAAAAATCCTTTTTTTTTCGAAAATATTTTATTGTGTTGCTGCATTTAAAGACCCCTATCATTTTTTTTATTTTATTTAAAGGAGCTCTATGTTGTCTTATGTTTTGCAGGACGAGTTGTAGTTTTTATTGGTACCATTTTGGGGTACATACTATATTCTTTTCACTTGGATTTCAGATTCATTGAGAGACGGGATGATCAAAAACAGCAATTTTGCTATTGAGTTTTAGTAAATTTTTTACAGTGTTCACCGTGTGGGATAAATATTGTGTTTATTTTATACTACGGGTTGTTACGAAGGCAGTGATACCAAATATGTATAGTTTTTTTTTACATTTTTTGCCGTTTTTCCAAAATATATGGCTTTGTACAGAAAAAACAGCGACTTTCAGGTATTTTTAAATATCTTTAGAAAATGTTTTTAACTTTTATTGTTCGTCCCACATGGGACTTGAACATCTGACTTTCTGATTACTTATATAATACATTATGTAACACTTCTGTATTGCAATGCATTATATGTGTCAGTGTAAAACTGGCAGGCAGCTTATTAGGCTTCCGTTTATGCCAGACCTGCCATAGCAACCCATCGGCACACCGCGATCCGTTTTCATGGAGTCCGGTGGAGTGACAGAGGGAGGCCACTGAGGGGTTAAATGTTCAGGATCAGAGTTTTCTCCATTCCCGGCAGTTAGAGTCTCTGCTATCACAGCGTTGTAATACTACAGCAGCTCGCGTTAACTTACTGCAAGCCATGACGTATTATTACAGAGTAGGGTGGAAGGGGTTAAAATCGGGATGGTCACCATAGTAACACAGCAGAAATGCCCGTTCTACCCACAACTTATAAAGGAACTTTAACCTATAGGGTTCCTGAATAATAAGCTCCAACAATAGAGAAGCTACTTACCCCAATGCACCACTCTCGTGTCCTTGTATGTCCAGGAGGAACGTACGGGTCCCCAACTGGGTCAGATAGAAATCCCTACAACACAAGTGATAGATGTAATGTAGACTCTATTCTATCCCGTGCAGGTAATGGGATTATCACATCTATATTCCTGTACAGCTGATTATTAGGATCTTCTCATCTACTTTATGTCTATTGTTTCTATGAAGAGCCGACATTTCCTGATAATAAATATTATACTGGTGATACAACCAGATACAAGCAAGTAACTCACCCCAAAGAGCTGGAATACGACCCGTATATGTGGAACCACGTCCTCAGACTGGAAATCCTGAAAGACAAGAAGTGGCTGTAATACCCCGGATAAGAAGAGTAAAGTGGGGGTTTGGTTGGACACCCCCTTTTTTCAGATTGTGGGTCCCACAGAGACAGGATAATGACGGGAGCCCCCACTACTAGTGACCTAAATAATGAACTGCCCCCGAAATCACCGGACGACCACTGTTCTCAATGCCGGCCTGTTGTCCTCCAGAGCTGAGAGATATATTACATGAGACTCTCAGCAGCAGCTAGTAGAGGGGGGTCCTGAGTGGGGGTGACCCCTCTATCAGCGTAATAGAGTAATGGACACCAGACAACCCCTCTAATAGGACGTTTTGTCAGAAATCAGTAGAAAGTTGTTGCGTTACCTCAAAGTTCCATGTTTTCTGGGGTTCGGAGGGACCATCATAGAATGGAAGATATTTAATCCAGAAGAAATGGTCCTGTAAGAGACAATATGATCATTATAGTCCTATATCTCCTCCATAGAAGAGCGCAGTATATTTATATATATGGTGAGGAATGTTCTAGAGGCCCAGAATGTAGCCAATCACAGTGCAGAAGCCAGTGACATCACACAACGTCTATTCCCATCCCCCCCCCAAGTTCTACAAGGAACATCCGTGTCCCCGTCATCCATGAAAAGAATAATCCATATATAATATCAGAAGAAGTTGTGGATTTACCTCCAGCGTCCATGGAATCAGGTTGTTGGTTGGAATTTCATATGATGGAAGGTGATGAGTCCAGTATGAAAAGTCCTGCGAGAGACAAAATCATCATTATAGTCAACTCCGTCCCATACAGAGCAGTGTATATGTATATATGTGCCCGCCATAGATATATATAGTGTACAGACCCCACACTTATATCCGCTCTGACCATTTACATCCTCTGTATATTCTCCTGTCATATCTCCCCCTTCATAGCAGATAATTTCTCCCCCCCCCCAATCACCTGACACTGCCGCAGCCGATTCCAAGTTACCTCCATATTGAATAAGGGAAACATACTCACCGGCAGCGTACCGCAATGTACGAGGTAGATCAAGTTCAAAGACATAAAAAATAGGATAATCCTCATTTTCTCCAATACTTCAAAGGGTCTCTCAGCACCAAGATGCCAATGAGATAGAAGCTGCAGGTGGGCGGAGCCACCTTATATACCCCCAGCTGTGACATCACAATGTCTTCTGTGACTTCACAATTCTCTTTGTGACATCACAATTCTCTTTGTGACATCATCACCGACCACACAATACCACATGACATCATCACACACCACTAGACATCATGTGACTCTGAGACTATGGGCCTCATGTATCATAACCGTCTAATAGAAAAAATGTCCTTGTTGTCCATAGCAAACAATCACAGAGCAGCTTTCATTGTAGCACAACAGTTAGGAGATGAGAGCTGCACTGTGATTGGTTGCTATGGGTAACTAGGACAGTTTTCCTCTTATACAGTGTGGATACATGAGGCCGCCATCTTTGAATGATCTACCTGAACCATTAAAAATGAGAATTATCGTCTTCAGTATGGAGGTACACTATGGAGGGGTCACATAGAAACATCAACATGGCCCTTCTCCTTGTGTGGACCCTAAAAAACCAACAACTCATCTACTCTCCAATATATGTATATATATCATCCTACTAAATCTCATTATCCCCTACACATCCTTACATTCATCCAGAGTCCTCGATACCTAACAAGTGTGGAGCTGCAGATGTGGGGACGGAGGCAGGAGAGGGGCCCAGCGTCTAGATACCCCTCCCCCAGACACTGACTTTGGACTCAGGAATTGTCCCTTGGGTAATGGCTCCGCTCTGGACCTTACTGCACTAACATGGCCCAATACTGAGTTATAGACTATGGACTTGTCACTATAAGAGGGGGTCACATTTACCCCATTTACTTATTGTTGGGCTTTAAAGGGACAGTAGCATGGACCCATAATTAAGTCCAGGACATTATCATTATCGTTACCCCCTCCCCCATCACCTCACCCTGTCGCAGCTGATTCTAGGCACCCGCCATATGTAATAATACAGATGTACTCACCGGCAGCGTACCGCAATGTACGGGGTAGATCAAGTTCAAAAACAGGAGTAATAGGATAATCCTCATTGTCTCCAAAACGTCAAGGGGTCTCTCAGCACCAAGATGCCAAAGAGATACAAGCTGCAGCTGCACGGAACCCCCTTATATACCCCCCATTGTGACATCACAATAGCCTCTGTGACATCATCACCCACCACACGACACCACGTAACATCATCACCCACCACAAAATACCACGTGACATCTTCACCCACCACACAATACCACTGACATCATCACCCACCACACTACCCTCTGTGACATCATCACCCACCACACAATACCACATGACATCATCACCCACCACACAATACCACATACGACTAAATTGATGAAAGCAAGAAAAAAAAATCACGATCAAAAAAGCGCACACCCAATACAAATAGTTTGAAAAAAGAAAAAACTTTTATTGATCCAAAACATATATATATGACACACAAATAAAAACATTTAAAAACATGTATGAACATAAGCCCATGTGTAGATAAACAGAGCAAAACTACAGTCACTATACTTGTCTCAATAGGACAATAATATACCAATAGATGGATAGTACTGGGTAAATATAAAGCCTCTACTCAACAACATACAATAATCACAAGAACCAGAAACCTGGGATTACCTGGTGCTCAGCATGCCAAGAATTGCAGCTACACAAGGGATAAAGCTGGAGAATGAATTACAAGCAGGCACCAGAAAACAGATAGAAAACAGAAAGAGTAGACGCCAAATATTTGAAGCACGCCGAATATCAGGTACGCATAACCCAGGAGTGCTGAAGTAAGGGAACTACCCCACGTGTATCGCTGCTTTACATTGCAGCTTCCTCAGGGGAAATAGAATGCCACACACAATACCACATGACATCATCAGCCACCACACTACCCTCTGTGACATCACGCACCACATGTCACCACCATGTGACATCATCACTCAGCACAAGACATCATGTGACCAGCACAATTTCCAGATTTAGTCATTTCTATAGTAAAATCTTGAGTTTCTTGTACTGTCCCTGGACATTGGGGAGTGCTGGTGACGTGTGTGACAGTGCCATAGTGAGACTTCTCTTCTCCTGTATACCAGGATATATGATAAGGCCACATGCACACGCTGCGGAAGATACGCACTAAAACCGCAGCAATACTCAGGAAACGTGAGGTAAAAACTGTACCCAATCATGCGTTTTTCTATACGTTTCTTTACGTTTTGATGCGATTTTCGGCGCGTTTTCATGCTGCGGGTTTTGGTGTGATTTTCCACAGCACTAGGCAGATATAATTTGCAAGGGGAAACACAAAATAAATTGACATGCTGCGGATTCTAAAAAACACATTGCTGGTCAATTTCCATCCCGAAAAATACTGCAGCGAGTACATGAGATTTCCTGGAATCTCATTGACTATGCTGGTACTGGATTACGCCTTCCGCGCGGCATAGCCACACGTATACGCATCGTGTGCATTGAGCCTTACGCTGCCGTTACAGGGTGTATACATGTAGTATATGTCTCTGGTCGCCATGTTGGTTGGGGGGGGTGCTAGTCTCTGGCTATCAGAAGTTTAGGAGAGTGTGCTGGCGCCATATTCCTGCAGTGTCGGGGGAGGGGCAGCATGTAGCGGGTGCTGCTCCCATGGAGGGGAGGGATTTCAGTTACTATGGTAACATCAGTAATAAATATGGAGGAGCAGCGTTGACTTTTCAGGACTAATAAATAATCGTATTAATTGTGTAACGTTCCCGCACCCCCGCTCGCCGTTCTCTATATGTGGACATTACGTTATCAGGTGTAAACAGAGAAGAGGAATGACGCCATAATGCCGTTTTTCTATGTCATGTTACCAGTCCTTATAATATATTATCTGTACAGTTAATGTTCATTATATTATTTTCTATCAGATCTTTATAGCTGGAGCTCTGTTATTACTGATACAGCGTGTGAGGAGATAATATATTTTATAATGAACAATTTGCTCCTCACGACTCGTATGTCGGAAAAGTAGAATAGGCCTGAACACCAAATATTTCACTGTATTTACACCGGACAACTGACATATATACATTACTAAATCTCCCCCGTACATCTCCAAACATGATAAATCACTGGCTGCCTGCATCACCACTAGGGGGAGCTGCTTCATATGGATTTATACAGATAGCGCTGAACTCAATGGAAGCTGTAAACATCTCTATGTAGTGAGCTCCCCCTAGTGGTGGCTGCAGGAAACACTATGTCTCTTTGTCAGGAAGCAGGAGGATCAGTGCCGGCCCCCCCTCACCTCGGGCCCCGTAGCAGTGACGTGGTCTGCCTCTATGGTGTGTACAGCACTGAGTATATGTAGCTATTATGTATATGTACAGTATATAGTAGTAATAGTTACATATCCTATATATATGGGTTTGCATCAACAAAATCCCAATTCCAATACAGGTGATTTTTTAGGCCATCCAACATACAGGACCCAGAAGGAGTGCTAGGAGGGCAGGTCGCAGGAGGAATAGAACAAAGAAAATCACACCAACAGAGGACTATCATCCACTGTTTTGACACCCATACTATCATTGGTCTTGTTCAAAGGACTGTCTTTCTGTTTGGTTTGGAGTTGGATTTGTGTCATTTCATTAGGAGTTTAAAATTAAAAGTGTGGTTTAACGTACGTGGAGTAGACATACCTCCCAACTTTTGAATTCGGAAAAGAGGGACATTTTAAGCCACGCTTCCTAACCACGCCCAATATCCCGCATAAACACATCAAATCACGGTCAGATCCTTCTTTAAATAACAAGCACACTGTCACGGACACAGGGTATGTGGACCCACTAGGCCGCTCCGCCGTAGCGGGGAGGCAGCTGACCAGGTCACAGTCTATGCGAAAGTCAATGGCAGACAGTAATGCTTGGGTACCTGAAATAGTCCGGACGGCGGCTGTGGCTACAGCACGGACAGAGGCTGGTGCGGCAGGTGGCGCCAGACGTGGCGGGCAGTATGCGATGAAGCAGAAGACACTGGACGTGGCAGATGACACTGGACGTGGCAGAAGACACTGGACGTGGCAGGAGACACTGGACGTGGCAGAAGACACTGGACGTGGCAGAAGACACTGGACATGGCAAACAACACTGGATGTGGCAGAAGACACTGGACGTGGCAGAAGACACGACTCCAACGCTGGTAGGCACAGGAATTGGAACAATACGGAATACAGGAACGGGTAACAGGGCATGGGTAACAGCTGGAACGGGAAACACTAAGGGACCATTTGCGAGATAGACTGGGATAGACTAACAACGCTCAGGCAAGGATTAGAAGGCCTGGGCCTTCTTATAGACCAGGAAATCATGGCAGTTGATGATGATGACTACTTCCTATTTGCGCGCTGGCCCTTTAAGGCTGGGCGCGAGCGTGCGCGCGCACCCTACGGGACTCAGCCGAACGGAGCGGAAGTGAGCGCTGGCGTCTCCTAGGAGGGAGACGGGGACCAGCGCTCATGGATCCATGGCAGCGGGCGTCGGGAGGTGAGTAAACCCGACGGCCTGCGGCCATGGACGCTACAGTATCCCCCCTCTTACGCCCCCTCTTCTTGGGGCCAGAGCGAGAGAGGAATTTTTTAATAAGAGCAGGAGCGCTGAGGTTCTCTTCTGGCTCCCAGGACCTCTCCTCAGGACCAAACCCTCTCCAGTCCACCAGATAGAAAGTCCTTCCTCCTACCCTTTTGCAGTCCAGGATCTCTTTTACCTCGAATACATCAGAAGGACCGCTGGGGGCAACTGTGGAACTAGAAGTCTTGCTGTAGCGGTTCAGGACCACTGGTTTCAGGAGGGACACATGGAAGGAGTTAGGGATTCTGAGGGTAGGAGGCAGCCGCAGTTTATAGGAGACAGGGTTGATCTTTTGCAGAATATCGAAAGGACCAGGGAACCTGGGAGCAAACTTGTATGAGGGTACCTTCAAGCGAATGTTCCGAGAGGACAGACAGACTTTAGTCCCCGGAAGATACTGAGGCGGCTCTTTTCTCTTAGTATCTGCCTTTTGCTACATGGGATCTACTGCCAGCAAAATAGAGGACCGGGTCTGTTGCCAGATTTGCAGGAAGTCCCCATATGCAGAGTCAGCAGTAGGTACCTGAGATGAAGTCGACACAGGAAGAGGGACTCTGGGATGTTGACTGTACACGATGTGAAACGGAGTGGAAGTGGTGGACTCACTTGTGTGGTTGTTGGATGAAAACTCGGCCCATGGAAGAAGCTGTACCCAGTTATCGTGCTGTGAAGAGATGAAGTGGCGCAGATAATCTTCCATGATCTGGATAATCCTCTCAACTTGCCCATTGGATTGGGGTGATAGGCAGAGGAAAAGTCCAAACTCACATCTAGGAGTTTACAGAGGGTTCTCCAGAACTTAGAGGTAAACTGAACCCCCCGGTCGGGCACAATGTGAAGAGGCAAGCCATGCAAGCGAAAGATGTGCTGAATGAAGAGACTCGCCAGTCGGGGAGCAGAAGGTAGGCCGGTCAGCGGGATAAAATGTGCCATCTTAGAAAACCGGTCCACCACCACCCAGATGGTGTTGCATCCTGCTGAGGGAGGAAGGTCTGTGAAGGTCTTTAGGTAGCGTGGGCCACCAGAAGTGACGGGCAATAAGGTCTTTGGTTTTACGGACACCAGCATGCCCAGCTAGTTTAGAACTGTGTCCCCAGCGGATAATTATTTTTCTGTCAGCCAATCGAACAAAAGTCCTCCCCAGAGGGATATTTCTAAGCTGCAGAGGATTAGCGGTGACAACGCAGGATGGGTCTATGATGGTCTGAAGGGACTCCACCGTGTCTTCCGTCTCAAATGATCTGGACAGGGCATTGGCCCTCACATTCTTGTCAGCGGGACGGTAGTGGAGCAGAAATTGGAAACTGGTGAAGAACAGCGACCACCTGGCTTGACGGGGATTTAGTCTTTGAGCGGACTGAAGGTAGATGAGGTTCTTGTGGTCGGTGAAGATCAGGATGGGGTGAGCAGCACCCTCCAGAAGATGTCTCCACTCCTCCAGGGCCAATTTGATAGCCAGGAGTAATTGCGCTCGGCAGAAGAAAACAGTCTTGAGTAGTAGCCACATACCACTGCCTTTCCTTTGGAGCTCCTCTGGAACAGAAGTGCACCTGCACTAACAGAGGAGGCGTCCACTTCTAGTGAGAACTGCCGAAACACGTCAGGGTTATGGAGGATTGAAGCTGAAGTGAAGGCTTTCTTGAGGCTAATGAATGCGGACTCTGCCTCTGGAGTCCACACCTTGGCGTTCACACCCTTATTGGTAAGGGTAGAGATGGGAGCCGTCAGAGAAGAAAAGTTCGGAATAAACTGCCTGTAGAAATTTGCGAATCCAAGGAACCGTTGTATGGCCCTTAGGCCTTGAGGACGTGGCCATTCCAGGACAGACTTTAGTTTCTCAGGGTCCATCTTAAGGCCTTGATCCGAGATGACGTAGCCCAGGAAGGGCAAAGACTTATTTTCAAAGGTGCACTTTTCCAACTTGGCATACAAGCGATTCTCTCTTAGTCGCAGAAGAACTTGATGAACATGCCTCCGATGGGTCATCAGATCTGGGGAGAAAATTAAAATATCATCGAGATAAACTACAACACACATATAGAGGAGATCTCGGAAGATATCATTAAAGAACTGCTGAAATACTGCGGGAGCGTTACGCAGTCCGAAGGGCATCACTAGGTATTCGTAGTGCCCATTGCGGGAGTTAAATGCCGTCTTCCATTCGTAAATTTTATCTACAACTAAGGGGCACGGCAATGGGGTCCAATATGGCCCCTACGTATGCCAACATTTTTGTGGGCATGATGGAGGAGATGTCGATCTATGTATCCCACCACTTCACATATGTTCTGAGGTGGTGGCGATACATAGACGACATCTTCCTCATCTGGACTGACACGACAGAATCCTTTTTGGAATTCCACAACTTTTTTAATCAAATCGATCCAGACATTCAATTTACTTATACTTATTCGACTGAGATGATCCAATTCTTGGATTTCTCAATAAGCATTAAAAATGATGTCTTATACACTAGTCTATATACTAAGCAAACTGACCGTAACACATCATTGAAATTTGAAAGCTGTCATCCGAAAAAGATGATACACTCTCTTCTATACAGTCAAATGCTCAGGGCTAGACGTATTGCGGATGATGATTCAGAATTGAATCAGACTCTTGATCAGATGATCCTAAACTTTAAACATAGAGGATATCCAAGACGACTGTTGAATACCTTTAAGGACCAGGTCAAGAATACTCCTAGAAATAATCTATTGGTTAATCCTAAACAGCGTATATCTCCTTCCCGTGTTCCGTTTGTGTCCACCTATCACGATCTTAGTGGAGAAGTGGCAAAGATTTTTAATAGACATTGGGGCATTATTAAGAACAGTTATAAACACATTGAATCGTTTAATAACGCTCCCCTCATGTCATATAGACGTCCACAAAATTTACGTGACAAATTAGTCAATAGTCTGACACATCGAAAAACAGGACAACAGACACTCCTTAGACCGAAAAAAATGGGTAACTTTCTCTGTCTCTATTGCATTACTTGTCGTCTTATGCATAGGGGGAATGTCTTTATTCATCCGCAAACACAAAGAGAGCACAGGATTAAACAATTTCTTACATGCGCTTCGGATTGGGTTATTTACTTTCTCTGGTGCCCGTGTTCACTTCTATATGTCGGTGAAACCTCTTGTGATTTCAAGACACGTCTGAATAATCACAGATATTCCATACGTAAGAAGAAAAGTGATTTACCGGTAGCGAAACATTTCTCGGAACTTGTACACACAGAAAAAGATCTTAGATTTATTATTTTGGACTCATTACCTAATATGTCGCGTTCCCGTTTTTTCCCCTCCCTGTCCTTGCGGTGTCTTTCTCAGTGAAGGTATATTTATACACACATGCGATACATGATTTGTATATTTGTACATTGTTTTTAATTTTTCCTTTTTTCTCTTTCCAGAGGATTATAGAATTTCAGGACCGCTCACCATGACTGGAGCGCTGTCTTCATATATGATGTATGATATCTTACACAAGTCTGTCTGTTAACATTAATATGTACTAGTTTAGTATTATTATTATTTCTTCTTTTTTAATCCTTTGAATTCATGAGAGACATGTGTACCTTTAAATTTAGGGGCTGTTGAATATATACTGACCCCTAAAAATCTTCTTCTTGCTGTCATCACATGAGTAATAGGTTTTCTAGTGGCTGTCCCTGTTCATGAATTTGGAACGGGATTACACACGGACCATTTTTCGATCTAACGATACCCATTTCTATTGGTTCGGTTGGCTCGAGTAGTCATTTGTAAAAGCTGATAATATGTAACACAATTAAAAATTAACGTCAATTTCTGCATTTATTTGTCTGATTACCTTCACAATAAACATATACTTTGATTTCTTTTTGACACTGTCTATTGTACATATGTCTCTCATATCCATGACTGGATTGCTAGCCATTATTTCCCTGGACTATTGTCCTTTTTGATGTCGGCGTACAGACTTATCATAATACATAAATTGCAACCTATGTTGTTGGCCCTCCTTATGCAGTTACACTGTATCTTATTCACGGAGGTTCGTATCCGGACCCCCAGCGCATGCGCAACAAATAAAGCATCGTGTGGTTGCTATGCAACCGGGCGCGTCTGTGATGACGACACGAGCATGCGCAGTTCTGTTTGGAGGACGCCAGACATCCTGACCACACGTGGAAATCAGCACGAACAAGGATTAAACTGTTGACTTCACATATCAAGTCAGCGATTGGTGAGTGGCCTGAAGACCTTGCCCCCTACACATTTGATTGCATTTTTGATTAAGGGATAATCAAGCTATATTATGCGTTTTTAAATGTATGTCTATTTTTACACTGGATTTTATCACTGTGCACTGTTTTCATAATTGCAACATATGATATTTATACAAGTATTTATATCCTGTACCACATATTTTTTTGTCTGTGCACTTTATTAACAACTTTAGGACGCTACCTGTTTTGGCCTTGTGGCTGTAATGATGGGTTAGGGAGACAGACAGGTGAGCCCTAATCTACCCGCCACTCAGTCCCTGCCTACTTGCAACTACCCGTCATAGGCGACGGGGTACAACTGGGCGACGGTCCCTACGCTCAGTAAGTGCACGACATACAAACAGACAAGGGTACACAGAAGCTAGGGAAACGGGGCAGCCTCCCACGGAGACACCGTGAGCAACGAGAGTAGTGAACGAGCCGAGTCAAACCAGGAGTGCACGAGGTACAAAACGCTTAGCAGGAGAGTAGTCAGTAAACCAAGGTCAATAACAAGCAGAGGATCAGTAGTTCAAGCAGCAGAGCCGGGAAACAAGCAGAGCAGAATCACAGGCAAAGGAGGAACAGCAAAGGCAGGTATAAATAGACAGTGGGCGGGAGCTAGCTCCGTCTGGTCAGACTGTGATAGGCTCTCCCACTCCTAAGCCTGCCACCCTGAGTGGTGGATGGAGTCAGTCTCACAGACATAGGAGCAGGTGCAGACTGATTACCCACAGGCGTCGACACAGAAGCTGTGTCTGGCAGATCCTTTACAGTGGCACAGCGATTTTGTCAGATCTGACATGTGTCACTTTATGTGGTAATAACTTGGGAATGCTTTTACCTATCCAAGTGATTCTGAGTTTGTGTTCTCGTGACATATTATACTTTATGATAGTGGAAAAATTTGGTCGATAAATTCAATATTTATTCGTGAAAAACATCAAAATTTAGGGAAAATTTATTGTATGTGCTTGTAAAACAGATAGTAATACCACACAAAATAGTCACTAGTTAACATTTTCCATATGTCTACTTAATGTTTGCATCATTTTTTGAATGTCCTTTTATTTTTCTAGGACGTTACAAGGCTTAGAACTTTAGCAGCAATTTCTCACATTTTCAAGAATATTTCAAAAGGCCATTTTTACAGGTACCAGTTTAGTTGTGGGTTTGAGGGCCTTATATATTAGAATCCCCAAATAAATCACCCCATTTAAAAAACTGCACCCCTCAAAGTATTCAAAACAGCATTCAGAAAGTTTCTTAACCCTTTAGGCGTTTCACAGTAAATAAAGCAAAGTAGAGGGGAAATTTACAAATTTCTCTTTTGCCGAAATGAATTTGCAATAAAAAAAATTCTGTACCACAGAAGGTTTTACTAGAGAAACGCAACTCAATATTTATTTCCCAGGTCCTGCAGTTTTTAAGAATATCCTACATGTGGCCCTAGTGCCCTAATGGACCGAAACACCGGCCTCAAAAGCAAAAGAGCACCTACAGGATTTTGGGGCCTCCTTATTTTTAGATTATATTTTAGGCACCATGTCAGGTTTGAAGAGGTCTTGTGGTGTCAAAACAGTGGAAACCCCCCAAAAGTGACCCCATTTTGGAAACTAGACCCCTCAAGGAATTTATCTAGGGGTATAGTTAGCATTTTGACCCCACAGGTATTTTTCTATATTTATTGAAATTAGTCTGTGAAAATGAAACTCTACTTTTTTTCTGAAAAAACATAGACATTTGTAATTTTTAAAAGTAAATGCTCTCCAACATTTGTAAAGCAATGTCTCCCGATTACGGAAATACCCCATATGTGGTAATAAACTGCTGTTTGGACCCACAGCAGTGTACAGAAGGGAAGGAGCGCCATTTGGATTTTGGAGCGCAGATTTTGCTGGATTGGTTTTTAGTGCCATGTCGCGATTGCAACACCCTGGAGAGAACAACATAGTGGAAACACCCCAAAAGTGACCCCATTTGGCAAACTACACCCCTCAAGGAATTTTTCTAGGGGTATAGTAAGCATTAATACCACACAGGTTTTTGCCAAATTTAGTAGAATTAGGCCGTGAAAATTAATATAAACATTTTTGTCCACTAAACTCCTTTTGAGTTAAAGGAGAAAAAGTGACCCTAAATTTGTAACGCAAACTTTCCCGAATATGACAATACCCCACCTGTGGTAATAATTTATTTTTTTAACAGAAATTAATTAATCTTTGCAGGACTGATGCTTTTTTGCTTTTCCATTTGATTTTCACTCCACGCCTTACAAATGCCATAACTTTTTTATTTTTCCATCAATTGAGCGGTGTGAGGGCTTAGTTTTGGCAGGACGAGCTGTAGTTTTTATTGGTACCAGTTTTTGGTACATGCAACTTTTTGATCACTTTTTATTACATTTTGTTAAAAGCTCTGGTGACCAAAAAACAGTGATTTTGGTGTTTTAAATGCCTTATTTCTTACGTCGTTCATAATGCGCTATAAATGACCATTATATTTTATTCTGCGGGTCGGTACGATTATGGCGATACCAGATGTATATAGTTTTTTTATGTTTTGCAGCGTTTGCACAATAAAATCACTTCTTTATAAAAATAATTTATTTTCTGTGTCACCGTATTCTGAGAGCCGTAACTTTTTTATTTTTCAGTCAAAAAAGCGGTGTAAGGGCTTGTTTTTTGCGGGACGGGTTATAGTTTTTATTGGTACTATTTTGGGGTACATGCGACTTTTTGATCACTTTTTATTTTATATTTTGATAGGGGTGGTGACCAAAAAATAGTTATTCTGGCATTGTTTTTAGTTGTTTTTAGTTGTTTTTTTTTTTGCGGCGTTCACCGTGCGGTAAAAATAACATTGTAGTTTTATATATTGGGTCGTTATGAACGCGGTGATACCAAATATGTGTACTGTTTTTTAACGTTTTCATTTTGTTCCTATAATAAGAGACTTATTATACGAAAAAAAATCTTTTATTTTTACACTTTTGTAAAACATGTTTATTAACGTTTTTTTACTTTTTTCTTTACTTTTTACGCTTTCTTTTTTTACCTGCAGGTCTGATCGCTGCTAGAATACATTACACTACCTAGGTAGTGTAACGTATTCCAACTGTCAGTGTGACGTCACAGTCACTCTGACAGTTAGTCTACAAGGACCAGCCAGAGGCTGGTCCACATAGGCTTCCATACACGGCAGACCCGGAGGCCGTTGTCTGGCCCCCGGGTGCCATCTCAAGCATCAGCAGGCCCCCACAATTGCATGGGGGCTGCTGATGTGCTATATACCCCCTACATGCGGAGATCGCAATCGAGCTCCACATTTAACGGGTTAATTGCCAAAATCAGCGGCAATGAGACGCTGATCGGCAACAGTGGAGTGTCAGCTGTCAGGGACAGCTGACGTCCCAGTTCCCGATGCACACTGTCACAGACATTGTCACCGACAGTGTGCATCGCGAACGGCAGTGACGTCCTGTCACTCTGACAGGAAGTCTATCAGGAGGCTGGTCCTGATAGGCTTCCGTACATGGCAGACACGGAGGCCATTCAGTGGCGGATTAAGTAGACCATAGGCCCTGGGCTGTTACCCATAGTTGGGCCCCCATTCTCCACTGCCGCCCTGTAACTATTGTTAACACTTCCTTTTTGTCCAGACATTAACAAATGGGTGTTACTACTCCCCTTGTCAAAAGGCTGTGTCCCCACATACTGACAGTCTCCAACCTTCGCTGACAGTATCGCACCCTGTAGGGACACATTCTCCTGACAAGGGGAATAGTAACACTTATTTGTCTATCAGTCCTGGACTGCACAAAGACTCTGTAAAATACAAGGATTTCCTATAATAAACATGTCAGTAGAGATGACAGATTATCTATAAATCTAGTGACTCACAGGTGACGACGTAGTTTTTTTCCTCTTCTCCATCCAGTCCAGACTTCATGACGACTTTTCCCGGCTATGACCCATTTCTGCAGAATTTGCCACTCAGATGTCTTTGGCTCCTCACTTTTCCAACATTTCCACACCTATAACCAAAGATAATATTATCATGGTGCCACACACTGTGCCCCTAAATATAATAGCACCAAACACTGCACCGCTGAATAAAATAGTACAAACACTGTGCCCCTAAATATTATAGCACCATAGACTGCGCCCCTGAATATAATTGTGTCAAACACTGTAGATAGCACCACACACAGCCCCCTGTAAATAGCGCTACACAGTCCTCCCCCTCTGTAAATAGCGTCACATAGCCCTCCCCCTCTTGTATATAGTGCTACACAGCAATCCCCCTTAGATATAGTGATACACAGCGCTCCCTTCTATATAGTGCTATACAACAATCCCCCCTTGTATATTGTTCTACACAGCGACTCCCCCCTTGGACCTGCAGCTCTTGTAATTGCTCAGTATAATGTCCCCCGTAGCTGCCCCCACAGTATATTGCCACCCATAGTTGCGACACAGTATAATGCCTCCATAGCTGTGACACAGTATAATGCCTCCATAGCTGCGACACAGTATAATGTCCCCATAGCTGCTACACAGTATAATGCTCTCATAGCTGTGACACAGTATAATGCCCTCATAGCTGTGACACAGTATAATGCCCCCATAGCTGCGACACAGTATAATGCCTCCATAGCTGTGACACAGTATAATGCCCCCATAGCTGCGACACAGTATAATGCCTCCATAGCTGTGACACAGTATAATGCCCCCATAGCTGTGACACAGTATAATGCCCCATAGCTGCTACACAGTATAATTTCCCCATAGCTGCTACACAGTATAATGCCTCCATAGCTGCGACACAGTATAATGTCCCCATAGCTGCTACACAGTATATGTCCCCATAGCTGCTACACAGTATAATGCCTCCATAGCTGCGACACAGTATAATGCCCCATAGCTGCAACACAGTATAATGTCCCCATAGCTGCTACACAGTATAATACCCCCATAGCTGCTACACAGTATAATGTCCCCATAGCTGCTACACAGTATAATGTCCCCATACCTGCGACACAGTATAATGCCTCCATAGCTGCGACACAGTATAATGCCTCCATAGCTGTGACACAGTATAATGCCTCCATAGCTGTAACACAGTATAATGCCTCCATAGCTGCGACACAGTATAATGCCTCCATAGCTGTGACACAGTATAATGCCTCCATAGATATGACACAGTATAATGCCCCATAGCTGCTACACAGTATAATGCCTCCATAGCTGTTACACAGTATAATGTCCCCATAGCTGCGACACAGTATAATGTCCCCATACCTGCGACACAGTATAATGCCTCCATAGCTGCGACACAGTATAATGCCACCATAGCTGCGACACAGTATAATGCCTCCATAGCTGCAACACAGTATAATGCCTCCATAGCTGCGACACAGTATAATGCCTCCATAGCTGCAGCACAGTATAATTCCTCCATAGATGCGACACAGTTTAATGCCTCCATAGCTGCTACACAGTATAATTCCTCCATAGATGCTACACAGTATAATTCCTCCATAGATGTGACACAGTATAATGCCCTCATAGCTGCGACACAGTATAATGTCCCCATAGCTGCGACACAGTATAATGTCCCCATAGCTGCGACACAGTATAATGTCCCCATAGCTGTGACACAGTATAATGCCCCCATAGCTGCGACACAGTATAATGCCCCCATAGCTGTGACACAGTATAATGTCCCCATAGCTGCGACACAGTATAATGCCCCCATAGCTGCGACACAGTATAATGTCCCCATAGCTGCGACACAGTATAATGCCCCCATAGCTGCTACACAGTATAATGCCCCCATAGCTTCTACACAGTATAATGCCCCCATAGTTGCGACACAGTATAATGCCCCATAGCTGCGACACAGTATAATGCCCCATAGCTGCTACACAGTATAATGCCTCCATAGCTGTTACACAGTATAATGCCCCCATAGATGTGAGTGACACAGTATAATGCCCCATAGATGTGAGTGACACAGTATAATGCCCCATAGATGTGAGTGACACAGTATAATGCCCCATAGATGTGAGTGACACAGTATAATGCCCCATAGATGTGAGTGACACAGTATAATGCCCCATATGTACGTACCTAATAAATAAAAAAATAATAATTACTTACCTATCCCGGTTCCCACGACGGTGGGGGATGCTTCTCCTCTTCTGCACTGTGCTGTGAGTGACTCCGTACAGACAGGCGCGATGACGTTACTACATCGCGCCTGCCTGCACCGAGCCGCTCACAGCAGAGCCTGTGCTCACAGGCTCCAGCATTTAACCCAACTGAATCTGCGTCATGTGGACGCAGATTCAGTTGGAAGCGGGCAGCGCGGCAGCGCTGCATAATTGCATAGTTCTTTAAGATTGTGTGCGGGGGCGATGGGCCCCCTGGCAGCCTCGGGCCCCGGGCGGCCGCCCGAAACACCCAAATAATAATCCGCCATTGAGGCCATTACTTGGCCACCGGTCGCCATGCTAGCCATCTGCAAACCTCACGATTTCATTGTGAGGTCTGCCGTTGAGCTAGTAACCTCTAATTTTAATCGATCACCGCAATTAAGGGGTTAATTGCCAAAATCAGCAGAAATAAGCCGCTGATCGGTATACAGTGGAGTGTCAACTGTCGGGGACAGCTGGCCTCACGGTTCCCTGGCACACTATCGCCGACAGTGTGCACCGGGAACCGCGCAGTAACTGCACGTCCCCGTGCGCTAAGACACTGGCCACCCGGACGTACAGTTGGGTCGTGGTGCGCCTAGGGGTTAATGATCCCTCATTATGATAATGAGGCACATGGTTTATATACTGCATGTATTGGTTGTGTCACTATGCTTGAAAAAGGTCCTATAGCAGGACGGAAACGTTGCAGCTGTTGACTGAATAAATCACATTCTATTTTGGAACCTTCGGAGTGCTGTGGGATTTCTTTCACTTATGCCTTACAATCCACAGATCTGGATTACCTGCTTGCACCATCTCCGTGTTGGAATTTGACGCAGAGTGCTGCTTATTTTTATATATATATATTATACACGCACAGGGCCGATTGTAGCTGTTCTGCTGTCTAAGGAAAAAATTTAAAATGGTGCCCCCCCCATCCGCCAAAAAATCATAAGAAATCCAAGTAGCCAACCTCTATTGGAAGTTTATAGTATTAACGTTTCTTTTCTTGGTAGGTTCCGCTGGACCGTTTGGGCTAATTCGAAGATTTGTTGGACTTGCATAATGGAGTTTTTAGTTCAATAAAATATGTTTTTTTTTTACAGATGTAGCCATCTTTAACTTGACTCTGATAACTTGCTGCAGGTTGATATCACACAACAAAAGCCATTGAAAAAATTATTGAAAAAGTCAAGATAAGGGATCTAGCCACTATTTATGTAATGCGTTAATGCGAGTCAAGATACAGACGGCTACATCTGTATGTCTCTGTTTTTTAATACTTTATTAGCGCCTTAGTCATGGCATACCTCCCATCTTTCAAGTAACGCAAAGAGGGACAACCAATGCGGCAAGTTTTTTTCCTTTTAAGCCATACCTCTATTCCCGCCCAATCCCCACCCATACACACCCGGTTCAGCCCACACAGTATCATTCTCCCATAGTGCCTCCCACACAGTATAATTTCAAATAGCTGCCCCATACAGTATAATGCCCTCACAGCTGCCCCATACAGTATAAAGCCAACACAGATGTCCCAATACCGTATAATGCCCACTCAGATTCCCCCATGCAGTATAATGCCCACACAAATGCTCCCATGCAGTATAATACCCGAAAGTTTCCCCATACAGTATAATGCCCAAAAAGATGGCCCCATACAGTATAATGCCCTATAGCAGCTCCATACAGTATAATGTCCCCATAGCTGCTCTTATACAGTCTAATGTCCCATAGCTGCCATACACGGTATAATGCCCCCTTGCATTATAATGCCCCAACAGCTTCCCATACAGTATAATGCCCCTCTAGCTTCATCCATACAATATTATGCCCCCATACAGCATAATGGCCTCATACCGTATCATGCCCCCTTAGCTGCCACCATACACTATAATGGCCCCTCAGCTGCAACCATATGGTATAATGTCACTATAGCTTCTGCCATACAATATAATGCCTTCATAGCTTCCTCCATACAGTATAGTACCCCCATAGCTGCCCCCATACAGTTGAATGCTGCTTTAGTTGCCACCATACAGTATAATGCCCCCTTAGCTGCCCCTATACATTATAATGCCCCTTTAGCTGCCACCATACAGTATAATGCCCCCTTAGCTGCTCCAATACAGTATAATGCTTCATATCTGCCCCATACAGTGTAATTTCACCTCAGCTGCCCCCATACAGTATAATGCCCCCTTAGCTGCCCCTAGTGCCACTGCCCACATATAAAGTGCCAGTGCCCACGTGGATAGTGCCACACCCCCTAAAAGATAGGGTCACCCCCCTGTAGATATATCACTACCCCCTGCTGTAGCCATTGGCCGGGGATTCTGCTATGGACAGTGACATCAGAGATTCTTTCTATGAGCTTAATCCCCGGCCACAGCATCGGCAATGCTCTGGCATGGGATTCCACTGTACCGGGGAGTCCTTTGTACTAATGCTGAAGCAGGGATCTGATGGTTCCCTGCTTCATCATTGGGTTCAATTGTATCTGCGTCCTGCGAAAGCAAGATACAGTTGACACCAGGAGTCCAGGATATACCACCGGCTGCCCGGATTGGAGGGCCCCCCCTCTAAATCTGGGACTGTCCCTTTGAATCCGGAATGTTTGGGAGGTATGTAACGGCCACTGTCTGATTGACAGCATTCCATTACTAGGCTGGGGCTTAGTATTAGTCAGTAAAAAGGCACTAACCCCCATTATTACCCCAGTACCCATCGCCACCAGGGGTACCGGAAATATCCGGGTACGATACAGTACCCGACCATCTGAAGTGATGGCCGGGCAAAGGGGCGGCTGCAGGCTGGTACTGCTAGGCTGGGAAGGGCCAAAAACTGTGACCATCGTTTCAGATGGTCAGGTACTGGATTGCGCCCTGCTGTTCATGATACCCCTTCTAGCGGTGGGTACCGGGGTAATATTGGGAGTGTAACATCATCCACAGCCTGTCGCACTCACTTGCCCCCCGATGGCCACGACCGCAAACTTCCATGTCCGTGTCGGCACCTCCCTCCCAGGAGAAGCCAGCGCTCGTATCTGCCCATTTCTGCACTGGTCTCTAAGGTGGGCACGCGTGCTCGTTCCCGGCCTTAATGGACCAGTGAGCACATATTTATTTAATTAATTATCCCCACATCACCCTGGACAATAAGTAGGGCCCTGCCCTTTTACTCCTTGCCTGAGCGTTGTTATGTTTACCCATGTTAGTCTTGCAAATGGTCCCTTAGTCATATCCTGTTCCCAGTGTTCCCGTGCCCTGCTACCTGTATCCCGTGCTGTGTTTGTTCCTGTGCCCTTTCCAGTGTTGGAGTCGTGTTGTACCATCTGCCACACCTGCTGTCATTCACCACGTCTGGTGACGTCTGCCACGCCTGGTATCATCCGCCACGTTTTGCGTTATCTACCGTCAAGTTCCATCTGTGCTAAACCTCTACTACTGACAGGACTGTTACAGGTACTCCCATACTAGGACTTTGCATAGACTGTATATACTATTGTTTGGCCAGCTGCTACTCCGCTACGGCCTAGTGGGTCCACATACCCATCGTGGATCGTGACAGGCTGAGTGCTAGCCTTTTTACTGACTAACGCTAAGCCCTGCCTTAGTAATAGACGTTATCAAACAGACAACTGCCATTACTAAGGCGGTAATAAAGTATTAGAAAAACACAGAGGCATAAGATTTCTTTTATTGAAATAAAAACTCCCTTACACAATCCTCGCTAACCATTTTATTTTATTAAAAATACAAAAAAAAAACATAAATCATCAAAGTAGTCCAACGAATCTTCGACGTAGTCGAAACGGTCCAGTGGAACCTGCAAAACAAAAATGAGCAATATGAAAAATAAAAAATAATTATAGTCATCCACAACAGTCTTCTGTCTCCTTTTTTTCTCCCCTCTGTCGCAATACCCCATTTGTGGTGATAAACTGCCGTTTGGGCCCATGGGAGGGCTTAGAAGGAAAGTAGCGCTATCTGTTTGATGGAGTCCAGATTTTGCTGGATTGGTTTTCGGGTGCCATGTCGCATATGCAGAGCCCCAGAGATATCAAAGCAATGGAAACCCACCAGAAGTGACCCCCATCTTGGAAACTAAACCCCTCAAGGAATTGATTTATCGTTGTTGCAACCATTTTGACTGCTCAGTTTTTTTACAGCACGTATTTGAAATTGGGCTGTGAAATTTAAAAAATTGATTTTTTTCCAATAAGATGTCATTTTTTATCAAAATTTCTTATTTTGACAGGTAACAAAATACCCAATTTTGTTGCCCAATTTGTCCTGAGTGTGGCAATAGCCCATTTGTGGTGATAAACTGCCGTTTGGGCCCATGGGAGGGCTCAGAAGGAAAGGACCACCATTTGGCCTATTGTAGCTTTTCTGGTGCTAAGTCATGTATGCAGAAGCCCCTGAGGTACCAGTACAGTTGAAACCCCCGAGAAGTGACCCCATTTTAAAAACTACACCCCTTAAGACATTCATCTAGAGGTGTAGTGAGCATTTTGACACAACAGGTATTGTTGAAAAAAGGTAATGCGCAGCAGATGGTGCAGTGTGAGATTTGCAATTTTCTATATACAGTATCTATGTCATTTCAGTGTCCAATATATTGTGCCCAGCATGCGCCACCGTTGATATACACCCTATAAACTGTAATGTGGGTTCCCCCAGGTACAGCAATACCTTACATGTGGCTGTTATCAGCTGCCTGGGCACACAGCAGGGCTCAGAAGGGAAAGATGAGGGGGATAAGCTGTGCGGAGTGCGTCAGGGTAGATGAAAAATCTAAGGGATGTATGATACATTTTAAAACACTTTCATACAGAGCCCTGGTTTTTCGGGGCACGTGTCACATTGATATATTGTGTCCTCCCTTATCCCCCTCTTATAGCAGACTTTGGACCTCTTTTGACTTTTTCCCTTCTTGCCAGTTTGGGGAACATCTCCTGGAATGTGCTGCCCTGGTACGATGCGTGTGGCCTCGCTTACAGATGTACTGGGTGCCCCTCTTTTCTAGGTCCTTAAAAATTAGGTTCTTGATAATGATGTGCACGGCCAGATTCTTATACCACATCGCATGGCGCTGTAGGGCTTCAGGAATAGATCTGACACGTCCACCCCTCCCATGTACCTATTGTAGTCCAGGATGCAGTCTGGTTTGGGGGTGTCTGTACTGGTACCTCGTACCGGTACATGGGTGCTGGTGTGGCCATTAATTGTTATCAATACAAGGACATCTCTCTTGTCCTTGTACTTGACACACAATATGTTGTTGCTAGATTGTGCCCTGCTCTCACCCCTTCCTCTTTGCCCAAGCAGTGTCTTAGGGAGGCCTCTCAGATTTCTTCTAGCCGTGCCGCATGCCGCAGGACTTCTGGATGCGAGGCACTTGAAGAGCGGGACGCTGGTATAAGAATTATCCAGGTAGAGGTGTTAACCCTGGTCCAGCAGTGGGTGCACAAAATCCCACAGAATTTTTGCATTAACTCCCAGTAAGGGCGGGGGCGGGGGGGGGGGTATTCTGTGGGCTGAGTACTGGTGTCCTTCCCTTCATATATCCTAAATTTTAGGTATACCCTGATGCACTCTCACACAGCTTATACATCTTCACGCCATACCTTGCCCTCTTACTCGGCAGGTACTGGCAGAATTGAAGCCTCCCTTTAAAATGTACCAAGGACTCATCAATAGCAATACACTTCTCGCGGGTGTATGCTTGGGCAAACCGGGCACTGAAACGGTCTAATAGGGGTCTCCGTTTATACAAACGGTCAAAACTGGGGCCATCTCGGGGTGGGCACTGCTCATTATCAGTATAATATAAGAAGCAAAGTATTGCCTCATTTCGTTTTTTTAGGTTCCATTTCAGTTCTGAAGCTGCTTTTAGGGGCCTATATATTAGACAATCCCATCAAACACCCCATTTTAGAAACTAGACCCCTCATTGAACGCGGCTTTTAAGGGGTTAATCAGCGGGGACCCAGCGATCGGTCCCCGCTATAGGATATGCAGCAACTGCTGTACAAGACAGCAGCTGATACAGCTCCTGCATGTGTCGGGAAGACGGCCGAAATGGCCTTTAATCCCGCAACGTAATATTCCGTCGCTGAGCGCGAACGGGGTGGTCAGCACGACGGAATATTACGTCGCTGAGCATTAAGGGGTTAAAACATGAGGTTCTTATAAACATTTTTATCACATTGTATAAGTCCAGTAGCCACTTCTCGGAGGCCTCTTTTAATTGAGTCCCTACTCTATTAGGTGCAGCACTGCATGGCGGTCGCGGTCTAGAAGGAGATTACATTAGGGTTTCCACCTTTTTGCCCTCAGTTTGCCACATGGAAAGGTGACATTTTTTATCTATTCACATGGTTGTGGTGTTGTGTGGTGGTCTATGTTGCTGTGGTATTGTGCATGTGGGGGAATGTGGCATAGAGCCAAGATGGCCTCGCCTTTCAGCAGGTATAATGTTGAGCTTTTGGGTTGCCCCTCTGCAGGTGCCTTGTTGCGGCGAAGGCGGCCGCCATGCAGTGCTGCACCTGATAGAGTAGGGACTCAATTAAAATAGGTCGCCGTTAAGTGGACTAATACATTCTGATAATTATTTTTCTAAGAACCTCCTGTTCATGTTTGTGCAGCAATAGATGAAGGTATAAAAGTGGATGTGCGCTCCATGTCTTGTTCTCCCATGTTGGTAGATAAGTCATGTAATGTGTTTATAAAGATCCATCAGTAATCCGCTTCATGTAGACGACCTTTCTTATTTTTACTTGATATATTATTTTTACTATTACTTTATAAGAAATGACTCGATACTTTACAGCTTTATGATATTTTATTGAGCTGATAATAAGAAAATAATGTTCAAACTTTCTGTGGACACCGGTGGAAGTGTCCTCCATGATTTTATAGGATAAAGTGGACTTTTCATATGGTCAGTGGTAGGCTTGGTGTTCACTGAGGTGAAGAGTTTTAATGGATGACCCTTCCAAGAAGAGATGGACCTGGCTGTGTGCCATCAAGAGGTCACGACCCTCCGGCTGTGTGCCATCAGGAGGTCGTCACCATCAGGCATTGTGCCATATCCAGATGTAAACTTTAGACTGGGGGCCATCACCTCAGTTCTTCACCACTGACAGCAGATGGTAGAGAATAGACAAACCCAACAGTGTGGTCATAAGGTGGCAAGAAGGGGAGATGCTGATGACTTCAGGAGGCATTACTCAACCTGTAATCTGGATGAAATAGTGATGGTTCAGGAACAGGTGAGCACTTGTGATGACTGAGGCATTTTTGTTCACCTCAGTCTTCTTCGCCTCTTAAGCATCCCCAGAAAGATCTTCTTCTCGCTCTTGTGCGTCTGGGTTCGGATGTACTGGGTTCTGGTGTTCTGGGTTCCGGTGTTCTGGGTTGTTGACGTTGATAAACCAGAATCCTCTCCTCATGACTATTAGAAGAAGGAGCTTTGCATCCTATGTTGTCAGGAGGTATTGACCGGGCCCAGACGATGTTACTGAATGCCACATTATACTTGCGTTTTGGTGACTCTTTCACATCGTGTAGAGCAGAAGCAATAGGTTCACTTGGAACATTCTGTAATACAGATTTATGATGTATTTCTGATGTTCTTCGTTCTGATGTTCTTGGTTCTGCTGTTCTGGGCTCTGGTGTTCTGGGTTGTTGACGTTGATAAACCAGAATCCTCTCCTTATGACTATTAGTAGATGGAGCTTTGAGTCCCATGTTGTCAGAAGGTATTGACCGGGCCCAGACGATGTTACTGAATGCCACATTATACTTGGGTTTTGGTGTCTTTTTCACATCCTGTGGAGCAGAAGCCGTGGATGGTCCAGGACGTTCCTTGTTAGACAGGACTGGTGTTCTCCTGGATTCTTGTACCCGAAATTCAGGGGTATAAATCGGCTCCTTACAAGCTTCTTGGTCTTTCAGAACATTTTCTTTTTCAGGAATATGACTTTGTTTGGTTGTGTCCTTGGCTTCAACTGTGCTTGTCAGAGGTGATTCTGTGTTTGGTTCTTCATCAGAATCAGAGGGCTCCTCCTCCTCCTCCTTCTCCCTCTCACTCAGGACAGGCACTATAGCCAAGGACAGTATAAGGACGAGTGGTGACATCATGATGACACAGGCCACGCCATTGATGAGCCGAGCATGAAGTTTGATCTCACATTCAGAGGGGTCTTTTTTGGGAACCACAGGTGGTGGGTTGTCCTGCAATAGAAAGGAATAATAAAATCTTGTAGATATTAGGTTACCGCGCCACTTGTGTTCTTGCTGCACCATTTTATCATCTCCTTTTCTTGTGTTGAATCTGCAAATTTTTACCTACCCCAAAGACCATTGCATTTTTCCAGTTGTAGAACCTCTGTAATATAATCGGCTTCTCACGGAGGGCAATAGATTCACTTGGAACATTCTGTAAGACAGATTTATGATATATTTATGACATGTCACATGACTGTCGCCATCACTATCTTAACCCCTCTAAAAACACCGCCTATTTCGGACCAAAGGAGGCAGCGATATTTTTGTTTTGTTTTTCCTTCTTCGCATTCTGAAAGTCATAATCTTTATTTGGTTTTTAGTCTATGGAGTCATATGAGGGCTTATTTTTTTTTAGACAAGACGTACATTTTAATGGCAACATTTTGGGGTACATATAATGTATTGTATTAGTTTTATTAACTTTCTTTTGGTGGGAGAGAGGAAAAAATCAGCAATTCTACCATTGTTTTTTGGATTTTGTTTTTACAGAGTTCAACGTGCGCTATAATTGACATAAATAAATAAATTTATTCTAAGCGATACCAAATGTATATATTTTTATTCATGATTTTCCACTTTTGCTCAATAAAAACCTTTTTTTTTTAGAATTTTTTTTATGTGTTGCTGCATTTAAAGACCCCTATCGTTTTTTATTTTTAGTCAAAGGAGCTCTATGTTGTCTTATGTTTTGCAGGACGAGTTGTAGTCTTTATTGGTACCATTTTGGGGTACATACTATATTCTTTTCACTTGGATTTCAGTTTCATTCAGGGGCGGGATGATCAAAATACAGCAATTTTGCTATTGATTTTTTGTATATTACAAAGGCAGTGATACCAAATATGTATAGGGTTTTTTTTCATTTTTTGCAGTTTTTCCAAAATAAATGGCTTTGTACAGGGAAAAAACAGCGACTTCCTTTGTATTTTTAAATATTTTTACAAAATGTTTTTAACTTTTATTGTTTGTCCCACATGGGACTTGAACATCTGACTTTCTGATTACTTATATAATACATTATGTAACACTTCTGTATTGCAATGCATTATATGTGTCAGTGTAAAACTGGCAGGCAGCTTATTAGGCTTCCGTTTATGCCAGACCTGCCATAGCAACCCACCGGCACACCACGATCCGTTTTCATGGAGCCCGGTGGAGTGATAGAGGGAGGCCACTAAGGGGTTAAAAGTCCAGGATCAGAGTTTTCTCCATTCCCGGCGGTTAGAGTCTCTGCTATCACAGCGTTGTAATATTACAGCAGCTCGCATTAACTTACCGCAAGCCATGACGTATTATTACAGAGTAGGGTGGAAGGGGTTAAAATCGGGATGGTCACCATAGTAACACAGCAGAAATACCCGTTCTACCCACAACTTATAAAGGAACTTTACCCTATAGCGTCCCTGAATAATAAGCCCCAACAATAGAGAAGCTACTTACCCCAATGCACCACTCTCGTGTCCTTGTATGTCCAGGAGGAACGTACGGGTCCCCAACTGGGTCAGATAGAAATCCCTACAACACAAGTGATAGATATAATGTAGACTCTATTCTATCCCGTGCAGGTAATGGGATTATTACATCTATATTCCTGTACAGCTGATTATTAGGATCTCCTCATCTACTTTATGTCTATTGTTTCTATGAAGAGCCGACATTTCCTGATAATAAATATTATACTGGTGATACAACCAGATACAAGCAAGTAACTCACCCCAAAGAGCTGGAATACGACCCGTATATGTGGAACCACGTCCTCAGACTGGAAATCCTGAAAGACAAGAAGTGGCTGTAATACCCCGGATAAGAAGAGTAAAGTGGGGGTTTGGTTGGACACCCCCTTTTTTCAGATTGTGGGTCCCACAGAGACAGGATAATGACGGGAGCCCCCACTACTAGTCACCTAAATAATGAACTGCCCCCGAAATCACCGGACGACCACTGTTCTCAATGCCGGCCTGTTGTCCTCCAGAGCTGAGAGACATATTACATGAGACTCTCAGCAGCAGCTAGTAGAGGGGGGTCCTGAGTGGGGGTCACCCCTCTATCAGGGTAATAGAGTAATGGACACCAGACAACCCCTCTAATAGGACGTTTTGTTAGAAATCAGTAGAAAGTTGTTGCGTTACCTCAAAGTTCCATGTTTTCTGGGGTTCGGAGGAACCTTCATAGAATGGAAGATATTTAATCCAGAAGAAAAGGTCCTGTAAGAGACAATATGATCATTATAGTCCTATATCTCCTCCATAGAAGAGCGCAGTATATTTATATATATGGTGAGGAATGTTCTAGAGGCCCAGAATGTAGCCAATCACAGTGCAGAAGCCAGTGACATCACACAACGTCTATTCCCATCCCCCCAAGTTCTATATTAGACATCCGCGTCCCCGTCTTCCGTGAATAGAATAATCCATATATAATATCAGAAGAAGTTGTGGATTTACCTCCAGCGTCCATGGAATCAGGTTGTTGGTTGGACTTTCATATAATGGAAGGTGATGAGTCCAGTATGAAAAGTCCTGCAAGAGACAAAATCATCATTATAGTCACCTCCATCCCATACAGAGCAGTGTATATGTATATATGTGCCCCCTATAGATATATATACTGTACAGACCCCACACTTATATCCGCTCTGACCATTCACATCCTCTGTAGATTCTCTTGTCATATCTCCCCCTTCATAGCAGATAATTCTTACACCCCCCAATCACCTGACCCTGCCATAGCCGATTCCGAGTTACCGCCATATTGAATAAGGGAAACATACTCACCGGCAGCGTACCGCAATGTACATAGTAGATCAAGTTCAAAGACAGAAAAAATAGGATAATCCTCATTTTCTCCAAAACGTCAAAGGGTCTCTCAGCACCAAGATGCCAATGAGATAGAAGCTGTGGGTGGGCGGAGCCACTTTAAATACCCCCAGCTGTGACATCACAATGTCCTCTGTGACATCACAATTATCTTTGTGACATCATCACCGACCACACAATACCCCATGACATCATCACACACCACTAGACATCATGTGACTCTGACACTATGGGCCTCATGTATCATAATCGTGTAATAGAAAAAATTTCCTTGTTGTCCATAGCAACCAATCACAGAGCAGCTTTCATTGTAGCACAACAGTTAGAAGATGACAGCTGCACTGTGATTGGTTGCTATGGGTAACTAGGACAGTTTTCCTCTTATACAGTGTGGATACATGAGGCCGCCATCTTTGAATGATCTTCCTGAACCATTAAAAATGAGAATTATCGTCTTCAGTATGGAGGTACACTATGGAGGGGTCACATAGAAACATCAACATGGCCCTTCTCCTTGTGTGGACCCTAAAAAAATCAACAACTCATCTACTCTCCAATATATATCTATCATCCTACTACATCTCATTATCCCCTACACATCCTTACATTCATCCAGAGCCCTCGATACCTAACAAGTGTGGCCCCCCCTGTGGAGCTGCAGATGTGGGGACGGAGGCAGGAGAGGGGCCCAGCGTCTAGACACCCCTCCCCCAGACACTGACTTTGGACTCAGGAATTGTCCTTTGGGTAATGGTGGTTCCGCTCTGGACCTTACTGCACTAACATGGCCCAATACTGAGTTACAGACTATGGACTTGTCACTATAAGAGGGGGTCACATGTACCCCATTTACTTATTGTTGGGCTTTAAAGGGACAGTAGCAAGTACCCACAATGAAGTCCAGGACATTGCCATTATCGTTACCCCCTCCCCATCACCTCACCCTGCCGCAGCTGATTCTAGGCACCCGCCATATGTAATAATAGAGATGTACTCACCGGCAGCGTACCGCAATGTACGGGGTAGATCAAGTTCAAAAACAGGAGTAATAGGATAATCCTCATTGTCTCCAATACGTCAAGGGGTCTCTCAGCACCAAGATGCCAAAGAGATACAAGCTGCAGGTGCACGGAACACCCTTATATACCCCCCATTGTGACATCACAATACCCTCTGTGACATCATCACCCACCACACGACACCACGTGACATCATCACCCACCACACAATACCACATGACATCATCACCCACCACACAATACCGCATGACATCATCACCCACCACACAATACCACATGACATCATCACCCACCACACTACCCTCTGTGACATCATCACCCACCACACTACCCTCTGTGACGTCACCCACCACACAATACCACGTGACATCATCACCCATCACACTACCCTCTGTGACATCATCACCCACCACACAATAACACATACGACTAAATTGATGAAAGCAAGAAAAGATAGCAGGATCAAAATAGCGCACACCCAATAATACAAATAGTTTGAAAAAAGAAAAAAAATTTATTGATCCAAAACATATATATATGACACACAAATAAAAACATTTAAAAACGTGTATGAACAGAAGCCCATGTGTAGATAAACAGGGCAAAACTACAGTCACTATACTTGTCTCAATAGGACAATAATATACCAATAGATGGATAGTACTGGGTAAATATAAAGCCTCTACTCAACAACATACAATAATCACAAGAACCAGAAACCTGGGATTACCTGGTGCTCAGCATGCCAAGAATTGCTTTATAATGCAGCTTCCTCAGGGGAAATAGAATGCCACACACAATACCACATGACATCATCAGCCACCACACTACCCTCTGTGACATCACGCACCACATGTCACCATGTGACATCATCACTCAGCACAAGACGTCATGTGACCAGCACAATTTCCAGATTTAGTTATTTCTAAAGTAAAATCCTGAGTTTCTTGTACTGTCCCTGGACATTGGGGAGTGCTGGTGACGTGTGTGACAGTGCCATAGTGAGACCTCGCTTCTCCTGTATACCAGGATACATGATAAGGCCACATGCACACGTTGCATATTTTGCTGCGGAAGATACACACTAAAACCGCAGCAATACTCAGGAAACTCGAGGTAAAAACTGCACCTAATCATGCGTTTTTCTAGACGTTTTTTTACATTTTGATGAGATTTTCGGCGCGTTTTCATGCTG